>NC_134101.1:45618871-46292621 GCF_000715075.1 Nicotiana tabacum
TGAACATATGGGAATCAGGCAGATTCTAGTTTTTGGCGTAAAACACAAAGAAACAAGGAACGATCATGGTGGGGCGGAGACTATGGTTACTTAGGTCATATTCTATTGCCCAAAATATTTTTAGGCAATTCGGGTCAGGGGGCTCGGGCCCACTCTGAAGGTGTGGGCTATAACACACAAAAATATGGGAATCGGGCGGAATTCTAGGTTTTCGTCGTAAAATGCAAAAACAGGAGGAACGGTCATGGCGGGGTGGTAACTATGGTTTCTTAGGTCATATTTCATGGCCCAAAAACGTTTTAGGCGATCGGGGTCCGGGGGGTGGGTCCACTCGGAAGGCGTGGGTAATAGAACACGAAAATATGGGAATCAGGCGAAATTCTAGTATTTTGGCCGTAAAACGCAAACCAACGAGGAACGGTCATTGCGGGGTTGCGACTATGGTTCCTTGGGTCATATTCTATGGCCCGAAATATTTTTAGACGATCTGGGTCCGGGAGCTCGGTCCCACTCTAAATGTGTGGGCTATAAGCACACGAAAATAAGGGAATCAGGCGAATTCTAATTTTTTGGCAGTAAATCGCAAAAACATGAGGAACGGTCATTGAGAGGTGGTAACTATGGTTCGTTAGGTCCTATTTCATATCTCGGAAAATCTTTAGGCGCTCGGGGTCCGGGGGTCCCGGGCCCACTCGGAAGGCGTGGGCTATAGCACACGAAAATATGGCAAACGGGCGAAATTCTATTTTTTTTGCCGTAAAACGCAAACAAAAAAAGGAACGGTCATAGAGGGGAGGCGACAATGGTTCCTTAGGACGTATTCTATGGCCCGAAAATATTTTAGGCGATCCGGGTACGGGGGCTCGGGCCCACTCGGAAGGCGTAGGTAATAGAACACGAAAATATGAGAAACAGGCGGAATTCTAGTAGGGCGATGACTATGGTTCCTTAGGTCATATGCTATGGCCCGAAAAAGTTTTAGGCGATCCGGGTCTGGTGGATCGGGACCACTATGAAGGTATGGGCTATAGCACACGAAAATATAGGAATGTGGCGGATTCTAGTTTTTTGGCCGTAAAACGCAAAAACATGAGGAACGGTCATGGAGGTGCGGTAACTATGGTTCCTTAGGTCGGATTTCATGGCCTTAAAAATTTTTAGGCGATCAGGGTCCGTGGTGCCCGGGCCCACTCGGAAGGCGTGGGCTATAGAACACGAAAATATGGGAATCGGGGGGCATTCTAGTTTTTTAGCCGTAAAACGCAATAAAACGAGGAACGATGATTACGGAGCGACGACTATGGTTCCTTGGGTCGTCTTCTATGGCCTGGAAAACGTTTCGACGATCCGGGGCGGGCGGAATTCTAATAGTTTGGACGTAAAACACAAAAACACGAGGCACGGTCATGGCGGGGCAGTAACTATGGTTCGTTAGGTCATATTTCATTTCCTAGAAGATCTTTAGGCGCTCGGGGTCCGGGGGGTTCCCGCCCACTCGGAAGGCGAGGGCTATAGCACACGAAAATATGAGAATTGGGCGGAATTCTAGTTTTTTGGCCGTAAAATGCAAAAACAAATGAGGAACGGTCATGGCAGGGCGGCGACTATGGTTCCTTAGGTTGTGTTCTATGACAAAAATTTTTTTATGCGATCCGGGTTCGGGGGCTCGGGCCCACTCGGAAGGCATGGGCTATAGCACACGAAAATATGGGAATCGAGCCGAATTCTACGTTTTTGGCCGTAAAGCGCAAAAATTAAAAGAGGAAAGGTCATGTCGGGGCGGCGACTATGGTTCCTTGGGTCGTAATCTATGGCCCGAAATCTTTTTAGGTGATTCGGGTCTGGGGACTCGGGCCCACTCGGAGGCGTGGGCTATAAGCACACGAAAATATGGGAATGGGGCGGAGTTTTAATTTTTTGGCCGTAAAATGCAAAAACACGAGGGATGGTCATGGAGAGTTGGCGACTATGGTTCCTTAGGTCGTATTCTATGACCCAAAATATTTTTAGGCGATCTGGGCTCGGGGGCTCGGGCCAACTCGGAAAGGTCATGGCGGGGCGGTTACTATGGTTCCTTGGGTCGTAATCTATGGCCCGAAATTATTTTAGGTGATTCGGGTCCGGGGACTCGGGCCCACTCTCAAGGCGTGGGCTATCAGCACACGAAAATATGGGAATCAGGCGGAATTCTAGTTTTTTGGCCGTAAACTGCAAACACACGAGGAACGGTAATAGAGAGTTGGCGACTATGGTTCCTTAGATCATATTCTATGACCAGAAAAATTTATAGGCAATCCAGGATCGAGGGATCGGGCCCACTTGGTAGACGTGGGCTATAACACACGAAAATATGGGAATCGGGTGGAATTCTAGTTTTTTGACCGAAAAACGCAAACAATGAAGAACGCTCATGGTGGGGTGGCGACTAGGGTTCCATAGGTTGAATTCTATGGCCCGAATTTTTTTTAGGCAATCCAGGTCCAAGGGCTCGGGCCCACTCTGAAGGCGTGGGCACAGGAAAATATGGGAATTGGGCGAATTCTAGTTTTTTGGCCGTAAAATGCAAAAACACGAGGAACAGTCATGGCGGGGAGGTAACTATGGTTCCTTAGGTCGTATTCTTTGACCCGAATTCTTTTTAGGCGATCCAGGTTCGGGTGCTCGGGCACACTCGGAAGGCGTAGTACACGGAAATATGGGAATCGTGCGGAATTCTAGTTGTTTTGGCCGTAAAATGCAAAAACACGAGGAACGATCATGGCGGGGTGGTAACTATGGTTCGTTAGGTCATATTTCATATCCTGGATAATCTTTAGGTGCTCAGGGTCTGGGGACTCGGGCCCACTCAGAAGGCGTGGGCTATAAGCACACAAAAATATGGGAATCAGGCGGAATTCTAGTTTTTTGGCCGTAAAATGCAATAACACGAGGAACGGTCATGGCGAGGCGTCAACTATGATTCCTTAGGTCGTATTCAATGACTCGAAAATTTTTTAGGCGATCCGGGCTCGGAGGCTCGGGCCCACTCGTAAGACGTGGTCTATGGCACACAAAAATATGGGAATCAGGAGGAATTCTAGGTTTTTTGGCTGTAAAACGCAAAAACAAAAATGAGGAACAGTCATGGTGGGGCGACGACTATGGTTCGTTAGGTTGTATTCTATGACCCAAATTTGTTTTAGGCAATCTGGGTCCAGGGGCTCGGGACCACTCTGAAGGCTTGGGCGATAACACACGAAAATATGAGAATCGGGCGGATTCTAGTTTTTTGGTCGTAAAACGCATATACACGTGGAACGGTAATGGCGGGGCAGGGGGGGTAACTATGGTTCCTTAGGTCGTATTCTATGACCCAAAATTTTTTTAGTTGATCCGGGTTCGGGAGCTCGGGCCCACTCAGAAGGCGTAGCACACGAAAATATGTGAATAGGGCGGAATTCTAGTTGTTTTGGCCGTAAAATGCAAAAACACGAGGAACGGTCATGGCGGGGCGGTAACTGTGGTTCGTTAGGTCATATTTCATATCCCGGATAATCTTTAGGCGCTCGGGGTCCAGGGGGGCCGCACCCACTCGGTAGGCTTGGGCTATAACACACGAAAATATGGGAATCGGGCGGCAATCTAGGTTTTTGGCAGTGAAACGCAAAAAACCGAGGAAAGGTCATGGCGGGGTGGTGATTATGGTTCCTTGGGTCATAATCTATGGCCCAAAATCTTTTTAGGTGATTCGGGTCCGGGGACTCTGGCCCACTCGGAAGGCGTGGGCTATAAGCACACAAAAATATGGGAATCAGGCGGAATTCTAGTTTTTTGGCCATAAAATGCAATAACACGAGGAACGGTCATGGTGAGGTGGCGACTATGGTTCCTTAGGTCGTATTCTATGACCCGAAATATTTTTAGCGATCCGGGCTCTGGGGATCGGGCCCACTCGGAAGACGTGGGATATAGCACACAAAAATATGGAAATCGGGCGGAATTTTAGTTTTTTGGATGTAAAACGCAAAAAAACGAGGAACGGTCATGGTGGGGCGGCGACTTTGGTTTGTTTGGTCGTATTCTATGACCCGAAAAGTTATTAGGCAATCTGGGTCCAGAGGCTCGGGCCCACTCTAAAGGCGTGGGCTATAACACACGAAAATATGGGAATCAGGCGGATTCTAGTTTTTTGGCCGTAAAACGCAAAAACACGAGGAACGGTCATAGAGGGGGCGTAACTATGGTTCCTTAGGTTGTATTCTATGACTCGTAAAATTTTTAGTTGATCCGGGTTCGAGGGCTCGGGCCCACTCAGAAGGCATAGAATACGAAAATATAGGAATCGTGCGGAATTCTAGTTGTTTTGGCCGTAAAACGCAAAAACATGAGGAACGATCATGGCGGGGCGGTAACTATGGTTCGTTAGGGCGTATTTCATATCCTGGATAATCTTTAGGCGCTCGGGGTCCGGGGGGCTCGTGCCTACTCACAAGGCGTGGGCTATAGCACACGAAAATATGGGAATCGGGCGGCATTATAGGTTTTTGGCTGTGAAACTCAAAAAACCGAGGAACGGACATGGCGGGGCTGTAACTATGGTTCGTTAGGTCATATTTCATATCCCAGATAATATTTAGGCGCTTGGGGTCTGGGGGGCCGCACCCACTCGGAAGGCGTGGGCTATAGCACACGAAAATATGGAAATCGAGCGGAATTCTAGGTTTGTGCGGTAAAACGCAAAAAAAAGAAGAGGAAAGGTCATGACGGGGCGGCGATTATGGTTCCTTGGGTCGTAATCTATGGCCCGAATTTTTTTTAGGTGATCCGGGTCCGGGGACTCGGGCCCACTTGGAAGGCGTGGGCTAGCACACAAAAATATGGAAATCAGGCGGAATTCTAGTTTTTTTGCCATAAAATGCAATAACACGAGGAACGGTCATGGAGAGGCAGCGACTATTGTTCCTTAGGTCATATTCTATGACCCGAAAAAGTTTTAGGCGATCTGGGCTCGGGGGTTCAGTCCCACTCGGAAGACGTGGGCTATAGCACACAAAAATCTGGGAATCGGTCGGAATTCTAGTTTTTTGGCTGTAAAACGCAAAACAAAAAACGAGGAACAGTCATGATGAGGGGGCGACTATGGTTCGTTAGGTTTTGTTCTATGACCCAAAAAGTTTATAGGCAATCCAGGATCGAGTCCCGGGTCCACTTGGAAGGCGTGGGTTATAACACACGAAAATATGGGAATCGGGTGGAATTCTAGTTTTTTGGCCGAAAAACGCAAATAAATGAAGAACTATCATGGTGGGGTGGAAACTAGGGTTCCTTAGGTTGAATTCTATGACCCGAATAATTTTTAGGCAATCCGGGTCCAGGGGCTCGGGCCCACTCTGAAGGCGTGGGCACATGAAAATATGGGAATTGGGCGGATTCTAGTTTTTTTGCCGTAAAATGCAAAAACACGAGGAACGGTCATGGCGGGGAGGTAACTATGGTTCCTTAGGTCGTATTCTTTGACCTGAAATTTTTTTAGGCGATCCGGGTTCGGGGGCTTGGGCACACTCGGAAGGCGTAGCACACGGAAATATGGGAATCGTGCGGAATTCTAGTTGTTTTGGCCGTAAAACGCCAAAACACGAGGAATGATCATGGCGGGGCGGTAACTATGGTTCGTTAGGTCGTATTTCATATCCTAGATAATCTTTAGGCGCTCGGGGTCTGGGGACTCGGGCCCACTCAGAAGGCGTGGGCTATAAGCACACAAAAATATGGGAATCAGGCGGAATTCTAGTTTTTTGGCCGTAAAATGCAATAACACGAGGAACGGTCAGGGCAAGGCGGCGACTATGGTTCCTTAGGTCGTATTCTATGACCCGAAAAATTTTTAGGTGATCCGGGCTCGGGGGCTCGGGCCCACTCGCAAGACGTGGTCTATAGCACACAAAAATATGGGAATCGGGCGGAATTCTAATTTTTTGGGTGTAAAACGCAAAAAAAAACGAGGAACAGTCATGGTGGGGCGGCGACTATGGTTCGTTAGGTTGTATTCTATGGCCCGAAATATTTTTATGCGATCCGGGTTCGGGGGCTCGGGCCCACTCGGAAGGCGTGGGCTATAGCACACGAAACTATGAGAATCGGGCGGATTCTAGTTTTTTGGTCGTAAAACGCAATAACACGAAACTATGAGAATCGGGCGGATTCTAGTTCCTTAGGTCGTATTTCGTGGCCCGAAATATTTGACCCTAAATATTTTTAGTTGATCCGGGTTCGGGAGCTCGAGCCCACTCAGAAGGCGTAGCACACGAAAATATGGGAATCGGGCGGAATTCTAGTTGTTTTGGCCGTAAAACGCAAAAACACCAGGAACGGTCATGGGGGGGCGATAACTATGGTTCGTTTGGTCGTATTTCATATCCCGGATAATCTTTAGGCGCTCGGGGTCCGGGGGGCCCGCACCCACTCGGTAGGCTTGGGCTATAACACACGAAAATATTGGAATCGGGCTGCAATCTAGGTTTTTGGCAGTGAAACGCAAAAAACCGAGGAAAGGTCATGGCGGGTGGTGACTATGGTTCCTTGGGTCGTAATCTATGGCCCGAATTCTTTTTAGGTGATTCGGGTCCGGGGAATCTGGCCCACTCGGAAAGCATGGGCAATAAGCACAAGAAAATATGGGAATTAGTCGGAATTCTAGTTTTTTGGCCGTAAAATGCAATACCACGAGGAACGGTCATGGCTAGGCGGCGACTATGGTTCCTTAGGTCGTATTCTATTACCCGAAAAAAGTTTAGGCAATCCGGGCTCGGGGGATCGGGTCCACTCGGAAGAGGTGGGATATAGCACACAAATATATGGGAATCAGGCGGAATTTTAGTTTTTAGGCATGTTTGCATTTTATGGCCAAAAAACTAGAATTTTGCCCGATTCCCATATTTTCGTGTGCTTATAGCCCATGCCTTCCGAGAGGGCCCGAGCCCCCGGACCCGGATCACCTAAAAAATTTTCAGGCCATATATTACGACACAAGGAACCATAGTCGCTACCCCGCCATGAACTTTCCTCATTTTCTTGCGTTTTACGGCCAAGAACCTAGAATTCCTCCATATTCCCATATTTTTGTATGCTATAGCCCACGCCTTCCGAGTGGGCCTGAACCCCCAAACCCGGATCGCCTAAATGTTTTTCGGGTTATAGAAAATGACCTAAGGAACCATAGTCGCCGCCCCGCCATGTCCGTTCCTCGTTATTTTTGCGTTTTACGACCAAAGAATTATAATTCCTCCCGATTCCCATATTTTCGTGTTCTATAGCCCACGCCTTCCGAGTGGTCCCGGGCCCCCTGACCGGATCGCCTAAAAATTTTTCGGCCCATGAAATACGACCTAAGGAACCATAGTTACCGCCCTGCCATGGCCATTCCTTGTTGTTTTTGCATTTTACGGCAAAAAAACAAGAATTCCGCCCGATTCCCATATTTTCGTGTGCTTATAGCCCACGCCTTCCTTGTGGTCCCGAGCCCCCGAACCCGGATCGTCTAAAAACATTTCGGGTCATGAAATACGACCTAAGGAACCATAGTCACCGCCTCGCCATGACTGTTTCTCATTGTTTTTGCGTTTTACTGCAAAAAAACTAGAATTCTGCCCGATATCCATATTTTCGTGTGCTATAGCCCACGCCTTCAGAGTGGGCCCGAGCCCCTAGACCCGGATTGCCAAACAAAAATTTGGGCCATAGAATACGACCTAAGGAACCATAGTCGCCGCCCCACCATGACCGTTCCTCATTGTTTTGCGTTTTACGGCCAAAAAACTAGAATTCCGCTCGATTCCCATATTTTTATGTGCTTATAGCCCACGCCTTCCGAGTGGGACCGAGCCCACGGACCCGGATCACCTAAAAAAAATTTGGGCCATATATTACTACCCAAGGAACCATAGTCACCACCCCGCCATGACCATTCCTCGTGTTTTTGCATTTACGGCCATAAAACTAGAATCCGCTCGATTTCCATATTTTCTTGTTCTATAGCCCATGCCTTTCGAGTGGTCCCAGGCCCCCGGACCCAGTTCGCCTAAAAATTTTCCAGGCCAAGAAATACAACCTAAGGAACCATAGTTACCGCTCCGCCATGACCGTTCTTTGTGTTTTTACGTTTTACGACCAAAAAACTAGAATCCGCCCGATTCCCATATTTTCGTGTGCTATAACCCACACCTTCAGAGTGGGCCCAAACCCCTGCAGCCGGATTACCTAAAATGTTTTCGGGCCATAGAATACGACATAAGGAACCATAGTCCCCGCCCCACCATGACCGTTCCTCATTTGTTTGCATTTTACGGCCAAAAAACTAGAATTACGCCCGATTCCCATATTTACGTGTGCTATAGCCCACGTATTCCGAGTGGGCCCGATCCCCCGGACCCGGATCACCAAAAAAATTTTCAGGCCATAGATTACGACCCAAGGAACCATAGTCACCGCCCTGCCATGACCTTTCCTCGTTTTTTTGCATTTTACGGCCAAAAACCTAGAATTCCTCCCGATTCCCATATTTTATGGTGTAATAGCCCACGCCTTCCGAGTGGGCCTGAACCCGGATCGCCTAAATTTTTTTTGGCTTCATGGAATACGACCTAAGGAACCATAGTCGCCTCCCCGCTATGACCGTTCCTCGTTATATTGGGTTTTACGGCCAAAAACAAGAATTTTGCCCGATTCCCATATTTTTGTGTTCTATAGCCCACACCTTCAGAATGGTCTCGGGCCCTCCCCGACCCCGATAGCCTAAACATTTTCCGGGATATAGAAATACGACCTATGGAACCATAGTCGCCATTCCGCCATGACAGTTCCTCGTTTCTTTCCGTTTTACTGCCAAAAAACTAGAATTCCGCCCAATACCCTTATTTTCGTGTTCTATAGCCCATGCCTTCTGAGTGGGCCCGTGCCTCCTGGACCCCGATCGCCTAAAACTTTTCCGGGCCATGAAATACGACCTAAGGAACTATAGTTACCACCCCGCCATGACCGTTCCTCTGTTTTTGCATTTTACGGCGAAAAAACTAGAATCCGCCCGATTCCATATTTTCGTATGCTATAACTCACGCCTTCAGAGTGGGCCCAAGCCCCTGGACCCGGATCACCTAAAAATATTTCGGGCCATAGCTTACGACCCAAGGAACCATAATTGCCGTCCTAGCTTGATCTTTCCTTAATATTTTGCGTTTTACGGCCAAAAAACTAGAATTCCGCCCGATTCCCATATTTTCGTGTGATATGGCCCATACCTTACCAGACCCCGAACGCCTAAAGATGTTCCGGGATATGAAATACGACCTAACAAACCATAGTAACCGCCCTGCCATGATCGTTCCTCGTGGTTTTGCATTTTACGGCCAAAAAATAGAATTCCGCCCGATTCCCATATTTTCGTGTGTTTATAGCCCACGCATTCATAGTGGGCCCTAGCCCCCGAACCCAGATCGTCTAAAAAAATTTCGGGCCATAAAATACGACCCAAGGAACCATAGTCGCCGCCCCGCAATGACCGTTAATCGTTGGTTTGCGTTTTATGGCCAAAAAACTAGAATTCTGCCCAATTCCCATATTTTCGTGTTCTATATTACCCACGCCTCCAAGTGGGCCCGGGCCCCAGGACCCCGATCATCTAAAAACAATTCGGGCCATGAAATACGTTCTAAGAAATCATATTTACCGCCCCGCCATGACCGTTTCTTCGTGTTTTTGCGTTTTCCGGCCAAACAACTAGAATCCGCCTGATTCCCATATTTTCGTGTACTATAGCCCACGCTTTCAAAGTGGGCCCGAGCCCCAGGACCCGGATCGCCTAAAAACTTTTCGGGCCATAGAATACGACCTAAGGAACCATAGTCGCCGCCCCACCATGACCATTCCTCATTATTTGCGTTTTACGGCCAAAATACTAAAATTCTGCCAGATTCCCATATTTTCGTGTGCTTATGGCCCATGCATTCAGAGTGGGCCCGAGCCTCAGGACCCGGATCGTCTAAAAATATTTTGGGCCATAAAATACGACCCAAGGAACCATAGTCACTACCCCACAATGACCGTTCCTTGTTCTTTTGCGTTTTACGGATAAAAAACTAGAATTCTATCTAATTCCCTTATTTTCGTGTTCTATAGCCCATGCCTTACGAGTGGGCCCTGGCCCCCGAACCCCGATCGCCTAAAAGGTATTTGGGCCATGAAATACGACCTAAGGAACCATAGTTACCGCCCAGCCATGACCGTTCCTTGTTTTTTTACGTTTTACGGCCAAACAACTAGAATTCCGCATGATTCCTATATTTTTGTGTTCTATAGCCCACGCCTTCCGAGTGGGCCCGAGACCCCGAACCCGAATCGCCTAAAAATTTTCCGGTCATAGAATACGATCTAAGGAACCATAGTCGCTGCCCCGCCATGACCGTTCCTCGTGTTTTTGCGTTTTACGGCCAAAAAACTAGAATTCTGCCCGATTCCCATATTTTCGTGTGCTATAGCCCACGCCTTTTGAGTGTGCCCGATCCCCCAAACCCGGATGCCTAAAAAATTTTTGGGTCATAGAATACTACCTAAGGAACCATAGTCGCCGCCCCGCCATGACCGTTCCTCATTTCTTTCTATTTTACGGAAAAAAATTAGAATCTACCTGATTCCCATACTTTCGTGTGCTATTTCCCACGCCTTACGTGTGGGCCCAAGCCCCTAGAACCCTGATCGCCTAAAAACAATTCAGGTCATAGAATACGACCCAAGGAACCATAGTCGCCACCCCGCCATGACCTTTCCTCGTTTTCTTGCATTTTACGGCTAAAACCCTTGAATTCAGCTTGATTCCCATATTTTCGTGTGCAATAGCGCACGCCTTCCGGGTGGGCCTGAGCCCCCGAACCAAGATAACCTAAAATGTTTTCGGGCCATAGAAGTTGACCTAAGGAACCATAGTCCCCGCTCCACCGTGATCGTTCCTCGTTCTTTGCATTTTACGGCCAAAAAACTAGAATTCTGGCCGATTTTCATATTTTTCGTGTGCTATAGCCCACGACGTTTGAGTGGGCCCGAGCCCCCGGACCCGGATCACCTTAAAGTTTTTCGGGCCATAGATTATGACCCAAGGAACCATAGTCGCCACCCCGCCATGGCCTTTCCTCGTTTTCTTGCGTTTTACGGCAAAAAACCTAGAATTCCGCCCGATTCCCATATTTTCGTCTGCTATAGCCCACGCCTTTCAAGTGGGCCCCATCCCCCAAACCCAGATTGCCTAAAATGTTTTCGGGACGTAGAATACGACCTAAGGAACCGTAGTTGCCACACCACCATGTCCGTTCCTCATTTTTTTGTGTTTTACGGCCATAAAACTAGAATTCCGCACCATTCACAAGAAATACAACCTATAGAACCATATTTACCGCCTCGCCTTGACAGTTCCTCGTTGTTTTGCGTTTTGTGGCAAAAAAACAAGAATCCCACCCGATTTCCATATTTTCGTGTGCTATTGCCCACACCTTCCGAATGGGTCCGAGCCCCCGAATCCGGATCGCCAAAAAAAAATTCGGGTCATAGAATACGACCTAAGAAACCATAGTTACCACCCTGCCATGACCGTTCCTTGTTTTTTTGCGTTTTATGGCCAAAAAACTAGAATTCCTCCCGATTCCCATATTTTTCGTGTGCTATAGCCCACGTCGTTTGAGTGGGCCCGAGCCCCCGGACCCCGGATAACTTTAAAGTTTTTCGGGACATAGATTATGACCCAAGGAACCATAGTCACCACCCCTCCATGGCCTTTCTTCGTTTTCTTGCATTTTATGGCCAAAAACCTGGAATTCCGCCCGATTCCCATATTTATGTGTGCTATAGCCCGCGCCTCCAAGTGGGCACGAGCCCCCGAACCCGAATTGCCTAAAATATTTTTGGGACGTAGAATACGACCTAAGGAACCGTAGTCGCCACCTCACCAAAGCCGTACCTCATTTTGTTGTGTTTTACGACAAAAAAATAGAATTTCGTACCATTCCCAAGAAATACGACCTATGGAACCATATTTACCGCCTCGCCATGACAGTTCCTCGTTGTTTTGCGTTTTGCGGCAAAAAAACAAGAATTCCACCCGATTCCCATATTTTCGTGTGCTATTGCCCACGCCTTCCGAATGGGTCCGAGCCCCCGAATCCGGATCGCCAAAAAAAAATTCGGGTCATAGAATACGACCTAAGAAACCATAGTTACCCTCCTGCCATGACCGTTCCTCGCTTTTTTGCGTTTTATGGCCAAAAAAGTAGAATTCCTCCCGATTCCCATATTTTTCGTGTGCTATAGCCCACGTCGTTTGAGTGGGCCCGAGCCCCCGGACCCGGATAACCTTAAAGTTTTTCGGGCCATAGATTATGACCCAAGGAACCATAGTCGCCACCCCTCCATGGCCTTTCTTCGTTTTCTTGCGTTTTATGGCCAAAAACCTGGAATTCCGCCTGATTCCCATATTTATGTGTGCTATAGCCCACGCCTCCAAGTGGGACCGAGCCCCCGAACCCGAATTGCCTAAAATATTTTCGGGACGTAGAATACGACCTAAGGAACCGTAGTCGCCACCCCACCAAATCCGTTCCTCATTTTGTTGTGTTTTACGACCAAAAAACTAGAATTTCGTACCATTCCCAAGAAATACGACCTATGGAACCATATTTACCGCCTCGCCATGACAGTTCCTCGTTGTTTTGCGTTTTGCGGCAAAAAAACAAGAATTCCACCCGATTCCCATATTTTCGTGTGCTATTGCCCACGCCTTCCGAATGGGTCCGAGCCCCCGAATCCGGATCGCCAAAAAAAAATTCGGGTCATAGAATACGACCTAAGAAACCATAGTTACCACCCTGCCATGACCGTTCCTTGTTTTTTTGCGTTTTATGGCCAAAAAACTAGAATTCCTCCCGATTCCCATATTTTTCATGTGCTATAGCCCACGTCGTTTGAGTGGGCCCGAGCCCCCGGATCCGGATAACCTTAAAGTTTTTCGGGCCATAGATTATGACCCAAGGAACCATAGTCGCCACCCCTCCATGGCCTTTCTTCGTTTTCTTGCGTTTTATGGCCAAAAACCTGGAATTCCGCCCGATTCCAATATTTATGTGTGCTATAGCCCATGCCTCCAAGTGGGACCGAGCCCCCGAACCCGAATTGCCTAAAATGTTTTCGGGACGTAGAATACGACCTAAGGAACCGTAGTCGCCACCCCACCAAATCCGTTCCTCATTTTGTTGTGTTTTACGACCAAAAAACTAGAATTTCGTACCATTCCCAAGAAATACGACCTATGGACCCATATTTACCGCCTCGCCATGACAGTTCCTCGTTGTTTTGCGTTTTGCGGCAAAAAAATAAGAATTCCACCCGATTCCCATATTTTCGTGTGCTATTGCCCACGCCTTCCGAATGCGTCCGAGCCCCCGAATCCGGATCGCCAAAAAAAATTTCAGGTCATAGAATACGACCTAAGATACCATAGTTACCACCCTTCCATGACCGTTCCTCGTTATTTTGCGTTTTATGGCCAAAAAACTAGAATTCCTCCCGATTCCCTTATTTTTGTGTGCTGCCCACGCCTTCCAAGTGGGCCCGAGCCCCCGAACCCGGATTGCCTAAAATGTTTTCGAGACGTAGAATACGACCTAAGGAACCGTAGTCGCCACCCCACCAAGTCCGTTCCTCATTGTTTTGTGTTTTACGGCCAAAAACAAGAATTCCGCACCATTCACAAGAAATACGACCTATGGAACCATATTTATCGCCTCGCCTTGACAGTTCCTCGTTGTTTTGCATTTTGCGGCAAAAAAACAAGAATTCCGCCCGATTCCCATATTTTCGTGTGCTATTGCCCATGCCTTCCGAATGGGTTCGAGCACCCGAACCCGGATCGCCAAAAAAAATTTGGGTCATAGAATACGACCTAAGAAATCATAGTTACCACCCTGCCATGACCGTTCCTCGTTTTTTTGCGTTTTATGGCCAAAAAACTAGAATTCCTCCCGATTCCCTTATTTTCGTGTGCTATAGCCCATGCCTTCCGAGTGGGCCCGAGCCCCCAAACCCGGATCATCTAAAAAAATTTCGGGTCATAGAATACGACCTAAGGAACCATAGTCGCCGACCCGCCATGACTGTTCCTCATTTTTTTGGGTTTTACGGACAAAAAACTAGAATTCTATCTGATTCCCATATTTTCGGGCTCTATAGCCCACGCCTTACAAGTGGGCCCGAGCCCCCGAACCCGGATTGCCTAAAATGTTTTCAGGCCATAGAATACGACCTAAGGAACCATAGTCCCTGCCCCACCATGATTGTTCCACATTTATTTGTGTTTTACGGCCAAAAAACTAGAATTTCGCCTGATTCCCATATTTTCATGTGCTATAGCCCACGTCTTCCGAGTAGGCCAGAGCCCCCGAACTTGGATCGCCTAAAAGATTTTCGGGTCATAGAATACGACCTAAGGAACCAAAGTCGTCGACCCGCCATGATCGTTCCTCGCGTTTTTACATTTTACGGCTAAAAAACTAGAATTCCCCCCAATTCCCATATTTTCGTGTGCTATAGCCCACGCCTTCCGAGTGGGGCCGAGCCCCCAATCCCGGATGCCTAAAAAAATTTTGGGTCATAGAATACTACCTAAGGAACCATAGTCGCCGCCCCACCATGACCGTTCCTCATTTCTATCTATTTTACGGCAAAAAAACTAGAATCCGCCCGATTCCCATACTTTCGTGTGCTATAGCCCACACCTTACGTGTGGGCCTAATTCCCCCGAACCCGGATTGCCTAAAAAATTTTCGGGTCATAGAATACGACCCAAGGAACCATAGTCGCCGCCCCGCCATGACCTGTCCTCGTTTTCTTGCATTTTACGGCTAAAACCCTTGAATTCAGCTTGATTCCCATATTTTCGTATGCTATAGCCCACGCCATCCGAGTGGGCCTTAGCCCCCGAACCAGGATAACCTAAAATGTTTTCGGGCCATAGAATTGGACCTAAGGAACCATAGTCCCCGCTCCACCATGACCGTTCTTCCTTCTTTGCGTTTTACGGCCAAAAAACTATAATTCCGTCCGATTCCCATATTTTTCGTGTGCTATAGCCCACGTCGTTTGAGTGGGCCCGACCCCACGAACCCGGATCACCTTAAAGTTTTTCGGGCCATAGATTATGACCCAAGGAACCATAGTCGCCACCCCGCCATGGCCTTTCCTCGTTTTCTTGCGTTTTACAGCCAAAAACATGGAATTCCGCCCGATTCCCATATTTTCATGTGCTATAGCCCACGCCTTCCAATTGGGCCCTATCCCCCAAACCCGGATTGCCTAAAATGTTTTCGAGACGTAGAATACGACCTAAGGAACCGTAGTCGCCACCCCACCAAGTCCGTTCCTCATTTTTTTGCGTTTTACGGCCAAAAAACTTGAATTCCGTACCATTCCCAAGAAATACGACCTATGGAACCATATTTACCGCCTCGCCATGACTGTTCCTCGTTGTTTTGCATTTTGCGGCAAAAAAATAAGAATTCCACCCGATTCCCATACTTTCGTGTGCTATTGCTCACGCCTTCCGAATGGGTCCGAGCCCCCGAACCCGGATCGCCAAAAAAAAATTCGAGTCATAGAATACGACCTAAGAAACCATAGTTACCACCCTGCCATGACCGTTCCTCATTTTTTTGCATTTTACGGCCAAAAAACTAGAATTCCGCCCGATTTTCATATTTTTCGTGTGCTATAGCCCACGTCGTTTGAGTGGGCCCGATCCCCCGAACCCGGATCACCTAAAAAGTTTTTGGGTCTTAGAATATGACCTAAGGAACCCTAGTCGCCGCCCCGCCATGACTGTTCCTCGTTTTGTTGTATTTTACGGCCAAAAAACTAGAATTCTACCCGATTCCTATATTTTCGGGTGCTATAGCCCACGCCTTCCAAGTGGGCCCGAGCCCCCGAACCCAGATTGCCTAAAATGTTTTTGGGACGAAGAATACGACCTAAGGAACCATAGTCGCCACCCCACCAAGTCCGTTCCTCATTTTTTTGTCTTTTACGGCCAAAAAATTAGAATTCCGCACCATTCACAAGAAATTCGACCTATGGAACCATATTTACCGCCTCGCCTTGACAGTTCCTCGTTGTTTTGCATTTTGCGGCAATAAAAAAGTATTCCACCCGATTCCCATATTTTCGTGTGCTATTGCCCACGCCTTCCGAATGGGTCCGAGCCCCCGAACCTGGATCGCCAAAAAATAATTCGGGTCATAGAATACGACCTAAGAAACCATAGTTACCACCCTGCCATGACCGTTCCTCATTTTTTTGCGTTTTATGACCAAAAAACTAGAATTCCTCCCGATTCCATTATTTTTGTGTGCTATAGCCCACGCCTTCCGAGTGGGCCCGAGCCCTCGAACCCGGACCGCCTAAAAAATTTTCGGGTCATAGAATACGACCTAAGGAACCATAGTCGCTGCCCAGCCATGACTGTTCCTCATTGTTTTGTGTTTTACGGCCAAAAAACTAGAATTCTATCCGATTCCCATATTTTCGGGTGATATAGCCCACGCCTTCCGAGTGGGCCCGAGCCCCCGAACCCGGATTGCATAAAATGTTTTCGGGACGTAGAATACGACCTAAGGAACCGTAGTCGCCACCCCACCAAGTCCGTTCCTCATTTTTTTGCGTTTTACGGCCAAAAAACTAGAATTCCACCCGATTCCCATATTTTCATGTGCTATAGCCCGCGTCTTCCGAGTAGGCCAGAGCCCCCGAACTCAGATCGCCTAAAAACAACTCGGGTCATAGAATATGACCTAAGGAACCAAAGTCGTCGCCCCGCTATGATCGTTCCTCGCGTTTTTACATTTTACGGCTAAAAAACTAGAATTTCCCCCGATTCCCATATTTTTGTGTGCTATAGCCCACGCCTTCCGAGTGGGGCCGAGCCCCCAATCCCGGATGCCTAAAAAAATTTTGGGTCATAGAATACTACCTAAGGAACCATAGTCGCCGCCCCACCATGACCGTTCCTCATTTCTTTTTATTTTACGGCAAAAAAACTAGAATCCGCCCGATTCCCATACTTTCGTGTGCTATAGCCCACACCTTACGTGTGGGCCTAATTCCCCCGAACCCGGATCGCCTAAAATATTTTTGGGTCATAGAATATGACCCAAGGAACCATAGTTGCCGCCCCGCCATGACCTGTCCTCATTTTCTTGCATTTTACGGCTAAAACCCTTGAATTCAACTTGATTCCCATATTTTCGTATGCTATAGCCCACGCCATCCGAGTGGGCCTTAGCCCCCGAACCAGGATAACCTAAAATGTTTTCGGGCCATAGAATTTGACCTAAGGAACCATAGTCCCCGCTCCACCATGACCGTTCCTCCTTCTTTGCGTTTTATGGCCAAAAAACTATAATTCCGTCCGATTCCTATATTTTTCGTGTGCTATAGCCTACGTCGTTTGAGTGGGCCCGACCCCACGGACCCGGATCACCTTAAAGTTTTTCGGGCCATAGATTATGACCCAAGGAACCATAGTCGCCACCCCGCCATGGCCTTTCCTCGTTTTCTTGCGTTTTACAGCCAAAAACATGGAATTCCGCCCGATTCCCATATTTTCATGTGCTATAGCCCACGCCTTCCAATTGGGCCCTATCCCCCAAACCCGGATTGCCTAAAATATTTTCGGGACGTAGAATACGACCTAAGGAACCGTAGTCGCCACCCCACCAAGTCCGTTCCTCATTTTTTTGCGTTTTACGGCCAAAAAACTTGAATTCCGTACCATTCCCAAGAAATACGACCTATGGAACCATATTTACCGCCTCGCCATGACTGTTCCTCGTTGTTTTGCATTTTGCGGAAAAAAATAAGAATTCCACCAGATTCCCATACTTTCGTGTGCTATATCCCACGCCATCCGAATGGGTCCGAGCCCCCGAACCCGGATCGCCAAAAAAAAATTCGAGTCATAGAATACGACCTAAGAAACCATAGTTACCACCCTGCCATGACCGTTCCTCATTTTTTGCATTTTACGGCCAAAAACCTAGAATTCCGCCCGATTTTCATATTTTTCGTGTGCTATAGCCCACGTCGTTTGGGTGGGCCCGATCCCCCGAACCCGGATCACCTAAAAAGTTTTTGGGTCTTAGAATACGACCTAAAGAACCATAGTCGCCGCCCCGCCATGACTGTTCCTCATTTTTTTGTATTTTATGGCCAAAAAACTAGAATTTTACCCGATTCCCATATTTTCGGGTGCTATAGCCCACGCCTTCCAAGTGGGCCCGAGCCCCCAAACCCGGATTGCCTAAAATATTTTCGGGACGAAGAATACGACCTAAGGAACCGTAGTCGCCACCCCACCAAGTCCGTTCCTCATTGTTTTGTGTTTTACGGCCAAAAAATTAGAATTCCGCACCATTCACAAGAAATTCGACCTATGGAACCATATTTACCGCCTAGCCTTGACAGTTCCTCGTTGTTTTGCATTTTGGGGCATAAAAAAAGTATTCCACCCGATTCCCATATTTTCGTGTGCTACTGCCCACGCCTTCCGAATGGGTCCGAGCCCCCAAACCCGGATCGCCAATAAACAATTCGGGTCATAGAATACGACGTAAGAAACCATAGTTACCACCCTGCCATGACTGTTCCTCATTTTTTTGCATTTTATGACCAAAAAACTAGAATTCCTCCCGATTCCCTTATTTTCGTATGCTATAGCCGACGCCTTGCGAGTGGGCCCGAGCCCCCGAACCCGGACCGCCTAAAAATTTTTTGGGTCATAGAATACGACCTAAGGAACCATAGTCGCTGCCCCGCCATGACTGTTCCTCATTGTTTTGTGTTTTACGGCCAAAAAACTAGAATTCTACCCGATTCCCATATTTTTGGGTGCTATAGCCCACGCCTTCCGAGTGGGCCCGAGCCCCCGAACCCGGATTGCATAAAATGTTTTCGGGACGTAGAATACGACCTAAGGAACCGTAGTCGCCACCCCACCAAGTCCGTTCCTCATTTTTTTGCGTTTTACGGCCAAAAAACTAGAATTCCACCCGATTCCCATATTTTCATGTGCTATAGCCCGCGTCTTCCGAGTAGGCCAGAGCCCCCGAACTCAGATCGCCTAAAAACAACTCGGGTCATAGAATATGACCTAAGGAAGCATAGTCGTCGCCCCGCCATGATCGTTCCTCGCGTTTTTACGTTTTACGGCTAAAAAACTAGAATTCCGCCCGATTCCCATATTTTCGTGTGCTATAGCCCACGCCTTCCGAGTGGGGCCGAGCCCCCATACCCGGATGCCTAAAAAAATTTCGGGTCATAGAGTACTACCTAAGGAACCATAGTCGCCGCCCCGCCATGACCGTTCATCGATTTTTATTATTTTACGGCAAAAAAACTAGAATCCGCCTGATTCCCATACTTTCGTGTGCTATAGCCCACTCCTTACGTGTGGGCCCAATCCCCCCGAACCCGGATCGCCTAAAAACTTTTCGGGTCATAGAATACGACCCAAGGAACCATTGTCGTCGCCCCGCCATGACCTTTCCTCGTTTTCTTGCAATTTACAACTAAAACCCTTGAATTCAGCTTGATTCCCATATTTTCGTGTGCTATAGCCCACGCCTTCCCGGTGGGCCTGAGCCCCCAAACCAGGATAACCTAAAATGTTTTCGGGCCATAGAATTTGTCCTAAGGAACCATAAACCCCGCTCCACCATGACCGTTCCTCGTTCTTTGCATTTTACGGCCAAAAAACTATAATTCCTCCCGATTCCCATATTTTTCGTGTGCTATAGCCCACGTCGTTTGAGTGGGCTCGAGCCCCCGGACCCGGATCACCTTAAAGTTTTTCGGGCCATAGATTATGACCCAAGGAACCATAGTCGCCACCCCGCCATGGCCTTTCCTCGTTTTCTTGCGTTTTACGGCCAAAAACCTGGAATTCCGCCTGATTTCCATATTTTCGTGTGCTATAGCCCACGCCTTCCATGTGGGCCCTAGCCCCCAAACCCGGATTGCCTAAAATGTTTTCGGGACGTAGAATACGACCTAAGGAACCATAGTCGCCACCCCACCAAGTCCGTTCCTCATTTTTTTGTGTTTTACGGCAAACAAACTAGTATTTCGTACCATTCCCAAGAAATACGACCAATGGAACCATATTTACCGCCTCGCCATGACAGTTCCTCGTTGTTTTGCGTTTTGCGGTAAAAAAATAAGAATTCCACCCGATTCACATATTTTCGTGTGCTATTGCCCATGCCTTCTGAATGGGTCCGAGCCCCCGAACATGGATCGCCAAAAAAAAATTCGGGTCATAGAATACGACCTAAGAAACCATAGTTACCACCCTGCCATGACCGTTCCTTGTTTTTTTGCGTTTTATGGCCAAAAAACTAGAATTCCTCCTAATTCCCTTTATTTCGTGTGCTATAGCCCACGCCTTCCGAGTGGGCCCGAGCACCCGAACCCAGATCACCTAAAAATATTTTGGGTCATAGAATACGACCTAAGGAACCATAGTCGCCGACCCGCCATGACTGTTCCTCATTTTTTTGTGTTTTACGGACGAAAAACTAGAATTCTATCTGATTCCCATATTTTTGGGCTCTATAGCCCACGCCTTACAAGTGGGCCCGAGCCCCCGAACGCGGATTGCCTAAAATGTTTTCGGGACAAAGAATACGACCTAAGGAACCTTAGTCGCCACCCCACCAAAGTCGGTTCCTCATTTTTTTGTGTTTTACGGCCAAAAAACTAGAATTCCGCACCATTCACAAGAAATACGCGCTATGGAACTATGTTTACCGCCTCGCCTTGACAGTTCCTCGTTGTTTTGCATTTTGCGGCAAAAAAACAAGAATTCCACCCGATTCCCATATTTTCGTGTGCTATTGTCCACGCCTTCCGAATGGGTCCGAGCCCCCGAACCCAGATCGCCAAAAAAAAATTTGGGTCATAGAATACGACCTAAGGAACCATAGTCGCCGCCCCGCCATGACAGTTCCTCATTGTTTTGTGTTTTACGGCCAAAAAACTAGAATTCTACCCGATTCCCAAATTTTCGGGTGCTATAGCCCACGTCTTCCGAGTGGGCCCGATCCCCCGAACCCGTGTTGCCTAAAATGTTTTCGGGCAATAGAATACGACCTAAGGAACCATAGTCCACGCCCCACAATGATTGTTCCTCATTTATTTGCGTTTTACGGCCAAAAAACTAGAATTCCGCCCGATTCCCATATTTTTCGGGCCATAGATTATGACCCAAGGAACCATAGTCGCCACCCCGCCATGGCCTTTCCTCGTTTTCTTGCGTTTTACAGCCAAAAACTTGGAATTCCGCCCGATTCCCATATTTTCGTGTGCTATAGCCCACGCCTTCCAAGTGGGCCCTAGCCCCCGAACCCGGATTGCCTAAAATATTTTCGGGATGTAGAATACGACCTAAGGAACCGTAGTCTCCACCCCACCAAGTCTGTTCCTCATTTCTTTGCGTTTTACGGCAAAAAAATAGAATTTCATACCATTCCCAAGAAATACGACCTATGGAACCATATTTACCGCCTCGCCATGACAGTTCCTCGTTGTTTTGCGTTTTGCGGCAATAAAACAAGAATTCCACCCGATTCCCATATTTTCGTGTGCTATTGCCCATGCCTTCCAAATGGGTCCGAGCCCCCGAACCCGGATTGCCTAAAATATTTTCGGGATGAAGAATACGACCTAAGGAACCGTAGTCTCCACCCCACCAAGTCCGTTCCTCATTTCTTTGCGTTTTACGGAAAAAAAAAATTAGAATTTTGTACCATTCCCAAGAAATACGACCTATGGAACCATATTTACCGCCTCGCCATGACAGTTCCTCGTTGTTTTGCGTTTTGCGGCAATAAAATAAGAATTCCACCCGATTCCCATATTTTTGTGTGCTATTGCCCTTGCCTTCCGAATGGGTCCGAGCCCCTGAACCCGGATCGCCAAAAAAAATTCGGGTCATAGAATACGACCTAAGAAACCATAGTTACCACCCTGCCATGACCGTTCCTTATTTTTTTGCATTTTATGGCCAAAAAACTAGAATCCCTCCTAATTCCCTTTATTTCGTGTGCTATAGCCCACGCCTTCCGAGTGGTCCCGAGCCCCCGAACCCGGATCGCCTAAAAATATTTGGGTCACAGAATATGACCTAAGGAATCATAGTCGCCGACTCGCCATGACTGTTACTAAATTTTTTGTGTTTTATGGCCAAAAAACTAGAATTCTATCCGATTCCCATATTTTCGGGTTCTATAGCCCACGCCTTCCAAGTGGGCCCGAGCCCCCAAACCCGGATTGCCTAAAATGTTTTCGGGACGTAGAATACGACCTAAGGAACCGTAGTCGTCACCCCACCAAGTTCGTTCCTCATTTTGTTTGTGTTTTACGGCCAAAAAACTAGAATTTCATACCATTCCCATGAAATACGACCTATGGAACCATAGTCCACGCCCCACCATGATTGTTCCTCATTTATTTCCGTTTTACGGCCAAAATACTAGAATTCTGCCCGATTCCCATATTTTCATGTGCTATAGCCCACGTTTTCCGAGTAGGCTAGAGCCCCCGAACTCGGATCGCCTTAAAACTTTTCGGGTCATAGAATACGACCTAAGGAACCATAGTCGTCTCCCCGCCATGATCGTTCCTCGCGTTTATACATTTTACGGCTAAAAAACTAGAATTTCCCCCGATTCCCATATTTTCGTGTGCTATAGCCCACGCCTTCCGGGTGGGCCCGAGCCCCCAATCCCGGATTACTAAAAATATTTCGGGTCATAGAATACTACTTAAGGAACCATAGTCGCCGCCCCGCCATGACCGTTCCTCGTTGTTTTCTATTTTACGGCAAAAAAACTAGAATCCGCCCGATTCCCAGACTTTCATGTGCTATAGCCCACGCCTTACGTGTGGGCCCAATCCCCCGAACCCGGATCGCCTATAAAAAATTTTGGTCATAGAATACAACCCAAGGAACCATAGTCGCCGCCCCGCTATGACCTTTCCTCGTTTTCTTGCATTTTACGGCTAAAACCCTTGAATTTAGCCTGATTTTGTGTGGTATAGCCCACGTCTTCCGGGTGGGCCTAAGCCCCCGAACCAGGATAACCTAAAATGTTTTCGGGCCATAGAATTTGACCTAAGGAACCATAGTCCCCGCTCCACCATGACCGTTCCTCGTTCTTTGCATTTTACGGCCAAAAAACTATAATTCCGCATGATTCCCATATTTTTCTTGTACTATAGCCCACGTCGTTTGAGTGGGCCCGAGACCCCGGACCCGGATCACCTTAAAGTTTTTCGGGCCATAGATTATGACCCATGGAACCATAGTCGCCACCCCGCCATGGCCTTTCCTCGTTTTCTTGCATTTTACGGCCAAAAACCTGGAATTCCGCCCGATTCCCATATTTTCGTGTACTATAGCCCACTCCTCCAAGTGGGCCCGAGCCCCCAAACCCGGATTGCCTAAAATATTTTCGGGACGTAGAATATGACCTAAGGAAATGTAGTCGCCACCCAACGAAGTCCGTTCCTCATTTCTTTGCGTTTTACGGCCAAATAACTAGAATTTCTTACCATTCCCAAGAAATACGACCTATGGAACCATATTTACCGCCTCGCCATGAAAGTTCCTCGTTGTTTTGCGTTTTGCGGCAAAAAAACCAGAATTCCACCCGATTCCCATATTTTCGTGTGCTATTGCCCACGCCTTCCGAATGGGTCCGAGCCCCCGAACCCGGATCGCCAAAAATAAATTCGGGTCATAGAATACGACCTAAGAAACCATAGTTACCACCCTGCCATGACCGTTCCTCGTTTTTTTGCGTTTAATGGCCAAAAAACTAGAATTCCTCCTAATTCCCTTTATTTCGTGTGCTATAGCCTACGCCTTCCGAGTGGTCCCGAGCCCCCGAACCCGGATCGCCTAAAAAAATTTGGGTCACAGAATACGACCTAAGGAATCATAGTCGCCGACTCGCCATGACTGTTACTAAATTTTTTGTGTTTTATGGCCAAAAAACTAGAATTCTATCCGATTCCCATATTTTCGGGTTCTATAGCCCACGCCTTCCAAGTGGGCCCGAGCCCCCAAACCCGGATTGCCTAAAATGTTTTCGGGACGTAGAATACGACCTAAGGAACCGTAGTCGTCACCCCACCAAGTTCGTTCCTCATTTTGTTTGTGTTTTACGGCCAAAAAACTAGAATTTCATACCATTCCCATGAAATACGACCTATGGAACCATAGTCCACGCCCCACCATGATTGCTCCTCATTTATTTCCGTTTTACGGCCAAAATACTAGAATTCTGCCCGATTCCCATATTTTCATGTGCTATAGCCCACGTTTTCCGAGTAGGCTAGAGCCCCCGAACTCGGATCGCCTTAAAACTTTTCGGGTCATAGAATACGACCTAAGGAACCATAGTCGTCTCCCCGCCATGATCGTTCCTCGCGTTTATACATTTTACGGCTAAAAAACTAGAATTTCCCCCGATTCCCATATTTTCGTGTGCTATAGCCCACGCCTTCCGGGTGGGCCCGAGCCCCCAATCCCGGATTACTAAAAATATTTCGGGTCATAGAATACTACTTAAGGAACCATAGTCGCCGCCCCGCCATGACCGTTCCTCGTTGTTTTCTATTTTACGGCAAAAAAACTATAATCCGCCCGATTCCCAGACTTTCATGTGCTATAGCCCACGCCTTACGTGTGGGCCCAATCCCCCGAACCCGGATCGCCTATAAAAAATTTTGGTCATAGAATACAACCCAAGGAACCATAGTCGCCGCCCCGCTATGACCTTTCCTTGTTTTCTTGCATTTTACGGCTAAAACCCTTGAATTTAGCCTGATTCACATATTTTTGTGTGGTATAGCCCACGTCTTCCGGGTGGGCCTAAGCCCCCGAACCAGGATAACCTAAAATGTTTTCGGGCCATAGAATTTGACCTAAGGAACCATAGTCCCCGCTCCACCATGACCGTTCCTCGTTCTTTGCATTTTACGGCCAAAAAACTATAATTCCGCATGATTCCCATATTTTTCTTGTACTATAGCCCACGTCGTTTGAGTGGGCCCGAGACCCCGGACCCGGATCACCTTAAAGTTTTTCGGGCCATAGATTATGACCCATGGAACCATAGTCGCCACCCCGCCATGGCCTTTCCTCGTTTTCTTGCATTTTACGGCCAAAAACCTGGAATTCCGCCCGATTCCCATATTTTCGTGTACTATAGCCCACTCCTCCAAGTGGGCCCGAGCCCCCAAACCCGGATTGCCTAAAATATTTTCGGGACGTAGAATATGACCTAAGGAAATGTAGTCGCCACCCAACGAAGTCCGTTCCTCATTTCTTTGCGTTTTACGGCCAAATAACTAGAATTTCTTACCATTCCCAAGAAATACGACCTATGGAACCATATTTACCGCCTCGCCATGAAAGTTCCTCGTTGTTTTGCGTTTTGCGGCAAAAAAACCAGAATTCCACCCGATTCCCATATTTTCGTGTGCTACTGCCCACGCCTTCCGAATGGGTCCGAGCCCCCGAACCCGGATCGCCAAAAATAAATTCGGGTCATAGAATACGACCTAAGAAACCATAGTTACCACCCTGCCATGACCGTTCCTCGTTTTTTTGCGTTTAATGGCCAAAAAACTAGAATTCCTCCTAATTCCCTTTATTTCGTGTGCTATAGCCTACGCCTTCCGAGTGGTCCCGAGCCCCCGAACCCGGATCGCCTAAAAAAATTTGGGTCACAGAATACGACCTAAGGAATCATAGTCGCCGACTCGCCATGACTGTTACTAAATTTTTTGTGTTTTATGGCCAAAAAACTAGAATTCTATCCGATTCCCATATTTTCGGGTTCTATAGCCCACGCCTTCCAAGTGGGCCCGAGCCCCCAAACCCGGATTGCCTAAAATGTTTTCGGGACGTAGAATACGACCTAAGGAACCGTAGTCGCCACCCCACCAAGTTCGTTCCTCATTTGCTTTTGTGTTTTACGGCCAAAAAACTAGAATTTCATACCATTCCCAAGAAATACGACCTATGGAACCATACTCCACGCCCCACCATGATTGTTCCTCATTTATTTGCGTTTTACAGCCAAAATACTAGAATTTATCCCGATTCCCATATTTTCATGTGCTATAGCCCACGTTTTCCGAGTAGGCTAGAGCCCCCGAACTCGGATCGCCTTAAAACTTTTCGGGTCATAGAATACGACCTAAGGAACCATAGTCGTCTCCCCGCCATGATCGTTCCTCGCGTTTATACATTTTACGGCTAAAAAACTAGAATTTCCCCCGATTCCCATATTTTCGTGTGCTATAGCCCACGCCTTCCGGGTGGGCCCGAGCCCCCAAACCCGGATTACTAAAAATATTTTGGGTCATAGAATACGACCCAAGGAACCATTGTCGTCGCCCCGCCATGACCTTTCCTCGTTTTCTTGCAATTTACGACTAAAACCCTTGAATTCAGCTTGATTCCCATATTTTCGTGTGTTATAGCCCACGCCTTCCCGGTGGGCCTGAGCCCCCAAATCAGGATAACCTAAAATGTTTTCGGGCCATAGAATTTGTCCTAAGGAACCATAAACCCCGCTCCACCATGACCGTTCCTCGTTCTTTGCATTTTACGGCCAAAAAACTATAATTCCTCCCGATTCCCATATTTTTCGTGTGCTATAGCCCACGTCGTTTGAGTGGGCTCGAGCCCCCGGACCCGGATCACCTTAAAGTTTTTCGGGCCATAGATTATGACCCAAGGAACCATAGTCGCCACCCCGCCATGGCCTTTCCTCGTTTTCTTGCGTTTTACGGCCAAAAACCTGGAATTCCGCCTGATTTCCATATTTTCGTGTGCTATAGCCCACGCCTTCCATGTGGGCCCTAGCCCCCAAACCCGGATTGCCTAAAATGTTTTCGGGACGTAGAATACGACCTAAGGAACCATAGTCGCCACCCCACCAAGTCCGTTCCTCATTTTTTTGTGTTTTACGGCAAACAAACTAGTATTTCGTACCATTCCCAAGAAATACGACCAATGGAACCATATTTACCGCCTCGCCATGACAGTTCCTCGTTGTTTTGCGTTTTGCGGCAAAAAAACAAGAATTCCACCCGATTCCCATATTTTCGTGTGCTATTGCCCATGCCTTCCGAATGGGTCCGAGCCCCCGAACATGGATCGGAAAAAAAAAATTCGGGTCATAGAATATGACCTAAGAAACAATAGTTACCACCCTGCCATGACCGTTCCTTGTTTTTTTGCGTTTTATGGCCAAAAAACTAGAATTCCTCCTGATTTCCTTTATTTCGTGTGCTATAGCCCACGCCTTCCGAGTGGGCCCGAGCACCCGAACCCAGATCACCTAAAAATATTTTGGGTCATAGAATACGACCTAAGGAACCATAGTCGCCGACCCGCCATGACTGTTCCTCAATTTTTTTGTGTTTTACGAACGAAAAACTAGAATTCTATCTGATTCCCATATTTTTAGGCTCTATAGCCCACGCCTTACAAGTGGGCCCGAGCCCCCGAACCCGGATTGCCTAAAATGTTTTCGGGACGTAGAATACGACCCAAGGAACCTTAGTCGCCACCCCACCAAAGTCGGTTCCTTATTTCTTTTGTGTTTTACGGCCAAAAAACTAGAATTCCGCACCATTCACAAGAAATACGCCCTATGGAACCATGTTTACCGCCTCGCCTTGACAGTTCCTCGTTGTTTTGCATTTTGCGGCAAAAAAACAAGAATTCCACCCGATTCCCATATTTTCGTGTGCTATTGTCCACGCCTTCCGAATGGGTCCGAGCCCCCGAACCCAGATCGCCAAAAAAAAATTTGGGTCATAGAATACGACCTAAGGAACCATAGTCGCCACCCCGCCATGACTGTTCCTCATTGTTTTGTGTTTTACGACCAAAAAACTAGAATTCTACCCGATTCCCATATTTTCGGGTGCTATAGCCCACCTCTTCCGAGTGGGCCCGATCCCCCGAACCCGTGTTGCCTAAAATGTTTTCGGGCAATAGAATACGACCTAAGGAACCATAGTCCATGCCCCAAAATGATTGTTCCTCATTTAATTGCGTTTTACGGCCAAAAAACTAGAATTCCGCCCGATTCCCATATTTTTCGGGCCATAGATTATGACCCAAGGAACCATAGTCGCCACCCCGCCATGGCCTTTCCTCGTTTTCTTGCATTTTATAGCCAAAAACCTGGAATTCCGCCCGATTCCCATATTTTCGTATGCTATAGCCCACGCCTTCCAAGTGGGCCCTAGCCCCCGAACCCGGATTGCCTAAAATGTTTTCGGGATGTAGAATACGACCTAAGGAACCGTAGTCTCCACCCCACCAAGTCTGTTCCTCATTTCTTTGCGTTTTACGGCAAAAAAATTAGAATTTCATACCATTCCCAAGAAATACGACCTATGGAACCATATTTACCGCCTCGCCATGACAGTTCCTCGTTGTTTTGCGTTTTGCGGCAATAAAACAAGAATTCCACCCGATTCCCATATTTTCGTGTGATATTGCCCATGCCTTCCGAATGGGTCCGAGCCCCCGAACCCGGATTGCCTAAAATGTTTTCGGGATGTAGAATACGACCTAAGGAACCGTAGTCTCCACCCTACCAAGTTCGTTCCTCATTTCTTTGCGTTTTACGGCAAAAAAATTAGAATTTCGTATTTACCGCCTCACCATGACAGTTCCTCGTTGTTTTGCGTTTTGCGGCAATAAAACAAGAATACCACCCGATTCCCATATTTTCGTGTGCTATAGCCCACTCCTCCAAGTGGGCCCGAGCCCCCAAACCCGGATTGCCTAAAATGTTTTCGGGACGTAGAATATGACCTAAGGAAATGTAGTCGCCACCCAACGAAGTCCGTTCCTCATTTTTTTGCGTTTTACGGCCAAATAACTAGAATTTCTTACCATTCCCAAGAAACACGACCTATGGAACCATATTTACCGCCTCGCCATGAAAGTTCCTCGTTGTTTTGCATTTTGCGGCAAAAAAACCAGAATTCCACCCGATTCCCATATTTTCATGTGCTATTGCCCACGCCTTCCGAATGGGTCCGAGCCCCCGAACCCGGATCGCCAAAAATAAATTCGGGTCATAGAATACGACCTAAGAAACCATAGTTACCACCCTGCCATGACCGTTCCTCATTTTTTTGCGTTTAATGGCCAAAAAACTAGAATTCCTCCTAATTCCCTTTATTTCGTGTGCTATAGCCCACGCCTTCCGAGTGGTCCCGAGCCCCCGAACCCGGATCGCCTAAAAAAATTTGGGTCATAGAATACGACCTAAGGAATCATAGTCGCCGACTCGCCATGACTGTTACTAAATTTTTTGTGTTTTATGGCCAAAAAACTAGAATTCTATCCGATTCCCATATTTTCGGGTTCTATAGCCCACGCCTTCCAAGTGGGCCCGAGCCCCCAAACCCGGATTGCCTAAAATGTTTTCGGGATGTAGAATACGACCTAAGGAACCGTAGTCGCCACCCCACCAAGTTCGTTCCTCATTTTTTTTGTGTTTTACGGCCAAAAAACTAGAATTTCATACCATTCCCAAGAAATACGACCTATGGAACCATAGTCCACGCCCCACAATGATTGTTCCTCATTTATTTGCGTTTTACGGCCAAAATACTAGAATTCTGCCCGATTCCCATATTTTCATGTGCTATAGCCCACGTTTTCCGAGTAGGCTAGAGCCCCCGAACTCGGATCGCCTTAAAACTTTTCGGGTCATAGAATACGACCTAAGGAACCATAGTCGTCTCCCCGCCATGATCGTTCCTCGCGTTTATACATTTTACGGCTAAAAAACTAGAATTCCCCCCGATTCCCATATTTTCGTGTGCTATAGCCCACGCCTTCCGGGTGGGCCCGAGCCCCCAATCCCGGATTACTAAAAATATTTCGGGTCATAGAATACTACTTAAGGAACCATAGTCGCCGCCCCGCCATGACCGTTCCTCGTTGTTTTCTATTTTACGGCAAAAAAACTAGAATCCGCCCGATTCCCAGACTTTCATGTGCTATAGCCCACGCCTTACGTGTGGGCCCAATCCCCCGAACCCGGATCGCCTATAAAAAATTTTGGTCATAGAATACAACCCAAGGAACCATAGTCGCCGCCCCGCTATGACCTTTCCTCGTTTTCTTGCATTTTACGGCTAAAACCCTTGAATTTAGCCTGATTCACATATTTTTGTGTGGTATAGCCCACGTCTTCCGGGTGGGCCTAAGCCCCCGAACCAGGATAACCTAAAATGTTTTCGGGCCATAGAATTTGACCTAAGGAACCATAGTCTCCGCTCCACCATGACCGTTCCTCGTTCTTTGCATTTTACGGCCAAAAAACTATAATTCCGCATGATTCCCATATTTTTCTTGTACTATAGCCCACGTCGTTTGAGTGGGCCCGAGACCCCGGACCCGGATCACCTTAAAGTTTTTCGGGCCATAGATTATGACCCATGGAACCATAGTCGCCACCCCGCCATGGCCTTTCCTCGTTTTCTTGCATTTTACGGCCAAAAACCTGGAATTCTGCCCGATTCCCAAATTTTCGTGTACTATAGCCCACTCCTCCAAGTGGGCCCGAGCCCCCAAACCCGGATTTCCTAAAATTTTTTCGGGACGTAGAATATGACCTAAGGAAATGTAGTCGCCACCCAACGAAGTCCGTTCCTCATTTTTTTGCGTTTTACGGCCAAATAACTAGAATTTCTTACCATTCCCAAGAAATACGACCTATGGAACCATATTTACCGCCTTACCATGAAAGTTCCTCGTTGTTTTGCGTTTTGCGGCAAAAAAACCAGAATTCCACCCGATTCCCATATTTTCGTGTGCTATTGCCCACGCCTTCCGAATGGGTCCGAGCCCCCGAACCCGGATCGCCAAAAATAAATTCGGGTCATAGAATACGACCTAAGAAACCATAGTTACCACCCTGCCATGACCGTTCCTCATTTTTTTGCGTTTAATGGCCAAAAAACTAGAATTCCTCCTAATTCCCTTTATTTCGTGTGCTATAGCCCACGCCTTCCGAGTGGTCCCGAGCCCCCGAACCCGGATCGCCTAAAAAAATTTGGGTCACAGAATACGACCTAAGGAATCATAGTCGCCGACTCGCCATGACTGTTACTAAATGTTTTGTGTTTTATGGCCAAAAAACTAGAATTCTATCCGATTCCCATATTTTCGGGTTCTATAGCCCACGCCTTCCAAGTGGGCCCGAGCCCCCAAACCCGGATTGCCTAAAATGTTTTCGGGATGTAGAATACGACCTAAGGAACCGTAGTCACCACCCCACCAAGTTCGTTCCTCATTTTTTTTGTGTTTTACGGCCAAAAAACTAGAATTTCATACCATTCCCAAGAAATACGACCTATGGAACCATACTCCACGCCCCACCATGATTGTTCCTCATTTATTTGCGTTTTACAGCCAAAATACTAGAATTTATCCCGATTCCCATATTTTCATGTGCTATAGCCCACGTTTTCCGAGTAGGCTAGAGCCCCCGAACTCGGATCGCCTTAAAACTTTTCGGGTCATAGAATACGACCTAAGGAACCATAGTCGTCTCCCCGCCATGATCGTTCCTCGCGTTTATACATTTTACGGCTAAAAAACTAGAATTCCCCTCGATTCCCATATTTTCGTGTGCTATAGCCCACGCCTTCCGGGTGGGCCCGAGCCCCCAAACCCGGATTACTAAAAATATTTCGGGTCATAGAATACTACTTAAGGAACCATAGTCGCCGCCCCGCCATGACCGTTCCTCGTTGTTTTCTATTTTACGGCAAAAAAACTAGAATCCGCCCGATTCCCACACTTTCGTGTGCTATAGCCCACGCCTTACGTGTGGTCCCAATCCCCCCGAACCCGGATCGCCTAAAAATATTTTGGGTCATAGAATACAACCCAAGGAACCATAGTCGCTGCGCCGCTATGACCTTTCCTCGTTTTCTTGCATTTTACGGCTAAAACCCTTGAATTTACCCTGATTCACGTATTTTTGTGTGGTATAGCCCACGTCTTCCGGGTGGGCCTGAGCCACCGAACCAGGATAACCTAAAATGTTTTCGGGCCATAGAATTTGACCTAAGGAACCATAGTCCCCGCTCCACCATGACCGTTCCTCGTTCTTTGCGTTTTACGGCCAAAAAACTATAATTCCGCATGATTCCCATATTTTTCTTGTACTATAGCCCACGTCGTTTGAGTGGGCCCGAGCCCCCGGACCCGGATCACCATAACATTTTTCGGGCCATAGATTATGACCCATGGAACCATAGTCGCCACCCCGCCATGGCCTTTCCTCGTTTTCTTGCATTTTACGACCAAAAACCTGGAATTCCGCCCGATTCCCATATTTTCGTGTACTATAGCCCACTCCTCCAAGTGGGCCCGAGCCCCCAAACCCGGATTGCCTAAAATGTTTTCGGGACATAGAATATGACCTAAGGAAATGTAGTCGCCACCCAACGAAGTCCGTTCCTCATTTTTTTGCGTTTTACGGCCAAATAACTAGAATTTCTTACCATTCCCAAGAAATACGACCTATGGAACCATATTTACCGCCTCGCCATGAAAGTTCCTCGTTGTTTTGCGTTTTGCGGCAAAAAAACCAGAATTCCACCCGATTCCCATATTTTCGTGTGCTATTGCCCACGCCTTCCGAATGGGTCCGAGCCCCCGAACCCGGATCGCCAAAAATAAATTCGGGTCATAGAATACGACCTAAGAAACCATAGTTACCACCCTGCCATGACCGTTCCTCATTTTTTTGCGTTTAATGGCCAAAAAGCTAGAATTTCTCCCGATTCCCTTATTTTCGTGTGCTATAGCCCACGCCTTCCGAGCGGGCCCGAGCCCCCGATCCCGGATTGCATAAAAAAATTTCGGGTCATAGAATACGACCTAAGGAACAATAGTCGCTTCCCCGCCATGACTGTTCCTCATTGTTTTGTGTTTTACTGCCAAAAAACTAGAATTCTACCCGATTCCCATATTTTCGGGTGCTATAGCCCACGCCTTCCGAGTGGGCCCGATCCCCCGAACCCGGGTTGCCTAAAATGTTTTCGGGCCATAGAATACGACCTAAGGAACAATAGTCCCCACTCCACCATGATTGTTCCTCATTTATTTGCGTTTTACGGCCAAAAAACTAGAATTCCGCCCGATTCCCATATTTTCATGTGCTATAGCCCACGTTTTCCGAGTAGGCCAGAGCCCCAGAACTCGGATCGCCTAAAAAATTTTCGGGTCATAGAATACGACCTAAGGAACCATAGTCGTCGCCCCGCCATTATCGTTCCTCGCGTTTATACAATTTACGGCTAAAAAACTAGAATTCCCCCCGATTCCCATATTTTCGTGTGCTATAGCCCACACCTTCCGAGTGGGCCCGAGCCCCCAAACCCGGATTCCTAAAAAAAATTCGGGTCATAGAATACTACCTAAGGAACCATAGTCGCCGCCCCGCCATGACCGTTCCTCGTTGTTTTCTATTTTATGGCAAAAAAACTAGAATCCGCCCGATTCCCATACTTTCGTGTGCTATAGCACACGCCTTACGTGTGGGCCCAATCCCCCCGAACCCAGATCGCCTAAAAAAATATTGGGTCATAGAATACAACCCAAGGAACCATAGTCGCCTCCCCGCTATGACCTTTCCTCGTTTTCTTGCATTTTACGGCTAAAACCCTTGAATTTTGCCTGATTCACATATTTTTGTGTGGTATAGCCCACGTCTTCCGGGTGGGCCTGAGCCCCCGAACCAGGATAACCTAAAATGTTTTCGGGGCATAGAATTTGACCTAAGGAACCATAGTCCCTGCTCCACCATGAACGTTCCTCGTTCTTTGCTTTTTACGGCCAAAAAACTATAATTACGCATGATTCCCATATTTTTCTTGCACTATAGCCCACGTCGTTTGAGTGGGCCCGAGGCCCCGGACCCGGATCACCTTAAAGTTTTTCGGGCCATAGATTATGACCCTATGGAACCATATTTACCACCTCGCCATGAAAGTTCCTCGTTGTTTAGCGTTTTGCGGCAAAAAAACAAGAATTCCACCCGATTCCCATATTTTCGTATGCTATTGCCCACGCCTTCCGAATGGGCCCGAGCCCCCGAACCCGGATTGCCTAAAATGTTTTCGGGACGTAGAATATGACCTAAGGAACTGTAGTCGCCACCCCACGAAGTCCGTTCCTCATTTGTTTGCGTTTTACGGCCAAAAAACTAGAATTTCATACCATTCCCAAGAAATACGACCTATGGAACCATATTTACCGCCTCGCCATGAAAGTTCCTCGTTGTTTAGCTTTTTGCGGCAAAAAAATAAGAATTCCACCCGATTCCCATATTTTCGTATGCTATTGCCCACGCCTTCCGAATGGGTCCGAGCCCCCGAACCCGGATCGCCAAAAAAAAATTCGGGTCATAGAATACGACCTAAGAAACCATAGTTACCACTCTGCCATGACCGTTCCTCGTTTGTTTGCGTTTTATGGCCAAAAAACTAGAATTCCTCCCGATTCCCTTATTTTCGTGTGCTATAGCCCACGCCTTCCGAGTGGGACCGAGCCCCCGATCCCGGATCGCATAAAAAATTTTCGGGTCATAGAATACGACCTAAGGAACAATAGTCGCTTCCCCGCCATGACTGTTCCTCATTGTTTTGTGTTTTACTGCCAAAAAACTAGAATTCTACCCGATTCCCATATTTTCGGGTGCTATAGCCCACGCCTTCCGAGTGGGCCCGATCCCCCGAACCCGGGTTGCCTGAAATGTTTTCGAGCCATAGAATACGACCTAAGGAACCATAGTCCCCACCCCACCATGATTGTTCCTCATTTATTTGCGATTTACGGCCAAAAAACTGGAATTATGCCCGATTCCCATATTTTCATGTGCTATAGCCCACGTCTTCCGGGTAGGCTACAGCCCCGAACTCGGATTGCCTAAAAATATTTCGGGTCATAGAATACGACCTAAGGAACCATAGTCGTCGCCCCTCCATGATCGTTCCTCGCATTTTTACATTTTACGGCTAAAAAACTAGAATTCCCCCCGATTCCCATATTTTCGTGTGCCATAGCCCACGCCTTCCGAGTGGGCCCGAGCCCCCAAACCCGGATTCCTAAAAAACATTCGGGTAATAGAATACTATCTAAGGAACCATAGTCGCCGCCCCGCCATGACCGTTCCTCGTTGTTTTCTATTTTACGGCAAAAAAACTAGAATCCGCCCGATTCCCACACTTTCGTGTGCTATAGCCCACGCCTTACGTGTGGTCCCAATCCCCCCGAACCCGGATCGCCTAAAAATATTTTGGGTCATAGAATACAACCCAAGGAACCATAGTCGCTGCGCCGCTATGACCTTTCCTCGTTTTCTTGCATTTTACGGCTAAAACCCTTGAATTTACCCTGATTCACGTATTTTTGTGTGGTATAGCCCACGTCTTCCGGGTGGGCCTGAGCCACCGAACCAGGATAACCTAAAATGTTTTCGGGCCATAGAATTTGACCTAAGGAACCATAGTCCCCGCTCCACCATGACCGTTCCTCGTTCTTTGCGTTTTACGGCCAAAAAACTATAATTCCGCATGATTCCCATATTTTTCTTGTACTATAGCCCACGTCGTTTGAGTGGGCCCGAGCCCCCGGACCCGGATCACCATAACATTTTTCGGGCCATAGATTATGACCCATGGAACCATAGTCACCACCCCGCCATGGCCTTTCCTCTTTTTCTTGCATTTTACGGCCAAAAATCTGGAATTCCGCCCAATTCCCATATTTTCGTGTTCTATAGCCCACTCCTCCAAGTGGGCCCGAGCCCCCGAACCCGGATTGCCTAAAATGTTTTCGGGACGTAGAATATGACCTAAGGAACTGTAGTCGCCACCCAACGAAGTCCGTTCCTCATTTTTTTTTGCGTTTTACGGCCAAATAACTATAATTTCTTACCATTCCCAAGAAATACGACCTATGGAACCATATTTACCGCCTCGCCATGAAAGTTCCTCGTTGTTTTGCGTTTTGCGGCAAAAAAACCAGAATTCCACCCGATTCCTATATTTTCGTGTGCTATTGCCCACGCCTTCCGAATGGGTCCGAGCCCCCGAACCCGGATCGCCAAAAAAAAATTCGGGTCATAGAATACGACCTAAGAAACCATAGTTACCACCCTGCCATGACCGTTCCTCGTTTTTTTGCGTTTAATGGACAAAAAACTAGAATTTCTCCCGATTCCCTTATTTTCGTGTGCTATAGCCCACGCCTTCCGAGCGGGCCCGAGCCCCCGATCCCGGATTGCATAAAAAAATTTCGGGTCATAGAATACGACCTAAGGAACAATAGTCGCTTCCCCGCCATGACTGTTCCTCATTGTTTTGTGTTTTACTGCCAAAAAACTAGAATTCTACCCGATTCCCATATTTTCGGGTGCTATAGCCCACGCCTTCCCAGTGGGCCCGATCCCCCGAACCCGGGTTGCCTAAAATATTTTCGGGCCATAGAATACGACCTAAGGAACCATAGTCCCCACTCCACCATGATTGTTCCTCATTTATTTGCGTTTTACGGCCAAAAACTAGAATTCCGCCCGATTCCCATATTTTCATGTGCTATAGCCAACGTTTTCCAAGTAGGCCAGAGCCCCCGAACTCGGATCGCCTAAAAAATTTTCGGGTCATAGAATACGACCTAAGGAACCATAGTCGTCGCCCCGCCATGATCGTTCCTCGCGTTTATACATTTTACGGCTAAAAAACTAGAATTCCCCCCGATTCCCATATTTTCGTGTGCTATAGCCCACGCCTTCCGAGTGGGCCCGAGCCCCCAAACCCGGATTCCTAAAAAATATTCGGGTCATAGAATACTACCTAAGGAACCATAGTCGCCGCCCCGCCATTACCGTTCCTCGTTGTTTTCTATTTTACGGCAAAAAAACTAGAATCCGCCCGATTCGCATACTTTTGTGAGCTATAGCACACGCCTTACGTGTGGGCCCATCCCCCCGAACCCGGATCGCCTAAAAAAATATTGGGTCATAGAATACAACCCAAGGAACCATAGTCGCCGCCCCGCTATGACCTTTCCTCGTTTTCTTGCATTTTACGGCTAAAACCCTTGAATTTAGCCTGATTCACATATTTTTGTGTGGTATAGCCCACGTCTTCCGGATGGGCCTGAGCCCCCGAAGCAGGATAACCTAAAATGTTTTCGGGGCATAGAATTTGACCTAAGGAACCATAGTCCCCGCTCCACCATGAAAGTTCCTCGTTCTTTGCATTTTACGGCCAAAAAACTATAATTCCGCATGATTCCCATATTTTTCTTGTTCTAAAGCCCACGTCGTTTGAGTGGGCCCGAGCCCCCAGACCCAGATCACTTTAAAGTTTTTCGGGCCATAGATTATGACCCATGGAACCATAGTCACCACCCTGCCATGGCCTTTCCTCGTTTTCTTGCATTTTACGGCCAAAAACCTGGAATTCCGCCCGATTCCCATATTTTCGTGTACTATAGCCCACTGCTCCAAGTGGGCCCGAGCCCCCGAACCCGGATTGCCTAAAATGTTTTCGGGACGTAGAATATGACCTAAGGAACTGTAGTCGCCACCCTACGAAGTCCGTTCCTCATTTGTTTGCGTTTTACGGCCAAAAAACTAGAATTTCATACCATTCCCAAGAAATACGACCTATGGAACCATATTTACCACCTCGCCATGAAAGTTCCTCGTTGTTTAGCGTTTTGCGGCAAAAAAACAAGAATTCCACCCGATTCCCATATTTTCGTATGCTATTGCCCACGCCTTCCGAATGGGCCCGAGCCCCCGAACCCGGATTGCCTAAAATGTTTTCGGGACGTAGAATATGACCTAAGGAACTGTAGTCGCCACCCCACGAAGTCCGTTCCTCATTTGTTTGCGTTTTACGGCCAAAAAACTAGAATTTCATACCATTCCCAAGAAATACGACCTATGGAACCATATTTACCACCTCGCCATGAAAGTTCCTCGTTGTTTAGCGTTTTGCGGCAAAAAAACAAGAATTCCACCCGATTCCCATATTTTCGTATGCTATTGCCCACGCCTTCCGAATGGGCCCGAGCCCCCGAACCCGGATTGCCTAAAATGTTTTCGGGACGTAGAATATGACCTAAGGAACTGTAGTCGCCACCCCACGAAGTCCGTTCCTCATTTGTTTGCGTTTTACGGCCAAAAAACTAGAATTTCATACCATTCCCAAGAAATACGACCTATGGAACCATATTTACCGCCTCGCCATGAAAGTTCCTCGTTGTTTAGCATTTTGCGGCAAAAAAACAAGAATTCCACCCGATTCCCATATTTTCGTGTGCTATTGCCCACGCCTTCCGAATGGGTCCGAGTCCCCGAACCCGGATCGCCAAAAAAAAATTCGGGTCATAGAATACGACCTAAGAAACCATAGTTACCACCCTGCCATGACCGTTCCTCGTTTGTTTGCGTTTTATGGCCAAAAAACTAGAATTCCTCCCGATTCCCTTATTTTCGTGTGCTATAGCCCACGCCTTCCGAGTGGGACCGAGCCCCCGATCCCGGATCGCATAAAAAATTTTCGGGTCATAGAATACGACCTAAAGAACAATAGTCGCTTCCCCGCCATGACTGTTCCTCATTGTTTTGTGTTTTACTGCCAAAAAACTAGAATTCTACCCGATTCCCATATTTTCCGGTGCTATAGCCCACGCCTTCCGAGTGGGCCCGATCCCCAGAACCTGGGTTGCCTAAAATGTTTTCGGGCCATAGAATACGACCTAAGGAACCATAATCCCCACTCCACCATGATTGTTCCTCATTTATTTGCGTTTTACGGCCAAAAAACTAGAATTCCGCCCGATTCCCATATATTCATGTGCTATAGCCCACGTTTTCCGAGTAGGCCAGAGCCCCCGAACTCGGATCGCCTAAAAAATTTTCGGGTCATAGAATACGACCTAAGGAACCACAGTCGTCGCCCCGCCATGATCGTTCCTCGCGTTTATACAATTTACGGCTAAAAAACTAGAATTCCCCCCGATTCCCATATTTTCGTGTGCTATAGCCCACGCCTTCCGAGTGGGACCGAGCCCCCAAACCCAGATTCCTAAAAATATTTCGGGTCATAGAATACTACCTAAGGAACCATAGTCGCCGCCCCGCCATGACCGTTCCTCGTTGTTTTCTATTTTACGGCAAAAAAACTAGAATCCGCCTGATTCCCATTCTTTCGTGTGCTATAGCCCACGCCTTACGTGTGGGCCCAATCCCCCCGAACCCGGATCGCCTAGAAAAATATTGGGTCATAGAATACAACCCAAGGAACCATAGTCGCCGCCCCGCTATGACCTTTCCTCGTTTTCTTGCATTTTACGGCTAAAACCCTTGAATTTAGCCTGATTCACATATTTTTGTGTGGTATATCCCACGTCTTCCGGGTGGGCCTGAGCCCCCGAACCAGGATAACCTAAAATGTTTTTGGGCCATAGAATTTGACCTAAGGAACCATATTCCCCGCTCCACCATGAACGTTCCTTGTTCTTTGCGTTTTACGGCCAAAAAACTATAATTCCGCATGATTCCCATATTTTTCTTGTACTATAGCCCACGTCGTTTGAGTGGGCCCGAGCCCCCGGACCCGGATCACCTTAAAGTTTTTCAGGCCATAGATTAGGACCCATGGAACCATAGTCGCCACCCCTCCATGGCCTTTCCTCGTTTTCTTGCATTTTAAGGCCAAAAATCTGGAATTCCGCCCGATTCCCATATTTTCGTGTACTATAGCCCAATCCTCCAAGTGGGCCCGAGCCCCCGAACCCGGATTGCCTAAAATGTTTTCGGGACGTAGAATATGACCTAAGGAACTGTAGTCGCCACCCCACGAAGTCCGTTCCTCATTTTTTTGCATTTTACGGCCAAAAAACTAGAATTTCATACCATTCCCAAGAAATACAACCTATGGAACCATATTTACCGCCTCGCCATGAAAGTTCCTCGTTGTTTAGCGTTTTGCGGCAAAAAAACAAGAATTCCACCTGATTCCAATATTTTCGTGTGCTATTGCCCACGCCTTCCGAATGGGTCCGAGCCCTCGAACCCGGATCACCAAAAAAAAATTTGGGTCATAGAATACGACCTAAGAAACCTTAGTTACCACCCTGCCATGACCGTTCCTCGTTTGTTTGCGTTTTATGGCCAAAAAACTAGAATTCCTCCCGATTCCCTTATTTTCGTGTGCTATAGCCCACGCCTTCCGAGTGGGACCGAGCCCCCGATCCCGGATCGCATAAAAAATATTTGGGTCATAGAATACGACCTAAGGAACAATAGTCGCTTCCCCGCCGTGACTGTTCCTCATTGTTCTGTGTTTTACGGCCAAAAAACTAGAATTCTACCCGATTCCCATATTTTCGGGTGCTATAGCCCACGCCTTCCGAGTGGGCCCGATCCCCTGAACCTGGGTTGCCTAAAATGTTTTCGGGCCATAGAATACGACCTAAGGAACCATAATCCCCACTCCACCATGATTGTTCCTCATTTATTTGCGTTTTACGGCCAAAAAACTAGAATTCCGCCCGATTCCCATATATTCATGTGCTATAGCCCACGTTTTCCGAGTAGGCCAGAGCCCCCGAACTCGGATCGCCTAAAAAATTTTCGGGTCATAGAATACGACCTAAGGAACCACAGTCGTCGCCCCGCCATGATCGTTCCTCGCGTTTATACAATTTACGGCTAAAAAACTAGAATTCCCCCCGATTCCCATATTTTCGTGTGCTATAGCCCACGCCTTCCGAGTGGGACCGAGCCCCCAAACCCAGATTCCTAAAAATATTTCGGGTCATAGAATACTACCTAAGGAACCATAGTCGCCGCCCCGCCATGACCGTTCCTCGTTGTTTTCTATTTTACGGCAAAAAAACTAGAATCCGCCTGATTCCCATTCTTTCGTGTGCTATAGCCCACGCCTTACGTGTGGGCCCAATCCCCCCGAACCCGGATCGCCTAGAAAAATATTGGGTCATAGAATACAACCCAAGGAACCATAGTCGCCGCCCCGCTATGACCTTTCCTCGTTTTCTTGCATTTTACGGCTAAAACCCTTGAATTTAGCCTGATTCACATATTTTTGTGTGGTATATCCCACGTCTTCCGGGTGGGCCTGAGCCCCCGAACCAGGATAACCTAAAATGTTTTTGGGCCATAGAATTTGACCTAAGGAACCATATTCCCCGCTCCACCATGAACGTTCCTTGTTCTTTGCGTTTTACGGCCAAAAAACTATAATTCCGCATGATTCCCATATTTTTCTTGTACTATAGCCCACGTCGTTTGAGTGGGCCCGAGCCCCCGGACCCGGATCACCTTAAAGTTTTTCAGGCCATAGATTAGGACCCATGGAACCATAGTCGCCACCCCTCCATGGCCTTTCCTCGTTTTCTTGCATTTTAAGGCCAAAAATCTGGAATTCCGCCCGATTCCCATATTTTCGTGTACTATAGCCCAATCCTCCAAGTGGGCCCGAGCCCCCGAACCCGGATTGCCTAAAATGTTTTCGGGACGTAGAATATGACCTAAGGAACTGTAGTCGCCACCCCACGAAGTCCGTTCCTCATTTTTTTGCATTTTACGGCCAAAAAACTAGAATTTCATACCATTCCCAAGAAATACAACCTATGGAACCATATTTACCGCCTCGCCATGAAAGTTCCTCGTTGTTTAGCGTTTTGCGGCAAAAAAACAAGAATTCCACCTGATTCCTATATTTTCGTGTGCTATTGCCCACGCCTTCCGAATGGGTCCGAGCCCTCGAACCCGGATCGCCAAAAAAAAATTTGGGTCATAGAATACGACCTAAGAAACCTTAGTTACCACCCTGCCATGACCGTTCCTCGTTTGTTTGCGTTTTATGGCCAAAAAACTAGAATTCCTCCCGATTCCCTTATTTTCGTGTGCTATAGCCCACGCCTTCCGAGTGGGACCGAGCCCCCGATCCCGGATCGCATAAAAAATATTTGGGCCATAGAATACGACCTAAGGAACAATAGTCGCTTCCCCGCCGTGACTGTTCCTCATTGTTCTGTGTTTTACGGCCAAAAAACTAGAATTCTACCCGATTCCCATATTTTCGGGTGCTATAGCCCACGCCTTCCGAGTGGGCCCGATCCCCTGAACCTGGGTTGCCTAAAATGTTTTCGGGCCATAGAATACGACCTAAGGAACCATAATCCCCACTCCACCATGATTGTTCCTCATTTATTTGCGTTTTACGGCCAAAAAACTAGAATTCCGCCCGATTCCCATATATTCATGTGCTATAGCCCACGTTTTCCGAGTAGGCCAGAGCCCCCGAACTCGGATCGCCTAAAAAATTTTCGGGTCATAGAATACGACCTAAGGAACCACAGTCGTCGCCCCGCCATGATCGTTCCTCGCGTTTATACAATTTACGGCTAAAAAACTAGAATTCCCCCCGATTCCCATATTTTCGTGTGCTATAGCCCACGCCTTCCGAGTGGGACCGAGCCCCCAAACCCAGATTCCTAAAAATATTTCGGGTCATAGAATACTACCTAAGGAACCATAGTCGCCGCCCCGCCATGACCGTTCCTCGTTGTTTTCTATTTTACGGCAAAAAAACTAGAATCCGCCTGATTCCCATACTTTCGTGTGCTATAGCCCACGCCTTACGTGTGGGCCCAATCCCCCCGAACCCGGATCGCCTAAAAAAATATTGGGTCATAGAATCGTATTCTATGGCCCGAAAATATTTTAGGCAACCCGGGTTTGGGGGATCGGGCCCACTCGGAAGGCGTGGGCTATAGCACCCGAAAATATGGGAATCGGGTAGAATTCTAGTTTTTTGGCCGTAAAACACAAAAAAATGAGGAACAGTCATGGCGGGGCGGCGACTATGGTTCCTTAGGTCGTATTCTATGACCCAAATTGTTTTTAGGCGATCCGGGTTCGGGGGCTCGGGCCCACTCGAAAGGCGTGGGCTATAGCACACGAAAATAAGGGAATCGAGAGGAATTCTAGTTTTTTGGCCATAAAACGCAAAACAAACGAGGAACGGTCATGGAAGGGTGGTAACTATGGTTTCTTAGGTCGTATTCTATGACCCGAATTGCTTTTTGGCGATCCGGGTTCGGGGGCTAGGACCCATTCGGAAGGCGTGGGCAATGGCACACGAAAATATGATAATCGGGTGGAATTCTTGTTTTTTTGCCGCAAAATGCAAAACAACGAGGAACTGTCATGGCGAGGCTGTAAATATGGTTCCATAGGTCGTATTTCTTGGGAATGGTATGAAATTCTAATTTTTTGGCCGTAAAACGCAAAAAAATAAGGAACGGACTTGGTGGGGTGGCAACTACGGTTCCTTAGGTCGTATTCCACGTCCCAAAAACATTTTAGGCAATCCGGGTTCAGGGGCTCGTGCCCACTTGGAGGCGTGGGCTATAGTATACGAAAATATTGGAATCAGGCGAAATTCGAGGTTTTTAGCCGTAAACCGCAAGAAAACGAGGAATGGCCATGGCGGGGTGGAGACTATGGTTCCTTGTGTTATAATCTATGGCCCGAAAAACTTTTAGGTGATCCGGGTCCGGGGCTCGGGCCCACTCAAACGACGTGGGCTATAGCACAAGAAAAATATGGGAATCGGGCGGTAGTTTTTTGGCCGTAAAATGCAAAGAACGAAGAACGGTTATGGTGGAGCGGGGACTATGATTCCTTAGGTCAAGTTCTATGGCCCAAAAACATTTTAGGTTATCCTGGTTCGGGGGCTCAGGCCCACCCGGAAGGAGTGGGCTATACCACACTAAAATATGGGAATCAAGCTGAATTCAAGGGTTTTAGCCGTAAAATGCAAGAAAACGAGAAAAGGTCATGGCGACTATGGTTCCTTGGGTTGTATTCTATAACCCGAAAATATTTTAGGCGATTTACGGCCAAAAAACTAGAATTCTGCACCATTCACAAGAAATACGACCTATGGAACCATATTTACCGCCTCGCCTTGACAGTTCCTCGTTGATTTGCGTTATGCGTAAAAAAAAATAAGAATTCCACCCGATTCCCATATTTTCGTGTGCTATTGCCCACGCCTTCCGAATGGGTCCGAGCCCCCGAACACGGATCGCCAAAAAAAATTTCGGGTCATAGAATATGACCTAAGAAACCATAGTTACCACCCTGCCATGACCGTTCCTCGTTTTTTGCGTTTTATGGCCAAAAAACTAGAATTCCTCCTGATTCCCTTATTTTCGTGTGCTATAGCCCACGCCTTCCGAGTGGGCCCGAGCCCCCGAACCTGGATCGTATAAAAACATTTCGGGTCATAGAATACGACCTAAGGAACCATAGTCACTTTCCCTCCATGACTGTTCCTCATTTTTGTTGTGTTTTACGGCCAAAAAACTAGAATTCTACCCGATTCCCATATTTTCGGGTGCTATAGCCCACGCCTTCCGAGTGGGCCCGATCCCCCGAACCCGGGTTGCCTAAAATATTTTCAGGCCATAGAATACGACCTAAGGAACCATAGTCCCCACCCCACCATGATTGTTCCTCTTTTATTTGCGTTTTACGGCCAAAAAACTCGAATTTCGCCCGATTCCCATATTTTCATGTGCTATAGTCCACGTCTTCCGAGTAGGCCAGAGCCCCCGTACTCGGATCGCCTAATAAATTTTCGGGTCATAGAATATGACCTAAGGAACCATAGTCGTCGCCCCGCCATGATCGTTCCTCGCGTTTTTACATTTTACGGCTAAAAAACTAGAATTCCGTCCGATTCCCATATTTTCGTGTGCTATAGACCACCCCTTCCGAGTGGGCACAAGCCCCCAAACCCGGATTCCTAAAAAATATTCGGGTCATAGAATACTACCGAAGGAACCATAGTCGCCGCCCCGCCATGACCGTTCCTCGTTGTTTTTTATTTTACGGCAAAAAAACTAGAATTCGCATGATTCCCATACTTTCATGTGCCATAGCCCACGCCTTACGTGTGGGCGTAACCCCCCCGAACCCAGATCGCCTAAAATATTTTCGGGTTATAGAATACAACCCAAGGAACCATAGTCGCCGCCCCGCCATGGCCTTTTCTCGTTTTCTTGCATTTTACGGCTAAAACCCTTGAATTCAGCTTGATTCCCATATTTTAGTGTGGTATAGCCCACTCCATCCGGGTGGGCCTGAGCCCCCGAACAAGGATAACCTAAAATGTTTTCGGGCCATAGAACTTGACCTAAGGAACCATAGTCCCCGCTCCACCATGACCGTTCCTCGTTATTTGAATTTTACGGCCAAAAAACTATAATTCCGCCCGATTCCCATATTTTTCTTGTGCTATAGCCCACGTCGTTTGAGTGGGCCCGAGCCCCGGACCCAGATCACCTTAAAGTTTTTCGGGCCATAGATTATAACACAAGGAACCATAGTCTCCACCCCGCCATGGCCATTCCTCGTTTTCTTGCGGTTTACGGCCAAAAACCTGGAATTCCGCCTGATTCCAATATTTTCGTATGCTATAGCCCACGCCTCCAAGTGGGCACGAGCCCCCGAACCCGGATTGCCTAAAATGTTTTCGGGATGTAGAATACGACCTAAGGAACCGTAGTCGCCATCCCACCAAGTCCGTTCCTTATTTTTTTGCGTTTTACGGCCAAAAAACGAGAATTTCATACCATTCCCAAGAAATACGACCTATGGAACCATATTTACCGCCTCGCCATGACAGTTCCTCGTTGTTTTGCGTTTTACGGCAAAAAAACAAGAATTCCACCCGATTCTCATATTTCCGTGTGCCATTGCCCACGCCTTCCGAATGGGTCCTAGCCCCCGAACCCGGATCGCCAAAAAACAATTCGGGTCATAGAATACGACCTAAGAAACCATAGTTACCACCCTTCCATGACCGTTCCTCATTTGTTTTGCGTTTTATGGCCAAAAAACTAGAATTCCTCCCGATTCCCTTATTTTCGTATGCTATAGCCCACGCCTTCCGAGTGGGCCCGAGCCCCCGAACCCGGATAGCCTAAAAACAATTTGGGTCATAGAATACGACCTAAGGAACCATAGTCGTCGCCCCGCCATGACTGTTCCTCATGTTTTTGTGTTTTACGGCCAAAAAACTAGAATTCTACCCGATTCCCATATTTTCGGGTGCTATAGCCCACGCCTTCCGAGTGGGCCCGATCCCCCGAACCCGGGTTGCCTAAAATATTTTTGGGCCATAAAATACGACCTTAGGAACCGTAGTCCCCACCCCACCATGATTGTTCCTTATTTATTTGCGTTTTACGGCCAAAAAACTAGAATTCCGCACCATTCACAAAAAATACGACCTATGGAACCATATTTACCACTTCGCCTTGACAGTTCCTCGTTGTTTTGCGTTATGCGTCAAAAAAAATAAGAATTCCACCCGATTCCCATATTTTCGTGTGCTATTGCCCACGCCTTCCGAATGGGTCCGAGCCCATGAACCCGGATCGCCAAAAAAAAATTCGGGTCATAGAATACGACCTAAGAAACCATAGTTACCACCCTGCCATGACCGTTCCTCGTTTTTTTGCGTTTTATGGCCAAAAAACTAGAATTCCTCCCGATTCCCTTATTTTCGTGTGCTATAGCCCACGCCTTCCGAGTGGGCCCGAGCCCCCGAACCCGGATCGCATAAAAACATTTCCGGTCATAGAATACGACCTAAGGAACCATAGTCGCTTCCCCGCCATGACTGTTCCTCATTTTTGTTGTGTTTTACGGCCAAAAAACTCGAATTCTACCCGATTCCCATATTTTCGGGTGCTATAGCCCACGCCTTCCGAGTCGGCCCGATCCCCCGATCCCGGGTTGCCTAAAATATTTTCGGGCCATAGAATACGACCTAAGGAACCATAGTCCCCACCCCACCATGATTGTTCCTCTTTTATTTGTGTTTTACGGCCAAAAAACTAGAATTTCGCCCGATTCCCATATTTTCATGTGCTATAGCCCACGTCTTCCGAGTAGGCCAGAGTCCCCGAACTCGGATCGCCTAACAAATTTTCGGGTCATAGAATACGACCTAAGGAACCATAGTCGTCGCCCCGCCATGATCGTTCCTCGCATTTTTACATTTTACGGCTAAAAAACTAGAATTCCGCCCGATTCCCATATTTTCGTGTGCTATAGCCCACGCCTTCCGAGTGGGCCCAATCCCCCAAACTCGGATTCCTAAAAAATATTCGGGTCATAGAATACTACCGAAGGAACCATAGTCGCCGCCCCGCCATCACCGTTCCTCGTTGTTTTCTATTTTACGGCAAAAAAACTATAATTTGCATGATTCCCATACTTTCGTGTGCCATAGCCCACGCCTTACGTGTGGGCGTAATCCCCCCAAACCTAGATCGCCTAAAATATTTTCGGGTTATAGAATACAACCCAAGGAACCATAGTCGCCATGACCTTTTCTCGTTTTCTTGCATTTTACGGCTAAAACCCTTGAATTCAGCTTGATTCCCATATTTTAGTGTGGTATAGCCCACTCCTTCCGCGTGGGCCTGAGCCCCCGAACCAGGATAACCTAAATTGTTTCCGGGCCATAGAACTTGACCTAAGGAACCATAGTCCCCGCTCCACCATGACCGTTCCTCGTTCTTTGCATTTTACGGCCAAAAAACTATAATTCCGCCCTATTCCCTTATTTTTCTTGTGCTATAGCCCTCGTCGTTTGAGTGGGCCCGAGCCCCGGACCCGGATCACCTTAAAGTTTTTCGGGCCATACATTATAACACAAGGAACCATAGTGTCCACCCCGCCATGGCCATTCCTCGTTTTCTTGCGGTTTACGGCCAAAAACATGGAATTCCGTCTGATTCCAATATTTTCATATGCTATAGCCCACGCCTCCAAGTGGGCACGAGCCCCCAAACCCGGATTGCCTAAAATGTTTTTGTGGCGTAGAATACGACCTAAGGAACCGTAGTCGCCACCCCACCAAGTCCGTTCCTTATTTTTTTGCGTTTTACGGCCAAAAAACTAGAATTTCATACCATTCCCAAGAAATACGACCTATGGAACCATATTTACCGCCTCGCCATGATAGTTCCTCGTTGTTTTGCATTTTGTGGCAAAAAAACACGAATTCCACCCGATTCTCATATTTTCGTGTGCCATTACCCACGCCTTCCGAATGGGTCCAAGCCCCCGAACCCGGATCGCCAAAAAACAATTCAGGTCATAGAATACGACCTAAGAAACCATAGTTACCACCCTTCCATGACCGTTCCTCGTTTGTTTTGCGTTTTATGGCCAAAAAACTAGAATTCCTCCCGATTCCCTTATTTTCGTGTGCTATAGCCCACGCCTTCCGAGTGGGCCCGAGCCCCCGAACCCGGATCGCCTAAATAAAATTTAGGTCATAGAATACGATCTAAGGAACCATAGTCGCCGCCCCGCCATGACTGTTCCTCATTTTTTTGTGTTTTACGGCCAAAAAACTAGAATTCTACCCGATTCCCATATTTTCGGGTGCTATATCCCATGCCTTCCAAGTGGGCCCGAGCCCCCGAACCCGGATTGGCTAAAATATTTTCGGGACGTAGAATACGACCTAAGGAACCATAGTCGCCACCCCACCAAATCCGTTCCTAATATTTTTTTGTTTTACGTCCAAAAAACTAGAATTCCGCACCATTCACAAGAAATACGACCTATGGAACCATATTTACCGCCTCGCCTTGACAGTTCCTCGTTGTTTTGCGTTATGCGTCAAAAAAAAAAAGAATTCCACCCGATTCCAATATTTTCGTGTGCTATTGCCCATGCCTTCCGAATGGGTCCGAGCCCCCGAACCCGGATCGCCAAAAAAAAATCCTGGTCATAGAATACGACCTAAGAAACCATAGTTACCACCCTGCCATGACCGTTCCTCGTTTTTTTGCATTTTATGGCCAAAAAACTAGAATTCCTCCCGATTCCCTTATTTTCGTGTGCTATAGCCCACGCCTTCCGAGTGGGCCCGAGCCCCGAACCCGGATCGCATAAAAATATTTCGGGTCATAGAATACGACCTAAGGAACCATAGTCCCCACCCCACCATGATTGTTCCTCTTTTATTTGCGTTTTACGGCCAAAAAACTAGAATTTCACCCGATTCCCATATTTTCATGTGCTATAGCCCACGTCTTCCGAGTAGGCCAGAGCCCCCGAACTCGGATCGCCTAACAAATTTTCGGGTCATAGAATACGACCTAAGGAACCATAGTCGTCGCCCCGCCATGATCGTTCCTCGCATTTTTACATTTTACGGCTAAAAAACTAGAATTCCGCCCGATTCCCATATTTTCTTGTGCTATAGCCCACGCCTTCCGAGTGGGCCCAAGCCCCCAAACCCGGATTCCTAAAAAAAATTCGGGTCATAGAATACTACCGAAGGAACCATAGTCGCCGCCCCGCCATGACCGTTCCTCGTTGTTTTCTATTTTACGGCAAAAAAACTAGAATTCGCATGATTCCCATACTTTCGTGTGCCATAGCCCACGCCTTACGTGTGGGCGTAATCCCCCCAAACCCAGATCGCCAAAAATATTTTCGGGTTATAGAATACAACCCAAGGAACCATAGTCGCCGCCCCGCCATGACCTTTTCTCGTTTTCTTGCATTTTACGGCTAAAACCCTTGAATTCAGCTTGATTCCCATATTTTAGTGTGGTATAGCCCACTCCTTCCGGGTGGGCCTGAGCCCCCGAACCAGGTTAACCTAAAATGTTTTCGGGCCATTGAACTTGACCTAAGGAACCATAGTCCCCGCTCCACCATGACCGTTCCTCGTTCTTTGCATTTTACGGCCAAAATACTATAATTCCGCCCGATTCCCATATTTTTCTTGTGCTATAGCCCACGTCGTTTGAGTGGGCCCGAGCCCCGGACCCGGATCACCTTAAAGTTTTTCGGGCCATAGATTATAACACAAGGAACCATAGTGTCCACCCCGCCATGGCCATTCCTCATTTTCTTGTGGTTTAGGGCCAAAAACCTGGAATTCCGCCTGATTCCAATATTTTCGTATGCTATAGCCCACGCCTCCAAGTGGGCATGATCCCCCAAACCCGGATTGCCTAAAATGTTTTCGGGACGTAGAATACGACCTAAGGAACCGTAGTCGCCACCCCACCAAGTCCGTTCCTTATTTTTTTGAATTTTACGGCCAAAAAACTAGAATTTCATACCATTCCCAAGAAATACGACCTATGGAACCATATTTACCACCTCGCCATGACAGTTCCTTGTTGTTTTGCGTTTTGCGGCAAAAAAAATAAGAATTCCACCCGATTCCCATATTTTCGTGTGCCATTGCCCACGCCATCCGAATGGGTCCTAGCCCCCGAACCCGGATCGCCAAAAAATAATTCGGGTCATAGAATACGACCTAAGAAACCATAGTTACCACCCTGCCATGACCGTTCCTCGTTTTTTTGCGTTTTATGGCCTAAAAACTAGAATTCCTCCTGATTCCCTTATTTTCATGTGCTATAGCCCACGCCTTCCGAGTGGGAACGGGCCCCCCGTAACCCAGATCGCCTAAAAAAATTTTGGTCATAGAATACGACCTAAGGAACCATAGTCGCCGCCCCGCAATGACTGTTCCTCATTTTTTTGTGTGTTTACGGCCAAAAAACTAGAATTCTACCCGATTCCCATATTTTCGGGTGCTATAGCCCACGCCTTCCAAGTGGGCCCGAGCCCCCAAACCCGGATTGGCTAAAATATTTTTGGGACGTAGAATACGACCTAAGGAACCATAGTCGCCACCCCACCAAATCCGTTCCTAATATTCTTTTTTTGTTTTACGGCCAAAAAACTAGAATTCCGCACCATTCACAAGAAATACGACCTATGGAACCATATTTAATGCCTCATCTTGACAGTTCCTCGTTGTTTTGCGTTATGCGTCAAAAAAATAAGAATTCCACCCGATTCCCATATTTTCGTGTGCTATTGCCCACGCCTTCCGAATGGGTCCGAGCCCCCGAACCCGGATCGCCAAAAAAAAATTCGGGTCATAGAATACGACCTAAGAAACCATAGTTACCACCCTGCCATGACCGTTCCTCATTTTTTTGCGTTTTGTGGCCAAAAAACTAGAATTCCTCCCGATTCCCTTATTTTCATGTGCTATAGCCCACGCCTTCCGAGTGGGCCCGAGCACCTGAACCCGGATCGCATAAAAACATTTCGGGTCATAGAATACGACCTAAGGAACCATAGTCGCTTCCCCTCCATGACTGTTCCTCATTTTTTTGTGTTTTACGGCCAAAAAACTAGAATTCTACCCGATTCCCATATTTTCGGGTGCTATAGCCCACACCTTCCGAGTGGGCCCGATCCCCCAAACCCGGGTTGCCTAAAATATTTTCGGGCCATAGAATACAACCTAAGGAACCATAGTCCCCACCCCACCATGATTGTTCCTCTTTTATTTGCGTTTTACGGCCAAAAAACTAGAATTTCGCCCGATTCCCATATTTTCATGTGCTATAGCCCACGTCTTCCGAGTAGGCCAGAGCCCCCGAACTCGGATCGCCTAACGAATTTTCGGGTCATAGAATACGACCTAAGGAACCATAGTCGTCGCCCCGCCATGATCGTTCCTCGCGTTTTTACATTTTACGGCTAAAAAACTAGAATTCCGCCCGATTCCTATATTTTCGTGTGCTATAGCCCATGCCTTCCGAGTGGGCCCAAGCCCCCAAACCCGGATTCCTAAAAAAAATTCGAGTCATAGAATACTACCGAAGGAACCATAGTCGCCGCCCCGCCATGACCGTTCCTCGTTGTTTTCTATTTTACGGTAAAAAAACTAGAATTCGCATGATTCCCATACTTTCGTGTGCCATAGCCCACGCCTTACGTGTGGGCGTAATCCCCCCGAACCCAGATCGCCAAAAATATTTTTGGGTTATAGAATACAACCCAAGGAACCATAGTCGCCGCCCCGCCATGACCTTTTCTCGTTTTCTTGCATTTTACGGCTAAAACCCTTGAATTCAGCTTGATTCCCATATTTTAGTGTGGTATAGCCCACTCCTTCCGGGTGGGCCTGAGCCCCCAAACCAGGATTAAATTAAATGTTTTCGGGCCATAGAATTTGACCTAAGGAACCACAGTCCCCGCTCCCCCATGACCGTTCCTCGTTCTTTGCATTTTACGGCCAAAAAACTATAATTCCGCCCGATTCCCATATTTTTCTTGTGCTATAGCCCACGTCGTTTGAGTGGGCCCGAGCCCCAGACCCGGATCACCTTAAAGTTTTTCGGGCCATAGATTATAACACAAGGAAGCATAGTCTCCACCCCGCCATGGCCTTTCCTCGTTTTCTTGCGGTTTACGGCCAAAAACCTGGAATTCCGCCTGATTCCAATATTTTCGTATGCTATAGCCCACGCCTCCAAGTGGGCACGAGCCCCCGAACCCGGATTGCCTAAAATGTTTTCGGGACGTAGAATACGACCTAAGGAACCGTAGTCGCCACCCCACCAAGTCCGTTCCTAATTTTTTTTGTTTTACGGCCAAAAAACTAGAATTCCTCACCATTCACAAGAAATACGACCTATGGAACCATATTTACCGCCTCACCATGACAGTTCCTTGTTGTTTTGCGTTTTGCGGCAAAAAAACAAGAATTCCACCAGATTCTAATATTTTCGTGTGCCATTGCCCACGCCTTCCGAATGGGTCCTAGCCCCCGAACCCGAATCGCCAAAAAACAATTCGGGTCATAGAATACGACCTAAGAAACCATAGTTACCACCCTGCCAAGACCGTTCCTCGTTTTTTTGCGTTTTATGGCTAAAAAACTAGAATTCCTCCTGATTCCCTTATTTTCGTGTGCTATAGCCCACGCCTTCCGAGTGGGCCCGAGCCCCCGAACCCGGATCGCCTAAAAACAATTTGGGTCATAGAATACGACCTAAGGAACCATAGTCGCCGCCCCGCCATGACTGTTCCTCATTTTTTGTGTTTTACGGCCAAAAAACTAGAATTCTACCCGATTCCCATATTTTCGGGTGCTATAGCCCACGCCTTCCAAGTGGGCCCGAGCCCCCGAACCCGGATTGGCTAAAATATTTTCGGGGCGTAGAATACGACCTAAGGAACCGTAGTCGCCACCCCACCAAATCCGTTCCTAATTGTTTTTTGTTTTACGGCCAAAAAACTAGAATTCTGCACCATTCACAAGAAATTCGACCTATGGAACCATATTTATCGCCTCGCTTGACAGTTCCTCGTTGTCTTGCGTTTTGCGGCAAAAAAAATAAGAATTCCACCCGATTCCCATATTTTCGTGTGCTATTGCCCATGCCTTCCGAATGGATCCGAGCCTCTGAACCCGGATCGCCAAAAAACAATCCTAGTCATAGAATACGACCTAAGAAACCATAGTTACCACCCTGTCATGACCGTTCCTCATTGTTTTGCGTTTTATGGCCAAAAAACTAGAATTCCTCCCGATTCCCTGAATTTCGTGTGCTATAACCCACGCCTTTCCAGTGGGCCCGAGCCCCCGAACCCGGTTCGCCTAAAAATATATTGGGTCATAGAATACGACCTAAGGAACCATAGTCGCCGCCCCGCCATGACTGTTCCTCATTGTTTTGTGTTTTACGGCCAAAAAACTAGAATTCTACCCGATTCCCATATTTTCGGGTGCTATAGCCCACGCCTTCCAAGTGGAACCGAACCCCCGAACCTGGATTGGCTAAAATATTTTCGGGACGTAGAATACGACCTAAGGAACCGTAGTCGCCACCCCACCAAGTCTGTTCCTAATTCTTTTTTGTTTTACGGCCAAAAAACTAGAATTCCGCACCATTCACAAGAAATACAACCTATGGAACCATATTTACCACCTCGCCTTGACAGTTCCTCGTTGTTTTGCGTTTTGCGGCAAAAAAACAAGATTTCCACCCGATTCTCATATTTTCATGTGCTATTGCCCACGCCTTCCGAATGGGTCCGAGCCCCCGAACCCGGATCGCCAAAAAAAAATCCTGGTCATAGAATACAACCTAAGAAACCATAGTTACCACCCTGCCATGACCGTTCCTCGTTTTTTTGCATTTTATGGCCAAAAAACTAGAATTCTTCCCGATTCCCTTATTTTCGTGTGCTATAGCCCACGCCTTCCGAGTGGGCCCGAGCCCCGAACCCGGATCGCCTAAAAAGATTTTGGGTCATAGAATACGACCTAAGGAACCATAGTCGCTGCCCCGCCATGACTGTTCCTCATTTCTTTTTGTTTTACGGCCAAAAAACTAGAATTCTACCCGATTGCCATATTTTCGGGTGCTATGGCCCACGCCTTCCGAGTGGGCCCGATCCCCCGAACCCGGGTTGCCTAAAATGTTTTCGGGCCATAGAATACGACCTAAGAAACCATAGTTACCACCCTGTCATGACCGTTCCTCGTTGTTTTGCGTTTTATGGCCAAAAAACTAGAATTCCTCCCGATTCCCTGAATTTCGTGTGCTATAACCCACGCCTTTCCAGTGGGCCCGAGCCCCCGAACCCGGTTCGCCTAAAAATATATTGGGTCATAGAATACAACCTAAGGAACCATAGTCGCTGCCCCGCCATGACTGTTCCTCATTGTTTTGTGTTTTACGGCCAAAAAACTAGAATTCTACCCGATTCCCATATTTTCGGGTGCTATAGCCCACGCCTTCCAAGTTGGACCGAACCCCCAAACCTGGATTGGCTAAAATATTTTCGGGACGTAGAATACGACCTAAGGAACCGTAGTCGCCACCCCACCAAGTCTGTTCCTAATTCTTTTTTGTTTTACGGCCAAAAAACTAGAATTCCGCACCATTCACAAGAAATACAACCTATGGAACCATATTTACCACCTCGCCTTGACAGTTCCTCGTTGTTTTGCGTTTTGCGGCAAAAAAACAAGAATTCCACCCGATTCTCATATTTTCATGTGCTATTGCCCACGCCTTCCGAATGGGTCCGAGCCCCCGAACCCGGATCACCAAAAAAGAATTCGGGCCATAGAATACGACCTAAGAAACCATAGTTACCACCCTGCCATGACCGTTCCTCGTTTTTTTGCATTTTGTGGCCAAAAAACTAGAATTCCTCCCGATTCCCTTATTTTCGTGTGCTATAGCCCACGCCTTCCGAGTGGGCCCGAGCACTTGAACCCGGATCGCATAAAAAAATTTCGGGTCATAGAATACGACCTAAGGAACCATAGTCGCTTCCCCTCCATGACTGTTCCTCATTTTTTTGTGTTTTACGGCCAAAAAACTAGAATTCTACCCGATTCCCATATTTTCGGGTGCTATAGCCCACGCCTTCCGAGTGAGCCCGATCCCCCGAACCCGGGTTGCCTAAAATATTTTCAGGCCATAGAATACGACCTAAGGAACCATAGTCCCCACCCCACCATGATTGTTCCTCTTTTATTTGCGTTTTACGGCCAAAAAACTAGAATTTCGCCCGATTCCCATATTTTCATGTGCTATAGCCCACGTCTTCCGAGTAGGCCAGAGCCCCCGAACTCGGATCGCCTAACGAATTTTCGGGTCATAGAATACGACCTAAGGAACCATAGTCGTCGCCCCGCCATGATCGTTCCTCGCGTTTTTACATTTTACGGCTAAAAAACTAGAATTCCGCCCGATTCCTATATTTTCGTGTGCTATAGCCCACGCCTTCCGAGTGGGCCCAAGCCCCCAAACCCGGATTCCTAAAAAAGATTCGGGTCATAGAATACTACCGAAGGAACCATAGTCGCCGCCCCGCCATGACCGTTCCTCGTTGTTTTCTATTTTACGGTAAAAAAACTAGAATTCGCATGATTCCCATACTTTCGTGTGCCATAGCCCACGCCTTACGTGTGGGCGTAATCCCCCCAAACCCAGATCGCCAAAAATATTTTCGGGTTATAGAATACAACCCAAGGAACCATAGTCGCCGCCCCGCCATGACCTTTTCTCGTTTTCTTGCATTTTACGGCTAAAACCCTTGAATTCAGCTTGATTCCCATATTTTAGTGTGGTATAGCCCACTCCTTCCGGGTGGGCCTGAGCCCCCAAACCAGGATTAAATTAAATGTTTTCGGGCCATAGAATTTGACCTAAGGAACCACAGTCCCCGCTCCACCATGACCGTTCCTCGTTCTTTGCATTTTACGGCCAAAAAACTATAATTCCGCCCGATTCCCATATTTTTCTTGTGCTATAGCCCACGTCGTTTGAGTGGGCCCGAGCCCCAGACCCGGATCACCTTAAAGTTTTTCGGGCCATAGATTATAACACAAGGAAGCATAGTCTCCACCCCGCCATGGCCTTTCCTCGTTTTCTTGCGGTTTACGGCCAAAAACCTGGAATTCCGCCTGATTCCAATATTTTCGTATGCTATAGCCCACGCCTCCAAGTGGGCACGAGCCCCCGAACCCGGATTGCCTAAAATGTTTTCGGGACGTAGAATACGACCTAAGGAACCGTAGTCGCCACCCCACCAAGTCCGTTCCTAATTTTTTTTTGTTTTACGGCCAAAAAACTAGAATTCCGCACCATTCACAAGAAATACGACCTATGGAACCATATTTACCGCCTCGCTATGACAGTTCCTTGTTGTTTTGCGTTTTGCGGCAAAAAAACAAGAATTCCACCAGATTCTCATATTTTCGTGTGCCATTGCCCACGCCTTCCGAATGGGTCCTAGCCCCCGAACCCGAATCGCCAAAAAACAATTCGGGTCATAGAATACGACCTAAGAAACCATAGTTACCACCCTGCCAAGACCGTTCCTCGTTTTTTTGCGTTTTATGGCTAAAAAACTAGAATTCCTCCTGATTCCCTTATTTTCGTGTGCTATAGCCCACGCCTTCCGAGTGGGCCCGAGCCCCCGAACCCGGATCGCCTAAAAACAATTTGGGTCATAGAATACGACCTAAGGAACCATAGTCGCCGCCCCGCCATGACTGTTCCTCATTTTTTGTGTTTTACGGCCAAAAAACTAGAATTCTACCCGATTCCCATATTTTCGGGTGCTATAGCCCACGCCTTCCAAGTGGGCCCGAGCCCCCGAACCCGGATTGGCTAAAATATTTTCGGGGCGTAGAATACGACCTAAGGAACCGTAGTCGCCACCCCACCAAATCCGTTCCTAATTGTTTTTTGTTTTACGGCCAAAAAACTAGAATTCTGCACCATTCACAAGAAATTCGACCTATGGAACCATATTTATCGCCTCGCTTGACAGTTCCTCGTTGTCTTGCGTTTTGCGGCAAAAAAAATAAGAATTCCACCCGATTCCCATATTTTCGTGTGCTATTGCCCATGCCTTCCGAATGGATCCGAGCCTCTGAACCCGGATCGCCAAAAAACAATCCTAGTCATAGAATACGACCTAAGAAACCATAGTTACCACCCTGTCATGACCGTTCCTCATTGTTTTGCGTTTTATGGCCAAAAAACTAGAATTCCTCCCGATTCCCTGAATTTCGTGTGCTATAACCCACGCCTTTCCAGTGGGCCCGAGCCCCCGAACCCGGTTCGCCTAAAAATATATTGGGTCATAGAATACGACCTAAGGAACCATAGTCGCCGCCCCGCCATGACTGTTCCTCATTGTTTTGTGTTTTACGGCCAAAAAACTAGAATTCTACCCGATTCCCATATTTTCGGGTGCTATAGCCCACGCCTTCCAAGTGGAACCGAACCCCCGAACCTGGATTGGCTAAAATATTTTCGGGACGTAGAATACGACCTAAGGAACCGTAGTCGCCACCCCACCAAGTCTGTTCCTAATTCTTTTTTGTTTTACGGCCAAAAAACTAGAATTCCGCACCATTCACAAGAAATACAACCTATGGAACCATATTTACCACCTCGCCTTGACAGTTCCTCGTTGTTTTGCGTTTTGCGGCAAAAAAACAAGAATTCCACCCGATTCTCATATTTTCATGTGCTATTGCCCACGCCTTCCGAATGGGTCCGAGCCCCCGAACCCGGATCGCCAAAAAAAATCCTGGTCATAGAATACAACCTAAGAAACCATAGTTACCACCCTGCCATGACCGTTCCTCGTTTTTTTGCATTTTATGGCCAAAAAACTAGAATTCTTCCCGATTCCCTTATTTTCGTGTGCTATAGCCCACGCCTTCCGAGTGGGCCCGAGCCCCGAACCCGGATCGCCTAAAAAGATTTTGGGTCATAGAATACGACCTAAGGAACCATAGTCGCTGCCCCGCCATGACTGTTCCTCATTTCTTTTTGTTTTACGGCCAAAAAACTAGAATTCTACCCGATTGCCATATTTTCGGGTGCTATGGCCCACGCCTTCCGAGTGGGCCCGATCCCCCGAACCCGGGTTGCCTAAAATGTTTTCGGGCCATAGAATACGACCTAAGAAACCATAGTTACCACCCTGTCATGACCGTTCCTCGTTGTTTTGCGTTTTATGGCCAAAAAACTAGAATTCCTCCCGATTCCCTGAATTTCGTGTGCTATAACCCACGCCTTTCCAGTGGGCCCGAGCCCCCGAACCCGGTTCGCCTAAAAATATATTGGGTCATAGAATACAACCTAAGGAACCATAGTCGCTGCCCCGCCATGACTGTTCCTCATTGTTTTGTGTTTTACGGCCAAAAAACTAGAATTCTACCCGATTCCCATATTTTCGGGTGCTATAGCCCACGCCTTCCAAGTGGGACCGAACCCCCAAACCTGGATTGGCTAAAATATTTTCGGGACGTAGAATACGACCTAAGGAACCGTAGTCGCCACCCCACCAAGTCTGTTCCTAATTCTTTTTTGTTTTACGGCCAAAAAACTAGAATTCCGCACCATTCACAAGAAATACAACCTATGGAACCATATTTACCACCTCGCCTTGACAGTTCCTTGTTGTTTTGCGTTTTGCGGCAAAAAAACAAGAATTCCACCCGATTCTCATATTTTCATGTGCTATTGCCCACGCCTTCCGAATGGGTCCGAGCCCCCGAACCCGGATCACCAAAAAAGAATTCGGGCCATAGAATACGACCTAAGAAACCATAGTTACCACCCTGCCATGACCGTTCCTCGTTTTTTTGCATTTTGTGGCCAAAAAACTAGAATTCCTCCCGATTCCCTTATTTTCGTGTGCTATAGCCCACGCCTTCCGAGTGGGCCCGAGCACTTGAACCCGGATCGCATAAAAAAATTTCGGGTCATAGAATACGACCTAAGGAACCATAGTCGCTTCCCCTCCATGACTGTTCCTCATTTTTTTGTGTTTTACGGCCAAAAAACTAGAATTCTACCCGATTCCCATATTTTCGGGTGCTATAGCCCACGCCTTCCGAGTGAGCCCGATCCCCCGAACCCGGGTTGCCTAAAATATTTTCAGGCCATAGAATACGACCTAAGGAACCATAGTCCCCACCCCACCATGATTGTTCCTCTTTTATTTGCGTTTTACGGCCAAAAAACTAGAATTTCGCCCGATTCCCATATTTTCATGTGCTATAGCCCACGTCTTCCGAGTAGGCCAGAGCCCCCGAACTCGGATCGCCTAACGAATTTTCGGGTCATAGAATACGACCTAAGGAACCATAGTCGTCGCCCCGCCATGATCGTTCCTCGCGTTTTTACATTTTACGGCTAAAAAACTAGAATTCCGCCCGATTCCTATATTTTCGTGTGCTATAGCCCACGCCTTCCGAGTGGGCCCAAGCCCCCAAACCCGGATTCCTAAAAAAGATTCGGGTCATAGAATACTACCGAAGGAACCATAGTCGCCGCCCCGCCATGACCGTTCCTCGTTGTTTTCTATTTTACGGTAAAAAAACTAGAATTCGCATGATTCCCATACTTTCGTGTGCCATAGCCCACGCCTTACGTGTGGGCGTAATCCCCCCAAACCCAGATCGCCAAAAATATTTTCGGGTTATAGAATACAACCCAAGGAACCATAGTCGCCGCCCCGCCATGACCTTTTCTCGTTTTCTTGCATTTTACGGCTAAAACCCTTGAATTCAGCTTGATTCCCATATTTTAGTGTGGTATAGCCCACTCCTTCCGGGTGGGCCTGAGCCCCCAAACCAGGATTAAATTAAATGTTTTCGGGCCATAGAATTTGACCTAAGGAACCACAGTCCCCGCTCCACCATGACCGTTCCTCGTTCTTTGCATTTTACGGCCAAAAAACTATAATTCCGCCCGATTCCCATATTTTTCTTGTGCTATAGCCCACGTCGTTTGAGTGGGCCCGAGCCCCAGACCCGGATCACCTTAAAGTTTTTCGGGCCATAGATTATAACACAAGGAAGCATAGTCTCCACCCCGCCATGGCCTTTCCTCGTTTTCTTGCGGTTTACGGCCAAAAACCTGGAATTCCGCCTGATTCCAATATTTTCGTATGCTATAGCCCACGCCTCCAAGTGGGCACGAGCCCCCGAACCCGGATTGCCTAAAATGTTTTCGGGACGTAGAATACGACCTAAGGAACCGTAGTCGCCACCCCACCAAGTCCGTTCCTAATTTTTTTTGTTTTACGGCCAAAAAACTAGAATTCCGCACCATTCACAAGAAATACGACCTATGGAACCATATTTACCGCCTCGCTATGACAGTTCCTTGTTGTTTTGCGTTTTGCGGCAAAAAAACAAGAATTCCACCAGATTCTCATATTTTCGTGTGCCATTGCCCACGCCTTCCGAATGGGTCCTAGCCCCCGAACCCGAATCGCCAAAAAACAATTCGGGTCATAGAATACGACCTAAGAAACCATAGTTACCACCCTGCCAAGACCGTTCCTCGTTTTTTTGCGTTTTATGGCTAAAAAACTAGAATTCCTCCTGATTCCCTTATTTTCGTGTGCTATAGCCCACGCCTTCCGAGTGGGCCCGAGCCCCCGAACCCGGATCGCCTAAAAACAATTTGGGTCATAGAATACGACCTAAGGAACCATAGTCGCCGCCCCGCCATGACTGTTCCTCATTTTTTGTGTTTTACGGCCAAAAAACTAGAATTCTACCCGATTCCCATATTTTCGGGTGCTATAGCCCACGCCTTCCAAGTGGGCCCGAGCCCCCGAACCCGGATTGGCTAAAATATTTTCGGGGCGTAGAATACGACCTAAGGAACCGTAGTCGCCACCCCACCAAATCCGTTCCTAATTGTTTTTTGTTTTACGGCCAAAAAACTAGAATTCTGCACCATTCACAAGAAATTCGACCTATGGAACCATATTTATCGCCTCGCTTGACAGTTCCTCGTTGTCTTGCGTTTTGCGGCAAAAAAAATAAGAATTCCACCCGATTCCCATATTTTCGTGTGCTATTGCCCATGCCTTCCGAATGGATCCGAGCCTCTGAACCCGGATCGCCAAAAAACAATCCTAGTCATAGAATACGACCTAAGAAACCATAGTTACCACCCTGTCATGACCGTTCCTCGTTGTTTTGCGTTTTATGGCCAAAAAACTAGAATTCCTCCCGATTCCCTGAATTTCGTGTGCTATAACCCACGCCTTTCCAGTGGGCCCGAGCCCCCGAACCCGGTTCGCCTAAAAATATATTGGGTCATAGAATACGACCTAAGGAACCATAGTCGCCGCCCCGCCATGACTGTTCCTCATTGTTTTGTGTTTTACGGCCAAAAAACTAGAATTCTACCCGATTCCCATATTTTCGGGTGCTATAGCCCACGCCTTCCAAGTGGAACCGAACCCCCGAACCTGGATTGGCTAAAATATTTTCGGGACGTAGAATACGACCTAAGGAACCGTAGTCGCCACCCCACCAAGTCTGTTCCTAATTCTTTTTTGTTTTACGGCCAAAAAACTAGAATTCCGCACCATTCACAAGAAATACAACCTATGGAACCATATTTACCACCTCGCCTTGACAGTTCCTCGTTGTTTTGCGTTTTGCGGCAAAAAAACAAGAATTCCACCCGATTCTCATATTTTCATGTGCTATTGCCCACGCCTTCCGAATGGGTCCGAGCCCCCGAACCCGGATCGCCAAAAAAAATCCTGGTCATAGAATACGACCTAAGAAACCATAGTTACCACCCTGCCATGACCGTTCCTCGTTTTTTTGCATTTTATGGCCAAAAAACTAGAATTCCTCCCGATTCCCTTATTTTCGTGTGCTATAGCCCACGCCTTCCGAGTGGGCCCGAGCCCCGAACCCGGATCGCCTAAAAAGATTTTGGGTCATAGAATACGACCTAAGGAACCATAGTCGCTGCCCCGCCATGACTGTTCCTCATTTCTTTTTGTTTTACGGCCAAAAAACTAGAATTCTACCCGATTGCCATATTTTCGGGTGCTATGGCCCACGTCTTCCGAGTGGGCCCGATCCCCCGAACCCGGGTTGCCTAAAATGTTTTCGGGCCATAGAATACGACCTAAGGAACCATAGTCCCCGCCCCACCATGATTGTTCCTCATTTATTTGCGTTTTACGGCCAAAAAACTAGAATTCCGCCTGATTCCCATATTTTCATGTGTTATAGCCCACGTCTTCCGAGTAGGCAAGAGCCCCCGAACTCGGATCGCCTAAAAAGATTTTGGGTCATAGAATACGATCTAAGAAATCATAGTCGTCGCCCCGCCATGATCGTTCCTCGCGTTTTTACGTTTTACGGCTAAAAAACTAGAATTCCGCCCGATTCCCATATTTTCGTGTGCTATAGCCCACGCCTTCCGAGTGGGCCCGATCCCCCAAACCCGGATGCCTAAAAATTTTTTGGGTCATAGAATACTACCTAAGGAACCATAGTCTCCGCCCCGCCATGACCGTTCCTCGTTGTTTTCTATTTTACGGCAAAAAAACTAGAATCCGCCTGATTCCCATACTTTCGTATGCTATAGCCCACGCCTTACGTGTGGGCCCAATCCCCCCAAACCCGGATTGCCTAAAAACATTTTGGGTCATAGAATACAACCCAAGGAACCATAGTCGCCGCCCCGCCATGACCTTTCCTCGTTTTCTTGCATTTTACGGCTAAAACCCTTGAATTCAGGTTGATTCCCATATTTTCGTGTGGTATAGCCCACGCCTTCCGGGTGGGCTTGAGCCCCCAAACCAGGATAAAATAAAATGTTTTCGGGCCATAGAATTTGACCTAAGGAACCATAGACCCCGCTCCACCATGACCGTTCCTCGTTCTTTGCGTTTTACGGCCAAAAAACTATAATTCCGCCTAATTCCCATATTTTTCTTGTGCTATAGCCCACGTCATTTGAGTAGGCCCGAGCCCCCGGACCCGGATCACCTTAAAGTTTTTCGGGCCATAGATTATGACCCAAGGAACCATAGTCGCCACCCCACCATGGTCTTTTCTCGTTTTGTTGCGTTTTACTGCCAAAAACCTGGAATTCCGCCAGATTCCCATATTTTCTTGTGCTATAGCCCCCTCCTCCAAGTGGGCCAGAGCCCCCGAACCTGGATTGCCTAAAATGTTTTCGGGACGTAGAATACGACCTAAGGAACTGTAGTCGCCACCCCACCAAGTCCGTTCCTCATTGTTTTGCGTTTTACGGCCAAAAAACTAGAATTTCATACCATTCCCAAGAAATACGACCAATGGAACCATATTTACCACCTCGCCATGACAGTTCCTCGTTGTTTTGCGTTTTGCGGCAAAAAAACAAGAATTCCACCCGATTCCCATATTTTCGTGTGCTATTGCCCACGCCTTCCGAATGGGTCCGAGCCCCCGAACCCGGATTGCCAAAAAACAATTCGGGTCATAGAATACGACCTAAGAAACCATAGTTACCACCATGCCATGACCGTTCCTCGTTTTTTTGCGTTTTATGGCCAAAAAACTAGAATTCCTCCCGATTCCCTTATTTTCGTGTGCGCCCACGCCTTCCGAGTGGGTCCGAGCCCCCGAACCCGGATCGCCTAAAAATATTTTGGGTCATAGAATACGACCTAAGGAACCGTAGTCGCCGCCCCGCCATGACTGTTCCTCATTGTTTTGTGTTTTACGGCCAAAAAACTAGAATTCTACCCGATTCCCATATTTTCGGGTGCTATAGCCCACGCCTTCCAAGTGGGCCCGAGCCCCCGAACCTGGATTGGCTAAAATATTTTCGGGACATAGAATACGACCTAAGGAACCGTAGTCGCCACCCCACCAAGTCCGTTCCTAATTTTTTTTTGTTTTACGGCCAAATAACTAGAATTCCGCACCATTCACAAGAAATACGACATATGGAACCATATTTACCGCCTCGCCTTGACAGTTCCTCGTTGTTTTGCGTTTTGCGGCAAAAAAAACAAGAATTCCACCCGATTCCCATATTTTCGTGTGCTATTGCCCACGCCTTCCGAATGGGTCCGAGCCCCCGAACCCGGATCGCCAAAAAACAATTCGGGTCATTGAATACGACCTAAGAAACCATAGTTACCACCCTGCCATGACCGTTCCTCGTTTTTTTGCATTTTATTGCCAAAAAACTAGAATTCCTCCCGATTCCCTTATTTTCGTGTGCTATAGCCCACGCCTTCCGAGTGGGCCCGAGCCCCCGAACACGGATCGCCTAAAAATATTTTGGGTCATAGAATACGACCTAAGGAACCATAGTCCCCGCCCCGCCATGACCGTTCCTCGTTGTTTTCTATTTTACGGCAAAAAAACTAGAATCCGCCCGATTCCCATACTTTCGTATGCTATAGCCCACGCCTTACGTGTGGGCCCAATCCCCCCAAACCCGGATTGCCTAAAAACATTTTGGGTCATAGAATACAACCCAAGGAACCATAGTCACCGCCCCGCCATGACCTTTCCTCGTTTTCTTGCATTTTACGGCTAAAACCCTTGAATTCAGCTTGATTCCCATATTTTCGTGTGGTATAGCCCACGCCTTCCGGGTGGGCTTGAGCCCCCGAACCAGGATAAAATAAAATGTTTTCGGGCCAGAGAATTTGACCTAAGGAACCATAGTCCCCGCTCCACCATGACCGTTCCTCGTTCTTTGCGTTTTACGGCCAAAAAACTATAATTCCGCCTAATTCCCATATTTTTCTTGTGCTATAGCCCACGTCATTTGAGTAGGCCTGAGCCCCCGGACCCGGATCACCTTAAAGTTTTTCGGGCCATAGATTATGACCCAAGGAACCATAGTCGCCACCCCACCATGGCCTTTCCTCGTTTTGTTGCGTTTTACTGCCAAAAACCTGGAATTCTGCCAGATTCCCATATTTTCTTGTGCTATAGCCCACTCCTCCAAGTGGGCCCGAGCCCCCAAACCTAGATTGCCTAAAATGTTTTCGGGACGTAGAATACGACCTAAGGAACTGTAGTCGCCACCCCACCAAGTCCGTTCCTCATTGTTTTGCGTTTTACGGCCAAAAAACTAGAATTTCATACCATTCCCAAGAAATACGACCAATGGAACCATATTTACCACCTCGCCATGACAGTTCCTCGTTGTTTTGCATTTTGCGGCAAAAAAACAAGAATTCCACCCGATTCCCATATTTTCGTGTGCTATTGCCCACGCCTTCCGAATGGGTCCGAGCCCCCGAACCCGGATTGCCAAAAAACAATTCGGGTCATAGAATACGACCTAAGAAACCATAGTTACCACCGAGCCATGACCGTTCCTCGTTTTTTTGCGTTTTATGGCAAAAAAACTAGAATTCCTCCCGATTCCCTTATTTTCGTGTGCGCCCACGCCTTCCGAGTGGGTCCGAGCCCCCGAACCCGGATCGCCTAAAAATATTTTGGGTCATAGAATACGACCTAAGGAACCGTTGTCGCCGCCCCGCCATGACTGTTCCTCATTGTTTTGTGTTTTACGGCCAAAAAACTAGAATTCTACCCGATTCCCATATTTTCGGGTGCTATAGCCCACGCCTTCCAAGTGGGCCCGAGCCCCCGAACCTGGATTGGCTAAAATATTTTCGGGACGTAGAATACGACCTAAGGAACCGTAGTCGCCACCCCACCAAGTCCGTTCCTAATTTTTTTTTGTTTTACGGCCAAATAACTAGAATTCCGCACCATTCACAAGAAATACGACATATGGAACCATATTTACCGCCTCGCCTTGACAGTTCCTCGTTGTTTTGCGTTTTGCGGCAAAAAAAACAAGAATTCCACCCGATTCCCATATTTTCGTGTGCTATTGCCCACGCCTTCCGAATGGGTCCGAGCCCCCGAACCCGGATCGCCAAAAAACAATTCGGGTCATAGAATATGACCTAAGAAACCATAGTTACCACCATGCCATGACCGTTCCTCTTTTTTTTGCATTTTATTGCCAAAAAACTAGAATTCCTCCCGATTCCCTTATTTTCGTGTGCTATAGCCCACGCCTTCCGAGTGGGCCCGAGCCCCCGAACACGGGTCGCCTAAAAATATTTTGGGTCATAGAATACGACCTAAGGAACCATAGTCCCCGCCCCGCCATGACCGTTCCTCGTTGTTTTCTATTTTACGGCAAAAAAACTAGAATCCACCCGATTCCCATACTTTCGTATGCTATAGCCCACGCCTTACGTGTGGGCCCAATCCTCCCAAACCCGGATCGCCTAAAAACATTTTGGGTCATAGAATACAACCCAAGGAACCATAGTCGCCGCCCCGCCATGACCTTTCCTCGTTTTCTTGCATTTTACGGCTAAAACCCTTGAATTCAGCTTGATTCCCATATTTTCGTGTGGTGTAGCCCACGCCTTCCGGGTGGGCTTGAGCCCCCGAACCAGGATAAAATAAAATGTTTTCGGGCCATAGAATTTGACCTAAGGAACCATAGACCCCGCTCCACCATGACCGTTCCTCGTTCTTTGCGTTTTACGGCCAAAAAACTATAATTCCGCCTAATTCCCATATTTTTCTTGTGCTATAGCCCACGTCATTTGAGTAGGCCCGAGCCCCCGGACCCGGATCACCTTAAAGTTTTTCGGGCCATAGATTATGACCCAAGGAACCATAGTCGCCACCCCACCATGGCCTTTCCTCGTTTTGTTGCGTTTTACTGCCAAAAACCTGGAATTCCGCCAGATTCCCATATTTTCTGGTGCTATAGTCCACTGCTCCAAGTGGGCCCGAGCCCCCGAACCCGGATTGCCTAAAATGTTTTCGGGACGTAGAATACGACCTAAGGAACTGTAGTCGCCACCCCACCAAGTCCGTTCCTCATTGTTTTGCGTTTTACGGCCAAAAAACTAGAATTTCATACCATTCCCAAGAAATACGACCAATGGAACCATATTTACCACCTCGCCATGACAGTTCCTCGTTGTTTTGCGTTTTGCGGCAAAAAAACAAGAATTCCACCCGATTCCCATATTTTCGTGTGCTATTGCCCACGCCTTCCGAATGGGTCCGAGCCCCCGAACCCGGATTGCCAAAAAACAATTCGGGTCATAGAATACGACCTAAGAAACCATAGTTACCACCATGCCATGACCGTTCCTCGTTTTTTTGAGTTTTATGGCCAAAAAACTAGAATTCCTCCCGATTCCCTTATTTTTGTATGCGCCCACGCCTTCCGAGTGGGTCCTAGCCCCCGAACCCGGATCGCCTAAAAATATTTTGGGTCATAGAATAAAACCTAAGGAACCATAGTCGCCGCCCCACCATGACTGTTCCTCATTGTTTTGTGTTTTACGGCCAAAAAACTAGAATTCTACCCGATTCCCATATTTTCGGGTGCTATAGCCCACGCCTTCCAAGTGGGCCCGAGCCCCCGAACCTGGATTGGCTAAAATATTTTCGGGACATAGAATACGACCTAAGGAACAGTAGTCGCCACCCCACCAAGTCCGTTCCTAATTTTTTTTGTTTTACGGCCAAAAAACTAGAATTCCGCACCATTCACAAGAAATACGACTTATGGAACCATATTTACCGCCTCGCCTTGACAGTTCCTCATTGTTTTGCGTTTTGCGGCAAAAAAAACAAGAATTCCACCCGATTCCCATATTTTCGTGTGCTATTGCCCACGCCTTCCGAATGGGTCCGAGCCCCCGAACCCAATCCTGGTCATAGAATATGACCTAAGAAACCATGGTTACCACCCTGCCATGACCGTTCCTCGTTTTTTTGGCATTTTATGGCCAAAAAACTAGAATTCCTCCCGATTCCCTTATTTTCGTGTGCTATAACCCACCCCTTCCGAGTGGGCCCGAGCCCCCGTACCCGGATCGCCTAAAAAGATTTTTGGTCATAGAATATGACCTAAGGAACCATAGTCGCTGCCCCGCCATGACTGTACCTCATTTCTTTTTGTTTTACCGCCAAAAAACTAGAATTCTACCCGATTGCCATATTTTTGGGTGCTATGGCCCACGCCTTCCGAGTGGGCCCGATACCCCGAACCCGGGTTGCCTAAAATGTTTTCGGGCCATAGAATACGACCTAAGGAACTATAGTCACCGCCCCACCATGATTGTTCCTCATTTATTTGCGTTTTACGGCCAAAAAACTAGAATTCCGACCGATTCCCATATTTTCATGTGTTATAGCCCACATCTTGCGAGTAGGCGAGAGCCCCCGAACTCGGATCGCCTAAAAAAATTTTGGGTCATAGAATACGACCTAAGGAATCATAGTCGTCGCCCCGCCATGATCGTTCCTCGCGTTTTTATGTTTTACGGCTAAAAAACTAGAATTCCGCCCGATTCCCATATTTTCGTGTGGTAAAGCCCACGCCTTCCGAGTGGGCCCGATCCCCCAAACCCGGATGCCTAAAAATTTTTTGGGTCATAGAATACTACCTAAGGAACCATAGTCGCCGCCCCGCCATGACCGTTCCTCGCTGTTTTCTATTTTACGGCAAAAAAACTAGAATCCGCCTGATTCCCATACTTTCGTATGCTATAGCCCATGCCTTACGTGTGGGCCCAATCCCCCCGAACCCAGATCGCCTAAAAACATTTTGGGTCATAGAATACAACCCAAGGAACCATAGTCGCCGCCCCGCCATGACCTTTCCTCGTTTTCTTGCATTTTACGGCTAAAACCCTTGAATTCAGCTTGATTCCCATATTTTCGTGTGGTATAGCCCACGCCTTCAGGGTGGGCTTGAGCCCCCGAACCAGGATAAAATAAAATGTTTTCGGGCCATAGAATTTGACCTAAGGAACCATAGTCCCCGCTCCACCATGACCGTTCCTCGTTCTTTGCGTTTTACGGCCAAAAAACTATAATTCCGCCTAATTCCCATATTTTCCTTGTGCTATAGCCCACGTCGTGTGAGTAGGCTCGAGCCCCCGGACCCGGATCACCTTAAAGTTTTTCGGGCCATAGATTATGACCCAAGGAACCATAGTCGCCACCCCACCATGGCCTTTCCTCGTTTTGTTGCGTTTTACTGCCAAAAACCTGGAATTCCGCCAGATTCCCATATTTTCTTGTGCTATAGCCCACTCCTCCAAGTGGGCCCGAGCCCCCGAACCCGGATTGCCTAAAATGTTTTCGGGACGTAGAATACGACCTAAGGAACTGTAGTCGCCACCCCACCAAGTCCGTTCCTCATTGTTTTGCGTTTTACGGCCAAAAAACTAGAATTTCATACCATTCCCAAGAAATACGACCAATGGAACCATATTTACCACCTCGCCATGACAGTTCCTCATTGTTTTGCGTTTTGCGGCAAAAAAACAAGAATTCCACCAGATTCCCATATTTTCGTGTGCTATTGCCCACGCCTTCCGAATGGGTCCGAGCCCCCGAACCCGGATCGCCAAAAAACAATTTGGGTCATAGAATACGACCTAAGAAACCATATTTACCACCATGCCATGATCGTTCCTCGTTTTTTTGCGTTTTATGGCCAAAAAACTAGAATTCCTCCCGATTCCCTTATTTTCGTGTGCGCCCACGCCTTCCGAGTGGGCCCGAGCCACCGAACCCGGATCGCCTAAAAATATTTTGGGTCATAGAATACGACCTAAGGAACCATAGTCGCCGCCCCGTCATGACTGTTCCTCATTGTTTTGTGTTTTACGGCCAAAAAACTAGAATTCTACCCGATTCCCATATTTTCGGGTGCTATAGCCCACGCCTTCCAAGTGGGCCCGAGCCCCCGAACCTGGATTGGCTAAAATATTTTCGGGACGTAGAATACGACCTAAGGAACCGTAGTCGCCACCCCACCAAGTCCGTTCCTAATTTTTTTTTGTTTTACGGCCAAAAAACTAGAATTCCGCACCATTCACAAGAAATACGACTTATGGAACCATATTTACCGCCTCGCCTTGACAGTTCCTCATTGTTTTGCGTTTTGCGGCAAAAAAAACAAGAATTCCACCCGATTCCCATATTTTCGTGTGCTATTGCCCACGCCTTCCGAATGGGTCCGAGCCCCCGAACCCAATCCTGGTCATAGAATATGACCTAAGAAACCATAGTTACCACCCTGCCATGACCGTTCCTCGTTTTTTTGGCATTTTATGGCCAAAAAACTAGAATTCCTCCCGATTCCCTTATTTTCGTGTGCTATAACCCACCCCTTCCGAGTGGGCCCGAGCCCCCGTACCCGGATCGCCTAAAAAGATTTTTGGTCATAGAATACGACCCAAGGAACCATAGTCGCTGCCCCGCCATGACTGTACCTCATTTCTTTTTGTTTTACGGCCAAAAAACTAGAATTCTACCCGATTGCCATATTTTTTGGTGCTATGGCCCACGCCTTCCGAGTGGGCCCGATCCCCCGAACCCGGGTTGCCTAAAATGTTTTCGGGCCATAGAATACGACCTAAGGAACCATAGTCCCCGCCCCACCATGATTGTTCCTCATTTATTTGCGTTTTACGGCCAAAAAACTAGAATTCCGACCGATTCCCATATTTTCATGTGTTATAGCCCACATCTTGCGAGTAGGCCAGAGCCCCCGAACTCGGATCGCCTAAAAAAATTTTGGGTCATAGAATATGACCTAAGGAATCATAGTCGTCGCCCCGCCATGTTCGTTCCTCGCGATTTTACGTTTTACGGCTAAAAAACTAGAATTCCGCCCGATTCTCATATTTTCTTGTGGTATAGCCCACGCCTTCCGAGTGGGCCCGATCCCCCAAACCCGGATGCCTAAAAATTTTTTGGGTCATAGAATACTACCTAAGGAACCATAGTCGCCGCCCCGCCATGACCGTTCCTCGTTGTTTTCTATTGTACGGCAAAAAAAACTAGAATCTGCCCGATTCCCATACTTTCGTATGCTATAGCCCACGCCTTACGTGTGGGCCCAATCCCCCCGAACCCGGATCGCCTAAAAACATTTTGCGTCATAGAATACAACCCAAGGAACCATAGTCGCCGCCCCGCCATGACCTTTCCTCGTTTTCTTGCATTTTACGGCTAAAACCCTTGAATTCAGCTTGATTCCCATATTTTCGTGTGGTATAGCCCACGCCTTCCGGGTGGGCTTGAGCCCCCGAACCAGGATAAAATAAAATGTTTTCGGGCCATAGAATTTGACCTAAGGAACCATAGTCCCCGCTCCACCATGACCGTTCCTCGTTCTTTGCGTTTTACGGCCAAAAAACTATAATTCCGCCTAATTCCCATATTTTTCTTGTACTATAGCCCACGTCGTGTGAGTAGGCCCGAGCCCTCGGACCCGGATTACCTTAAAGTTTTTTGGGCCATAGATTATGACCCAAGGAACCATAGTCGCCACCCCACCATGGCCTTTCCTCATTTTGTTGCGTTTTACTGCCAAAAACCTGGAATTCCGCCAGATTCCCATATTTTCTTCTGCTATAGCCCACTCCTCCAAGTGGGCCCGAGCCCCCGAACCCGGATTGCCTAAAATATTTTCGGGACGTAGAATACAAACTAAGGAACTGTAGTCGCCACCCCACCAAGTCCGTTCCTCATTGTTTTGCATTTTACGGCCAAAAAACTAGAATTTCATACCATTCCCATGAAATACGACCTATGGAACCATATTTACTGCCTCGCCTTGATAGTTCCTCGTTGTTTTGCGTTTTGCGGCAAAAAAAACAAGAATTCCACCCGATTCCCATATTTTCGTGTGCTATTGCCCACGCCTTCCGAATGGGTCCGAGCCCCCGAACCCGGATCGCCAAAAAACAATTCGGGTCATAGAATATGACCTAAGAAACCATAGTTACCACCATGCCATGATCGTTCCTCTTTTTTTGCGTTTTATGGCCAAAAAAAACTAGAATTCCTCCCGATTCCCTTATTTTCGTGTGCGCCCACGCCTTCCGAGTGGGCCCGAGCCCCCGAACCCGGATCGCCTAAAAATATTTTGGGTCACAGAATACGACCTAAGGAACCATAGTCGTCGTCCCGCCATGACTGTTCCTCATTGTTTTGTGTTTTACGGCCAAAAAACTAGAATTCTACCCGATTCCCATATTTTCGGGTGCTATAGCCCACGCCTTCCAAGTGGGCCCGAGCCCCCGAACCTGGATTGGCTAAAATATTTTCGGGACGTAGAATACGACCTAAGGAACCGTAGTCGCCACCCCACCAAGTCCGTTCCTAATTTTTTTTTGTTTTACGGCCAAAAAACTAGAATTCCGCACCATTCACAAGAAATACGACCTATGGAACCATATTTACCGTCTCGCCTTGACAGTTCCTCGTTGTTTTGCGTTTTGCGGCAAAAAAAACAAGAATTCCACCCGATTCCCATATTTTCGTGTGTTATTGCCCACACCTTCCGAATGGGTCCGAACCCCCGAACCCGGATCGCCAAAAAAACTCCTGGTCATAGAATATGACCTAAGAAACCATAGTTACCACCCTGCCATGACCGTTCCTCGTTTTTTTGGCATTTTATGGCCAAAAAACTAGAATTCCTCCCGATTGCCATATTTTCGGGTGCTATGGCCCACGCCTTCCGAGTGGGCCCGATCCCCCGAACCCGGGTTGCCTAAAATGTTTTTGGGCCATAGAATACGACCTAAGGAACCATAGTCCCCGCCCCACCATGATTGTTCCTCATTTATTTGCGTTTTACGGCCAAAAAACTAGAATTCCGCCCGATTCCCATATTTTCATGTGTTATAGCCCACGTCTTCCGAGTAGGCCAGAGCCCCCGAACTCGGATCGCCTAAAAAAATTTTGGGTCATAGAATACGACCTAAGGAATCATAGTCGTCGCCCCGCCACGATCGTTCCTCGCGATTTAACGTTTTACGGCTAAAAAACTAGAATTCCGCCTGATTCTCATATTTTCTTGTGGTATAGCCCACGCCTTCCGAGTGGGCCCGATCCCCCAAATCGGGATGCCTAAAAATTTTTTGGGTCATAGAATACTACCTAAGGAACCATAGTCGCCGCCCCGCCATGACCGTTCCTCGTTGTTTTCTATTTTACGGCAAAAAAACTAGAATCCGCCTGATTCCCATACTTTCGTATGCTATAGCCCACGCCTTACGTGTGGGCCCAATCCCCCCGAACCCGGATCGCCTAAAAACATTTTGGGTCATAGAATACAACCCAAGGAACCATAGTCGCCGCCCCGCCATGACCTTTCCTCGTTTTCTTGCATTTTACTGCTAAAACCCTTGAATTCAGCTTGATTCCCATATTTTCGTGTGGTATAGCCCACGCCTTCCGGGTGGGCTTGAGCCCCCGAACCAGGATAAAATAAAATGTTTTTGGGCCATAGAATTTGACCTAAGGAACCATAGTCCCCGCTCCACCATGACCGTTCCTCGTTCTTTGCGTTTTACGGCCAAAAAACTATAATTCCGCCTGATTCCCATATTTTTCTTGTGGTATAGCCCACGTCGTTTGAGTAGGCCCGAGCCCCCGGACCCGGATCACCTTAAAGTTTTTCGGGCCATAGATTATGACCCAAGGAACCATAGTCGCCACCCCACCATGGCCTTTCCTCGTTTTGTTGCGTTTTACTGCCAAAAACCTGGAATTCCGCCAGATTCCCATATTTTCTTGTGCTATAGCCCACTCCTCCAAGTGGGCCCGAGCCCCCGAACCCGGATTGCCTAAAATGTTTTCGGGATGTAGAATACGACCTAAGGAACTGTAGTCGCCACCCCACCAAGTCCGTTCCTCATTGTTTTGCGTTTTACGGCCAAAAAATTAGAATTTCATACCATTCCCATGAAATACGACCTATGGAACCATATTTACTGCCTCGCCTTGATAGTTCCTCGTTGTTTTGCGTTTTGCGGCAAAAAAAACAAGAATTCCACCCGATTCCCATATTTTCGTGTGCTATTGCCCACGCCTTCCGAATGGGTCCGAGCCCCCGAACCCGGATCGCCAAAAAACAATTCGGGTCATAGAATATGACCTAAGAAACCATAGTTACCACCATGCCATGACCGTTCCTCTTTATTTGCGTTTTATGGCCAAAAAACTAGAATTTCTCCCTATTCCCTTATTTTCGGGTGCGCCCACGCCTTCCGAGTGGGCCCGAGCCCCCGAACCCAGATCGCCTAAAAATATTTTGGGTCATAGAATATGACCTAAGGAACCATAGTCGCCGCCCCGCCATGACTGTTCCTCATTGTTTTGTGTTTTACGGCCAAAAAACTAGAATTCTACCCGATTCCCATATTTTCGGGTGCTATAGCCCACGCCTTCCAAGTGGGCCCGAGACCCCGAACCTGGATTGGCTAAAATATTTTCGGGACGTAGAATACGACCTAAGGAACCATAGTCTCCACCCCACCAAGTCCGTTCCTAATATTTTTTTGTTTTACGGCCAAAAAACTAGAATTCCGCACCATTCACAAGAAATACGACCTATGGAACCATATTTACCGTCTCGCCTTGACAGTTCCTCGTTGTTTTGCGTTTTGCGGCAAAAAAAACAAGAATTCCACCCGATTCCCATATTTTCGTGTGTTATTGCCCACACCTTCCGAATGGGTCCGAACCCCCGAACCCGGATCGCCAAAAAAACTCCTGGTCATAGAATATGACCTAAGAAACCATAGTTACCACCCTGCCATGACCGTTCCTCGTTTTTTTGGCATTTTATGGCCAAAAAACTAGAATTCCTCCCGATTGCCATATTTTCGGGTGCTATGGCCCACGCCTTCCGAGTGGGCCCGATCCCCCGAACCCGGGTTGCCTAAAATGTTTTTGGGCCATAGAATACGACCTAAGGAACCATAGTCCCCGCCCCACCATGATTGTTCCTCATTTATTTGCGTTTTACGGCCAAAAAACTAGAATTCCGCCCGATTCCCATATTTTCATGTGTTATAGCCCACGTCTTCCGAGTAGGCCAGAGCCCCCGAACTCGGATCGCCTAAAAAAATTTTGGGTCATAGAATACGACCTAAGGAATCATAGTCGTCGCCCCGCCACGATCGTTCCTCGCGATTTAACGTTTTACGGCTAAAAAACTAGAATTCCGCCTGATTCTCATATTTTCTTGTGGTATAGCCCACGCCTTCCGAGTGGGCCCGATCCCCCAAATCGGGATGCCTAAAAATTTTTTGGGTCATAGAATACTACCTAAGGAACCATAGTCGCCGCCCCGCCATGACCGTTCCTCGTTGTTTTCTATTTTACGGCAAAAAAACTAGAATCCGCCTGATTCCCATACTTTCGTATGCTATAGCCCACGCCTTACGTGTGGGCCCAATCCCCCCGAACCCGGATCGCCTAAAAACATTTTGGGTCATAGAATACAACCCAAGGAACCATAGTCGCCGCCCCGCCATGACCTTTCCTCGTTTTCTTGCATTTTACTGCTAAAACCCTTGAATTCAGCTTGATTCCCATATTTTCGTGTGGTATAGCCCACGCCTTCCGGGTGGGCTTGAGCCCCCGAACCAGGATAAAATAAAATGTTTTTGGGCCATAGAATTTGACCTAAGGAACCATAGTCCCCGCTCCACCATGACCGTTCCTCGTTCTTTGCGTTTTACGGCCAAAAAACTATAATTCCGCCTGATTCCCATATTTTTCTTGTGGTATAGCCCACGTCGTTTGAGTAGGCCCGAGCCCCCGGACCCGGATCACCTTAAAGTTTTTCGGGCCATAGATTATGACCCAAGGAACCATAGTCGCCACCCCACCATGGCCTTTCCTCGTTTTGTTGCGTTTTACTGCCAAAAACCTGGAATTCCGCCAGATTCCCATATTTTCTTGTGCTATAGCCCACTCCTCCAAGTGGGCCCGAGCCCCCGAACCCGGATTGCCTAAAATGTTTTCGGGATGTAGAATACGACCTAAGGAACTGTAGTCGCCACCCCACCAAGTCCGTTCCTCATTGTTTTGCGTTTTACGGCCAAAAAATTAGAATTTCATACCATTCCCATGAAATACGACCTATGGAACCATATTTACTGCCTCGCCTTGATAGTTCCTCGTTGTTTTGCGTTTTGCGGCAAAAAAAACAAGAATTCCACCCGATTCCCATATTTTCGTGTGCTATTGCCCACGCCTTCCGAATGGGTCCGAGCCCCCGAACCCGGATCGCCAAAAAACAATTCGGGTCATAGAATATGACCTAAGAAACCATAGTTACCACCATGCCATGACCGTTCCTCTTTATTTGCGTTTTATGGCCAAAAAACTAGAATTTCTCCCTATTCCCTTATTTTCGGGTGCGCCCACGCCTTCCGAGTGGGCCCGAGCCCCCGAACCCAGATCGCCTAAAAATATTTTGGGTCATAGAATATGACCTAAGGAACCATAGTCGCCGCCCCGCCATGACTGTTCCTCATTGTTTTGTGTTTTACGGCCAAAAAACTAGAATTCTACCCGATTCCCATATTTTCGGGTGCTATAGCCCACGCCTTCCAAGTGGGCCCGAGACCCCGAACCTGGATTGGCTAAAATATTTTCGGGACGTAGAATACGACCTAAGGAACCATAGTCTCCACCCCACCAAGTCCGTTCCTAATATTTTTTTGTTTTACGGCCAAAAAACTAGAATTCCGCACCATTCACAAGAAATACGACCTATGGAACCATATTTACCGCCTCGCCTTGGCAGTTCCTCGTTGTTTTGCGTTTTGCAGCAAAAAAAACAAGAATTCCACCCGATTCCCATATTTTCGTGTGTTATTGCCCACGCCTTCCGAATGGGTCCGAGCCCCCGAACCCGGATCGCCAAAAAAAAATCCTGGTCATAGAATACGACCTAAGAAACCATAGTTACCACCCTGCCATGACCGTTCCTCGTTTTTTTGCATTTTATGGCCAAAAAACTAGAATTCCTCCCGATTCCCTTATTTTCGTGTGCCATAGCCCACGCCTTCTAAGTGGGCCCGAGCCCCCGAACCCGGATCGCCTAAAAAGATTTTGGGTCATAGAATACGACCTAAGGAACCATAGTCGCTGCCCCGCCATGACTGTTCCTCATTTCTTTTTGTTTTACGGCCAAAAAACTAGAATTCTACCCGATTGCCATATTTTCGGGTGCTATGGCCCACGCCTTCTGAGTGGGCCCGATCCCCCGAACCCGGGTTGCCTAAAATGCTTTCGGGCCATAGAATATGACCTAAGGAACCATAGTCCCCGCCCCACCATGATTGTTCCTCATTTATTTGCGTTTTACGGCCAAAAAACTAAAATTCTGCCCGATTCCCATATTTTCATGTGTTATAGCCCACGTCTTCCGAGTAGGCCAGAGCCCCCGAACTCGGATCGCCTAAAAAAATTTTGGGTCATAGAATACGACCTAAGGAATCATAGTCGTCGCCCCGCCATGATCGTTCCTCGCGTTTTTACGTTTTACGGCTAAAAAACTAGAATTCCGACCGATTCCCATATTTTCGTGTGCTATAGCCCACGCCTTCCGAGTGGGCCCGATCCCCCAAACCCGGATGCTTAAAAATTTTTTGGGTCATAGAATACTACCTAAGGAACCATAGTCGCCGCCCCGCCATGACCGTTCCTCGTTGTTTTCTATTTTACGGCAAAAAAACTAGAATCCGCCCGATTCCCATACTTTCGTATGCTATAGCCCACGCCTTACGTGTGGGCCCAATCCCCCGAACCCGGATCGCCTAAAAACATTTTGGGTCATAGAATACAACCCAAGGAACCATAGTCGCCGCCCCGCCATGACCTTTCCTCATTTTCTTGCATTTTACGGCTAAAACCCTTGAATTCAGCTTGATTCCCATATTTTTGTGTGGTATAGCCCACACCTTCCGGGTGGGCTTGAGCCCTCGAACCAGGATAAAATAAAATATTTCGGGCCATAGAATTTGACCTAAGGAACCATAGTCCCCGCTCCACCATGACCGTTCCTCGTTCTATGCATTTTACGGCCAAAAAACTATAATTCCGCCTAATTCCCATATTTTTCTTGTGCTATAGCCCACGTCGTTTGAGTAGGCCCGAGCCCCCGGACCCGGATCACCTTAAAGATTTTCGGGCCATAGATTATGACCCAAGGAACCATAGTCGCCACCCCACAATGGCCTTTCCTCGTTTTCTTGCGTTTTACTACCAAAAACCTGGAATTCCGCCAGATTCCCATATTTTCTTGTGCTATAGCCCACTCCTCCAAGTGGGCCCGAGCCCCCGAACCCGGATTGCCTAAAATGTTTTCGGGACGTAGAATACGACCTAAGGAACTGTAGTCGCCACCCCACCAAGTCCGTTCCTCATTTATTTGCGTTTTACGGCCAAAAAACTAGAATTTCATACCATTCCCAAGAAATACGACCTATGGAACCATATTTACCGCCTCGCCATGACAGTTCCTCGTTGTTTTGCGTTTTGCGGCAAAAAAACTAGAATTCCACCCGATTCCCTTATTTTCGTGTGCTATAGCCCACGCCTTCCGAGTGGGCCCGAGACCCCGAACCCGGATCGCCTAAAAATAATTTGGGTCATAGAATACGACCTAAGGAACCATAGTCGCCGCCCCGCCATGACTGTTCCTCATTGTTTTGTGGTTTATGGTTAAAAAACTAGAATTCTACCCGATTCCCATATTTTCGGGTGCTATAGCCCACGCCTTCCGAGTGGGCCCGAGCCCCCGAACCTGGATTGGCTAAAATATTTTCGGGACGTAGAATACGACCTAAGGAACCGTAGTCGCCACCCCACCAAGTCTGTTCCTAATTCTTTTTTGTTTTACGGCCAAAAAACTAGAATTCCGCACCATTCACAAGAAATACAACCTATGGAACCATATTTACCACCTCGCCTTGACAGTTCCTCGTTGTTTTGCGTTTTGCGGCAAAAAAACAAGAATTCCACCCGATTCTCATATTTTCATGTGCTATTGCCCACGCCTTCCGAATGGGTCCGAGCCCCCGAACCCGGATCGCCAAAAAAAATCCTGGTCATAGAATACGACCTAAGAAACCATAGTTACCACCCTGCCATGACCGTTCCTCGTTTTTTTGCATTTTATGGCCAAAAAACTAGAATTCCTCCCGATTCCCTTATTTTCGTGTGCTATAGCCCATGCCTTCCGAGTGGGCCCGAGCCCCCGAACCCGGAACGCCTAAAAAGATTTTGGGTCATAGAATACGACCTAAGGAACCATAGTCGCTGCCCCGCCATGACTGTTCCTCATTCCTTTTTCCTTTACGGCCAAAAAACTAGAATTCTACCCGATTGCCATATTTTCGGGTGCTATGGCCCACGCCTTCCGAGTGGGCCCGATCCCCCGAATCCGGGTTGCCTAAAATGTTTTCGGGCCATAGAATATAACCTAAGGAACCATAGTCCCCGCCCCACCATGATTGTTCCTCATTTATTTGCGTTTTACGGCCAAAAAACTAGAATTCCGCCCGATTCCCATATTTTCATGTGTTATAGCCCACGTCTTCCGAGTAGGCCAGAGCCCCCAAACTCGGATCGCCTAAAAATATTTTAGGCCATAGAATTCGACCCAAGGAACCATAGTCGCCGCCCTGCAATGACTGTTCCTCATGTTTTTGCGTTTTACAGCCCAAAAACTAGAATTCCGCTTTATTCCCATATTTTCGTGTTCTATAGCCCACACCTTTCGAGTGGGTTAGGGCCCCCCGGACCTCGATCGCCTAAAAAGTTTTCGGACCATGAAATACGACCAAAGGAACCATAGTTACCGCTCGTCCATGATCGTTCCTCGTGTTTTTGCATTTTACGGTAAAAAAACTAGAATCCGGTCGATTCCAATATTTTATTGGACTATAGCCCACGCCTTCCGCGTGGGCCCGAGCCCCTGAACCCAGATCGCCTAAAAATATTTCTTGTTATATAATAGGACCTAAGGAACCATAGTCGCTGGCCCACCAAGACCGTTCCTCTTTTTTTGCGTTTTACGGCATAAAACTATAATTCCGCCCCATTTCCATATTTTTGTGTGCTATAGCCCATGCTTCCGAGTGGGCCCGAGCCCCCGAACCCGGATCGCCTAGAAATATTTTGGGTCATAGAATACCACCTAAGGAACCATAGTCACCACCCCGCTATGACCGTTCCTCGTAATTTTCTATTTTACGACTAAAAAACTAGAATTCCACCTGATTCCCATATTTTCGTGTGCTTATAGCCCACACATTCAGAGTGAGCCTGAGCCCCCGGACCCGGATCGTCTAAAATATATTTGGGCCATAGAATACGATCCAAGGAACCATAGTCGTCGCCCCACAATAACCGTTCCTCGTCTTTTTACTTTTTACAGCCAAAAACTAGAATTCCGCCTGATTCCCATATTTTCGTGTTCTATAGCCCACGCCTTCCGTGTGGGCCCGAGCCCCCGAACCCGGATCGCCTAATAAGTTGTTCGTGTTCTATAGCCCACGCCTTTCGAGTGGGCTAGGGCCCCCAGGACCCCGATCGCCTAAAAAATTTTCGGGCCATGAAATACGACCTAAGGAACCATAGTTACTGCCCCGCCATGACCGTTCCTCATGTTTTTGCATTTTACGGCAAAAAAAACTAGAATCCGCCCGATTCCCATATTTTCATGGGCTATAGCCCATGCCTTCCGAGTGGGCCCGAGCCCCCGAACCCGGATCGCCTAAAAATAGTTTGGGTCATAGAATGCGACCGAAGGAACCATAGTCGCCGCCCCGCTATGACCGTTCCTCATTTTTTTGCATTTTACGGCCAAAAAACTAGAATTCTGCCCGCTTCCCATATTTTCGTGTGCTTATGGCCCACACATTCAGAGTGGTCCCGAGGCCCCAGACCCGGATCGTTTAAAATATTTTTGGGCCATAGAATACGACCCAACGAACCATAGTCTCCGCCCCACAATGACCGTTCCTCGTTGTTTTGCGTTTTATAGCCAAAAAACTAGAATTCCGCCCGATCCCTAATTTTCGTGTTCTATAGCCCACGCCTTCCGTGTGGGCCCCGCCCAAGAACCCGGATCGCCTAAAAATATTTTTTGTCATAGAATACGACCTAAGGAACCATAGTCGCCGCCCCATCATGACCGTTCCTCTTTTTTTGCGTTTTACGGCCAAAAAACTATAATTCCGCCCGATTCCCATATTTTCGTGTGCTTATAGCCCACATATTCAGAGTGGGCCCGTGTCCCCAGACCCGGATCGTCTAAAATATTTTTGGGCCATAGAATACGACCCAAGGAATCATAGTTACCGCCCCGCTATAACCGTTCCTCGTGTTTTTACATTTTACGGCAAAAAAACTAGAATCCGCCTGATTCCCATATTTTCGTGGGTTATAGCCCACGCCTTCCGAGTGGGCCCGAGCCCCCAAAACCGGATCGCCTAAAAAGAATTCGTGTTATATTATACGACCTAAGGAAACATAATCTCCGCCCCACCATGACCGTTCCTCTATTTTTGCATTTTACGGCTAAAAACTAGAATTCCACCTGATTCCCATATTTTCGTGTTCTATTGCCCACGCCTTCATAGTGGTCCCGGGCCCCCCGGACACCCATGTCCTAAAGAGTTTCCGAGATATAGAAATACGACCTAAGAAACCATAGTTACCGCCCCGCCATGATCGTTCCTCATTTTTTTCTGTTTACGACCAAAAAACTAGAATTCCTCCCAATTCCCATATTTTCGTGTTCTATAGCCCACGACTTCCGAGTGGGCCTGGGCTCCCCAAACCCGGATCGACTAAAAAATTTTCAGGCCAAGAAATACGACCTAAGGAACCATAGTTACTGCCCTGCCATGACCGTTCCTCGAGTTTTTGCGTTTTACGGCAAAAAAACTAGAATCCGCCCGATTCCCATATTTTCGTGTGCTATAGCCCATGCCTATTGTGTGGGCCGGAGCCCCCGGACCTAGATCGCCTAAAAAGTTTTCGGGTCATAGAATATGACCTAAGGAACCATAGTCGCCGCCCCGCCAAGACCGTTTCTCGTTTGTTTGCGTTTTACGGCCAAAAAACTAGAATTTTGCCCTATTCCCATATTTTCATGTTCTATAGCCCACGGCTTCCGAGTGGGCCAGGGTCCCCCAGACCCCGATCGCCTAAAAATTTTTGGGCCATGAAGTACCATCTAAGGAACCATAGTTACCGCCCTGCCATGACCGTTCCTCGTGTTTTTGCATTTTATGGCCAAAAAACTAGAATCCGCCCGATTCTCGGCGACTATGGTTCCTTAGGTCGTATTCTATGACCCAAAAAATTAATAGGCGATCCGGGTTCGGGGGCACACAGAAGGCGTGGGCTATAGAACACGAAACTATGGGAATCGGGCGGAATTCTAGTTTTTGGCCATAAAAAGGAAAAGGACGAGGAACGGTCATTGCGGGGCGGCGACTATGGTTCCTTGGGTCGTATTCTATGGCCCAAAAATATTTTAGATGATCTGGGTCCGGGGTCTCGGGCCCACTCTGAATGTGTGGGCTATAAACACACGAAAATATGTGAATCGGGCAGAATTCTAGTTTTTTCATCGTAAAATAGAAAATAACGAAGAACGGTCATAGCGGGGTTGCGACTATGGTTCCTTAGGTGGTATTCTATGACCTGAAAATTTTCTAGGCGATTCGGGTTCGGGGGCTCGGGCCCACTCGGAAGGCATGGGCTATAGCACACAAAAATATGAAAATCGGGCGGAATTATAGTTTTTTGGCCGTAAAACGCAAAAAAAGAGGAACGGTCATGGTGGGGCGACGACTATGGTTCCTTAGGTCCTATTATATAACTTGAAAAATTTTTAGACGATCCGGTTTCGGGGGCTCGGGCCCACTCGGAAGGCGTGGGCTATAGCCCACGAAAATATGGGAATCGGGTGAAAATCTAGTTTTTTTGCCGTAAAAAGCAAAAACATGAGGAACGGTCATTGCGGGGCGACGATTATGGTTCCTTGTGTCGTATTCAATGGCCCAAAAATATTTTAGATGATCCGAGTCCGGGGGCTCGGGCCCACTCTAAATGTGTGGGCTATAAGCACACGAAAATATTGGAATCGGGTGGAATTGTAGTTTTTTGGCCATCAAAACGCAAAAAAAGAGGAACAGTCATGGTGGGGCAGCGACTATGGTTCCTTAGGTCAAATTCTATGGCCCGAAATATTTTTATGCGATCCGAGTTCGGGGGCTCGGGCCCACTCGGAAGGCGTGGGCTATAGAACACGAAAATATGGGAATCGGGTGGAATTCTAGTTTTTTTGCCGTAAAAAGCAAAAACATGAGGAACGGTCATTGCGGGGCGACGATTATGGTTCCTTGTGTCATATTCAATGGCCCAAAAATAGTTTAGACGATCCGAGTCCGGGGGCTCGGGCCCACTCTAAATGTGTGGGCTATAAGCACACGAAAATATTGGAATCGTGCGGAATTGTAGTTTTTTGGCCATCAAAACACAAAAAAAGAGGAACAGTCATGGTGGGGCAGCGACTATGGTTCCTTAGGTCAAATTCTATGGCCCGAAATATTTTTATGCGATCCGGGTTCGGGGGCTCGGGCCCACTCGGAAGGCGTGGGCTATAGCACACGAAACTATGAGAATCGGGCGGATTCTAGTTTTTTGGTCGTAAAACGCAATAACACGAAACTATGAGAATCGGGCGGATTCTAGTTCCTTAGGTCGTATTTCGTGGCCCGAAATATTTTTAGGTGATCGGGGTCTGGAGGGCCCGGGCCCACTCGGAGGCGTGGGCTATTGTAACTGAAAATATGGGAATTGGGCAGAATTCTAGTTTTTTGGCCGTAAAACAGAAAAAAACGAGGAACGATCATGGCGGGGCGGCGACTATAGATCCTTAGGTAGTATTCTATGACCCGAAATATTTTTAGGCGATTCGGGTTTGGGGGCTCGGTCCCACTCGGAAGGCGTGGGCTATAGCACACGAAAATATGGGAATTAGGCAGATTCTAGTTTTTTAGCCATAAAATGTAAAAACACGAGGAACGGTTATGGCGGGGCTGTAACTATGGTTCCTTGGGCCGTATTCTATGGCCCAAAAATATTTTAGATGATCCGGGTCTGGGGGCTCGGGCCCACCCTGAATGTGTGGGCTATAAGAACACGAAAATATGGGAATCGAGAGGAATTCTTGTTTTTTGGCCGTAAAACGCAAAAAAAGCGGATCGGTCATGGTGGGGCGGCGACTATGGTTCCTTAGGTCGCATTCTATGACCCAAAATATTTTTAGGCGATCCGGGTTTGGGGGCTCAGACCCACACGGTAGGCATGGGCTATAGAACACGAAAATAAGGGAATCGGGCGGAATTCTAGTTCTTTGGCTGTAAAACGCAAAAAAACGAGGAACAGTCATTGTGGGGCGGCGACTATGGCTCGTTGGGTCGTATTCTATGGCCCAAAAATATTTTAGACGATCCGGGTCCGGGGCCTCGGGCCCACTCTGAATGTGTGGGCTATAAGCACACGAAAATATGGGAATCGGGCAGAATTCTAGTTTTTTGGCCGTAAAATGCAAAAAAACGAGGAACGGTCATGGCGGGACGGCGACAATGGTTCCTTAGGTCACATTCTATGACTCAAACTATTTTTAGGCGATCCGGGTTTGGGGGCTCGGACCCACTCGGAAGGCATGGGCTATAGCCCATCAACATATGGGAATCGGGCGGATTCTAGTTTTTGTGCCGTAAAATGCAAAAACATGAGGAACGGTCATGGCGGGGCGGTAACTATGGTTCCTTAGGTCGTATTTCAAGGCCCGAAAAGTTTTTAGGCGATCGGGGTCCTGGGGGCCCTAGCCCACTTGGAAGGCGTGGGCAATAGAACACCAAAAAATTATTAAGCGATACGGGTTCGGGGGCTCGGGCCCACACGAAAGGCATGGGCTATAGAACACGAAAATAAGGGAATCGGGCGGAATTCTAGTTCTTTGGCTGTAAAACGCAAAAAAACGAGGAACAGTCATTGTGGGGCGGCGACTATGGCTCGTTGGGTCGTATTCTATGGCCCAAAAATATTTTAGACGATCCGGGTCGGGGGCCTCGGGCCCACTCTGAATGTGTGGGCTATAAGCACACGAAAATATGGGAATCGGGCAGAATTCTAGTTTTTTGGCCGTAAAATGCAAAAAAACGAGGAACGGTCATGGCGGGACGGCGACAATGGTTCCTTAGGTCACATTCTATGACTCAAACTATTTTTAGGCGATCCGGGTTTGGGGGCTCGGGCCCACTCGGAAGGCATGGGCTATAGCCCATCAAAATATGGGAATCGGGAGGATTCTAGTTTTTGTGCCGTAAAATGCAAAAACATGAGGAACGGTCATGGCGGGGCGGTAACTATGGTTCCTTAGGTCGTATTTCAAGGCCCGAAAAGCTTTTAGGCGATCGGGGTCCTGGGGGCCCTAGCCCACTTGGAAGGCGTGGGCAATAGAACACCAAAAAATTATTAAGCGATACGGGTTCGGGGGCTCGGGCCCACACGAAAGGCGTGGGCTATAGAACACGAAAATATGGGAATCGGCCGGAATTCTAGTGTTTTGCTGTAAAAAGCAAAACGACGAGGAACGGTCATTGCGGGGCGGCGACTATGGTTCCTTGGGTCGTATTCTATGGCCCAAAAATATTTTAGACAATCCGGGTCCGGGGGTTCGGGCCCACTCTGAATGTGTGGGCTATAAGCACACGAAAATATGGGAATCGGGCAGAATTCTAGTTTTTTGGCCGTAAAATGCAAAACAACAAGGAACGGTCATGGCGGGGCGGCAACTATGGTTCCTTAGCTCACATTCTCAGACTTAAACTATTTTTAGGCGATCCGGGTTTGGGGGCTCGGGCCCACTCGGAAGGCATGGGCTATAGCCCATCAAAATATGGGAATCGGGCAGATTCTAGTTTTTTTGCCGTAAAATGCAAAAACACGAGGAACGGTCATGGAGGGGCGGTAACTATGGTTCCTTAGGTCGTATTTCAAGGCCCGAAAAGTTTTTAGGCGATCGAGGTCCTGGGGGCCCTAGCCCACTCGGAAAGCGTGGGCTATAGAACACGAAAAAATTATTAGGCGATCCGGGTTCGGTGTCTCGGGCCCATACGGAAGGCGTGGGCTATAGAACACGAAACTATGGGAATCGGGCGGAATTCTAGTGTTTGGCTGTAAAAAGCAAAAAGACGAGGAACGGTCATTACGGGGCAGTGACTATGGTTCCTTGGGTCGTATTCTATGGCCCAAAAATATTTTAGACGATCCGGGTCCGGGGGTTCGGGCCCACTCTGAATGTGTGGGCTATAAGCACACGAAAATATGGGAATCGGGCAGAATTCTAGTTTTTTGGCCGTAAAATTCAAAAAAACAAGGAACGGTCATGGCGGGGCGGCGACTATTGTTCCTTAGCTCGCATTCTATGACTTAAACTATTTTTAGGCGATCCGGGTTTGGGGGCTCGGGCCCACTCGGAAGGCATGGGCTATAGCCCATCAAAATATGGGAATCGGGCAGATTCTATTTTTTTGCCGTAAAATGCAAAAACACGAGGAACGGTCATGGCGGGGCGGTAACTATGGTTCCTTAGGTCGTATTTCAAGGTCCGAAAAGTTTTTAGGCGATCGAGGTCCTGGGGGCCCTAGCCCACTCGGAAAGCGTGGGCTATAGAACACGAAAAAATTATTAGGCGATCCGGGTTCGGTGGCTCGGGCCCATACGGAAGGCGTGGGCTATAGAACACGAAACTATGGGAATCGGGCGGAATTCTAGTGTTTGGCTGTAAAAAGCAAAAAGACGAGGAACGGTCATTACGGGGCAGTGACTATGGTTCCTTGGGTCGTATTCTATGGCCCAAAAATATTTTAGACGATCCGGGTCCGGGGGTTCGGGCCCACTCTGAATGTGTGGGCTATAAGCACACGAAAATATGGGAATCGGGCAGAATTCTAGTTTTTTGGCCGTAAAATTCAAAAAAACAAGGAACGGTCATGGCGGGGCGGCGACTATTGTTCCTTAGCTCGCATTCAATGACTTAAACTATTTTTAGGCGATCCGGGTTTGGGGGCTCGGGCCCACTCGGAAGGCATGGGCTATAGCCCATCAAAATATGGGAATCGGGCAGATTCTAGTTTTTTTGCCGTAAAATGCTAAAACACGAGGAACGGTCATGGCGGGGCGGTAACTATGGTTCTTTAGGTCGTATTTCATGGCCCGAAATTTTTTAGGCGATCGGTGTCCGGGGGACCTGTGCCCTCTCGTAAGGCATTGGCTATAGAACATGAAAATATGGTAATATGGCGGAATTCTAATTTTTAGGCCGTAAAACGCAAAAGACAAAATAGGAATGGTCATTGCGGGGCGACGACTATGGTTCCTTGGGTCGTATTCTATGGCCCGAAATAATTTAGGCTATTGGTGTCCGGGTGGCCCGGGACCACTCGGAAGGCGTGTGTTATAGAACACAAAAATATGGGAATCAGGCGATAATCTAGTTTTTTGGCCGTAAAATTCAAAGAAAATGAGAAACGGTCATGGCGGGGCAGCGACTATGGTTCCTTAGGTCGTATTTTATGACCCGAAATATTTTTAGGCGATCTGGGTTTGGGGGCTCGTGGCCACACGGAAGGGGTGGGCTATAGCACACGAAAATATGGGAATCAGGCGGATTCTAGTTTTTTGGTCGTAAACCGCAAAAGCACGAGGAACGGTCATGGTAGGGCGGTAACTATGGTTTCTTAGGTCGTATAAATATATAGCGGAAAATATTTTGGCCATCGGGGTCCAGGGGGTCCGGGACCACTCAAAAGGCTTGGGCAATAGAACACGAAAATATGGGAATCGGGTGGAATTCTAGTTTTTTGGCCGTAAAATGCAAAAAAAAGGAACGGTCATGGTGGGGCGGCGACTATAGTTTCTTAGGTCATATTATATGACACGAAAAGTTTTTAGGCGATCCGGGTTCGGGGTCTCAGTCCCACTCGGAAGGCGTGGCCAATAGCCCACGAAAATATGGGAATCTCGCGGATTCTAGTTTTTTGCCGTAAAATGTAAAAACACGAGGAACGGTTATGGCGGTGCGGTAACTATAGTTCCTTAAGTCATATTTCATGGCCCAAATTTTTTTTAGCCGATCGGGGTCCGGGGGGCCCTAGCCTACTCTGAAGGCGTGGGCTATAGAACACGAAAATATGGGAATCAGGTGGAATTCTAGTTTTTTGCCCGTAAAATACAAAAATATAAGGAACGGTCATGGCAGGGCAGCGACGATGCTTCCTTAGGTCGTATTCTATCTCCCGAAATATTTTTAGGCTATCCGAGTGGGGGGCCCTAGCCCACTCCGAAGGCGTGGGCTATAGCACACGAAAATATGGGAATCGGGAGTAATTCTAGTTTTTTACCGTAAAACGCAAAAAAATGAGGAACGGTCATGGCGGCGCGGTAAATATGGTTCCTTAGGTCGTATTTCTATGGCCTGCAAAATTTTTAGGCGATCGGGGTCCGGGGGACCCGGGATCACTCTGAAGGCGTGGGCTATAGACGAGGCGAAATAAACGAGGAACGATCATGGTGGGGAGGCGACTTTGGTTCCTTAGGTCGTATTCTATGATCCGAAATTTTTTTAGACGACCCAGGTTCGGGGGCTCGGGCCCACTCGGAAGGCATGGGCTATAGCCCACGAAAATATGAGCCCCACCATAACTGTTCCTCTTGTTTTGCGTTTTATGGCCAAAAAACTAGAATTCCGCCAGATTCCCATATTTTCGTGTTCTTATAGCCCACACATTCAGAGTGGGCCCAAGCCCCCGGACCTGGATCGTCTAAAATATTTTTGGGCTATAGAATATGACCCAATGAACCATAGTCGCCGCCCCACCATGACCGTTCCTCGTTGTTTTGCGTTTTACAGCCAAAAAACTAGAATTCTACCCGATTCCCATATTTTCGTGTTCTATAGCCCACACCTTCCGAGTAGGCTAGGGCCCCCAGACCCCGATCGCCTAAAAACATTTTGGGCCATAAAATACGACCCACGGAACCATAGTTACCGCCCCGCCATGACCGTTCCTCGTGTATTTGCATTTTACGGCAAAAAAACTAGAATCCGCCTGATTCCCATATTTTCGTGGGCTATAGCCCATGCCTTCCGAGTGGGCCCAAGCCCCCGAACTCGGATCGCCTAAAAATATTTTGGGTCATAGAATACCACCTAAGGAACCATAGTCGCTACCCCGCTATGACCGTTCCTCGTTTTTTTCTAGTTTACAGTCAAAAAACTAGAATTCCGCCCGATTCCCATATTTTCGTATGCTTATAGCCCAAACATTCGGAGTTGGCCCGAGCCCCCGGACCCGGATCGTCTAAAATATTTTTGGGCCATAGAATACTACCCAACGAACCATAGTCGTCGCCCCGCAATGACTGTTCCTCATTTCTTTGCATTTTACAGCCAAAAAACTAGAATTCCACCCGATTCCCATATTTTCGTGTTATATAGCCCACGCCTTCAGAGTGGGCTAGGGCCCCCGGACCCCGATCGCCTAAAAAAATTTCGGACCATGAAATACGACCTAAGGAATCATAGTTCCACCCGATTCCCATATTTTCGTGTTATATAGCCCACGCCATCAGAGTGGGCTAGGGCCCCCCGGACCCCGATCGCCTAAAAATATTTCGGACCATGAAATACGACCTAAGGAACCATAGTTACAGCCCCGCCATAACCGTTCCTTGTGGTTTTACATTTTACGGCAAAAAAACTAGAATCCGCCCGATTCCCATATTTTCGTGGGCTATAGCCCACGCCTTCCGAGTGGGCCCGAGCCCCCATACCCCCATGGCCTAAAATTTTTCTGAGATATAGAAATACGACCTAAGAATCCATAGTTACCGCTCCGCCATGACCGTTCCTCATGTTTTTCTATTTTATGACCAAAACACTAGAATTCCGCCCGATTCCCATATTTTCGTATTCTATAGCCCACACCTTCCGAGTGGGCCTGGGCCCCCCGAACCCGGATCGCTTAAATATTTTTTAGTCCAGGAAATACGACCTAAAGAACCATAATTACCGCCCTGTCATGACCGTTCGTTTTTGCATTATACGGCAAAAAAAAAACTAGAATTCGTCCGATTCCTATATTTTCGTGTGCTATTGCCCAAGCCTTCAGAGTGGGCCCAAGCCCCCAAACCCGGATCGCCTAAAAAAAATTTGGGTCATAGAATACTACCTAAGGAGCTATAGTCGCCGCCCCGCCATGACCGTTCCTCGTTGTTTTCCGTTTTACGGCCAAAAAACTAGAATTCTTCCCAATTCCCATATTTTTCTGTTCAATAGCCCACGCCTTCCGAGTGGGCCTGGGGCCCCCGGACCCCGATCGCCTAAAATTGTTTCGGGTCATGAAATACGACCTAAAGAACGATAGTTACCGCTCTTCCATGACCATTCCTCTTGTTTTTGCGTTTTATGACCAGAAAACTAGAATCCGCCGGATTCCCATATTTTCGTGTGCTATAGCCCATTCCTTCCGAGTGGGCCCGACCCCCCGAACGCGGATCGCCTAAAACTTTTTAGGGTCATAGAATACTACCTAAGGAACCATAGTCGCAGCACCGCCATGACCGTTCCTCGTTTGTTTTCGTTTTACGGCCAAAAAACTAGAATTCCACCCAATTCCCATATTTTCGTGTTCTATTGCCCACGCCTTCCGAGTGGGCCCGGGCCCCCCGGACCCCGATCAACTAAAATAATTTCGGGCCATGAAATACGACCTAAGGAACCATAGTTACCGCCCCGCTATGACCGTTCCTCGTTATTTTCTATTTTACGACCAAAAAATTAGAATTCCGCCCGATTCCCATATTTTCGTGTGCTTATAGCCCACACATTTAGAGTGTGCCCGAGCCCCGGACCCGGATTGTCTAAAATATTTTTGGGCTATAGAATACGACCCAAGGAACCATAGTCGCCGTCCCACCATGACCGTTACTCGTGTTTTTGCGTTTTACAGCCAAAAAACTAGAATTCCGCCCGATTCACATATTTTCGTGTTCTATAGCCCACGCCTTCTATGTTGGCCCGAGCCCCCGAACCCGGATCGCCTAATAATTTTTTGGGTCATAGAATACGACCTAAGGAACCATAGTCACCGCCCCACCATGACCGTTCCTCTTATTTTGCGTTTTACGGCCAAAAAACTAGAATTTCGCCCGATTCCCATATTTTCGTGTTCTTATAGCCCACACATTCAGAGTGGGCCCGAGCCCCCTGACCTGGATCGTCTAAAATATTTTTGGGCTATAGAATACGACCCAAGGAATGATAGTCGCCACCCCACCATAACCGTTCCTCATTGTTTTGCATTTTACAGGCAAAAAACTAGTATTCCGGCCGATTCCAATATTTTCGCGTGTAATAGCCCACGCCTTCGGAGTGGGCCCGAGCCCCCGAACCCGAATCACCTAAAACATTTTTGGATCATAGAATACGACCTAAGGAACCATAGTCGCCGCCCCGCCATGACTGTTCCTCGTTCTTTTGCGTTTTACGGCAAAAAAAGTAGAATTCGCCTCGATTCCCATATTTTCGTGGGCTATTGCCCACGCCTTCCGAGTGGGCATGAGCCCCCGAACCCAGATTGCCTAAAAAATTTCAGGTCATAAAATATGACCTAAGGAACCATAAGCGCTGCCCCGCAATGACCGTTCCTCATTTTTTTGCGTTTTATGGCCAAAAAACTAGAATTTTGCCCTACTTCCATATATTCATGTTCTATAGCCCACGCCTTTCGAGTGGGCCCGGGTGCCCCAGACCCTGATCGTCTAAAAAAATTTCGAGCCATGAAATATGACCTAAGGAACCATAGTTACCGCCCGGCCATGATCGTTCCTCCTGGTTTTGCATTTTACGGCCAAAAAACTAGAATACGCCTGATTCCCAAATTTTCGTGGGTAGCCCACGCCTTCCAGGTGGGCCCGAGACCTCGAACCTGGGTCGCCTAACAAAAATTAGGGTCAGAGAATACGACCTAAAGAATCATAGTCGCTGCCCCACCATGACCGTTCCTCATTTTTTTGCCTTTTACGGCCAAAAAACAAGAATTCCGCTCAATTCCTATATTTTCGTATTCTATAACCCACACCTTCAGAGTGGTCCAGGGGTCCCCGTACCCGGTCCCCTAAAAATTTTCTGTGCCATAGAAATACAACCTAAGGAACGATAGTTACTGTGCCGCCATGACCGTTCCTCATTTTTTTTGCGTATTACAGCAAAAAAACTAGAATTCCGCCCGATTCCAATATTTTTGTGTGTAATAGCCCACGCCTTCGGAGTGTGCCCGAGCCCCCAAACCCGAATCACCTAAAACATTTTCGGATCATAGAATACGACCTAAGGAACCATAGTCGCCGCCCCGCCATGACTGTTCCTCGTTCTTTTGCATTTTACGGCCAAAAAACTAGAATTCCACTCGATTCCCATATTTTCGTGTTCTATAGCCCACGCCTTTAGAGTGGGCTAGGGGCCCCCGGACCCCGATCGCCTAAAAATATTTCGGTTCATGAAATACGACCTAAGAAACCATAGTTACCGCACTGCCATAACCGTTCCTCATGTTTTTACATTTTACGGCAAAAAAAGGAGAATCCGCCTGATTCCCATATTTTCGTGTTCTATAGCCCACGCCTTCCAAGTTACCGCCCTGCCATGACCGTTCCTCGTGTTTTTGCATTTTATGGCCAAAAAACTAGAATCCGCCCGATTCACATATTTTCGTGGGCTATAGGCCACACCTTATGAGTGGGCCCGAGCCCCCGAACCTGGGTCGTCTAAAAAAAATTCGGATCATAGAATACATAAGGAACCAAATTCGTCGCCTCACCATGATCGTTCCTCGTTTATTTGCGTTTTACGGCCAAAGAACAAGAATTCCGCTCGATTCCCATATTTTCGTGTTCTATAGCCCACGTCTTCAGAGTGATCCCGGGCCCCCCGGACCCCGATCGCCTAAAAATTTTCCAGGCCATAGAAATACGACCTAAGGAACCATATTTACCGCGCTGCCATGACCGTTCCTCATTTTTTTTTATTTTACGGTAAAAAACTAGAATTACTCCCGATTCCCATATTTTCGTGTGCTATAGCCCACGCCTTCGGAGTGGGCTAGGGCCCCCCGGACCCCGATCACCTAAAAAAAATTCGGGCCATGAAATACGACTTAAGGAATTATAGTTACCGCACCGCTATAACCGTTCCTCGTGTTTTTTCATTTTACGGCAAAAAACTAGAATCCGCTAGGTTCCCATATTTTCATGGGCTTTTGCCCACGCCTTCCGAGTGGGACTGAGACCCCGAACCCGGATCGCCTAAAAGTTTTTCGGGCCATTGAATACGACATAAGGAACCATAGTCACCGCCCCACCTTGACCGTTCTTCGTTTTTGTTCGTTTTCCTCCCAAAATACTAGAATTCTGCCCGATTCACATATTTTCGTGTGCTATAGCCCACGCCTTCCGAGGGGGCCCGAGCAATTGAACCCGGATCCTTAAAAATATTTTGGGTCATAGAATACGACCTAAGGAACCATAGTCGTCGCCCCGCCATGACCGTTCCTCATTTTATTGCATTTTACGACCAAACAACTAGAATTTCGCCCGATTCTTATATTTTTGTGGGATATTGCCCACACGTTCTGAGTGGGCCTGGCCCCACCGGACCCCGAGCGCCTAAATAATTTCCGGCCCATGGAATACGACCTAACGAACCAAAGTTACCGCCCCGCCATAATCGTTCCTCGTGGTTTTGTGTTTTACGGCCAAAAAACTATAATTCCGCTTGATTCCCATATTTTCGTGTGCTATAGCCCACGCTTACAGAGTGGGCCCGAGCCCCGGACCCGGATCGCCTAAAAACTTTTCGGGCAATATAATACGACCCAAGGAAACATATTCGCCGCCCCGCCATGATCGTTCCTCATTTTTTTACGTTTTACGGCCAAAAAACTAGAATTCCGCCCGATTCTCATATTTTCGTGTTCTATAGCCCACGCCTTCCGAATCGGCCCGGGCCCCCTAACCCTAATCACCTAAAAATATTTCGGGACTTGAAATACGACCTAAGTAACAATAGTTACCGCTCTGCCATGACCGTTCTTAATATTTTTGCGTTTTACGGCCAAAAAACTAGAATTCTGCCTGATTCCAATCATTTCGTGTGCTATAGCCAACGCCTTCCTAGTAGGCCCGATCTCCCAATCCCGGATCGCCTAAGGAACTATAGCTATCACCCCGCCATGACTGTTTCCCGTTTGTTTGCGTTTTATGGCCAAAAAACTAGAATTCTACCTGATTCCCATATTTTCGTGTGCTATAGCCCATGCCTTGCGAGTGGGCCCGAGTCCATGAACCCGGATCACCTAAAAATTTCCCGGGCCATGTAATACGACTTAAGGAACCATAATCGCCACCCCGCCATGACAATTCCTCATTGTTTTGCATTTTACAACCAAAAAACTAGAATTCCGCCCGATTCCCATATTTTCGAGTGCTATAGCCCACGGGCCCGGGTGGTCCCGGGCCTCCCGGACCCCGAGCGCCTAACAATTTTCTGGGCCATGAAATACAACCTAACGAAACATAGTTACCGCCCCGCCATGATCGTTCCTCGTGGTTTTGCGTTTTACGGCCAAAACACTAGAATTCCGCGTGATTCCCATATTTTCGTGTGCTATAGCCCACGCCTTCAGAGTGGGCCCAAGCCCCAGTACCCGAATCGCCTAAAAATATTTTTGGCAATAGAATACGACCCAAGGAAATATAATCGCCGCCCCGCCAAGATCGTTCCTCATTTTTTTGCATTTTATGGCCGAAAAACTAGAATTCCGCCCGATTCTCATATTTTCTTGTTCTATAGCCCACGCCTTCCGAGTGGGCCCGGCCCCCCGGATCCTGATCGATTAAAAATATTCCAGGCCTAGAAATACGACCTAAGTAACTATAGTTACCGCTCTGCCATGACCGTTCCTCATTTTTTTTGCGTTTTACGACCAAAAAACCAAAATTCCGCTTGATTTCCATCTTTTCGTGTGCTATAGCCCCTGCGTTCCTAGTGGGCCCGAGCCCTCGATCCCGGATCGCCTAAAAAAAATTCGGGTTACAGAACACGACCTAAGGAACCATAGTCTCCGCCCCGCCATGACTTTTCCTCGATTATTTGCGTATTACAGCCAAAAAACTAAAATTCTGCCCGATTCCCATATTTTCGTGTTATATAGCCCACGCCTTCCGAGTGGTCCCGAGCCCCCGGACACCGATCGCCTAAAAAATATTTGGGCCATGAAATACGACCTAACGAACCATAGTTACTGCCCCGCCATGACCGTTCCTCATGTTTTTGCGTTTTACGGCCAAAAAACTAGAATTCCGCTCGATTCCCATATTTTCGTGTGCTATAGCCCATGCCTTCAGAGTAGGTCCGAGCACCCGATCCCAGATCGCCTAAAAAAAATTCGGGCTATAGAATACGACCCAAGGAAACATATTCGTCGCCCTGCCATGACCGTTCCTCGGTGTATTTCGTTTTACGGCAAAAAAACTAGAATTCCTCCCTATTCCCATATTTTCGTGTGTTTATAGCCCACGCCTTCCGAGTGGGCCTGAGCCCCCGAACCCGGAAAGCCTAAAAATTTTTTGGGTAGTAGAATACGACCCAAGGAAACATATTCGCCGCCCCGCCATGACCATTTCTCCTTTTTTGCGTTTTACGAGCAAAAAACTAGAATTCCGCCTGATTCCCATATTTTCGAGGGATGTAGCCCACACGTTCCGAGTGGGCTCGGCCCCACCGGAACCCGAGCGCCTAAATATTTTCCGGGCCATGAAATACGACTAAACAAACCATAGTAACTGCCCCGCCATGACCGTTCCTCATGTTTTTGCGTTTTACGGCCAAAAAACTAGAATACGCCCGATTCCCATATTTTTGTGTGCTATAGTCCACGCCTTCCGAGTGGGCCAGAGAACCTAGACCCGGATCGCTTAAAATTTTTTTGGGCCATCGAATACAACCTAAGGAACCATAGTCACTGCCCCGCCATGACCGTTCCTCCTTTTTTTGCATTTTACGGCCAAAAAAATAGAATTACGCCCGATTCCCATATTTTCGTGTGTTACAGCCCACGCCTTCAGAGTGGGCATGGGCCCCCCGGACCCCGAGCTCCTAAAAATTTTATCGGCTATGAAATACAACATAACAAACCATAGTTACCGCCCCCCCTATGACCGTTCCTCATTTTTTTGCGTTTTACGGCGAAAAAACTAGAATTCCGCCCGATTCCCATATTTTCGTGTGCTACAGCCTACGCCTTAAGAGTGGGCCCGAGCCCCAGACCCGGATCGCCTAAAAACTTTTCGGGCCATAGGATACGAACCAAGGAAACATATTCGCCGCCCCACCATGTTCGTTCCTCGATTTTTGCATTTTACGGCCAAAAAACTAGAATTCCGTTAGATTTCCATATTTTCGTGTTTTATAGCCCACCCCTTCAGAGTGGGCACGCCCCCCCGGACCCCGAGTGCCTAAAATTTTTCTAGGCCATAGAATACGACCTAAGGAACCATAGTTATCGCCCCACCATGACCGTTCCACGTTTGTTTGCATTTTACGGATAAAAAACTAGAATTCAGCCCGATTCACATATTTTCGTGTGCTATAGCCCGCGCCTTGCGAGTGGGCCCGAGTCCCCAAACCCGGATCGCCTAAAATTATTTCTAGGCCTTGAAATACAACCTAAGTAACCATAGTTGCCGCCCCACCATGACCGTTCCTTGTTTTTTGCGTTTTACGGCCAAAAAGAAAGAATTCCGCCCGATTCCCATATTTTTGTGTGGTATAGCCCACACCTTCCGAGTGGGCCCGATCGCCTAAAAAGTTTTCGGGACATAGAATATGACCTAAGGAACCATATTCGCCGCCACGCCATAACCGTTCCTCGTTTTATTGCATTTTAAGACCAAAAAATATAATTTCGCCTGATTCCCATATTTTCGTGGGCTATAGCCCACACGTTCCGAGTGGGACCGGCCCCACCGTACCCCGAGCGCCTAAATAATTTTCGGCCCATAAAATATGACCTAATGAACCATATTTACCTCCCCGCCAAGATCGTTCCTCATTTTTTTGCGTTTTACGGCCAAAAAACTAGAATTTTGCCTGATTCTCATATTTTCATGTTCTATAACCCACGCCTTCCGAGTGGGCCCGGGACCCCCAGATCCTGATCGCTTAAAAAAATTTAGGGCCTTGAAATATGACCTAAGTAACCATAGTTACCGCTCTGCCATGACCGTTCCTCATTGTTTTGCATTTTACGGCCAAAAAACAAGAATTCCGCCTGATTCCCATCTTTTTGTGTGTTATAGCCCACGCCTTCCTAGTGGGCCCGGGCCCCCTGACCCTGATCATCTAAAAATTTTCCGGGCCTGGAAATACGACCTAAGTAACAATAGTTACCGCTCTGCCATGACCGTTCCTCATTTTTGTGCGTTTTACAGCCAAAAAACTAGAATTCCGCCCGATTCACATATTTTCGTGTGCTATAGCCCACGCCTTGCGAGTGGGCTCGAGTCCCCGAACCCGCATCGCCTAAAAATTTTCTGGCCTTTAAATACAACCTAAAGAACCATAGTCGCCACCCCGCCATGACCGTTCCTCGTTTTATTGCATTTTACGACCAAACAACTAGAATTTCGCCCGATTCTTATATTTTTGTGGGATATTGCCCACACGTTCTGAGTGGGCCTGGCCCCACCGGACCCCGAGCGCCTAAATAATTTCCGGCCAATGGAATACGACCTAACGAACCAAAGTTGCCGCCCCGCCATGACCGTTCCTTGTGTTTTTTCGTTTTACGGCAAAAAAACTATAATTCAGCCTGATTCCCATATTTTCGTGTGCTATAGCCCACGCCTTCAGAGTGGGCCCTAGCCTCCGAACCTGGATTGCCTAAAAAAAATGGGCCATAGAATACGACCCAAGGAAACATATTTGTCGCCCCGCCATGACAGTTCCTCGTTTTTTTGCGTTTTACGGCCAAAAAACTAGAATTCTGCCAGATTCCCATATTTTCGTGTTTTATAGCCCACGCCTTCCGAGTGGGCCCGGGCTCCCCGGACCCCGAGCGCCTAAATATTTACTAGGCAATAGAATAAGACCTAAGGAACCATAGTTATCGCCCCGCCATGACCGTTCCTCGTTTGTTTGCGTTTTACGGCTAAAAAATAGAATTCCGCCCGATTCACATATTTTTGTGTGCTATAGCCCACGCCATGCGACTCGGCCCGAATCCCCGAACCCGGATCGCCTTAAAATATTCTGGGCCTTGAAATTTGACCTAAGTAACCATATTTACCGCCCCGCCATGACCGTTCCTCATTTTTTGCATTTTACGGCCAAAAAACTAGAATTCCGCCTGATTCCCATATTTTCGTGTGCATAGCCCACGCCTTCCGAGTAGGCCCGATCGCCAAAAAAAAATTCGGGACATAGAATACGACCTAAGGAACCATAGTCGTCGACCCTCCATGACCGTTCCTCATTTTTTTGCTTTTTACGGCCAAAATAGTAGAATTCTGCCGATTCCCATATTTTCATGTTTTATAGCCCACGCCTTCCGAGTGGTCCCGAGCCCCCCGGACCCCGATCGCCTAAAAATTTACCGGGCCATGAAATACAACCTAAGGAACCATAGTTACCACCCCACCATGAGCGTTCCTCTTCTTTTTTTTTCTGTTTTACCGCAAAAAACCTAGAATTCCGCCCGATTCCCATATTTTCGTGTGCTACACATTCGAGTGGGCCACCCGGACCCCGAGCGCCTAAAAATTTTCTTGGCCAAAGAATACGACATAAGGAACCATAGTCATCACCCCGCCATGACTGTTCCTCGTTTGTTTGCGTTTTACAGACAAAAAACAAGAATTTCGCCTGATTCACATATTTTCGTGTGCTATAGCTCACGCCTTGCGAGTGGGCCCGAGTCCCTGAACCCGGATCGCCTAAATGTTTTTCGGGTCATTGAATACGACCTAAGGAACCATAGTCGCCGCTCCGCCTTGACCGTTCCTCGTGTTTTTGCGTTTTACGGCCAAAAAAACTAGAATTACGCCCGATTCCTATATTTTCGTGTGCTATAGCCTACACCTTCCGAGTGGGCCCGAGCCCCCGAACCCGGATCGCCTAGAAACTTTTTGGGTCATAAAATACGACCTAAGGAACCATAGTCGCCGCCCCGCCGTGACCGTTCCTCTTTTTTTGCATTTTAAGACCAAAAAACTAGAATTCTGCCCGATTCCCATATTTTCGTAAGCTATATCCCACACGTTCCGAGTGGTACCGGCCCCACCGGACCCCGAGCGCCTAAAATTTTTTCGATCCATGAAATACGACCTAGCAAACCATTGTTACCGCCCCGCCATGACCGTTCCTCATGTTTTCGCATTTTACGGCCAAAAAACTAGAATTTCGCCTAATTCCCATATTTTCGTGTGCTATAGCCCACGCCTTCCTAGTGGGCCCGAACCACCAAACGCGGATCGCCTAAATTTTTTTTAGGTCATAGAATACAACCTAAGGAACCATAGTTGCCACCCCGCCATGACCGTTCCTCTCTTTTTGCGTTTTACGACCAAAAAACTAGAATTCTGCCCGATTCCCATATTTTCGTATGCAATAGCCCACACGTTCCGAGTGGTCCCGGCCCCACCGGACCCTGATCGCCTAAAAATTTTCCGGGCAATGAAATACGACTAACGAACCATAGTTACCACCCCGCTATGACCGTTCCTCGTGGTTTTACGTTTCACGGCAAAAAAACTAGAATTCTGCATGATTCCCATATTTTCATGTACTATAGCCCACACCTTCAGAGTGGGCCCGAGCCCCCGGACCCGGATCGCCTAAATATTTTTGGGCCATAGAATATGACCCAAGGAAACATATTCGGAGCCCCGCCATGACCGTTCCTCGTTTTTTTGCGTTTTACGGCCAAAATACTAGAATTCCGCTTGATTCCCATATTTTCGTGTTTTATAGCCCACGCCTTCCGAGTGGGCCCGGGCCCCACGGACCCTGATCGCCTAAAAATTTTCGGTCCTTGAAATACGACCTAAGTGACCATAGTTACCGCCCACCACAACCTTTCCTCATTTTTTTGTGTTTTACGGCCAAAAAACTACAATTACGCATGATTCCCATCTTTTCGTGTGCTATAAGCCCACGCCTTTCGAGTGGGCCCGAGCCCCCGAAACCGGATCGCCTAAAAAAAATTTGGGTCGTAGAATACGACCTAAGGAACCATAGTCGCCGCCGCACCATGACCGTTCCTCATTTTTTTTGTGTTACGGCCAAAAAAGTAGAATTCTGCCCGATTCCCATATTTTCGTGTTTTATAGCCCACACCTTCCGAGTGGTCCCGAGACCCCCGGACTTCGATCGCTTAATATTTTTTCGGGCCGTAGAATACGACCCAGGGAAACATATTCGCCTCCCCGCCATGATCGTTCCTCGTTTTTTTGTGTTTTACGGCCAAAAAACTAGAATTCCGCCAGAGTCCCATATTTTCGTGTTTTATTGCCCACGCCTTCCGCATGGGCCCGAGCTCCACGGACCCCGAGCGCCTAAAAAAATTTTGGGCAATAGAATACGACCTAAGCAACCATAATAATTGCCCTGCCATGACCGTTCATCGTTTGTTTGCGTTTTACGACTAAAAAACTAGAATTCCGCCATTTCACATATTTTCGTGTGCTATAGCCCACGCCTTGCGAATGTGCCCGAGTCCCCGAACCCGGATCGCCTAAAAACAATTTGGGCCTTGAAATACGACCTAAGTAACCATAGTTACCACCCCGCCATGACCGTTCATCATTTTTTCCATTTTACGGCCAAAAGACTAGAATTCCGCCTGATTCCCATATTTTCGTGTGCATGACCTACTCCTTTCAAGTGGGCCCGATCGCCTAAAAAATTCGGGTCATAGAATACGACCTAAGGAACCATAGTCGCCGCCCCGCCATGACCGTTCCTCGTTTTATTGCGTTTTACGGCCAAAAAACTAGAATTCCGCATGATTCCCATATTTTCGTGTTCTATAGCCCACGCCTTCCGAGTGGTCCCGAGCCCCCCGGACCCCTAGCGCCTAAAATTTTTCTTGGCCATAGAATACGATCTAAGGAACCATAGTTATCGCCCCCCCCCCCCCATGAGTGTTCCTCATTTGTTTTTGTATTTTACGGCAAAAAAACTAGAATTCCACCCGATTCCCATATTTTCGTGTGCTATAGCCCACGCATTCCGAATGGGCCCGGGCCCCCCGGACCCCTAGCGCCTAAAATTTTTCTTGGCCATAGAATACGATCTAAGGAACCATAGTTATCGCCCCGCCATGACTGTTCCACATTTATTTGCGTTTTACAACCAAAAAACTAGAATTTCACCTGATTCACATATTTTCGTGTGCCACGCCTTGCGAGTGGGCTCGAGTCCCCGAACCCGGATCACCTATCAAAATTTTGGGTCATAGAATACGACCTAAGGAACCATAGTCGCCGCCCCGCCATGACCGTTCCTCATGGTTTTGCGTTTTACGGCCAAAAAACTAGAATTCCGCATGATTCCCATATTTTCGTATGTTATAGCCCACGCCTTCAGAGTGGGCCCGAGCCCCCGGACCAGGATCGCCTAAAAAAATTTGGGCCTTAGAATACGACCCAAGGAAACATATTCGCCGCCCCACCACGACAGTTCCTCGTTTTTTGTGTTTTACGGCCAAAAAACTAGAATTCTGCTAGATTCCCATATTTTCGTGTTTTTATAGCCCACACCTTCCGAGTGGGCCCGGGCTCCCCAGACCCTAAGCGCCTAAAAATTTTCTGGGCAATAGAATGCAACCTAAGGAACCATATTTATCGCCCCCCCATGACCGTTCCTCGTTTGTTTGCGTTTTACGGCTAAAAAACTAGAATTCCGACCAATTCACATATTTTCGTGTGCTACGCATTGCGAGTGGGCCCGAGTCCCCAAATCCGGATCGCCAAAAAAAAATTTGGCCTTGCAATACGACCTATGAAACTATAGTTACCGCCCCGCCATGACCGTTCCTCGTTTTTTGCATTTTACGGCCAAAAAGTAGAATTTCGCCTGATTCCCATATTTTCGTGTGCAGCCCACGCCTTCCGAGTGGGCCCGATCGCCTAAAACTTTTTCGGGACATAGAATACGACCTAAGGAACCATAGTCACCGCCACGCCATGACCGTTCCGCGTTTTACAGCGTTTTACGGCCAAAAAACTAGAATTTCGCTCGATTCCCATATTTTCGTGTTCTATAGCCCACGCCTTCCGAGTGGTCCCGAGCCCCTCGGACCCCGATCGCCTAAAAATTTACCGGGCCATGAAATACAACCTATGGAACCATAGTTACCGCCACACCATGAGCGTTCCTCATTATTTTGTGTTTTACAGCAAAAAAACTAGAATTTTGCCCGATTCCCATATTTTCTTGAGCTATAGCCCACGCATTCCGAGTGGGCCCGGGGCCCCGGACCCCTAGCGCCTAAAACTTTTCTTTGCCAAAGAATACGACCTAAGGAACCATAGTTATCGCCCCGCCATGACTGTTCCTCGTTTGTTTGCGTTTTACAGCCAAAAAAACTAGAATTTCGCCCGATTCACATATTTTCGTGTGCTATTGCCCACGCCATGCGAGTGGGCCCGAGTCCCCAAACCCGGATCGCCTAAAAATATTTTGGGTCATAGAATACGACCTAAGGAACCATAGTCGTTGCCCCGCCGTGACCGTTCCTCATTCTTTTGGGTTTTACGACCAAAAAACTTGAATTCTGCACGATTCCCATATTTTCGTGTGCTATAGCCCACGCTTTCCGAGTGAGCCCGCCCCCCCGGAATCCGAGCGGCTAAAAATTTTCTGGGCCATGAAATACAACCTAACAAACCACAGTTACTACCCCGCCATGACCGTTCCTCATATTTTTGCATATTACGGCCAAAAAACTAGAATTCCGCCCGATTCTTATATTTTCGTGTTCTATAGCCCATGCCTTTCGAGTGGTCCCCGACCACCAGACCCCCGAACACCTAAAAATTTTCCGGGCCATGAAATACGACCTAAAGAACCATAATTACCGCTCTGCCTTGACCATTCCTCGTGTTTTTGCGTTTTACGGTCAAAAAACTAGAATTCCGCCAGATTCCCAAATTTTCGTGTGCTATAGCCCACGCCTTTCGAGTGGGCCCGAGCCCCCAAACCCGTATCACCTAAAAATAATTCAGGTCATAAAATACGACCTAAGGAACCATAGTCGCCGCCCCGCCATGACCGTTCCTCTTTGTTTGTGTTTTACGACCAAAAAACTAGAATTCCGCGAGATTCCCATATTTTCGTGTGCTATAGCCCACACGTTCCGAGTGGTACCGGCCCCACCGGACCCCAAGCGCCTAAAAAGTTTTCGAGCCGTGAAATACGACCTAACGAACCATAGTTACCACCCCGCCATGACCGTTACTCGTGTTTAGGCATTTTACGAACAAAAACTAGAATTCCGCCTTATTCCCATATTTTCGTGTGCTATAGCCCACGTTTTCAGAGTGGGCCCGAGCCCCCGGACCCGGATCACCTAAATATTTTTCGGGCCATAGAATACGACCCAAGGAAACATATTCCCTGCCCCGCCATGACTGTTCCTCATGTTTTTGCGTTTTACGGACAAAATTCTAGAATTTTGCCTAATTCCCATATTTTCGTGTTCTATAGCCCATGCCTTCCCAGTCGGTCCGGGCCCCACGGACCCTGATCGCCTAAAAATCTTCTGGTCCTTGAAATATGACCTAATTGACCATAGTTACCGCCCCGCCATAACCTTTCCTCGTTTGTTTTGCGATTTACGGCCAAAAACTAGAATTCTGCTCGATTCCCATATTTTCGTGTGCTATAGCCCACGCCTTTCGAGTGGGCCCGAGCCCCCGAACCCGAATCGCCTAAAAATACTTCGGTTCGTTGAACACGACCTAAGGAACCATAGTCGTCGCCCCGCCATGATCATTTCTCGTTATTTTTGCGTTTTACGGCCAACAAACTAGAATTCCTTCCGATTCCCATATTTTCGTGTTCTATAGCCCATGCCTTTCGAGTGGTCACGGGTCCCCGGACCACGATCGCCGAAAAATTTTCCGGGCCATTAGATACGACCTAAGGAACCATAGTTACTGCTCCGCCTTAACCGTTCCTCGTGTTTTTTCGTTTTACCACCAAAAAACTAGAATTCCGCCTGATTCCCATATTTTCGTGTGCTATAGCCCACTCCTTCCGAGTGGGCTCGAGCCCCCGAACCCGGATTGCCTAAAAAAAATTCGGTTCATAAAATACGACCTAACGAACCATAGTCGCCGCCCCGCCATGACCGTTCCTCTTTTTTTTGTGTTTTACGACTAAAAAACTAGAATTCCGCCCGATTCCCATATTTTCGTGTGCTATAGCCCACACGTTCCGAGTGGTACCGGCCCCACTGGACCCCGATCGACTAATAAATTTTCGGGCCATGAAATACAACCTAACGAACCATAGTTACCGCCCCGCCATGACCGTTCCTCGTGGTTTTGCATTTTACGGCCAAAAAACTAGAATTCCGCCTGATTCCCATATTTTCGTGTCCCACGCCTTCAGAGTGGGCCCGAGCCCCCGGACCCGGATAGCCTAAAAAATTTTTGGGCCATAGAATATAACCCAAGGAAACATATTCGCCTCCCCGCCATGACCGTTCCTTGTTTTTTGCATTTTACGCCCAAAAAACTAGAATTCCGCCCGATTCCCATCTTTTTGTGTGTTTATGGTCCATGCCTTCCGAGTGAGCCCGAGTCCCCGAACTCGGATCGCCTAAAATTTTTTTGGGTCATAGAACACGACCTAAGGAACCGTAGTCGCCACCCCGCCTTGCCTTTGTCACGCCCCGAACCTAGGAGCGAGACAAGCACCCCGTGCCTCACCAAACCTGGCGTACCAAATTGCGACTAAGGGACTCTGAACACATAATGTCATACTTTGGCCATGGGGCCACCTTGCAAGACAATTTGCGAAGGAAAATATAAAACTGAATGGAAACTAGCACTAACTAAATATCAATATAAAGCTAGGCCGACAAGGCCGTCATAGCTACTACAGCTGACAAACCACCAATTTATACAAACCCAACATACTGCACTAACCAACAGGATATGCCTACAAGCCTCTACTGATAGATGTACTGTGATCGGAACAGGGCCCCGACCTACCCATAACATTTATACAGATATACATAAGATGTACACAAAACTCTAGTCCTGGCAACTCCGAAAGACGTGGAGCTTACCGATCAGGCGGAACTCGGAAAACACCTACTGAGGAGGTCTACCCGTCTGTCTGTCTGAACCTGCACGCATGAAATGCAGCGCCCCCAAAAAAGGGACGTCAGTACGAAATAATGTACCGAGTATGTAAGGCAATAAAATAACTGAAATCTGAAACTGAACTGATAATATGATAACTGAAATTAACTGGGAGTCAAAGATGATCTGGAGATATACTTACCTGCTGATACTGACTCAACTCCTTCAATATAGTAAGTAAAATAATTGTACGGCCTTATAAGGCTCGATATATATAACTGCTCTGCCATAGTAGGCTCGCTTATAGGCGCTCGGCCATACTAGGCTATGTATCTCGACCATGCTGGGCTCGCTCATAGGCGCTCGGCCACAGTAGGCTCGGTATATAACTTTCCATCTGATCAGAGGTTGCCCAATAGGGGCCTGCCCATCGATTATAGCTCGATGGTAATGAAAATACTGTAATACTGTATATATAGGCTTGCTGCTCTCTTGACTGAAAGAAGACAATACTAAAATTGAATATAGAGTCTCGATAAGGAATAATATTGTAACTTATGAGACTAGAATAGTGTGAATAAATTCATGAATATGAACTTCTCTTTTTGTCTCATTACTAACACATGTAGCTACGAGATCATGCCAAAATGAAGGAAGGCTTAGCCTTAACATACCTTATCACAATCTTTTCAATCACCAAGTTGAACTTACCTCTTCGCACCTTAATCTACAAGAATGATAATAATACTATCGTTAAGTTACGAAAGGTACAACTATCGCACAACGAACGACAAACCTATTTTGTATTAAAACGGGCAGCATCTCCCCTATAATATGCCCTTCCTCCAACTTCAAGATAACACCAACAATACAAGGACAGAACAATAACAACATATATACATCATTTTCCAGCCCTATATACACCATCAAATACTACAAAACAGCCCAACACACCCCAATCTCTTCGTACACAAAACGACCACTGTAGTAGTGTCAAACGACCCGAAAATGTTATGACGAACGACCAGCCAACCACCCTACATTTATATGGTGTTTATAAACCCCCTTCCTCCTCCAAAACTCCACAAAATAGTAATAAAACACGCAGCCCAACTGCAACACAAAACAGTCCACAAAACAGTCCGCTACAAGTGAATAACTCGAACTCACGGCTTCCGATCACCATCCCGTGAGTTCTTACAAGTATAGAACGACTTACCATGAATTTACAGAAGAAAAAATGGATGAAAGAGAGTAGTAAACTCACCTTATTTGTTGGATAACTCAGCTCCTATCTTGGTTCTTCAAACTCTAAGTTTTACCTCCAATTGGAACTTGAAAGGGAGAGAAAATCAATTAGGGTTTGTGGGAAATTTTTGGGAGGATTCTTTGCAGAGCTTATGTCTGGTTATTATGCTCTATTTTGAGTCTAATATATGAAGAAAATAGGCCCTTAAAAGGCCTCTTTGGACGACCCGAAATGGCCCATTTTTGGGCTTTCATTTAAGCAAGTAGGTGACACACCTACTTGTCACCTAGCAGCTTGCGCAGTATCGCAAAAATGCACATATCTCTCTACTCCGATGTCGTATTGACAAATGGTTTAATGCGTTGGAAAATAGACTCATAGATCTTTAATTTGATGGGTGGAACACACCATAACTCTAAGTATATTGGGAGAAAATTGCAGTTACAGTTGACCCAAAGTTTCAGTAAAACTTATGAATGTAACTTGTGATGACTTTCATCGACTTTTGTTCCACAACTCGCTTGACTTAAAAATATAACACACGGATGTAATACGACTAATATAAATCATAACATAATCTCTTTATCATGTTAATCACCCTAGTCTCACCCCAAAGGTACATGTTATAACATTCCCAACTTGTTGACTTTCGATGAAACATTGTTTTATTTAATTGCTTTAGCTTCTGAACTGTCCAACCCTCTTTGTACTTGTTGTTCATGATCTTCAATATTTGTAACCTCAGAGGTAACATGATTAACTTACTTTATATACTTTTAAATATTATCTCATTTTTTTGTCCTACATTAGTTTGCTTACGACGCATTTTTACATACGAAAATATAGGGTGTAACATCACTCCCCCCTTGGGAACATTCGTCCTCGAATGTTTACTCTTGGAGACTTTGGAAACTTTTTCCAGAGTATCCTTCGTACACTAGGTTAAAACCAACCTGCACGTAGCCAGAAACATACTATGCATGCCACACATGGCCAATCTTTATAAATAGCAGCAATTTGCCTCACCGACCGTAAATCATAAATATTGAAAGTGAAAAATAAAAGCTTACCTGATGACCTGCTAGCCTACATAGAGCTATGTTGTAGCGTCCCATCTCGAACCATATCTTCATTTTGAAATAGGTGGGGGTATTTAGACTTCATTTCTTCCTCCGATTCCCACGTCATCTCTTCTACATTCTTGCTCCTCCATAAAACCTTTACGGAAGCTACCTCCTTATTTCGTAGATTGCGGATTTGTCGGTCTAGGATGGCAACTGGAATTTCCTCATATGACAAGTCCTCTGTAATCTGTACATCATCCGTGGGCACCACTCGGGTAGGATCGCCAATGCACTTCCGTAGCATAGATACGTGAAAAACCGGATGGACAGACTCCAATTCTGAGGGCAACTCTAACTCATAAGCTAGTTGGCCCACTCTCCGAATGATCCTATAAGGCCCAATATACCGTGGGCTAAGCTTTCCTTTCTTGCCAAACCTCATCACGCCCTTCATAGGTGATACCTTTAAGAATACCCAGTCATTAATCCTGAACTCTAAGTCTCGTCGCCGCACGTCAAAATATGACTTCTGACGACTCTGAGCTGTCAACAGTCGCTCCCGGATAACCTTTACTTTCTCTACGGCCTGCTGAACCAGGTCTGGCCCATGTAACCCAGATTCTCCAACATCAAACCACCCTATAGGAGATCTGCACTTACGCCCATACAAAGCCTCGTACGGAGCCATCTGGATACTGGAGTGGTAACTGTTATTATATGCAAACTCGATAAGAGGTAGATGTTCATCCCAACTTCTTTTAAAATCCAACACACATACTCGTAACATATCCTCGAGCGTCTGAATTGTGTGCTCGGCTTGTCCATCAGTCTGTGGATGAAAAGCTGTGCTGAGATTCACCTGAGTCCCTAGACCTCTCTGAAATGACCTCCAAAAATGTGCTGTAAACTGAGCCCCACGGTCAGATATAATAGAAACTGGTACTCCGTGTAGCCGCACTATCTCCTTAATATATAACTTTGCATAATCTTCTGCTGTATATGTAGATCTGACCGGTAGGAAGTGAGCTGATTTCGTGAGCCTATCGACTATCACCCATATGGAATCGAACTTACGATTAGAACGAGGTAAACCCATGATAAAGTCCATGTTTATCGCCTCCCATTTCCATGTCGGGATCTCTATAGTCTGCATTAGCCCTCCGGGCTTCTGGTGTTCTACCTTCACTTGCTGGCAACTAGTACATTGGGCGACAAACTCAGCAATGTTCTTCTTCATATCATTCCACCAGTACATATCCTTAATGTCATGATACATCTTCGTCGATCCAGGGTGGATGGAATACCATGAATAATGTGCCTCTGACATAATCCTGTCTCGTAGCCCTGCTACATCTGGAACACACAAACGACCCTTGTATCTGAGAACCCCATCTCCCTTGAGCTCTAACAATGGCTTCTTCTGCTGCGGAACTCGCTCTCTCAACTCGACCAACTCTGGGTCCTCGTACTGCCTTTCCTTGACTTCAGCTATGAGGGATGATTTTGCAGTGTTTTGGATTACAACTCCACCATCCTCAGAATCTACTAACCGAACCCCCAACGAAGCCAATTGATGAATATCTCTAGCTAATTGTCTTTTCTCGGGCTCTACATGTGCTAAGCTACCCATAGATCGGCGACTTAAGGCATCTGCTACAACATTAGCTTTCCCTGGATGGTAGAGAATGTTAACATCGTAATCTTTCAATAACTCAAGCCATCGCCTCTGTCGCAAATTCAACTCTTTCTGCTTGAAAATATATTGTAGGCTTTTATGATCAGTAAATATATCAACATGAACACCATATAAATAATGCCGCCATATCTTAAGTGCATGGACAACCGCAGCTAACTCGAGGTCGTGGGTCGGATAATTCCTCTCGTGCTTCCTCAACTGCCTTGAAGCATATGCAATTACCTTCCCATGTTGCATCAGGACACATCCTAACCCGACACCTGATGCATCACAATACACGGCATAACCCTCTAGACCCTCTGGAAGTGTTAGAACTGGAGCTGAGGTCAACTTGTTCTTAAGCTCTTGGAAACTCCGCTCACAAGCCTCTGTCCATTGAAACTTAGTTTCTTTCTGTGTCAACTTCGTCAATGGTGCCGAAAGGGAAGAAAAACCCTCTACGAACCTCCGATAGTATCCTGCTAAGCCTAGAAAGCTACGAACCTCTGTCAGAGTGGTAGGTCTAGGCCAAGATTTCACGGCCTCAATCTTCTGAGTGTCCACCTTTATCCCTTCATCTGATACAATATGCCCCAAGAATGCTACAGACTTCAACCAGAACTCACATTTAGAAAACTTAGCATACAACTTACGATCACGGAGGGTTTGGAGTACCGCTCGCAGGTGGTCCGCATGCTCATCCTCTGAACGGGAATAAACCAGAATATCATCAATAAATACTATCACGAACAGATCTAAAAATGGCCGAAATAGGCTATTCATCAAGTCCATAAATACAGCGGGTGCATTAGTCAACCCGAAGGACATGACAAGGAACTCGAAGTGGCCATATCGGGTCCTGAAGGCTGTCTTCGGAATATCTTTTTCCCGAACTCTGACCTGGTGGTACCCCGACCTCAAATCAATCTTGGAAAAGCATCTAGCTCCCTGCAACTGATCAAACAAGTCATCGATCCTTGGAAGTGGATACTTATTCTTAATAGTTACCTTGTTCAACTGCCTATAATCGATACACATCCTCAGCGAGCCGTCTTTCTTCCGCACAAATAGTACAGGTGCACCCCAAGGTGAGGTACTGGGCCTAATGTAACCTTTCTCCAGCAAATCTTTTAACTGCTCCTTCAACTCCTTCAATTCGGCAGGTGCCATTCTATACGGAGGGACGGATATTGGTTGAGTTCCTGGAAGCAAATCGATGCTAAAATCAATCTCTCGCTCTGGAGGAATACCTGGAAGCTCATCTGGAAACACATCTGCATACTCTTTGACTATGGGAATAGACTGAAGTGTAGGTATCTCAGCATCTGCATCTCTAACTCGCACAATATGATAAATGCACCCTTTTGCGATCATTTTCCTCGCCTTCAGATAGGAAATAAACCTACCTCTGGGTGTTGGTGTATTACCTACCCATTCAAGGACTGGCTCACCCGGAAAATGAAATTTGGCTACCTTTGCTCGGCAATCAACTGTGGCATAGCAAGCTGCCAACCAGTCCATGCCCATGATAGCATCAAAGTCCATCATCTCTAGCTCAACTAGGTCAGCTGAGGTCTGACGACTACAAATTGTCACCGTACAACCTCGGTAAACCCGTCTAGCAATAATCGATTCTCCAACCGGTGTAGATACCGCAAAAGGATCACTTAGTATTTCAGGCACTATACCAAACTTCCTCGCGACAAATGGGGTAATATACGATAAAGTAGATCCTGGGTCTATCAAAGCATAAGCATCGTGAGAGAAAATGGTTAATATACCTGTCACAACGTCTGGTGAAGACTCCTGGTCCTGTCGACCCGCTAAAGCATAGATACGGTTCTGATTACCACTTGAACTGGAACCTCTACCTCTGCCTCGACCTCTACCAGCCGAAGACTGAGACTCACGCCTTGAAGGATGCACAGACATAGACGATCCTGTTGCTGAACTCGCTGGTTGTGCCATTCCCCCAGAATCTCTATTTGGGCAATCTCGCATCATATGCCCCGGACGCCCACATGTATAACAAGCATCAGAACCTGCTCGGCATTGACCCAAGTGTCCTCTACCACAGATGTCACACCGCGGAGGAAATGACCATGTCTGCGCAGAACCTCGTTGTCGCTGCAAACCCGACGCCCGTGAGCTCTCACCTGGTCCTGACTGAGTATAGCGGTCATACCCGTAACCCTGTAACTGAGGTGGCGGAGGCCTAGGTGGCCGTCCGAAGTACTGGGTCCTATAACTACCCTGAGATTGCTCCTGAGACCTGGGAAATCTCATCCTCTTACGTTGCCCTTGCTCAGCCCTCTCTGTACCCTGCTGCCGACGCCTACCCCTTTCTATATTCTGGGCGAATGCCTGAATCCGGGAGATATCCATACTATCCTGCAATGCAGCGGTGGCACATGCCTCGGTTAACTCTGGGGCTAACCCTGCTATAAACCTGTGAATCCTGTCCCGCATAGTAGAAACTATGGATGGTGCATATCTGGCCAATGAGTCAAAACGGAGACTATACTCTCGAACACTCATATTACCCTGCTTGAGGGCTAGAAACTGATCGACTCGAGCCTGTCGGATCTCCCGCGGTAAGTACTGGTCAAGGAAAGCATCTGAAAAATTCTCCCAAATAGCTGGAGGTGTATCACGTCCCCTGGACCTCTCCCATCCCTCATACCAAAGGATGGCTATATCTCGGAGTCGAAAAGCTGCTAGCTCAACTGCCTCTTTCTCCGTGGCATGCATAACACGAAAGATCCTGTGAAGCTGATCTATGAAATCCTGCGGGTCCTCCCTCTGATCTGTCCCCGTGAACTCTGGGGGACTCAAAGCAATAAACTCTCGGACCCTTGAACTCCCAGACCCCTCAGAAGTTCCTGCACTAGCTGATGCCCTAGCATGTTGCTGGGTAGCTACCAACTGTGTCAACAAATGCACCGCACTCCTTAAGTCCTGATCTGATGGAAGTGGAGGGGGAACTGGATGTGCGGTTTCCCTAGGAATCTCCGTAGTTGGTGGAGGAGCCGGTAATGGCTGAGTAGGGGTCTCCCCTTGAGCCTCAGACTGGGCCCCATCTACTGGGGGTACCCTGTTGGTCCCCTCACCTACTACTGTATCTCTCCTCTGGCTAGCCGTAGTCTTCCTAGTCACCGTCATCTGTGCATGCAAACACCAACACATAAGTTTAATTCAAATTTCCTATAACTCAGTTCTATAGCACGATTTAGATTTCAAAGAAGTGTAACCAACTCCTAAATGCCCTGTAGTTCCTTGCTTATATAATGTGGTGCACAACACATCTATAAACAAGACCCTACTAGACACGGCTTGTAGACTCCCTAGGACAGAACTGCTCTGATACCAAGTTTGTCACGCCCCGAACCTAGGAGCGAGACAAGCACCCCGTGCCTCACCTAACCTGGCGTACCAAATTGCGACTAAGGGACTCTGAACACATAATGTCATACTTTGGCCATGGGGCCACCTTGCAAGACAATTTGCGAAGGAAAATATAAAACTGAATGGAAACTAGCACTAACTAAATATCAATATAAAGCTAGGCCGACAAGGCCGTCATAGCTACTACAGCTGACAAACCACCAATTTATACAAACCCAACATACTGCACTAACCAACAGGATATGCCTACAAGCCTCTACTGATAGATGTACTGTGATCGGAACAGGGCCCCGACCTACCCATAACATTTATACAGATATACATAAGATGTACACAAAACTCTAGTCCTGGCAACTCCGAAAGACGTGGAGCTTACCGATCAGGCGGAACTCGGAAAACACCTACTGAGGAGGTCTACCCGTCTGTCTGTCTGAACCTGCACGCATGAAATGCAGCGCCCCCAAAAAAGGGACGTCAGTACGAAATAATGTACCGAGTATGTAAGGCAATAAAATAACTGAAATCTGAAACTGAACTGATAATATGATAACTGAAATTAACTGGGAGTCAAAGATGATCTGGAGATATACTTACCTGCTGATACTGACTCAACTCCTTCAATATAGTAAGTAAAATAATTGTACGGCCTTATAAGGCTCGATATATATAACTGCTCTGCCATAGTAGGCTCGCTTATAGGCGCTCGGCCATACTAGGCTATGTATCTCGACCATGCTGGGCTCGCTCATAGGCGCTCGGCCACAGTAGGCTCGGTATATAACTTTCCATCTGATCAGAGGTTGCCCAATAGGGGCCTGCCCATAGATTATAGCTCGATGGTAATGAAAATACTGTAATACTGTATATATAGGCTTGCTGCTCTCTTGACTGAAAGAAGACAATACTAAAATTGAATATAGAGTCTCGATAAGGAATAATATTGTAACTTATGAGACTAGAATAGTGTGAATAAATTCATGAATATGAACTTCTCTTTTTGTCTCATTACTAACACATGTAGCTACGAGATCATGCCAAAATGAAGGAAGGCTTAGCCTTAACATACCTTATCACAATATTTTCAATCACCAAGTTGAAATCACCTCTTCGCACCTTAATCTACAAGAATGATAATAATACTATCGTTAAGTTATGAAAGGTACAACTATCGCACAACGAACGACAAACCTATTTTGTATTAAAACGGGCAGCATCTCCCCTATAATATGCCCTTCCTCCAACTTCAAGATAACACCAACAATACAAGGACAGAACAATAACAACATATATACATCATTTTCCAGCCCTATATACACCATCAAATACTACAAAACAGCCCAACACACCCCAATCTCTTCGTACACAAAACGACCACTGTAGTAGTGTCAAACGACCCGAAAATGTTATGACGAACGACCAGCCAACCAACCTACATTTATATGGTGTTTATAAACCCCCTTCCTCCTCCAAAACTCCACAAAATAGTAATAAAACACGCAGCCCAACAGCAACACAAAACAGTCCACAAAACAGTCCGCTACAAGTGAATAACTCGAACTCACGGCTTCCGATCACCATCCCGTGAGTTCTTACAAGTATAGAACGACTTACCATGAATTTACAGAAGAAAAAATGGATGAAAGAGAGCAGTAAACTCACCTTATTTGTTGGATAACTCAGCTCCTATCTTGGTTCTTCAAACTCTAAGTTTTACCTCCAATTGGAACTTGAAAGGGAGAGAAAATCAATTAGGGTTTGTGGGAAATTTTTGGGAGGATTCTTTGCAGAGCTTATGTCTGGTTATTATTATGCTCTATTTTGAGTCTAATATATGAAGAAAATAGGCCCTTAAAAGGCCTCTTTGGACGACCCGAAATGGCCCATTTTTGGGCTTTCATTTAAGCAAGTAGGTGACACACCTACTTGTCACCTAGCAGCTTGCGCAGTATCGCGAAAATGCACATATCTCTCTACTCCGATGTCGTATTGACAAATGGTTTAATGCGTTGGAAAATAGACTCATAGATCTTTAATTTGATGGGTGGAACACACCATAACTCTAAGTATATTGGGAGAAAATTGCAGTTACAGTTGACCCAAAGTTTCAGTAAAACTTATGAATGTAACTTGTGATGACTTTCATCGACTTTTGTTCCACAACTCGCTTGACTTAAAAACATAACACACGGATGTAATACGACTAATATAAATCATAACATAATCTCTTTATCATGTTAATCACCCTAGTCTCACCCCAAAGGTACATGTTATAACATTCCCAACTTGTCGACTATCGATGAAACATTGTTTTATTTAATTGCTTTAGCTTCTGAACTGTCCAACCCTCTTTGTACTTGTTGTTCATGATCTTCAATATTTGTAACCTCAGAGGTAACATGATTAACTTACTTTATATACTTTTAAATATTATCTCATTTTTTTGTCCTACATTAGTTTGCTTACGACGCATTTTTACATACGAAAATATAGGGTGTAACAGCCTGTTCCTCGGTTTTTGCGTTTATGGCCAAAAAAGTCAAATTCCGCCCGATTCCCATATTTTCATGTTCTATAGCCCACGCCTTCCGAGTGGCCCCGAGCCCCCCGGACCCCGATTGCCTAAAAATTTTCCGGTCCATGAAATATGACCTAAGGAACCATAGTTACTGCCCCCATGACTGTTCCTCATGTTTTTGCGTTTTACAGCCAAAAAACTAGAATTCCGCCTCATTCACATATTTTCGTGTGTTATAGCCCACGCCTTCAGAGTGGGCCCGATCCCCCGATCCCGGATTGCCGAAAAAAAATTAGGGCCATAGAATACGACCCAAGGAAACATATTCGCCGCCCTACCATGACTGTTCCTCGTGTTTTTACGTTTTACGGGGTAAAAACTAGAATTCCGCTCTATTCCCAAATTTTCGTGTGCTTATAGCCCACGCCTTTCGAGTGGGCCCGAGCCCCCGAACCCGGAATGCCTAAATTTTTTTCGAGCCATAGAATACGACCCAAGGAAACATTTTCGCCGCCTCACCATGACCGTTTCTCTTTTTTTGCGTTTTACGACCAAAACACTAGAATTCTGCCCGATTCTAATATTTTCGTGGGTTATAGCCCACACGTTCTGAGTGGTCCCGGCCCCACCGGACCCCGAGCGCCTAAATATTTTCTGGGCCATGAAATACGACCTATCGAACCATAGTTACTGCCCCGCCATGATCGTTCCTCGTGGTTTTGTGTTTTACGGCCAAAAAAACTAGAATTCCGCCCGATTCCCATATTTTCGTGTGCTATAGCCCACGCCTTCAGAGTGGGCCGAGCCCCCGAACCCGGATCGCCTAAAAATAATTTGGTTCATAAAATACGACCTAACGAACCATAGTCGCCGCCCCGCCATGACTGTTCCTTTTTTTTTTGTGTTTTACGACTAAAAAACTAGAATTCCGCCCGATTCCCATATTTTCGTGTGCTATAGCCCACACGTTCCGAGTGGTACCGGCCCCACTGGACCCCGATCGACTAATAAATTTTCGGGCCATGAAATACAACCTAACGAACCATAGTTACCGCCCCACCATGACCGTTCCTCGTGGTTTTGCATTTTACGGCCAAAAAACTAGAATTCCGCCTGATTCCCACATTTTCGTGTCCCACGCCTTCAGAGTAGGCCCGAGCCCCCGGACCCGAATAGCCTAAAAAATTTTCGGGCCATAGAATATTACCCAAGGAAACATATTCGCCTCCCCCCCATGACCGTTCCTTGTTTTTTGCATTTTACGCCCAAAAAACTAGAATTCCGCCCGATTCCCATCTTTTCGTATGTTTATGGTCCATGCCTTCTGAGTGATCCCGAGTCCCCGAACTCGGATCGCCTAAAATTTTTTTGGGTCATAGAACACGACCTAAGGAACCGTAGTCGCCACCCCGCCTTGCCTGTTCCTCAGTTTTTGTGTTTATGGCCAAAAAAGTCAAATTCCACCCGATTCCCATATTTTCATGTTCTATAGCCCACGCCTTGCGAGTGGCCCCGAGCCCCCCGGACCCCGATTGCCTAAAAATTTTTCGGTCCATGAAATATTACAGAAGGAACCATAGTTACTGCCCCCATGACTGTTCCTCGTATTTTTGCGGTTTACAGCCAAAAAACTAGAATTCCGCCTCATTCCCATAATTTCGTGTGATAGCCCACGCCTTCAGAGTGGGCCCGATCCCCCGATCCCGGATTGCCGAAAAAAAATTCGGGCCATAGAATACGACCCAAGGAAACATATTTGCCGCCCTGCCATGACTGTTCCTCGTTTTTTTACGTTTTACGGGGTAAAAACTAGAATTCCGCCCTATTCCCATATTTTCGTGTGTTTATAGCCCACGCCTTTCGAGTGGGCCCGAGCCCCCGAACCCGGAATGCCTAAAAATTTTTCGAGCCATAGAATACGACCCAAGGAAACATTTTCGCCGCCTCACCATGACCGTTTCTCTTTTTTTGCGTTTTACGATCAAAACACCAGAATTCCGCCCGATTCTAATATTTTCGTGGGTTATAGCCCACACGTTCTGAGTGGTCCCGGCCCCACCGGACCCCGAGCGCCTAAATATTTTTTGGGCCATGAAATACGACCTAACGAACCATAGTTACTGCCCCGCCATGATCGTTCCTCGTGGTTTTGCGTTTTACGGCCAAAAAAACTAGAATTCCGCCCGATTCCCATATTTTCGTGTGCTATAGCCCACGCCTTCAAAGTGGGCCCGAGCCCCCGGACCCGGATCACCTAAAAATATTTTGGGCGATAGAATACGACCCAAGGAAACATATTCGCCACCCCTCCATGATCGTTCCTCATTTTTTTGCATTTTACGGCCAGAAAACTAGAATTCCTCCTGATTCCCATATTTTCGTGTTCTATAGCCCACGCCTTCCGAGTGGGCCCGAGCCACCGAACCCGGATCGCCTAAAAGTTTTTTGAGCCATAGAATACGACCTAAGGAACTATTGTCGCCGCCCCGCCATGACCGTTCCTCGGTTTTTTGCGTTTTACGACCCAAAAACTAGAATTTCGCCCGATTCTCAAATTTTCGTGCTGTTAGCCCACGCCTTTCAAGTGGTCCCCGGCCTCCGGACCCCGATAGCCTAAAAATTTTCTGGTCCATGAAATACGACCTAAGGAACCATAGTTACCGCTCCGTCATGACCGTTCCTTGTGTTTTTGCGTTTTACGGCCAAAAAACTAGAATTCCGCTCGATTCCCATATTTTCATGTGCTATAGCACGCCTTTCGAGTGGGCCCGAGCCCCCGAACCCGGATCGCCTAAATTTTTTTCGGGCCATAGAATACGACCCAAGGAAACATTTTCGCCGCCCCGCCATGACCGTTTCTCTTTTTTTGCGTTTTACGACCAAAACACTAGAATTCCGCCCGATTCTAATATTTTCGTGGGTTATAGCCCACACGTTCTGAGTGGTCCCGGCCCCACCGGACCCCGAGCGCCTAAATATTTTCTGGGCCATGAAATACGACCTAACGAACCATAGTTACTGCCCCGCCATGATCGTTCCTCGTGGTTTTGCGTTTTACGGCCAAAAAAACTAGAATTCCGCCCGATTCCCATAGTTTCGTGTGCTATAGCCCACGCCTTCAGAGTGGGCCCGAGCCCTCGGACCCGGATCACCTAAAAAAAATTTGGGCCATAGAATACGACCCAAGGAAACATATTCGCCACCCCTCCATGATCGTTCCTCAGTGTTTTGCATTTTACGGCCAGAAATCTAGAATTCCTCTTGATTCCCATATTTTCGTGTTCTATAGCCCACGCCTTCCGAGTGGGCCCGAGCCCCCAAACCCGGATCGTCTAAAAATAATTCGGTTCATTAAATATGACCTAACGAACCATAGTCGCCGCCCCGCCATGACCATTCCTCTTTTTTGTGTTTTACGACTAAAAAATTAGAATTTCGCTCAATTCCCATATTTTCATGTGCTATAGCCCACACGTTCCGAGTGGTACCGGCCCCACTGGACCGCGATCGACTAATAAATTTTCGGGCCATGAAATACGACCTAACGAACCATAGTTACCGCCCCGCCATGACCGTTCCTCGTGGTTTTGCATTTTACGGCCAAAAAACTAGAATTCCGCCTGATTCCCATATTTTCGTGTCCCACGCCTTCAGAGTGGGTCCCGAGCCCCCGGACCCGGATAGCCTAAAAATTTTTCGGGCCATAGAATATGACCCAAGGAAACATATTCGCCTCCCCGCCATGACCGTTCCTTGTTTTTTGCATTTTACGCCCAAAAAACTAGAATTCCGCCAGATTCCCATCTTTTCGTGTGTTTATGGTCCATGCCATTCGAGTGAGCCCGAGTCCCCGAACTCGGATCGCCTAAAATTTTTTTGGGTCATAGAACACGACCTAAGGAACCGTAGTCGCCACCCCGCCTTGACCGTTCCTCGGTTTTCACGTTTATGGCCAAAAAAGTCAAATTCCGCCGGATTCCCATATTTTCATGTTCTATAGCCCACGCCTTCCGAGTGGCCCCGAGCCCCCCGGACCCCGATTGCCTAAAAATTTTCCGGTCCATGAAATATGACCTAAGGAACCATAGTTACTGCCCCCATGACTGTTCCTCATGTTTTTGCGTTTTACAACCAAAAAACTAGAATTCCGCCTCATTCCCATATTTTCGTGTGCTATAGACCACGCCTTCAGAGTGGGCCCAAGCCCCCGATCTCGGATTGCCGGAAAAAAATTCGGGCCATAGAATACGACCCAAGGAAACATATTCGCCGCCCTGCCATGACTGTTCCACATTTTTTTACGTTTTACGGCAAAAAAACTAGAATTCCGCCCTATTCCCATATTTTTGTGTGTTTATAGCCCACGCCTTTCGAGTGGGCCCGAGCCCCCGAGCCCGGAATGCCTAATTTTTTTTCGGGCCATAGAATACGACCCAAGGAAACATTTTCGCCGCCCCGCCATGACCGTTTCTCTTTTTTGCGTTTTACGACCAAAACACTAGAATTCCGCCCGATTCTAATATTTTCGTGGGTTATAGCCCACACGTTCTGAGTGGTCCCGGCCCCACCGGACCCCGAGTGCCTAAATATTTTCTGGGCCATGAAATACGACCTAACGAACCATAGTTACTGCCCCGCCATTTTCGTTCTTCGTGGTTTTGCATTTTACGGCCAAAAAAACTAGAATTCCGCCCGATTCCCATATTTTCGTGTGCTATAGCCCACGCCTTCAGAGTGGGCCCGAGCCCCCAGACCCGCATCACCTAAAAACATTTTGGGCCATATAATACGACCCAAGGAAACATATTCGCCATCCCTCCATGATCGTTCCTCATTTTTTTGCATTTTACGGCCAAAAAACTAGAATTCCTCCTGATTCCCATATTTTCGTGTTCTATAGCCCACGCCTTCCGAGTGGGCCCGGGCCACCCGTACCCTGATCGCCTAAAAGTTTTTTGAGCCATAGAATATGACCTAAGGAACTATTGTCGCCGCCTCGCCATGACCGTTCCTCGGTTTTTTGCGTTTTACGACCCAAAAACTAGAATTCCGCCCGATTCTCAAATTTTCGTGTTGTTAGCCCACGCCTTTCAAGTGGTCCCCGGCCTCCGGACCCCGATCGCGTAAAAATTTTCTGGTTCATGAAATACGACATAAGGAACCATAGTTACCGCTCCGTCATGACCGTTCCTTGTGTTTTTGGGTTTTACGGCCAAAAAACTAGAATTCCGCTCGATTCTCATATTTTCATGTGCTATAGCATGCCTTTCGAGTGGGCCCGAGCCCCCGAACCCGGATCGCCTAAATTTTTTTCGGGCCATAGAATACGACATAAGGAACCATAGCTATCGCCCTGCCATGACCGTTCCTCGTTTGTTCTCATTTTACGGCCAAAAAACTAGAATTACTCCTGATTCCCATATTATCGTTTGCTATAGCCCATGCCTTGCGAGTGGGCCCGAGTTCCCGAACCCGGATCACCTAAAAAAAATTCTGGTCATAGATTATGACCTAAGGGACCATAGTCGCTGCCCTGCCGTGACTGTTCCTCCTTTTTTTTGCGTTTTACGACAAAAAAACTAGAATTCCGTCCGATTCCCATATTTTCATGTGCTATAGCCCACACGTTCCGAGTGGGCCTGGCCCCCGAGCGCCTAAAAATTTTCGGGCCATGTAACACGACCTAACGAACCATAGTTACCACTCTGCCATGACCGTTCCTCATTTTTTTGCATTTTACGGCCAAATAACTTGAATTCCGCCTGATTCCCATATTTTCGTGTGTCATAACCCACACGTTCCGAGTGGGCCCGACCCCACCGGACCTCGAGCGCCAAAAAATTTTCCGGGCCATGATATACGACTTAGCGAACCTTAGTTACCGCCCCGCCATGACCGTTCCTCATATTTTTGCATTTTACGACCAAAAAACTAGAATTCCGCTCTATTCCCATATTTTCGTGTGCTATAGCCCACGCCTTCCGAGTGAGCCCGCCCCCCGGACCCCGATCGCCTAAAAATTTTCCGGGCTATCAACTACGACCTAAGGTACCATAGTTACCACCTCGCCATGACCGTTCCTCAATTTTTTGCATTTTCCGGCCAAAAAAATAGAATATTCCCATATTTTCGTGTTCTATATCCCACGCCCTTCGAGTGGTCCCCAGCCCCCGAACCCCGGATCGCCTAATAAATTTCCAGGTCATAGAATACGACCTAAGGAACCATAGTCGCCACCCCACCTTAATTGTTCCTCTTTTGTTTTTGCGTTTTACGACCAAAAAACTAGAATTCCGCCCGATTCCCATATTTTCGTATGCTATAGCCCAGACGTTCCGAGTGGCCCCGGCCCCACCGGACCCGAGCGCCTAAAAAACTTTTGGGCCATGAAATATGACCTAACGAACCATAATTACCGCCCCGCCATGACCGTTCCTCGTTTGTTAGCGTTTTACGGCCAAAAAACTAGAATTCCGCCTGATTCCCATATTATTGTTTGCTATAGCCAATGCCTTGCGAGTGGGCCCGAGTCCCCGAACCCGGATCACCTAAAAATAATTCGGGTCATAGAATACGACCTAAAGAACCATAGTCGCCGCCCTGCCGTGACTGTTCCTCGTTTTTTTGCATTTTACGGCCAAAAAACTAGAATTCCGCCCAATTCCCATATTTTCGTGTACTATATAGCCCACACGTTCCGAGTGGGCCCGGCTCCACCGGACCTCGAGTGCCTAAAAATTTTTGGGGCCATCAAATACGACCTAAGGAACCATAGTCATCGCCCCGCCATGGCCGTTCCTCGTTGTTTTGCGTTTTACGGCCAAAAAACTAGAATTCAGCCCGATTCCCATATTTTCGTGTGCTATAGCCCACGTTCCGAGTGAGCCCCGCCCCTTGGACCCCGAGCGCCTAAAATTTTTCTGGGCCATGAAATACAACCTAACGAACCATAGTTATCGCCCCGCCATGATCGTTCTTCATTTGTTTGCATTTTACGGCCAAAAAATAGAGTTCCGCCCGATTCCCATATTTTTGCGGGCCTTGAAATATGACCTAAGGAACCATAATTTCCGCTCCGCCTTGACCGTTCCTCGTGTTTTTGCGTTTTATGGCCAAAACATTAGAATTCCGCCCGATTCCTATATTTTCGTGTGCTATAGCCCACGCCTTCCGAGTGGGCCCGAGCCCCCGAACCCGGATCGCCTAATAAATTTTTGGGTCATAGAATACGACCTAAGGAACCATAGTCGCCGCCCCGCCATAACTGTTCCTCTTTTTTGCATTTTACGACCAAATAATTAGAATTCCACCCGATTCCCATATTTTTGTATGCAAAAGCCCAGACGTTCCGAGTGGGCCCGGCCCCACAGGACCCCGAGTGCCTAAAAAATTTTCGGGCCATAAAATATGACCTAACGAACCATAATTACCACCCCGCCATGATCGTTCCTCGTGGTTTTGCATTTCACGACCAAAAAACTAGATTTTTGCCCGATTCCCATATTTTCATTTGCTATAGCCCACACGTTCCGAGTGGTACCGTCCCCACCGGACCCCGAGCGCCTAAAAAGTTCCCCACCGTTACCGCCCAGCCATGACCGTTCCTCATGTTTTTGCATTTTACGGCCAAAAAATTAGAATTCCGCCAGATTCCCATATTTTTCGTGTTTTATAGCCCACGCCTCCGAGTGGGCCCGGAGTCCCGGGACCCCGAGCGGCTAAAAATTTTCTGGGCACTAGAATACGACCTAAGGAACCATAGTTATCACCCCGCCATGACCGTTCCTTGTTTGTTTGCATTTTACGGCTAAAAAACTAGAATTCCGCCCGATTCACATATTTTCGTGTTCTATAGCCCACACCTTTCGAGTGGTCCCCAGCCCCCGGACCTCGATCGCCTAAAAATTTTCCGGGCCATGAAATACGACCTAAGGAACGATAGTTACTGCTCCGCCTTGACCGTTCCTCATGTTTTTGCGTTCTACGGCCAAAAAAATAGAATTCCGCCTGATTCCCATATTTTCGTATTCTATAGCCCACGCCTTCCGAGTGGGCCCGAGCCCCCGAACCCGGATCGCCTAAAATATTTTCGGGACATAGAATACGACCTAAGGAACCATAGTCGTCGCCCCGCCATGACCGTTCCTCTTTTTTGCGTTTTACAACCAAAAAAGTAGAATTCTGCTCGATTCCCATATTTTCGTGTGCTATAACCCACACATTCCGAATGGTACCGGCCCCACCGGACCCCGAACGCCTAAAAAAATTTTGAGCCATGAAATACGACCTAACGAACCATAGTTACCGCCCCTCCATGACCGTTCCTCATGTTTTTGCATTTTACTGCCAAAAAACTAGAATTCCGCTTGATTTCCATATTTTCGTGTGCTATACTATAGCCCACGCCTTCCGAGTGGGCCCGAGCCCCCGAACCTGGATCGCCTAAAAAAATTTTGGGTCATAGAATAGTACATAAGGAACCATAGTCGCCGCCCCGCCATGACCGTTCCTCTTTTTTTGCGTTTTACAACAAAAAAACTAGAATTCTGCCTGATTCCCATATTTTCGTATGCAATAGCCCACACGTTCCGAGTGGGCCCGGCCCCACCGGACCCTGAGCGCCTAAAAATTTTTCGGGCCATGAAATACGACCAAACGAATCATAGTTACCGCCCCGCCATGACCGTTCCTCGTGGATTTGCATTTTACAGCCAAAAAACTAGAATTTCGCCCGATTCCCATATTTTCGTGTGTTATAGCCCACCCCTTCAGAGTGGGCCCGATCCCCCGGACCCGGATCGCCTACATATTTTTCGGGCCATAGAATACGACCCAAGGAAACATATTCGCCACCTCGCCATGACCGTTCCTCGTTATTTTGCATTTTACGGCCAAAACACTAGAATTCCGCCCGATTACCATATTTTCGTGTTCTATATCCCACGCCGTCCGAGTGGGCCCGGGCCCCACGGACCCTGATCGCCTTAAAATTTTCCGGTCCTTGAAAACTAGAATTTCGCGTGATTCTCATCTTTTCGTGTGCTATAGCCCACGCCTTTCGAGTGGGCCCGAGCACCCGAACATGGATCGCCTACAAAATTTTCGGGTCATAGAACACGAACTAAGGAACCATAGTCGTCTCCACGCCATGACCGTTCCTCGTTTTTTTGCGTTTTACGGCCAAAAAAGAAGAATTCCGCCCGATTCCCATATTTTTGTGTTCTATAGCCCACACCTTCCGAGTGGTCCCGAGCCCCCCGAACCTCGATCGCCTAAAAAATTTCCGGGCCATGAAATGCGACCTAAGGAACCATAGTTACCTCCCCGCTATGACCGTTCCTCGTGTTTTTGCGTTTTACGGCCAAAAAACTAGAATTCCGCCCGATTCCCATATTTTCGTGTGCTATAGCCCACGCCTTCAGAGTGGCCCCGATCCCCCGGACCCGGATCGCCTAAAAAGATTTTGGCCATAGAATACGACCCAAGGAAACATATTCGCCGCCCCGCCATAACCGTTCCTCTTTTTTTGCATTTTACGACCAAAAAACTAGAATTTTGCCCGATTCCCATATTTTCGTTTGCTATAGCCCACACGTTCCGAGTGGGCCCGATCGTCTAAAAAAAATTTGGGACATAGAATACGACCTAAGGAACCATAGTCACCGCCCCGCCATGACTGTTCCTCGTTTTATTGCGTTTTACGGCCAAAAACTAAAATTCCGCTAGATTCCCATATTTTCGTGTTCTATAGCCCACACCTTCCGAGTGGTCCCGAGTCTCCCGGACCCCGATCGCCTAAAAATTTACCGGGCCATGAAATACAACCTAAGGAACCATAGTTACCGCCCCACCATGAGCGTTTCGCATTTTTTTGTGTTTTACGGGAAAAAAAACTAGAATTTCGCCCAATTCACATATTTTCGTGTGCTATGGCCCACGCCTTGCGAGTGGGCCCGAGTCCCCGAACCTGGATCGTCTAAAAATTTTCGGGTCATAGAATACGACCTAAGGAACCATAGTCGTCGCCTTATTCGCATATTTTCGTGTTCTATAGCCCACACCTTTCGAGTGGTTCTCGGCCCCGGACCCCGATCGCCTAAAATTTTTACTGGCCATGAAATACGACCTAAGGAACCATAGTTACCACTCCGCCTTGACCGTTCCTCATGTTTTTGGGTTTTACGGCTAAAAAATAGAATTCCGCCCCGATTCCCATATTTTCGTATGTTATAGCACACGCCTTCCGAGTGGGCCCTAGCCCCCGAACCCGGATCGCCTAATAACATTTCAGGCCATAGTATACGACCCAAGGAAACATATTCGCCGCCCCGCCATGACCGTTCCTCGGTTTTTTGCATTTTACGGCCAAAAAACTAGAATTCCATCCGATTCGCATATTTTCATGTTCTATAGCCCACGCCTTTCGAGTGGTCCCCGACCCCCGGACCCCGATCGCCTAAAAAGTTTTCGGGCCATGAAATACGACCTAAGGAACCATAGTTACTACTCCGCCTTGACCGTTCCTCATGTTTTTGCGTTTTACGGCCACAAAAATAGAATTCCGCCCGATTCCCATATTTTCGAATGCTATAGCCCACGCCTTCCGAGTGGGACCGATCCCCCAAACCCGGATCGCCTAAAAATATTTGGGTCATAGAATACGACCTAAGGAACCATAGTCGCTGCCTCGCCATGACCATTCCTCTTTTTTTGCGTTTTACAACCAAAAAACTAGAATTCCGCCTGATTCCCATATGTTCGTGTGCTATAGCCCACACGTTCCTAGTGGTACTGGACCCACCGGACCCCGAGCGCCTAAAAATTTTCCGAGCCATGAAATACTACCTAACGAACCATAGCTACCGCCCCTCTATGACTGTTCCTCATGTTTTTGCATTTTATGACCAAAAAACTAAAATTTTGCCTATTTCCCATATTTTCGTGTGTTATAGCCCACGCCTTCGGAGTGCGCCCGAGCCCCCGACCCGCATCGCCTAATATATTTTTGGGTCATAGAATACTTCCTCTTTTTTTGTGTTTTACGACAAAAAAACTAGAATTCTGCCCGATTCCCATATTTTCGTTTGCAATAGCCCACACGTTCCGAGTGGACCCGGACCAACCGGACCCTTAGCGCCTAAAAATTTTCTGGGCCATGAAATACGACCTAACGAACTATAATTACCGCCCCTCCATGACCGTTACTCGTGGTTTTGCGTTTTACGACCAAAAAACTAGAATTTCGCCCGATTCCCATATTTTCGTGTGCTATAGCCCACGCCTTCAGAGTGGGCCCGAGCCTCCGGACCCGGATCGCCTAAATATTTTTCGAGCCATAGAATACGACTCAAGGAAACATATTCGCCGCCCCGCCATGACCGTTCCTCGTTATTTTGCATTTTACGGCCAAATTACTAGAATTTCGCCAGATTACCATATTTTCGTGTTCTATATCCCACGCCTTCCGAGTGAGCGCGGGCCCCACAGACCCTGATCGCCTAAATTCTAGTGATTTGGCCGTATTCCTTGGGTCGTATTCCATAGCACACGAAAATATGGGAATTGGGCGGAATTCTAGTGTTTTGGCCGTAAAACGCAAAACAAACGAGGAACGGTCATGGCGGGGCGGCGACTATGGTTCCTTAGGTCGTATTCTATGACCCGAAATTTTTTTAGGTGATCCGGGTCCTGGGGCTCAGGCCCACTCTAAAGGCGTGGGCTATTGCAGACGAAAATATGGGAATTAGACGAAATTGTAGTTTTATAGTCGTAATATGCAAAAGAAGAGGAACAGTCATGGCAGGGCGGCGACTGTAGTTCCTTAGGTCGTATTCTATGACCCGAAATGTTTTTAGGCGATCGGGGTCTCGGGGGCCCGGACCCACTCGGAAGGCGTTGGCTATACCACACGAAAATATGGAAATCGGGCGGAATTCTAATTTTTTGGCCGTAAAAGGCAAAACAATGAGGAACGGTCATGGCGGGGAGCTAACTATGGTTCCTTAGGTCATATTTAGTGGTCCAAATTTTTTTTAGGCGATCGGGTTCCGGGGGGTCCTGGTGCACTCGGAAGGAGTGGGCTATACAACACGAAAATATGGGAATGAGGTAGAATTCTAGTTTTTTGGCCGTAAAATGCAAAAAAACAAGAAACGGTCATTGTGGGGCGGCGACTATGGTTCTTTATGTCATATTATATGGCACAAAATTTGTTTAGGTGATCCGGGTCCTGGAGCTCGGGGCTACTCTGAAGGCGTGGGCCTATAGCACAAGAAAATATGGGAATCTGGCGGAATTCTAGTTTTATAGTCGCAAAACGCAACAAAACGAGGAACGGTCATAGCGGGACAGTAACTATTGTTCCTTAGGTCATATTTCATGGCCCGAATATTTTTTAGGCGATCCACCCGGGCCCACTTGGAAGGCATGGGCTATAGAACACAAAAATATGGGAATCGGGCGGAATTATAGTTTTTTGGCTGTAAAACACAAAACTATGAGGAACGCTCATGGAGGGCTGGTGACTATGGTTCCTTAGGTCGTATTCTATGACCTGAAAAGATTTTAGGTGATCGAGGTCCGGGGGCTCGGGATCTCTTTGAAGGCGTGGGCTATAAGAACACAAAAATATGGGAATTGGGCGGAATTCTAGTGTTTTGGCCATAAAACACAAAACAAATGAGGAACGGTCATGGCGGGGCGGCGACTATGGTTCCTTGGGTCGTATTCTATGTCCCGAATTTTTTTTAGGTGATCCAGGTCCTGGGGCTCGGGCCCACTCTGAAGGCGTGGGCTATAGCACACGAAAATATGGGAATCGAGCAGAATTATAATTTTATGGTCGTAAAACGCAAAAAAAAATAGGAACAGACATGGTGGGGCGGCGACTGAAGTTCCTTAGGTCATATTCTATGACCCGAAAATATTTTAGGCGATCGGGGTCCGGGGGGCCCGGGCCCATTCGGAAGGCATGGGCTATAACACACGAAAATATGGGAATCGGGCAAAATTCTAGTTTTTCTGCCGTAAAATGCACAAAAATGAGGAACGGTCATGGCGGGGTGGTAACTATGGTTCCTTAGGTCATATTTAATGGCCGGGAAAATATTTAGGCGATCAGGGTCCGGGGGGCCCTGGACCACTCAAAAGGCGTGGGTTATAGAACACGAAAATATGGGAATCGGGCGAAATTCTAGTTTTTTGGCCTTAAAGCGCAAAACAACAAGAAACGGTCATGGCGGGGCGACTACTATGGTTCCTTAGGTCGTATTCTAAGGCACAATTCTTTTTAGGCGATCCGGGTCCTTGGGCTCGGGCCCTCTCTGAAGGCGTGGGATAGCACACGAAAATATGGAATCGGGCGAAATTCTAGTTTTTACCCATAAAATGCAAAACAACGTGGAACGGTCATGGAGGGGTGGTAAAAATGATTCCTTAGGTCATATTTAATGGCCCGGAAAATTTTTAGGCGATCGGGGTCCGGGGGCGCCCACTCGGAAGGCGTGGGCTATAGAAGATGAAAATATGGGAATCAGACGGAATTCTAGGTTTATGTTCGTAAAACACAAAAAACGTGGAACAATAATGGCGGGGCGGTGATTGTGGTTCATTAGGTCGTATTCTATGACCTGAAATTTTTTTAGGCGAGCCAGGTTCGGGGGAATGGGCCCACTCAGAAGGCATGGGCTATAGCACGCGAAAATATGGGAATCGTGCGAAATTCTAGTTTTTTGGCCATAAATCACAAAATAACGAGGATAGGTCATGGAGGGGCGGCGACTATGGTTCCTTGGGTCGTATTCTATGTCCCAAAATATTTTTAGGCGATCCGGGTTCGGGGGCTCGGGCCCACTCTGAAGGCGTGGGCTATAGCACACGAAAATATGGGAATCGAGCGAAATTCTAGTTTTTTGGCCGTAAAACGCTAAACAACGAGGAACGGTCATGGCGGGGCAGTAACTGTGGCTCCTTAGGTCGTATTTCATGGCCCGAATTTTTTTTACTCGATCGGGGTCCGAGGGGCCCGGGCCTACTCGGAAGGCGTGGGCAATAGAACACGAAAATATGGGAATAGGGCGGAATTATAGTTTTTTGGCTGTAAAACGCAAAACAATGAGGAACGGTCATGGAGGAGTGGCGACTATGGTTCCTTAGGTCGTATTCTATGACCCGAAAAGATTTTAGGCGATCCGGGTCTGGGGGTTTGGGCCCACTTTGAAGGTGTGGGTATAGCACATGAAAATATGGGAATCGGGCGAATTCTAGTATTTTGGCCGTAAAACGCAAAACAAACGAGGAACGGTCATGGAGGGGCAGCGACTATGGTTCCTTAGGTCATATTCTATGACCCGAAAATTTTTTAGGCGATCGGGGTCTGGGCCCACTCGGAAGGCGTGGGCGATAGCACACGAAAATATGGGAATCGGATGAAATTCTAATTTTTTGGCCATAAAATGCAAAAAAAAATGAGGAACGGCCATGGCGTGGCGGCGACTGTAGTTCCTTAGGTTGTATTCTATGACTCGAAAATTTTTTAGGCGATCGGGATCCGGGGGCCCGGGCCCACTCGAAAGGCTTGGGCTATAGCACACGAAAATATGGGAATCAGGCAGAATTCTTATATTTTGGCCGTAAATTGCAAAACAACGAGGAATGATCATGGCGGGGCGGTAACTATGGTTCCTTAGGTCATATTTAATGGCCCGAAATTTTTTTAGGCGATCGGGGTCCGGGGGGTCCTGGACCACTCGGAAGGAGTGGGCTATAGAACACGAAAATATGAGAATGAGGCGGAATTCTAGTTTTTTGGCCGTAAAATGCAAAAAAAACAACAAACAGTCATGGTGGGGAAGCGACTATGGTTCCTTAGGTCGTATTCTATGGCACAAAATATTTTTAGGCGATCTGGGCCCTGAAACTCGGGGCCACTCTGAAGGCGTGGGCTTATGGCACACCAAAAAATGGCAATCGGGCGGAATTCTAGTTTTTTAGCCGTAAAACGCAACAAAACGAGGAACGGTCATAGCGGGGCAGTAGCTATTGTTCCTTAGGTCGTATTTCATGGCCCGAAATATTTTTAGGCGATCCCCCCGGGCCCACTCGGAAGGCGTGGGCTATAGCACATGAAAATATGGGAATCGGGGGAAATTCTAGTTTTTTGGCCGTAAAACGCAAAAACAACGAGGAACGGCCATGGCGGGGCGGCAACTATGGTTCCTTGGGTCGTATTCTATGTCCCGAATTTTTTTTAGGCGATCCGGGTTCGGGAGCTCGGGCCCACTCTGAAGGCGTGGGCTATAGCACACGAAAATATGGGAATCGCGGGGGAATTCTGGTTTTTTGGCCATAAAACGCTAAACAACGAGGAACGGTCATGGCGTGGAAGTAACTGTGGCTCCTTAGGTCGTATTTCATGGCCCGAAAATTTTTTTACTCTATCGGGGTCCGGGGGGCCTGGGCCCACTCGGAAGGCGTGGGCTATAGAATACGAAAATATGGGAATTGGGCAAAATTATAGTTTTTGGCTGTAAAACGCAAAACAATGAGGAAAGGTCATGGCGGAGCGGCGACTATGGTTCCTTAGGTCGTATTCTATGACCCGAAAAGATTTTAGGCGATCCGGGTCTGGGGGTTCGGGCCCACTTTGAAGGTGTGGGCTATAGCACACCAAAATATGGGAATCGGCGGAATTCTAGTGTTTTGACCGTAAAACGCAAAACAAACGAGGAATGGTCATGGTAGGGCGACCACTATGGTTCCTTAGGTCATATTCTATATCCTAAATTTTTTTTAGGTGATCCGGGTCCTGGGGCTCGGGCCACTCGGAAGGCGTGGGCTATAACACATGAAAATATGAGAATGGGACGAAATTCTAGGTTTATGGTTGTAATACGCAAAAAATGAGGAACAGTCATGGCGGGGCGGTGACTATAGTTCCTTAGGTTGTATTCTATGACCCGAAATGTTTTTAGGCGATTGGGGTCCGGGGGCCCGGGCCCACTCGGAAGGCGTGGGCTATAGCATACGAAAATATGGGAATCGGGCGGAATTCTAGTTTTTTGGCCGTAAAATGCAAAACAACGAGGAATGGTCATGGCGGGGTGGTAATTATGGTTCCTTAGGTCATATTTAATGGCCTGAAATGTTTTTAGGCGATCGGGGTCCGGGATGTCCTGGAGCACTCGGAAAGAGTGGGCTATAGCACACGAAAATATGGGAATGAGGCGGAATTCTAGTTTTTTGGCCGTAAAATGCAAAAAAAAGAAGAAACGGTCATTGTGGGGCGGCGACTATGGTTCCTCAGGTCGTATTCTATGGCACGAAAGTTTTTTAGGCGATCCGGGCCCTGGAGCTCGGGGCCACTTTGAAGGCGTGGGCTTATAGCACACAAAAATACGGGAATCGGGCGGAATTCTAATTTTTTAGCAGTAAAATGCAACAAAATAAGGAACGGTCATAGCGGGGCAGTAACTATTGTTCCTTAGGTCGTATTTCATGGCCCGAAAACTTTTTAGGCGATCCCCCCGGGCCCACTCGGAAGGCGTGGGCTATAGAACACAAAAATATGGGAATCGGGCGAAATTATAGTTTTTTGGCTGTAAAACGCAAAACAATGTGGAACGATCATGGCGGGGTGACGACTATGGTTCCTTAGGTCGTATTCGATGACCTGAAAAGATTTTAGGTGATTCGGGTCCAGGGGCTCGGGCCCACTTTGAAGGCGTGGGCTATAAGAACACAAAAATATGGGAATCGTGAGGAATTCTAGTATTTTGGCCGAAAAACACAAAGATAATGAGGAGCGGTCTTGGAGGGGCGACGACTATGGTTCCTTGGGTCCGGGGGCGGGCCCACTCGGAAGGCGTGGGCTATAGCACATGAAAATATGGGAATCAAATGGAATTATAGGTTTATGGTCGTAAAATTCAAAAAACGAGGAACATCCATGGCGGGGCGGCGATTTTGATTCCTTAGGTCGTATTCTATGACCCGAAATTCTTTTAGGCGATCCGGGTTCGGTGGCAAGGGCCCAATTAGAAGGCGTGGGCTATAGCACACGAAAATATGGGAATCAGGCGAAATTCTAGTTTTTTGGCCGTAAAACACAAAATAATGAGGAACGGTCATGGAGGGGCCGCGACTATGGTTCCTTAGGTCATATTCTATGTCCCAACAAAATTTTAGGCGATCCGGGTTTGGGAGCTCGGGCCCACTCTGAAGGCGTGGGCTATAGCACACGAAAATATGGGAATCTAGCGAAATTCTAGTTTTTTGGCCGTAAAATGCAAAACAACTAGGAACGGTCATGGAGGGGCAGTAACTGTGGCTCCTTAGGTCGTATTTCATGGCCCGAATTTTTTTTACGCGATCGGGATCCGAGGGGCCTGGGCCTACTCGGAAGGCGTGGGCTATAGAATACGAAAATATGGGAATCGGGCGGAATTATTGTTTTTTGGTTGTAAAACGTAAAACAATGAGGAAAGGTCATGGAGTAGAGGCGACTATGGTTCCTTAGTTCGTATTCTATGACCCGAAAAGATTTTAGGCGATCCGGGTCTGGAAGTTCGGACCCACTTTGAAGGTATGGGCTATAGCACACGAAAATATGGGAATCGGGCGGAATTCTAGTGTTTTGGCAGTAAAACGCAAAACAAACGAGGAACGGTCATGGCGGGGCGGCGACTATGGTTCCTTAGGTCTTATTCTATGTCTCGAAAGTTTTTTAGGTGATCCGGGTCCTGGTGCTCGGGCCCACTCTGAAGGCGTGGCCTATTGCAGACGAAAATATGGGAATCAGACGGAATTGTAGTTTTATGATTGTAAAATGCAAAAGAAGAAGAACAATCATGGCGGGGCGGCGATTGTAGTTCCTTAGGACGTATTCTATGACCCGAAAAAATATTAGGCGATCGGGGTCCGGGGGGCCCTGGCCCACTCGGAAGGCATGGGCTATAGCACACGAAAATATGGGAATCGGGCGGAATTTTAGTTTTTTGGCCGTAAAACGCAAAACAACGAGGAACGGTCATGGCGGGGCGGTAACTATGGTTCCTTAGGTCATATTTAATGGCCCAAAAATTTTTAGGCGATCGGGGTCCGGGGTGTCCTGGACCACTCGGAAGGAGTGGGCTATAGAACACAAAAATATGGGAATGAGTCGGATTTCTAGTTTTTTGGCCGGAAAATGCAAAAAAAGAAGAAACGGTCATGGTGGGGCGGCGACTATGGTTCCTTAGGTCGTATTCTATGGCACAATTTTTTTTAGGCGATCCATGTCCTGGAGCTCAGGGCCACTCTGAAGGCGTGGGCTTATAGCACACGAAAATATGGGAATCGGGCGGAATTCTAGTTTTTTAGCCGTAAAACGCAACAAAACGAGGAACTGCATAGCGGGGCAGTAACTATTGTTCCTTAGGTCGTATTTCATGGCCGGAAAATTTTTAGACGATCCCCCCGGACCTACTAGGAAGGCGTGGGCTATAGAACACGAAAATATGGGAATCGGGCGGAATTATAGTTTTTTGGCTATAAAATGCAAAATAATGAGGAACGCTCATGGCGGGGTGACAACTATGGTTCCTTAGGTCGTATTCGATGACCCGAAAAGATTTTAGTTGATCCAGGTCCGGGGGCTCGGGCCCACTTTGAAGGCGTGGGCTATAAGAACACGAAAATATGGGAATCGGGCGGAATTCTAGTGTTTTAGCCGAAAACCGCAAAGAAAACAAGGAACGGTCATGGTGGGGCGGCGACTATGGTTCCTTGGGTCATATTCTAAGTCTCGACAATTTTTTAGGTGATCCGGGTTCTGGGGCTCGGGCCCACTCTGAAGGCGTGGGCTATGGCACACGAAAATATAGGAATCGGGCGTAATTGCAGTTTTATGGTCGTAAAATGCAAAAATGAGGAACAGTCATGGCGGGGCGGCGACTGTAGTTCCTTAGGTCATATTCTATGACCCAAATTCTTTTTACGCAATCAGTGTCTGGGGGCACGGGCCCACTTAGAAGGCGTGGGCTATAGCACACGAAAATATGTGAATCGGGCAAAATTCTTGTTTTTTTGCCATAAAATGCAAAACAATGAGGAACGGTCATGGCGGGGTGGTAAATTTTCAGGCGATCGGTGTCTGGGGGGCCCTGGACCACTCGGAAGGCATGGCTATTAAACACGAAAATATGGGAATCACGCGAAATTCTAGTTTTTTGGCCGTAAAACACAAAAAATCAAGAAACGATCATGGCGGGCCGGCGATTATGGTTCCTTAGGTAGTATTCTATGGCACAAAATTTTTTTAGGCGATCTGGGTCCTGGGCCTCGGGCCCTCTGTGAAGGCGTGGGATAGCACACGAAAATATCGAATCGGGCGGAATTCTAGTTTTTAGCCATAAAATGCAAAACAACGAGGAACGGTCATGGAGGGGTTGTAACAATGGTTCCTTAGGTCATATTTAATGTCCCGGAAGAGTTTTAGGCGATCGGGGTCCCGAGGGCGAGCCCACTCAGAAGGCGTGGGCTATAACTCATGAAAATATGGGAATGGGACGGAATTCTAGGTTTATGGTCGTAAAACGCAAAAATTGAGGAACAGTCATGGCGAGGCTGCGATTGTGGTTCCTTAGGTCTTATTCTATGACCCAAAAATTTTTTAGGCGATCCGGGGTTGGGGGCACGGGCCCACTCAGAAGGCATGGGCTATAGCACACGAAAATATGGAAATCGGGCGAAATTCTAGTTTTTTGCCCGTAAAACACAAAATAACGAGGAACGGTCATGTAGGGGCGGCGACTATGGTTCCTTGGGTCGTATTCTATGTCCCGAAATTTTTTTATGCGATCCGGGTTCGGGGGCTCGGGCCCACTCTGAAGGCGTGGGCAATAGCACACGAAAATATGGGAATCGAGCGGAATTCTAGTTTTTTGGCCGTAAAACACTAAAAACCGAAGAACGGTCATGGCGAGGCAGTAACTGTGGCCCCATAGGTCGTATGTCATGCCCCAAATTTGTTTTTACGCGATCGGGGTCCGGGGGGCCCGGGCCCACTCATAAGGCGCGGACTATAGAACACGAAAATATGGGAATCGGGCGGAATTATAGTTTTTTGGCTGTAAAACGCAAAACGATGAGGAACGGTCATGGCGGAGCGGAGACTATGGTTCCTTAGGTCGTATTCTATGACCCGAAATGATTTAGGCGATCCGGATCTGGGGGTTCGGGCCCACTTTGAAGGTGTGGGCTATAGCATACGAAAATATGGGAATTGGGTGGAATTCTAGTGTTATGGCCGTAAATCGCAAAACCAACGAGGAACGGTCATGGCGAGGTGGCGACTATGGTTCCTTAGGTCGTATTCTATGACCCAAATTTTTTTTAGGTGATCCGGGTCCTGGGACTCAGGCCTACTCTAAAGGCGTGGGCTTTTGCAGACGAAAATATGGGAATCAGACGGAATCGTAGTTTTATGGTCGTAATATGCAAAAGAAAAGGAACAGTCATGGCGGGGCGGCGACTGTAGTTCCTTAGGTCGTATTCTATGACCCGAAATTTTTTTAGGCGATCGGGGTCTCGGGGGCCCGGACCCACTCGGAAGGCGTTGGCTATACCACACGAAAATATGGGAATCGGGCGGAATTCTAGTTTTTTGGCCGTAAAAGGCAAAACAACGAGGAACGGTCATGGCGGGGTGGTACCTATGGTTCCTTAGGTCATATTTAATGTCCCGACAATATTTTAGGAGATCGGGGTCCGGGGGGTCTTGGTGCACTCGGAAGGAGTGGGCTATACAACACGAAAATATGGGAATGAGGCACAATTCTAGTTTTTTGGCCGTAAAATACAAACAAAATAAGAAACGGTCATTGTGGGGCGGTGACTATGGTTCCTTAGGTCGTATTCTATGGCACGAAATTTTTATAGGCGATCCGGGTCCTGGAGCTCGGGGCCACTCTGAAGGCGTGGGCTTATAGCACACGAAAATATGGGAATCGGGTGGAATTATAGTTTTATAGCCGCAAAACGCAACAAAATGAGGAACGGTCATAGCGGGACAGTAACTATTGTAACTTAGGTCGTATTTCATGGCCCGAAATTTTTTTAGGCGATCCACCCGGGCCCACTCGGAAGGCGTGGGCTATAGAACACGAAAATATGGGAATCGGGCGGAATTATAGTTTTTTGGCTGTAAAACACAAAACAATGAGGAACGCTCATGGAGGGCTAGTGACTATGGTTCCTTAGGTCGTATTCTATGACCTGAAAAGATTTTAGGTGATCCAGCTCCGGGGGCTCGGGCCCACTTTGAAGGCGTGGGCTATAAGAACACGAATATATGGGAATTGGGCGGAATTCTAGTATTTTGGCCATAAAACACAAAACAAAAGAGGAACGGTCATGGTAGGGTGGCGACTATGGTTCCTTGGGTCATATTCTATGTCCCGAATTTCTTTTAGGTGATCCGGGTCCTGGGGCTCGGTCCCACTCTGAAGGCGTGGGCTATAGCACACGAAAATATGGGAATCGAGCAGAATTGTAGTTTTATGGTTGCAAAACGCAAAAAAAAAGAGGAACACGACTGTAGGTCCTGGACCACTCGGAAGGAGTGGGCTATAGAACACGAAAATATGAGAATGAGGCGGAATTCTAGTTTTTTGGCCGTAAAATGCAAAAAAACAACAAACAGTCATGGTGGGGCAGCGACTATGGTTCCTTAGGTCGTATTCTATGGAATAAATTTTTTTTAGGCGATCTGGGCCCTGAAGCTCGGGGCCACTCTGAAGGCGTGGGCTTATGGCACACGAAAATATGGCAATCGGGCGGAATTCTAGTTTTTTAGCCGTAAAACGCAACAAAACGAGGAACGGTCATAGCGGGGCAGTAACTATTGTTCCTTAGGTCGTATTTCATGGCCCAAAATATTTTTAGGTGATCCCCCCGGGACCACTCGGAAGGCGTGGGCTATAGAACACGAAAATATGGGAATCAGGCGGAATTATAGTGTTTTGGCCGTAAAACGCAAAACAAACGAGGAACGGTCATGGCGGGGCGGCGTTTATGGTTCCTTCGGTCGTATTCTATGACCCGAAATATTTTTAGGTGATCCGGGTATTGGGGCTCAGGCCCACTCTAAAGGCGTGGGCTATTGCAGGCGAAAATATGGGAATCAGACGGAATTGTAGTTTTATGGTCGTAATATGCAAAAGAAGAGGAACAGTCATGGCGGGGTGGTGACTGTAGTTCCTTAGGTCGTATTCTATGACCCGAAAATTTTTTAGGCGATCGGGGTCCGGGGGGCCCGGACCCACTCGGAAGGCGTTGGCTATACCACACGAAAATATGGGAATCGGGCGGTATTCTAGTTTTTTGGCCGAAAAAGGCAAAACAACGAGGAACGATCATGGAGGGGCGGTAACTATGGTTCCTTAGGTCATATTTAATGGCCCAAATTCTTTTTAGGCGATCGGGTTCCGGGGGGTCCTGGTGCACTCGGAAGGAGTGGGCTATACAACACGAAAATATGGGAATGAGGTAGAATTCTAGTTTTTTGGCCGTAAAATGCAAAACAACAAGAAACGGTCATTGTGGGGCGGCGACTATGGTTCTTTAGGTCGTATTCTATGGCACGAAATTTGTTTAGGCGATCCGGGTCCTGGAGCTCGGGGCCACTCTGAAGGCGTGGGCTTATAGCACACGAAAATATGGGAATCTGGCGGAATTCTAGTTTTATAGTCGCAAAACGCAACAAAACGAGGAACGGTCATAGTGGGACAGTAACTATTGTTCCTTAGGTCCTATTTCATGGCCCGAAAATTTTTTAGGCGATCCACCCGGGCCCACTCGGAAGGCGTGGGCTATAGAACACGAATATATGGGAATCGGGCGGAATTATAGTTTTTTGGCTGTAAAACACAAAACTATGAGGAACGCTCATGGCGGGCTGGTGACTATGGTTCCTTAGGTCGTATTCTAAGACCTGAAAAGATTTTAAGTGATCCAGGTCCGGGGGCTCGGGACCACTTTGAAGGCGAGGGCTATAAGAACACGAAAATATGGGAATTGGGCGGAATTCTAGTGTTTTGGCCATAAAACACAAAACAAACGAGGATTGGTCATAGCGGGGCGGAGACTATGGTTCCTTGGGTCGTATTCTATGTCCCGAATTTTTTTTAGGTGATCCAGGTCCTGGGGCTCGGGCCCACTCTGAAGGCGTGGGCTATAGCACACGAAAATATGGGAATCGAGCAGAATTGTAATTTTATGGTCGTAAAACGCAAAAAAAAGAGGAACAGACATGGTGGGGCGGCGACTGTAGTTCCTTAGGTCATATTCTATTACCCGAAAATATTTTAGGCGATCGGGGTCCGGGGGACCCGGGCCCATTCGGAAGGCATGGGCTATAACACACGAAAAAATGGGAATCGGGCAAAATTCTAGTTTTTTTGCCGTAAAATGCACAAATATGAGGAACGGTCATGGCGGGGTGGTAACTATGGTTCCTTAGGTCATATTTAATGGCCGGGAAAATATTTAGGCGATCAGGGTCCGGGGAGCCCGGGACCACTCAAAAGGCGTGGGCTATAGAACACGAAAATATGGGAATCGGGCGAAATTCTAGTTTTTTGGCCTTAAAGCGCAAAACAACAAGAAACAGTCATGGCGGGGCGACGACTATGGTTCCTTAGGTCGTATTCTAAGGCACAAATTGTTTTCGGCGATCCGGGTCCTTGGGCTCGGGCCCTCTCTGAAGGCGTGGGATAGCACACAAAAATATGGAATCGGGCGAAATTCTAGTTTTTAGCCATAAAATGCAAAACAACGAGGAAGGGTCATGGAGGGGCGGTAACAATGGTTTCTTAGGTCATAAACAACGAGGAATTCTAGTATTTTAATCGTAAAATGCAAAAACATGATGAACGGTCATGGCGATGCGGTAACTATGGTTCGTTAGGTCGTATTTCATGGCGCGAAAAATTTTTAGGCGCTCGGGGTCTGAGGGCAAGGGCCCACTCGAAAGGCGTGGGCTATAGCACATGAAAATATGGGAATCAGGCGGAATTCTATGTTTTTGGCAGTAAAACACAAAAAACAATGAGGAACGATCATGGCGGGGCGGCGACTATGGTTCCTTAGGTCGTATTCTATGTCCTGAAATTTTTTTAGGCGATCTGGGTTCGGGGGCTCGGGCCCACTCTGAAGGCGTGGGCTATAGCACACGAAAATATGGGAATCGAGCGAAATTCTAGTTTTTTGGCCGTAAAACGCTAAACAACGAGGAACGGTCATGGCAGTGCAGTAACTGTGGCTCCTTAGGTCGTATTTCATGGCCCGAATTTTTTTTTTACGCGATCGGAGTCCAAGGGGCCCGGACCTACTCGGAAGGCGTGGGCAATTGAAAACGAAAATATGGGAATCAGGCGGAATTATAGTTTTTGGCTATAAAACGCAAAACAATGAGGAACGATCATGACAGAGTGGCGACTATGGTTCCTTAGGTCATATTCTATGACCCGAAAAGATTTTAGGCGATCCGGGTCTGGGGGTCGGGCCCACTTTGAAGTTGTGGGCTATAGCACACGAAAATATGGGAATCGGACGAATTCTAGTGTTTTAGCCGTAAAACACAAAACAAACGAGGAACGGTCATGGCGGGGCAGCGACTATGGTTCCTTAGGTCGTATTCTATGACCCGAAAATTTTTTAGGCGTCGGGGTCGGGGGGCCCGGGCCCACTCGGAAGGTATGGGCGATAGCACACGAAAATATGGGAATCGGGCAAAATTCTAATTTTTTGGCCATAAAATGCAAAAACACGAGGAACGGCCATGGCGGGGCGGCGACTGTAGTTCCTTAGGTTGTATTCTATGACCCGAAAAAATTTTAGGCGATTGGGGTCCGGGGGCCCGGGCCCACTCGGATGGCGAGGGCTATAGCACACGAAAATATGAGAATCGGGCAGAATTCTAATTTTTTGGCCGTAAAAGGCAAAACAATGAGGAACGGTCATGGCGGGGCGGTAACTATGGTTCCTTAGGTCATATTTAATAGCCTAAAATATTTTTAGGCGATCGGGGTCCGGGGGGTCCTGGAGCACTCGGAAGGCGTGGGCTGTACACGAAAATATGAAAATCGGGCGAAATTCTAGTTTTTTAGCCGTAAAACGCAACAAAACGAGTAACGGTCATAGCGGGGCAGTAACTATTGTTACTTAGGTCGTATTTCATGGCCCGTATTTTTTTAGGCGATCCCCCGGGCCCACTCGGAAGGTGTGGGCTATAGAACACGAAAATATGGGAATCAGACGGAATTATAGTGTTTTGGCTGTAAAACGCAAAACAATGAGGAACGCTCATGGCGGGGTGACGACTATTGTTCCTTAGGTCGTATTCGATGACCCGAAAATATTTTAGGCGATCCGGGTCCGGGGGCTCGGGCCCACTTTGAAGGCATGGGCTATAAGAACAAGAAAATATGGGAATCGGGCAGAATTCTAGTGTTTTGGTTGTAAAACGCAAAAACAATGAGGAACGATCATGGAGGGGCGGCAACTATGGTTCCTTGGGTCGTATTCTATGTCCCAAAATTTTTTTAGGTGATCCAGGTCCTGGGGCTCGGGCCCACTCTGAAGGCGTGGGCTATAGCACACGAAAATATGGGAATCGAGCGGAATTGTAGTTTTATGGTCGTAAAATGCAAAACAGGAGGAACAGTCATGGCGGGGCAGCGACTATAGTTCCTTAGGTCGTATTCTATGACCCGAAAATGTTTTAGGCGATCGGGGTCCGGGGGGCCCGGGCCCACTCAGAAGGCGTGGTATAGTACACGAAAATTTGGAATCGGGCGGAATTCTAGTTTTTAGCCATAAAATGCAAAACAACGAGGAACGGTCATGGAGGGGCGGTAACAATGGTTCCTTTGGTCATATTTAATGGCCAGAAAATTTTTTAGGCGATCGAGCTCCGGGGGGCCCTGGACAACTCGGAAGGCGTGGGCTATAGAACACGAAAATATGGGAATCAGGTGGATTTCTAGTTTTTTGGCCATAAAACGCAACAAAAACAAGAAACTGTCATGGCGGGGCGGCGACTATGGTTCCTTAGGTCGTATTTTATGGCACAAAAACTCTTTAGGCGATCCGGGTCCTAGGGCTCGGGGCCACTCTGAAGGCGTGGGCTATAGCACAGGAAAATATGGGTATCGGGTGGAATTGTTGTTTTATGGTCGTAAAAATTCAAAAAAGAGTAACAGTCATGGTGGGGCGGCGACTGTAGTTCCTTAAGTCGTATTCTATGACCCAAAATATTTTTAGGCGATCGGTGTCCGGGGCCCGGGCCCACTCAGAAGGCGTGGGCTAGCACACGAAAATATGTTAATTGGGCGGAATTCTAGTTTTTTGGCCGTAAAACGCAAAAGACCAAGAAACGATCATGGCGGGGCGACGACTATAGTTCCTTAGGTCGTATTCTATGGCACGAAAAAAATTTAGGCGATCCGAGTCCTGGGGCTTGAGGCCACTCTGAAGGCATGGGCTTATAGCACACGAAAATATGGTAATCGGGCGAAATTCTAGTTTTTTAGCCGTAAAACGCAAAAACAGGATGAATGGTCATGGCGAGGCGGCGACTATGGTTCCTTGGGTCGTATTCTATGTCCAGAATTTTTTTTAGGTGATCCGGGTCCTGGGGCTAGGGCCCACTCTGAAGGTGTGGGCTATATATAGCACACGAAAATATGGGAATCAGGCGGAATTGTAGTTTTATGGTCGTAAAACACAAAAAAAGAGGAACAGTCATGGCGGGGCAGCGACTGTAGTTCCATCGGTCATATTCTATGACCCGAAAAAATTTTAGGCGATCGGGGTCCGGGGGTCCTGGGCCCACTCGGAACTCGTGGGCGATAGCACACAAAAATATGGTAATCGGGCGAAATTCTAGTTTTTTGGGTGTAAAATAAAAAAACACGAGGAAAGGTCATGGCGGGGTGGTAACAATGGTTCCTTAGGTCATATTTAATGGCCCGGAAAATTTTTAGGTGATCGAGGTCCAGGGGGCCCTGGACCACTCGGAAGGCGTGTAGAACACGAAAATATGGGAATCAGGCGAAATGCTAGGTTTTTGGCTGTAAAATGCAAAACAACGAGAAACGGTCATGACAGGGCGGTAACTATGGTTCGTTAGGTCGTATTTAATGGCCTGGAAAATTTTTAGGCGTTCGGGGTCCGGGGGGCCGGGCCCACTCGCAAGGCATGGGCTATAGCACACGAAAATATGGGAATCTAGCAGAATTTTAGTTTTATGGTCGTAAAATGCAAAACAATGAGGAACGGTCATGGCGGGGCGGTAACTATGGTTCGTTAGGTTATATTTAATTGCCCGAAATCTTTTTAGGCGTTCAGGGTCCAGGGGGCCAGGCCCACTCGGAAGGCGTGGGCTATAGCACACGAAAATATGGGAATCAGGTGGATTTCTAGTTTTTTGGCCGTAAAACACAACAAAAACAAGAAACTGTCATGGCGGGGCAGCGACTATGGTTCCTTAGGTCGTATTTTATGGCACAAAAACTTTTTAGGCGATCCGGGTCCTGGGGCTCGGGGCCACTCTGAAGGCGTGGGATTATACCACTCGAAAATATGGGAATCGGGCGGAATTCTAGTTTTTTAGCCGTAAAATGCAAAAAATTGAGGAACGGTCATGGAGGGGTAGTAACTATGGTTCCTTAGGTCGTATTTCATGGCCCGAAAAAGTTTTAGGTGGCCCGGGCCCACTCGGAAAGCGTGGGCTATAGAACACGAAAATATGGGAATCGGGCGAAATTATAGTTTTTTGGTTGTAAAACGAAAAACAATGAGGAACGCTCATGGCGGGGTGGTGACTATGGTTCCTTAGGTCGTATTCTATGACCCGAATTTTTTTTTAGGTGATCTGGGTCTTGGGGATCGGGCCCACTCTGAGGGCGTGGGCTATAGCACACGAAAATATGGGTATCGGGCGGAATTGTTGTTTTATGGTCGTAAAAATTCAAAAAAGAGTATGGCGGGGCGGCGACTGTAGTTCCTTAAGTCGTATTCTATGATCCAAAAAATTTTTAGGCGATCGGTGTCCGGGGCTTGGGCCCACTTAGAAGGCGTGGGTTATAGCACACGAAAATATGTTAATTGGGCGGAATTCTAGTTTTTTGGCCGTAAAACGCAAAAGACCAAGAAACGATCATGGCGGGGTGGCGACAATGGTTCCTTAGGTCGTATTCTATGGCACGAAAAAACTTTAGGCGATCCAGGTCCTGGGGCTTGAGGCCACTCTGAAGGCATGGGCTTATAGCACACGAAAATAAGGTAATCGGGCGGAATTCTAGTTTTTTAGCCGTAAAACGCAAAAACAGGATGAATGGTCATGGCGAGGTGGCGACTATGGTTCCTTGGGTCATATTCTATGTCCAGAATTTTTTTTAGGTGATCCGGGTCCTGGGGCTAGGGCCCACTCTGAAGGTGTGGGCTATATATAGCACACGAAAATATGGGAATCAGGCGGAATTGTAGTTTTATGGTCGTAAAACACAAAAAAAGAGGAACAGTCATGGCGGGGCAGCGACTGTAGTTCCATCGGCCATATTCTATGACCCGAAAAAATTTTAGGCAATCGGGTTCTGGGGGTCCTGGGCCCACTCGGAACTCGTGGGCTATAGCACACAAAAATATGGTAATCGGGCGAAATTCTAGTTTTTTAGGTGTAAAATGAAAAAACACGAGGAAAGGTCATGGAGGGGTGGTAACTATGGTTCCTTAGGTCATATTTAATGGCCCGGAAAATTTTTAGGTGATCGAGGTCCAGGGGGACCACTCGGAAGGCGTGTAGAACACGAAAATATGGGAATCAGGCGAAATTCTAGTTTTTTGGCTGTAAAATGCAAAACAACGAGGAACGGTCATGACAGGGCGGTAACTATGGTTCGTTAGGTCGTATTTAATGGCCTGGAAAATTTTGAGGCGTTCGGGGTCCGGGGGGCCGGACCCACTCGCAAGGCGTGGGCTATAGCACACGAAAATATGGGAATCTAGCAGAATTTTAGTTTTATGGTCGTAAAATGCAAAACAATGAGGAATGGTCATGGCGGGGCGGTAACTATGGTTCGTTAGGTCATATTTCATTGCCCGAAAACTTTTTAGGCGTTCAGGGTCCGGGGGGCCAGGCCCAATCGGAAGGCGTGGGCTATATAGCACACGAAAATATGGGAATCTGGCGGAATTTTAGTTTTATGGTCGTAAAACGCACAAAAATGAGGAACAATCATGGCTGGATGATGACTATGGTTCCTTAGGTCAAATTCTATGACCCAAAAAGATTTTAGGCGATCTGGATCCGGGGGCTCGAGCCCACTTTGAAGGCGTGGAGCTCACGAAAATATGGAAATCGGGCAGAATTCTAGTTTTATGGCCGTAAAACGCAAAAGAATGAGGAACGGTCATGGCGGTGTGGCGACTATGGTTTATTGGGTGGTATTCTATGTCCCAAAAGTTTTTTAGGCGATCCGGGTTTGGGGGCTTGGGCCCACTCTGAAGCCATTAGCTATATGCACACGAAATATGGGAATCAGGAGGAATTCTAGGTTTTTAGTTGTAGAACGCAAAAACATGATGAACGGTCATTGCGAGGCGGTAACTATGGTTCGTTTGGTCGTATTTCAGGGCGCGAAAATTTTTTTGGCGCTCGGGGTCCGGGGGGCACGGGCCCACACGGAAGGTGTGGGCTATAGCAAACGAAAATATGGGAATCAGGCGGAATTCTAGTTTTATGATTCCTTATGTTGTATTCTATGGCTCGAAATTTTTTTAGGCGATCCGGGTCAGGGGGCTCGGCCCACTCTGAAGGAGTGGGCTACAACACATGAAAATATGGGAATCACGCGAGATTCTAGGTTTTTGGCCGTAAAACGCAAAAAAAGAAGAACGGTCATGGGGGGTGGCGGCTTTGGTTCCTTGGGTCGTATTCTATGTCCCAAAAAAGTTTTAGGCGATCCGGGTCCGGGGGCTGGGCCCACTCGGAAAGCATAGCACACGAATATATGGGAATCGGGCGGAATTATAGTTTTATGGTCGTAAAATGCAAAGAAAAAGGAACAGTCATAGCGGGGCGGCGACTGTAGTTCCTTAGGTCGTATTCTATGACCCGAAAATTATTTTAGGTGATCGGGGTCCGGGGGGACCAGGCCCACTCGGAAGGCGTAATAGCACACAAAAATATGGGAATCGGGTGGAATTCTAGTTTTTTGGCCGTAAAATGCAAAAAAACAAGGAATGGCCAAGGCGGGTCGGTAACTATAGTTTCTTAGGTCTTATTTAATGGCCCAAACTTTTTTTAGGCAATCGGGGTCCGGGCGGCCCTGGACCACTCAGAAGGCGTGGGCTATAGAACACGATAATATGGGAACCGGGTAGAATTATAGTTTTTTGGCTATAAAACACAAAAAAACAATAAAAGGTCATGGTTGGGCGACGACTATGGTTCCTTAGGTAGTATTCTAAGGCACGAAAACTTTTTAGGTGTGGGCTTAGAGCACACAAAAATATGAAAATCGGGCGGAATTTTAGTTTTTTGGCCGTAAAACGTAAAAATAATGAGGAACGTTCATGGCGGGGCAGTAACTATGGTTCCTTAGGTCGTATTTCAAGGCCCAAATTTTTTTAGGCGATCGGGGTCCGGGGGCCGGGCCCACTCGGAAGGCGTGGGCTATAGAACATGAAAATATGGTAATCGGGAGGAATTCTAATTTTTTGGCCGTAAAATGCAAATAAACGAGGAACTGTCATGGTGGGGAGGCGACTATGGTTCCTTGGGTCGTCTTTTATGGCCCGAAAAGATTTTAGGTTATCCCGGTCCGGGGGCTCGGACCCTCTTTGGAGGCGTGGGCTATAAGAACACGAAAATATGGGAATCTGGCGGAATTCTCGTTCTTTTGCCGTAAAACGCAAAACAATGAGGAACAGTCATGGCGGGGCGGCGACTATGGTTCCTTGGGTCATATTCTATGTCCCAAAAAATTTTTAGGCAATCCGAATTCGGGGGCTAGGGACCACTTTGAAGGCGTGGGCTAGCACACGAAAATATGAGAATCGAGCGAAATTCTAGTTTTTTGGCCGTAAAATGCAAACAAATGAGGAACGGTCATGGCGGGGCAGTAACTATGGTTCCTTAGGTCGTATGTCATGGCCTGAATAATTTTTAGGCGATCGAGGTCCGGGGGGCCTGGGCCCACTCGGAAGGCGTGGTCTATAGAACACGAAAATATGGGAATGGGGCAAAATTAAAGTTTTTTGGCTGTAAAACACAAAACAATGAGGAACGGTCATGGAAGGGCGGCGACTATGGTTCCTTGGCTCGTATTCTATGTCCCGAAAAACTTTTGGCGATTCGGATCCGGGGGCTCGGGCCCACTCTGAAGCCGTTAGCTATATGCACACGAAAATATGAAAATGGTGCGGAATTCTAGTTTTTTAGCCGTAAAATGCAAAAACATGAGGAACGGTCATGGCGATGCAGTAACTATGGTTTGTTAGGTCTTATTTCATGGCGCAAAATTTTTTTAGGCGCTCCGGGTCCTGGGGCTCGAGCCCACTCTGATGGCTTGGGCTTATAGCACACGAAAATATGGGAATCGGGCGGAATTCAAGTTTTTAGCTGTAAAAGACAAAAAACATGATGAATGGTCATGGTGATGTGGTAACTATGGTTCGTTAGGTAGTATTTCATGGCCTAGAAAATTTTTAGGCGCTCGGGGTCCGGGGGCCACGGGCCGACACCGAAGGCATGGTCTATAGCACACGAAAATTTGGGAATCGGGCGTAATTCTAGTTTTTTGGCCGTAAAATACAAATAAAAGAGGAACGGTCATGGCGGGGAATCGACTATGCTTCCTTGGGTCGTATCCTACGGCCCGAAAATGTTTTAGGCGATCCGGTCCGGGGGCTCGGGCCCACTCTGAATGCGTGGGCTATAGCATACGAAAATATGGGATTCAGGCAGAATTCTAGTTTTTTAGCCGTAAAATACTAAAACACGAGGAACCATCATGGCGGGGTGGCGACTATGGTTCCTTGGGTCATAATATATGGCCCGGACAATTTTTAGGCGATCCGTGTCCGGGGGCTTGGGCCCACTCTGAAGGCGTGGGCTATAGCACACGAAAATATGGGAATCATGCGGAATTTTAGTTTTATGGTCGTAAAACGCAAAGAAATGAGGAACAGTCATGGCGGGGCGGCGACTATGGTTCCTTAGGTCATATTCTATGACCCGAAAAGATTTTAGGCGATCTGGGTCCGAGGGCTCGGGCCCACTTTGAAGGCGTGGGCTATAGCACACGAAAATATGGGAATCGGGCTGAATTCTAATTTTTTGGCCGTAAAACGCAAAAAAATTGAGGAACGATCATGGAGGGGTGGAGTCTATGGTTCCTTGGGTCGTATTCTATGTCCTGAAAATTTTTAAGGCGATCCGGGTCTGGGGGCTTGGGCCCACTCTGAAGCCGTTAGCTATACGCACACGAAAATATGGGAATCGGGTAGAATTCTAGTATTTTAATCGTAAAATGCAATAACATGATGAACGGTCATGGCGATGCGGTAACTATGGTTCGTTAGGTCGTATTTCATGGCGCGGAAAATTTTTAGGCGCTCGGGGTCTGGAGGCAAGGGCCCACTCGAAAGGCGTGGGCTATAGCACATGAAAATATAGGAATCGGGCGGAATTCTATGTTTTTGGCAGTAAAACACAAAAATAAAATGAGGAACGATCATGGCGGGGCGGCGACTATGGTTCCTTGGGTCATATTCTATGTCCCAAAAAAATATTAGGCGATTGGGTTCCGGGGGGCCCAGGCCTAGTCGGAAGGCGTAGGCTATAGCACACGAAAATATGGGAATCGGGCAGAATTCTAGTTTTTTGGCCGTAAAATGCAAAAAACCGAGAAATGGCCATGGCGGGTCGGTAACTATACTTCCTTAGGTCATATTTAATGGCCCGGAAAAGTTTTAGGCGATCGGGGTCCGGGCGGCCCTAGACCACTCGGAAGGCGTGGGCTATAGAACACGATAATATGGGAATTGGGCGGAATTCTAGTTTTTTGGCCGTAAAATACAAAAAACAATAAACGGTCATGGCTGGACGGCAACTATGGTTCCTTCGGTCGTATTCAATGGCACGAAATTTTTTTAGGCGATCCGGGTCTTGTGGCTCGGGCCCACTCTGAAGGCGTGGGCTTATAGCACACGAAAATATGGGAATCGGGCAGAATTCTAGTTTTTTGGCCGTAAAATGCAAAAAACGAGGAACGTTCATGGCGGGGCAGTAACTATGGTTCCTTAGGTCATATTTCATATCCCGAAAAAAATTTAGGCGATCGGGGTCCGGGGACCCGGCCCCACTCGGAAGGCGTGGGCTATAGAACATGAAAATATGGTAATCGGGCGGAATTCTTATTTTTTGGCCGTAAAACGCAAATAAACGAGGAACGGTCATGGTGGGGTGGCGACTATGGTTCCTTGGATCGTATTCTATGGCCCGTAAAGATATTAGGTTATCCCGGTCCGGGGGCTAGGGCCCACTCTGAAGGCGTGGGATATAGCACACGAAAATATGGGAATCGGGCAGAATTCTAGTTTTTTGGCCGTAAGATGCAAAATAATGAGGAACGGTCATGGCGGGGCAGCGAATATGGTTTCTTGAGTCGTATTCTATGCCCCGAAAAAATTTTAGGCGATCCGAGTCCGTGGGGCCGGGCCCACTCGGAAGGCGTGGGCTATAGCACACGAAAATTTGGGAATGGGGCAGAATTGTAGTTTTATGGCCGTAAAACGCAAAAAAAAAGAGGAACAGTCATAGCGGGGCGGCGACTGTAGTTCCTTAGGTCGTATTCTATGACACGAAAAAATTGTAGGCGATCGGGGTCCGGGGGGCCCAGGCCCATTCGGAAGGCGTAGGCTATAGCACACGAAAATATGGGAATCGGGCAAAATTGTAGTTTTTTGGCCGTAAAATGCAAAACAAATGAGGAATGGCCATAGCGGGTCAGTCACTATAGTTCCTTAGGTCATATTTAATGGCCCGGAAAATTTTTAGGCGATCGGGGTCTGGCCGGCCCTAGACCACTCGGAAGGCGTGGGCTATAAAACACGATAATATGGGAATCGGGTGGAATTCTAGTTTTTTGGCCGTAAAATGCAAAAAAACAATAAATGGTCATGGCTGGGCGGCGACTACGGTTCCTTCGGTCGTATTCTACAGCACGAATTATTTTTAGGCGATCCGGGACTTGGGGCTCGGGCCCACTCTGAAGGTGTTGGCTTACAGCACACGAAAATATGGGAATCAAGCGGAATTCTAGTTTTTTTACCGTAAAACGCAAAAAAGAAAAGAAACGTTCATGGCGGGGCAGTAACTATGGTTCCATAGGTCGTGTTTCATATCCCAAAATATTTTAAGGCGATCAGGGTTCGGGGGCCCGGGCACACTCGGAAGGCGTGGGCTATAGAACATGAAAATATGGTAATCGGGCGGAATTCTTATTTTTTGGCCGTAAAACGCAAATAAACGAGGAACGTTCATGGTGGGACAACGACTATGGTTCCTTGGATCGTATTCTATGGCCCGAAAAGATTTTAGGTTAACTCGGTCCGGGGGCTCGGGCCCACTTTGAAGGCGTGGGCTATAAGAACACGAAAATTTGGGAATCTCGCGGAATTCTAGTTTTTTTGCCGTAAAACGCAAAAAAATAAGGAACGGTCAAGGTGGGGCAGCGACTATGGTTCCTTGGGTCGTATTATATGTCCCGAAATGTTTTTAGGCAATCCGGGTTCGGGAGCTATGGCCCACTTTGAAGTCGTGGGCTATAGCACACGAAAATATGGGAAGCGGGCAGAATTCTAGTTTTTTTGTCGTAAAATGCAAAAAAAATGAGGAACGGTCGTGGTAGGGCAGTAACTATGGTTCCTTAGGTCGTATGTCATGGCATGAAAATATTTTAGGCGATCGGGGTCCGGGGGTGGGCCCACTCGGAAGGCGTGGGCTATAGAACACGAAAATATAGGAATCAGGCGGAATTATAGTTTTTTGGCTGTAAAAAGCAAAAAATGAGGAACGATCATGGTGGGGAAGCGACAATGGTTCCTTGGGTCGTATTCTATGTCCCTAAATGTTTTTGGCTAATCGGATCCGGGGGCTCGGGCCCACTCTGAAGCCGTTGGCTATATGCACATGAAAATATGGGAATGGGGCGGAATTCTAGTTTTTTAGTTGTAAAACGAACAAACATGAGGAATGGTCATGGCGAGGCGGTAACTATGGTTCGTTAGGTCTTATTTCATTGTGCAGAAAATTTTTAGGCGCTCCGGGTCCTGGGGCTCAGGCCCACTCTGAAGGCTTGGGCTTATAACACACAAAAATATGGGAAACAGGCGGAATTCAAGTGTTTTAGCCGTAAAACGCAAAAACACGATGAATGGTCATGGCGAGGCAGTAACTATGGTTCCTTAGGTCGTATTTCATGGCCTAGAAAATTTTTAGGCGCTCGGGGTCCGGGGGGCCCGGGCCTACAAGGAAGGCGTGGTCTATAGCACACGAAAATTGGGAATCAGGCATAATTCTAGTTTTTTGGCCGTAAAACGCAAATAAACGAGGAACGGTAATGGCGGGGCGTCGATTATGGTTCCTTAGGTTGTATTCTATGACCTAAAAAAGTTTTAGGCGATTCGGGTTCGGGGGATCGGGCCCACACGGAAGGCGTGGGCTATAGCACACGAAAATATGGGAATCGGGCGGAATTCTAGTTTTTTGGCGGAAAATGCAGAACAAATGAGGAACGGTCATGGTGCGGCGGTAACTATGGTTCCTTAGGTCGTATTTCATGGCATGGAAAATTTTGAGGCGATTCGGGTCTGGGGGCTCGGGCCCACTCTAAAGGCCTGGGCTATAGCACACGAAAATATGGGAATCGGGCGGAATTCTAGTTTTATGGTCGTAAAACGCAAAAAAAAACAAGGAACAGTCATGGCGTGGCGGCCACTATGGTTCCTTAGGTTGAATTCTATGGAGCAAAAAAAATTTTGGCAATCCGAGTCAGTGGGCTCGAACCCACTCTAAAGCCGTGGGCTATAGCACATGAAAATATGGGAAACGGGCGGAATTCTAGGTTTTTGGCCGTAAAAGGCAAAATAACGAGAAACGGTCATGGCGGGGCAACGTCTATGGTTCCTTGTGTCGTATTCTATGTCCCGAAAATATTTTAGGCGATCCGGGTCCGTGGACCCGGGCCAACTCGGAAGGCGTGAGCTATAGCACAAGAAAATATGGGAATCGGGCAGAATTGTAGTTTTATGGCCGTAAAACGCAATAAAAGAGAAACAGTCATAGCGGGGCGGCACTGTAGTTCCTTAGGTCGTATTCTATGACCCAAAACAATTTTAGGCAATCGGGGTCCGGGGGGCCCAGGCCCACGAAAATATGGGAATCGGGCGGAATTCTAGTTTTTTGGACGTAAAATGCAAAAAAATGAGGAATGGCCATGGCGGGTTGGTAATTATAGTTCCTTAGGTCATATGTAATGGCCCGGAAAATTTTTAGGCGATCGGGGTCTGGGCGGTCCTAGACCACTCGGAAGGCGTGGGCTATATAACACGATAATATGGGAAACAAGCGGAATTCTAGTTTTTTGGCCGTAAAACGCAAAAAAACAAGAAACGGTCATGGCGGGGCGGCGAATATGGTTTCTTAGGTCGTATTTTATGGCACGAAAATTTTTTAGGCGATCCGGGTACTGGGGCTCGGGGCCACTCTGAAGGCGTGGGCTTATAGCACCCAAAAATATGGAAATCGAGCGGAATTCTAGTGTTTTAATCGTAAAACGCAAAAAAATGAGGAACGGACATAGCGGGGCAGTAACTATGGTTCCTTAGGTCGTATTTTATGGTCCGAAATATATTTCGGGCCCACTCGAAAGGCGTGGGCTATAGAACATGAAAATATGGTAATCGGGCAGAATTATAGTTTTTTGGCTGTAAAAAGCAAAAATATGAGGAACGGTCATGGCGGGGCAGCGGCAATGGTTCCTTGGGTCGTATTCTATGTCCCGAAAAACTTTTTGGCTATCCGGATCTGGGGGCTCGGGCCCACTCTTAAGTCGTTGGCTATATGCACACGAAAATATGGGAATGGGGCGAAATTCTAGTTTTTTAGCCGTAAAACGAACAAACACGAGGAACGGTCATGGAGAGGCGGTAACTATGTTTCGTTAGGTCGTATTTCATGCTGCATAAAATTTTTAGTCGCTTCGGGTCCTGGGGCGCAGGCCCACTTTGAAGGCTTGGGCTTATAGCACACGAAAATATGGGAATCATGCGAAATTCAAGTTTTTTAGCCGTAAAACGCAAAAACACGATGAATGGTCATGGCGAGGCAGTAACTATGGTTCGTTAGGTCCTATTTCTTGGCCTAGAAAATTTTTAGGCGCTTGGGGTCCGGGGGGGCCGGGCCGACACGGAAGGCGTGGTCTATAGCACACGAAAAATTGGGAATCGGGAATAATTCTAGTTTTTTGGCCGTAAAACGCAAAGAAATGAGGAACGGTCATGGTGGTGCGTCGATTATGCTTCCTTAGGTCGTATTCTATGACCAATAAAAGTTTTAGGTGATCCGGGTTCGGGGGCTCGCGCCCACTCGGAAGGCGTGGGCTATAGCACACGAAAATATGAAAATCGGGCGGAATTCTAGTTTTATGGCCGTAAAACACAAAAAAATGAGGAACGGTCATGGCGGGGCGGCGACTATGGTTCCTTAAGTCGTATTTTATGGCACAAAAACGTTTTAGGCGATCTGGGTCCTGGGCCTCGGGGCCACTCTGAAGGCGTGGGCTTATAGCACCCGGAAATATGGAAATCGAGCGGAATTCTAGTGTTATAGTCGTAAAACGCAAAAAAACGAGGAACGGACATAGCGGGGGCAGTAACTATGGTTCCTTAGGTCGTATTTCATGGACCGAAAAATATTTAGGCGATGGGGGTCCGTGGGGCCCGTGCCCACTCGGAAGGCGTGGGCTATAGAACATGAAAATATGGTAATCGGGCGGAATTATAGTTTTTTGGCTGTAAAAAGCAAAAATATGAGGAACGGTCATGGCGTGGCAGCGACAATGGTTCCTTGGGTCGTATTCTATGTCCCGAAAAACTTTTTGGCTATCCGGATCCGGGGGCTCGGGCCCACTCTGAAGCCGTTGGCTATATGCACACGAAAATATGGGAATGGGGCGGAATTCTAGTTTCTTAGCCGTAAAACGAACAAACACGAGGAACGGTCATGGCGAGGCGGTAACTATGTTTCGTTAGGTCGTATTTCATGGCGCATAAAATTTTTAGTCGCTCCGGGTCCTGGGGCTCAGGCCCACTCTGAAGGCTTGGGCTTATAGCACACGGAAATATGGGAATCGGGCGGAATTCAAGTTTTTTAGCCGTAAAACACAAAAACACGATGAATGGTCATTGCGAGGCAGTAACTATGGTTCGTTAGGTCGTATTTCCATGCCTAGAAAATTTTTAGGCGCTTGGGGTCCAGGGGGGCGGGCCGACACGGAAGGCGTGGTCTATAGCACACGAAAAATTGGGAATCGGGAATAATTCTAGTTTTTTGGCCGTAAAACGCAAAGAAATGAGGAACGGTCATGGCGGTGCGTCGATTATGCTTCCTTAGGTCATATTCTATGACCAATAAAAGTTTTAGGCGATCCGGGTTTGGGGGCTGGCGCCCACTCGGAAGGCGTGGGCTATATAGCACACGAAAATATGAAAATCGGGCGGAATTCTGGTTTTATGGCCGTAAAACACAAAAAAACGAGGAACGGTCATGGCGGGGCGGCGACTATGGTTCCTTAGGTCGTATTTTATGGCATGAAATTTTTTTAGGCGATCCGGTTCCATGGGCTCGGGGCCACTCTGAAGGCGTGGGCTTATAGCACCCGACAATGTCGGAATCGAGCGGAATTCTAGTTTTTTAGTCGTAACACGCAAAAAAACGAGGAACGGACATAGCGGGGCAGTAACTATGGTTCCTTAGGTTGTATTTCATGGCCCGAAAAATATTTAGGCAATCGGGGTCCGTGGGGCCCGGGCCCACTCGGAAGGCGTGGGCTACATAACATGAAAATATGGTAATTAGGCGGAATTATAGTTTTTTAGCTGTAAAAACCAAATAAATGAGGAACGGTCATGGTGGGGCAGCGACAATGGTTCCTTGGGTCGTATTCCATGTCCCAAAAGACTTTTTAGGTGATCCAGATCCGGGGGCTCGGGCCCACTCCGAAGCCGTTGGCTATATGCACACGAAAATATGGGAATGGGGCAGAATTCTAGTTACTTAGCCATAAAACGAAAAAACACGAGGAATGGTCATGGCGAGGCGGTAAATATGTTTCGTTAGGTCGTATTTCATGGCGCATAAAATTTTTAGTCGCTCCAGGTCCTGGGGCTCAGGCAAAACGCTTAGGTCGTAAAACGCAAAGAAATGAGGAACGGTCATGGCGGTGCGTCGATTATGCTTCCTTAGGTCGTATTCTATGACCAATAAAAGTTTTAGGCGATCCGGGTTCGGGGGCTCGCGCCCACTCGGAAGGCGTGGGCTATAGCACACGAAAATATGAAAATCGGGCGGAATTCTAGTTTTATGGCCGTAAAACACAAAATAACGAGGAACGGTCATGGCGGGGTGGCGACTATGGTTCCTTAGGTCGTATTTTATGGCACGAAATATTTTTAGGCGATCCGGGTCCTGGGGCTCGGGGCCACTCTAAAGGCGTGGGCTTATAGCACCCGACAATGTGGGAATCGAGCGGAATTCTAGTTTTTTAGTCTTAAAATGAAAAAGAACGAGGAACGGACATAGCGGGGCAGTAACTATGGTTCCTTAGGTCGTATTGCATGGCCTAAAAAATATTTAGGCAATCGGGGTCCGTGGGGCCCGGGCCCACTCGGAAGGCGTGGGCTACATAACATGAAAATATGGTAATCGGGCGGAATTATAGTTTTTTGGCTGTAAAAACCAAATAAATGAGGAACGGTCATGGCGGGGAAGCGACAATGGTTCCTTGGGTCGTATTCTATGTCCCAAAATACTTTTTGGCTATCCGGATCCGGGGGCTCGGGCCCACTCTGAAGCCGTTGGCTATATGCACACGAAAATATGGGAATGGGGCGGAATTCTAGTTACTTAGCCGTAAAACAAACAAACACGAGGAACGGTCATGGAGAGGCGGTAACTATGTTTCGTTAGGTCGTATTTCATGGCGCATAACATTTTTAGTCGCTCCGGGGCCTGGGGCTCAGGCCCACTCTGAAGGCTTGGGCTTATAGCACACGAAAATATGGGAACCGGGAGGAATTCAAGTTTTTTAGCCATAAAATGAAAAAACACGATGAATGGTCATGGCGAGGCAGTAACTATGGTTCGTTAGGTCGTATTTCATGGCCTAGAAAATTTTTAGGCGCTCGGGGTCCGGGGGGGCTCGGTCCGACACGGAAGGCATGGACTATAGAACACGAAAATTTGGGAATCGGGCATAATTCTAGTTTTTTTTGCCATAAAACGCAAAGAAATCAGGAACGGTCATGGCGGGGCATCGATTTTGGTTCCTTAGGTCGTATTCTATGACCCAAAAAAGTTTTAGGCGATCCGGGTTCGGGGGCTCGGGCCCACTCGAAGGCGTGGGCTATAGCACACGCAAATATGGGAATCGGGCGGAATTATAGTTTTTTGGCCGTAAAATGCAAAACAATGAGTAACGGTCATGGCGGGGCGGTAACTATGGTTCCTTAGGTCGTATTTCATGGCATGGAAAAATTTTAGGCGATCCGGGTCCGGGCGCTTAGGCCCACTCTGAAGGCGTGGGCTATAGCACACGAAAATATGGGAATCGGGCGGAATTCTAGTTTTATGGTCGTAAAACGCAAAAAAACAAGGAACCGTCATGGCGGGGCAGCGACTATGGTTACTTAGGTTGAATTCTATGGACCAAAATATTTTTAGTCTATCCGAGTCAGGAGTCTCGGACCCACTCTGAAGGCGTGGGCTATAGCACATGAAAAAATGGGAATCGGTCGGAATTCAAGGTTTTTGGCCGTAAAAGACAAAATAACGAGGAACGGGCATGGCGGGGTGACGAATATGGTTCCTTGGGTCGTATTCTATGTCCCAAAAAAAATTTAGGCTATCCGGGTCCGTGGGCCTGGGCCAACTCGGAAGGCGTGGGCTATAGCACATGACAATATGGTAATCGGGCGGAAGTCTAATTTTATGGCCGTAAAACGCAAATAAACGAGGAACGGTCATGGTGGGACGACGATTATGGTTCCTTGGATCGTATTCTATGGCCCGAAAAGATTTTAGGTTAACCCGGTCCGGGGGATCAGGCCCACTTTGAAGGCATGGGCTAGAACACAAAAATATGGGAATCTGGCGGAATTCTAGTGTTTTGGCAGAAAAACGCAAAGCAAACGAGGAACGGTCATGGCGGGGCGGCGACTATGGTTCTTTGGGTCGTATTCTATGTCCCAATTTTTTTTTAGGTGATCCGTGTCCTGGGGCTCGGGCCCACTCAGAAAGCGTGGGCTATAACATACGAAAATATGGGAATCAGGCGGTATTGTTGTTTTATGGTCGTAAAACGCAAAAAAGAGGAACAATCATGGTGGGGTAGAGATTGTAGTTCCTTAGGTCGTATTCTATTACCCGAAAAAAATTTAGGCGATCGGTGTCGGGGGGACCCGGGCCCACTAAGAAGGCGTGGGCTATAGCACACGAAAATATGTGAATCGGGCGGAATTTGTGTTTTTTTTTTTAGAAAATGCAAAAAAATGAGGAACAGTCATGGCGGGACGGTAACTATGGTTCCTTAGATCATATTTAATGGCCCGGAAATTTTTTTGGAGATCAGTGTCCGGGGGGGCCCTGGGCCACTCGTAAGGCGTGGGCTATAGAACATGAAAATATGGGAATCAGGCGGAATTCTAGTTTTTTGGCCGTAAAACGCAAAAAACCAAGAAACGATCATGGCGGGGCGGCGACTATGGTTCCTTAGGTCGTATTCTATGGCACAAAAATTTTTTAGGCGATCTGGTCGTGGGGCTCGGGGCCAATCTGAAGGCGTGGATAAGCACACGAATATATGGGAATCGGGCGGAATTGTAGGTTTTTAGCCGTAAACCACAAAAACACAATGAACGGTCATGGCGAGGTAGAGACTATGGGTACTTGGGTCGTATTCTATGTCCATAAATATTTTTAGGTGATCCGGGTCCTGGGGCCTAGACCACTCGGAAGGCGTGGGCTATAGAACACGAAAATATGGGAATCGGGCAGAATTCTAGTTTTTTGGCCGTAAAACGCAAACAAACAAGAAACGGTCATGGCAGGGCGGCGACTATGGTTCCTTAGGTCGTATTCTATGGCACGAAAATTTTTTCGGCGATCCGGGTCCTGGGGCTCGGGCCCACTCGGAAGGTGTGGGCTTATAGCACAGGAAAATATGCGAATCGTGTGGAATTCTAGTTTTTAGCAGTATAACGCAAAAACATGATGAACGGTCATGGCGAGGCGGTAACGATGGTTTGTTAGGTCGTATTTCATGGCCTGGAAAAATTTTAGGGGTTCGGGGTCCGGGGGACCGGGCCCACTCGGAAGGCATGGGCTATAGCACACGAAACTATGGGAATCTGGCGGAATTTTAGTTTTATGGTCGTAAAACTCAAAAATATGAGGAACAGTCAAGGCTGCACGGCGAATATGGTTCCTTAGGTCGTATTCTATGACCCGAAAAGATTTTAGGCGATCTAGGTCCGGGGGCTCGGGCCTACTTTGAAGGCGTGGGCTATAGCACACGAAAATATGGAAATCGGGCGGAATTCTAGTTTTTTTGGCCGTAAAACGCAAAAGAATGAGGAACGGTCATGGCGGGGTGGTGACTATGGTTCATTAGGTCATATTCTATGTCCCGAAAGCTTTTTAGGCGATCCGGGTTTGGGGTCTTGGGCCCACTCTGAAGTCGTTAGCTATATGCACATGAAAATATGGGAATCGGGCGGAATTCTAGTTTTTTAATCGTAAAATGCGAAAACATGATGAACGGTCATGGCGAGGTGGTAACTATGGTTCGTTAGGTCGTATTTCATGGCGCAGAATTTTTTTTTGCGCTCGGGGTCCGGGGGGCACGGGACCACACGGAAGGCGTGGGCTATAGCAAACGAAAATATGGGAATAGGGAGGAATTCTAGTTTTATGGTCGTAAAACGCAAAACAACGAGGAACAGTCATAGCAGGGCGGCGACTATGGTTCCTTAGGTTGTATTCTATGGACCGAAAAAAATTTAGGCAATCCGAGTCAGGGGGCTCGGCCCACTTTGAAGGAGTGGGCTATATAGCACATGAAAATATGGCAATCAGGCGGAATTCTAGGTTTTTGGCCGTAAAACCCAAAAACACGAGGAACGGTCATGGCGGGGCAGCGACTATGGTTCCTTGGGTCGTATTCTATGACCCGAAAAATTTTAGGCGATCGGGGTACCCCAGGCCCACCCGAAAGGCGTAATAGCACAAGAAAATATGGGAATCGGGCTGAATTCTAGTTTTTTGGCCGTAAAACGCAAAAAAAACGAGGAATGGCCAAGGCGGGTCGGTAACTATAGTTCCTTAGGTCTTATTTAATAGTCCGAAAAAATTTTAGGCGATTGGCGTCCGAGCGGCCCTGGACCACTCGGAAGGCGTGGTCTATAGAACACGATAATATGGGAATTGGGCGGAATTCTAGTTTTTTGGCCATAAAACATAAAAACACAATAAACGGTCATGGCTAGGCGACGACTATGGATCCTTAGGTCGTATTCTAAGGCATAAAAACTCTTTACACGATCCAGATCTTTGGGCTCGGGCCCACTCTGAAGGCGTGGGCTTATAGCACATGAAAATATGGAAATCGGGCGGAATTCTAGTTTTTTGGCCGTAAAATGTAAAACAAATGAGGAACATTCATGGCAGGGCAGTAACTATGGTTCCTTAGGTCGTATTTCATGGCCCAAAAACTTTTTAGGCGATCGGGGTCTGGGGGACCCCAGCCCACTCGGAAGGCGTGAGCTATAGAACATGAAAATATGGTAATCGGGCGGAATTCTAATTTTTTGGTCATAAAATGCAAATAAACGAGGAACTGTCATGGTGGGGTGGGGACTATGGTTCCTTGGTTCATATTTTACGGCCCGAAAAGATATTAGGTTATCGATTTCCGGGGGCTCGGGCCCATTATTAAGACGTGGGCTAAAAGAACACGAAAATATGGGAATCTGGCGGAATTCTAGTTCTTTTGTCGTAAAACGCAAAAAAAAATGAGGAACGGTCATGGCAGGGGGGGGGGGACTATGGTTCCTTGGGTCGTATTCAATGTCCCAAATTTTTTTTAGGCAATCCGGATTCGGGGGCTAGGGCCCACTCTGAAGGCGTGGGCTAGCACACGAAAATATGGGAATTGAGCGGAATTCTAGTTGTTTGGCCGTAAAATGCAAAAAAATGAGGAACGGTTATGGCGGGGCAGTAACTATGGTTCCTTAAGTTGCATGTCATGGCCTGAATAATTTTTAGGCGATCGGGGTCCGGGGGGCCTGGTCCCACTCGGAAGGTGTGGGCTATAGAACACGAAAATATGAGAATCGGGCGAAATTATAGTTTTTTGGCTGTAAAATACAAAACAATGAGGAACGGTCATGGAGGGGCGGCGACTATTGTTCCTTGGGTCGTATTCTATGTCCCAATAAACTTTTTAGCGATCCGGGGGCTCGGGCCCACTCTGAAGCCGTTGGCTATATGCACAAAAAAAATGGGAATGGTGCGGAATTCTAGTTTTTTAGCCGTAAAATGCAAAAAAATGAGGAACGGTCATGGCGAGGCGGTAACTATGGTTCGTTAGGTCGTATTTCATGGCCTAGAAAATTTTTAGGCGCTTGGGGTCCGGGGGCCAAGGGCCGACACGGAAGGCGTGGTCTATCGCACACGAAAGTTTGGGAATCGGGCGTAATTTTAGTGTTTTGGCCGTAAAACGCAAAAAACGAGGAACGGTCATGGCGGGGCATCGACTATGGTTCCTTGGGTCGTATTCTACGGCTCGAAAATTTTTTAGGCGATCCGGGGGCTCGGGCCCACTCTGAAGGCGTGGGCTATAGCACACGAAAATATGGGATTCGGGTGGAATTCTAGTTTTATTGTCGTAAAACGCAAAACAATGAGGAACAGTCATGGAGGGGCGGCGAATATGGTTCCTTAGGTCGTATTCTATGACCCTAAAAGATTTTAGGCGATCTGGGTCCGGGGGCTCGGGCCCACTTTGAAGGCGTGGGCGCACACGAAAATATGGGAATCGGGCTAAATTCTAGCGTTTTGGCCGTAAAACGCAAAAGAATGAGGAACGATCATGGAGGGGTGGCGACTATGGTTCCTTGGGTCATATTCTATGTCCTGAAAAATTTTAAGGCGATCCGGTTCTGGGGGCTTGGGCCCACTCTGAAGCCGTTAGCTATATGCACATGAAAATATGGGAATCGGGCAGAATTCTAGTTTTTTAGTCGTAAAATGCAAAAACATGATGAACGGTTATGGCGATGTGGTAAGTATGGTTCGTTAGGTCGTATTGCATGGTGCGGAAAATTTTTAAGCGCTCGGAGTCTGGGGGGCACGGGCCCACACGGAAGGCGTGGGCTATAGCACATGAAAATATGGGAATCGGGCGGAATTCTAGGTTTTTGTCCGTAAAACACAAAAAAACTAGGAACGGTCATGGAGGGGCTGTGACTATAGTTCCTTGGATCGTATTCTATCTCCCGAAAATATTTTAGGCGATCGGGATCCGGGGGCCGGGCCCACTCGAAAGGCGTGGCTATAGCACACGAAAATATGGGAATCAGGCGGAATTGTAGTTTTATGGTCGTAAAACGCAAAAAAAGAGGAACAGTCATAGGGGGCGGCAACTGTAGTTCCTTAGGTTGTATTCTATGGCCCAAAATAATTTTAGGCTATCAGGGTCCGGGGGGCCTAGGCCCACTCGGATGGCGTAGGCTATAGCACACGAAAATATGGGAATCGGGCGGAATTCTAGATTTTTGGCCGTGAAACGCAAAAAACAATAAACGGTCTTGGCTGGGTGGCGATTATGGTTCCTTCGGTCGTATTCAATGGCACGGAAATTTTTTAGGTGATCCGGGTCTTGGGGCACGGGCCCACTCTGAAGGAGTGGGCTTATAGCACACAAAAATATGGGAATCGGGCGGAATTCTAGTTTTGTGCCCGTAAAACTCAAAAAACGACGAGGAACGTTCATGGCGGGGCTGTAACTATGGTTCCTTAGGTCGTATTTCATATCCCGAAAAAATTTTAGGCGATCGGGGTCCGGGGGCCCAGTCCCACTCGGAAGGCGTGGGCTATAAGAACACGAAAATATAGGAATCTGGCGGAATTCTAGTTTTTTCGCCGTAAAATGCAAAACAACGAGGAACGGTCATGGCGGGGTGACGACTATGGTTCCTTGGGTCGTATTCTATGTCCCGAAAACTTTTTAGGCATTCCGGGTTCGTGGGCTAGGGCCCACTCTGAAGGCGTGGGATATAGCACACAAAAATATGTGAATCGGGCAGAATTCTAGTTTTTTTGCCGTAAAATGCAAAAAAATGAGGAATGGTCAGGCGGGGCATTAACTATTGTTTCTTAGGTCATATGTCATGGCATGAAAAAATTTTAGTCGATCGGGGTCCGGGGGGCTAGGCCCACTCGGAAGGCGTGGGCTATAGAACACAAAAATATGGGAATCAGGCGGAATTATAGTTTTTTGGCTGTAAAAAGCAAAATAATGAGGAACGGTCATGGCGGGGCAGCGACTATGGTTCCTTGGGTCATATTATATGTCCCGAAAAACCTTTTGATGATCCGGATCCTGGGGCTCGGGCCCACTCTGATGTCGTTGGCTATATGCACACAAAAATAAGTGAATCAGGCGGAATTCTAGTTTTATGGTTGTAAAACGAAAAACAATGAGGAACAGTCATGGCGGGGCGGCATCTATTGTTCCTTAGATCGTATTCTATGACCCGAAAAGAATTTAGGCGATCCAGGTCCGGGGCCTCGAGCCCACTTTGAAGGCGTGGGCTATAGCACACGAAAATATAGAAATCGCGCGGAATTCTAGTTTTTTGGCCGTAAAACGCAAAAGAATGAGGAACGGTCATGGCGGGGTGGCGACTATGGTTCATTGGGTCATATTCTATGTCCCGAAATATTTTTAGGCGATCCGGGTTTGGGGGCTTGGGCCCACTCTGAAGTCGTTAGCTATATGCACACGAAAATATGTGAATCGGGAGGAATTCTAATATTTTAGTCGTAAAACGCAAAAACATGATATACAGTCATAGCGAGGCGATAACTATGGTTCGTTAGGTCGTATTTCATGGCGCGGAAAATTTTTTGGCACTCGAGGTCCGGGGAGGCACGGGACCACACGGAAGAACCAGAGATAAAAGAACTGTATGTAAGACATACATATATATAGTTTAAATATCACATAATGAAAATTAATTTTTTTAGCCCTATAAGCCCCTAGACTGTATTTTCAAAAGTATGAATCAAAACCAACATGTTTTGAATAGTGTTAATTTATCTTCTGGAGCAACTAGGATTGCTAAATTAGAAACTGATTAACAAAATTGGAATATCCCTAATGAACCTTTTAAAAAGATTTATGAATTAGGAAATTTTAGTTTCGTTAAGAAGCATAACATTAAGACATGTGAGTCCACTTTTGCCATTAATAATTCTTTAGAAATTATTAAGTTACTTTCTGAGCATGATTTGAATAGATACAAAAATCGATTTAATTACTTGCATATTGGTTTAATTCAAATTGTTGTCAAACCTCTCTTCAGGAAAGGTTTAGACGTATCCATCTGCGTCCTTCTAAGAGATGCTCGTCTCCTAAACTTCGACGACTCTCTCTTAGGAGTTCTTCCAAGTAACCTAGCCAATGGCCCGGTATACTTTAATTGCTAAAACAATTTAGGCGATCCGAGTCAGGGGCCTCGGCCCACTTTGAAGGAGTGGGCTATAGCACATGAAAATATGGGAATCAGGGAGAATTCTAGGTTTTTGGCCGTAAAACCCAAAAACACGAAGAATGGTCATGGCGGGGCGACGACTATGGTTCCTTGGGTCATATTCTATGTCCCAAATTTTTTTTAGGCGATCCGGGTCCGGGGGACCGGGCCCACTCGGAAGGCGTGGGCTATAGCACACGAAAATATGGGAATCGAGCGGAATTGTAGTTTTATGGTCGTAAAACGCAAATAAAGAGGAACAGTCATAGCGGGGCGGCGACTGTAGTTCCTTAGGTCATATTATATGACTCGAAAATATTTAGGCGATCGGGGTCCGGGGGCCCAGACCCACCCGGAAGGCGTAATAGCACACGAAAATATGGGAATCGGGCGGCATTCTAGTTTTTTTGCCGTAAAATGCAAACAAAAGAGGAATGGCCAAGGCGAGTCAGTAACTATAGTTCCTTACGTCTTATTTAATGGCCCAGAAAAGTTTTAGGTGATCGGGGTCCGGGCGGCCCTGGACCACACGGAAGGCGTGGGCTATAGAACACAATAATATGGGAATCGGGCGGATAAAACACAAAAACACAATAAACAGTCATGGCTGGGCGGCGACTATGGTTCCTTAGGTCGTATTCTAAGGCACAAAAACTTTTTACACGATCCGGGTCTTGGGGCTCGGGCCCACTCTGAAGGCGTGGGCTTATAGCACACGAAAATATGGAAATCGGGCAGAATTCTAGTTTTTTGGCCGTAAAATGTAAAAACAAATGAGGAAAATTCATGGCAGGGCAGTAACTATGTTTCCTTAGGTCGTATTTCATGGCCCAAAAAATTTTAAGGCGATCGAGGTCCGGGGGCCCGGGACCACTCGGAAGGCGTGAGCTATAGAACATGAAAATATGATAATCGGGCGGAATTCTAATTTTTTGGCCGTAAAATGCAAATAAACGAGGAACTGTCATGGTGGGGCGGCGACTATCGTTCCTTGGGTCGTATCTTATGACCCGAAAAGATATTAGGTTTATTCGAGTCAGGGGGCTCGGGCCCACTTTGAAGGCATGGGCTATAAGAACACGAAAATATGGAAATCTGGCGGAATTCTAGTTCTTTTGCCGTAAAACGCAAAAAAAATGAGGAACGGTCATGGCGGAGCGGTGACTATGGTTCCTTGGGTCATATTCTATTTCCCGAAAAACTTTTTGGCAATCCGGATCCGGGGGCTCGTGCCCACTCTGAAGGCATGGGCTAGCACACGAAAATATGGGAATCGAGCGAAATTATAGTTTTTTGGCCGTAAAATGCAAAAAAATGAGAAACGGTCATGGCGGGGCATTAACTATGGTTCCTTAGGTTGTATGTCGTGGCCTGAATAATTTTTAGGCGATCGGGGTCCGGGGGCCTGGGCCCACTCGGAAGGCGTGGGCTATCGGGCGGAATTATAGTTTTTTGGCTATAAAATGCAAAACAATGAGGAACGGTCATGGCGTGGCGGAGACTATGGTTCCTTGGGTCGTATTCTATGTCCCGAAAAACTTTTTGGCAATCTGGATCCGGGGGCTCGGGCCCACTCTGAAGCCGTTGGCTATATGCACATGAAAAATATGGGAATGGTGCGGAATTCTAGTTTTTTAGCCGTAAAATGCAAAAACATGAGGAACGGTCATGGAGATATGGTAACTATGGTTCGTTAGGTCTTATTTCATGGTGCAGAAAATATTTTGGCGCTCTAGGTCCTGGGGCTCGGGCGCACTCTGAAGGCTTGGGCTTATAGCACACGAAAATATGGGAATCAGGCGGAATTCAAGTTTTTTAGCCGTAAAAGACAAAAATACGATGAATGGTCATGGCGAGGTTGTAACTATGGTTCGTTAGGTCATATTTCATGGCCTAGAAAATTTTTAGGCGCTCGGGCTCCGGGGGCCACGGGCCGACACGGAAGGCGTGGTCTATCGCACACGAAAATTTGGGAATCGGGCGTAATTCTAGTTTTTTCACTGTAAAACGCAAAAAAACGAGGAACGGTCATGGCGGGGCGTTGACTATGGTTCCTTGGGTCGTATTATACGGCCCGAAAAAGTTTTAGGCGATCCGGGTCTTGGGGCTCGGGCCATTCTGAAGGCGTGGGCTTATAGCACACGATAATATGGGAATCGGGCGGAATTTTAGTTTTTTGACCGTAAAACGCAAAAAAAGAGGAACGATCATGGCGAGGCAGTAACTATGGTTCCTTAGGTCGTATTTCATATCCCGAAATATTTTTAGGCGATCGGGGTCCGGGGACCATGGCTCACTCGGAAGGCGTGGGCTATAGAACATGAAAATATGGTAATCGAGCGGAATTCTAATTCTTTTTCCGTAAAACCCGAATAAACGAGGAACGGTCATGGTGGGATGACGACTATGGTTCCTTGGATCGTATTCTACAGCCCGAAAATATTTTAGGTTATCCCGGTCCGTGGTTCGGGCCCAATTTGAAGGCGTGGGCTATAAGAACACGGAAATATGGGAATCTCCCGGAATTCTAGTTTTTTTACCGTAAAATGCAAAAAAATGAGGAACGGTCATGGCGGAGTAGTAACTATGGTTCCTTAGGTCGTATGTCATGGCATGAAAATTTTTTAGGCGATCGGGGTCCGGGGGGGTGGGCCCACTCGGAAGGTGTGGGCTATAGAACACGAAATTATGGGAATCAAGCGGAATTATAGTTTTTTGGCTGTAAAAAGCAAAAAATGAGGAACGGTTATGGAGGGGCAGCGACTATGGTTCCTTGGGTCGTATTCTATGTCCCGAAAAACTTTTTGGCTATCCGGAACCGGGGGCTCGGGCCCACTCTGAAGCCGTTGGCTATATGCACACGATAATATGGGAATGGGGCGGAATTCTAGTTTTTTAGCCGTAAAACGAACAAACACGAGGAACGGTCATGGCGAGGCGGTAACTATGGTTCGTTAGGTCGTATTCTATGTCTCAAAAATATTTTAGGCGATCCGGATTCGGAGGCCGGGCCTACTCGAAAAGTGTGGTAAGTACACGAAAATATGGGAATCGGGCATAATTGTATTTTTACGGTAGAAAAATGCAAAAAAATGAGGAATGGCGATGGTGGGTCGGTAACTATAGTTCCTTAGGTCATATTGAATGGCCCGGAAAATTATTAGGCGATCGGGGTCCGGGCGACTCTAGACCACTCGGAAGGCGTGAGTTATAGAACACGCTAATATGGAAATCGGGCGGAATTCTAGTTTTTTGGCCGTAAAACGCAAAAAACAGTAAAAGGTCATGGCTGGGCGGCGACTATGGTTCCTTCGGTCGTATTCAACAGCACGAGAATTTTTTGGGCGATCCGGGTCTTGGGGTACGGGCCCATTCAGAAGGAGTGGGCTTATAGCACACTAAAATATGGGAATCGGGCGGAATTCTAGTTTTTTGCCGTAAAACGCAAAAAAACGAGGAACGTTCATGGCGGGGCAGTAACTATGGTTCCTTAGGTCATATTTCATATCCCGAAAATGTTTTATGCGATCAGGGTCCGGGGGCCCGGGCCCACTCAGAAAGCGTGGGCTATAGAACATGAAAAAATGAGGAACAGTCATGGCGGACGGCGACTATGGTTCCATAGGTTGAATTCTATGGACCAAAAAAATTTTAGGCAATCCGGGTTCAGGGGCTCGGGCCCACTCTGAAGGCGTGGGCTATAGCACATGAAAATATGGGAATCGGGCGGAATTCTAGGTTTTTGGCAGTAAAACGCAAAACAAACGAGGAACGGTCATGGCGGGGCGGCGACTACGGTTCCTTGGGTCGTATTCTATATCCCTATAAAATGTTAGGCGATCCTGGTCTGTGGGGCCGGGCCCACTCGGAAGGCGTGGGCTATAGCACATGAAAATATGGGAATCGGGCAGAATTGTAGTTTTATGGCCGTAAAACACAAAAAAAGAGGAACAATCATAGCGGGGCGGCGACTGTAGTTCCGTAGGTCGTATTCTATGACCCAAAAAATATTTAGGCGATCAGGGTCCGGGGGGTCCAGGCCCACTCGGAAGGCGTAGGCTATAGCATACGAACATATGGGAATCAGGCGGAATTGTAATTGTTTGGCCGTAAAATGCAAAACAATGAGGAATGGCCATGGAGGGTCGGTAACTATAGTTCCTTAGGTCATATTTAATGGCCCGGAAAATTTTTAGGCGATCAGGGTCCGGGCAGCCCTAGACCACTCGGAAGGCGTGGGCTATAGAACACGATAATATGGGAATCGGGCGGAATTATAGTTTTTGGCCGTAAAACGCAAAAAAAAAACGGTCATGGCTGGGCTGCGACTATGGTTCCTTCGGTGGTATTCTACAGCACGAATTTTTTTTAGGTGATTCGGGTCTTGGGGCTCGGGCCCACTCTGAAGGCGTGGGCTTATAGCATACGAAAATATGGGAATCAGGCGGAATTCTAGTTTTTTGACCATAAAACGCAAAAAAAGAGAGGAACGTTCATGGCGGGGCAGTAACTATGGTTCCTTAGGTCATATTTCATATCCCGAAAAACCTTTTAGGCGATCGGGGTCCGGTGGCCCGGGCTCACTCGGAAGGCGTGGGCTATAAATTATGAAAATATGGTAATTGGGCGAAATTCTAACTTTTTGGCCGTAAAACCCAAATAAACGAGGAACGGTAATGGTGGGATGGCGACTATGGTTCCTTGGATCGTATTCTATAGCCTGAAAAGATTTTAGGTTATCCCGGTCCGGGGGCTCGGGCACACTTTGAAGGCGTGGGCTATAAGAACACGAAAATATGGGAATCTGGCAGAATTCTAGTTTTTTTGCCGTAAAATGCAAAAGCACGAGGAACGGGCGGGGTGGCGACTATGGTTCCTTGGGTCATATTCAATGTCCCGAAAATTTTTAGGCAATCCGGGTTCGGGAGCTAGGGCCCACTCTGAAGGCGTGGGCTCGGGTGGAATTCTATTTTTTAGGCCGTAAAATGCAAAAAATGAGGAACGGTCATGGCGGGGTAGTAACTATGGTTCCTTAGGTAATATGTCATGGCATGAAAAAATTTTAGGCGATCGGGGTCCGGGGGGCTAGGCCCACTCGGAAGGCGTGGGTTATAGAACGCGACAATATGGGAATCATGCGGAATTATAGTTTTTTGGCTGTAAAAAGCAAAATAATGAGGAACGGTCATGGCGGGGCGGCGACTATGGTTCCTTGGGTCGTATTCTATGTCTCGAAAAGATTTTTGGCGATCCGGATCCGGCAGCTCGGGCCCACTCTGAAGCCGTTGGCTATATGCACATGAAAATATGGGAATGGGGGCGGAATTCTAGTTTTTAGCCATAAAATGAACAAACACGAGGAACGGTTATGGCGAGGCTGTAACTATGGTTTGTTAGGTCGTATATTATGGCGCAGAAAATTTTTAGGCCCTCCGGGTCCTGGGGCTCGGGACCACTCTGAAGGCTTGGGCTTATAGCACACGAAAATATGAAAATCGGGCAGAATTTAAGTTTTTTAGCTGTTAAACGCAAAACTACGATGAATGGTCATGGCGAGGCGGTAACTATGGTTCGTTAGGTCATATTTCATGCCCTAGAAAATTTTTAGGTGATCGGTGTCCGGGGGCCCAGGCCCACTCGGACGGCGTAGGCTATATATAGCACACGAAAATATGGGAATCACGCGGAATTCTAGTTTTTTGGCCGTAAAATGAAAAAAAAAACGAGGAATGGCCATGGCGGGTCGGTAACTATAGTTCCTTAGGACATATTTAATGGCCCTAAAAAAAATTTGGCGATCGGGGTCCGGATGGCCCTAGACCACTTGGAAGGCGTGGGCTATTGAACACGATTATATGGAAATCGGGCGGAATTCTAGTTTTTTTGCCGTAAAACGCAAAAAAAATAAACGGCCATGGCTGGGCGACGACTATGGTTCCTTCGGTCGTATTCTATGGCACCAAAACTTTTTAGGCGATCCAAGTCAGGGGGCTCAGGCCCACTCTTAAGGCGTGGGCTTATAGCACACAAAAATATGGGAATCGGGAGGAATTCTAGTTTTTTGGGCGTAAAACGCAAAAAAATGAGGAACGTTCATGGAAGGGCAGTAACTATGGTTCCTTAGGTCGTATTTCATATCCCAAAATTTATTTAGGCGATTCGAGTCCGGGGGCCGGGCCCACTTGGAAGGCGTGGGCTATAGCACATGAAAATATGGGAATCGGGCAGAATTCTAGGTTTTTGGCCATAAAATGCAACAAACGAGGAAAGGTCATGGCGGGGCGGCGACTATGGTTCCTTGGGTCGTATTCGATGTCTTGAAAAAACTTTTTGGCGATCCGGATCCGGGGGATCGGGCCCTCTCTGAAGCCGTTGGCTATATGTACACAAAAATATAGGAATGGGGCGGAATTCTAGTTTTTTAGCCGTTAAATGCAAAAATACGAGGAACGGTCATGGCGAGGCGGTAACTATAGTTCGTTAGGTCGTATTTCATGGCGCAGAAAATTTTTAGGCGCTCCGAGTCCTGGGGCTCAGGCCCACTCTGAAGGCTTGGCCTTATAGCACACGAAAATATGGGAATCAGGCGGAATTCTAGTTTTTTAGCCGTAACACGCAAACACATGATGAATGGTCATGGCGAGGCGGTAACTATGGTTCGTTAGGTTTTCATGGCCTAAAAAACCTTTAATCGCTCGAGGTCCGGGGGCCCGGGCCGACACGGAAGGCGTGGGCTATAGCACACGAAAATATGGGAATCGAGCGAAATTCTAGTTTTTTGGCCGTAAAATGCAAAACAACGAGGAATGGTCATGGAGGGGCGGCGATTATGGTTCCTTAGGTCATATTCTATGACCCGAAAAAACTTTGGGTTATCCGGGTTCGGGGGCTCGGGCCAACTCTGAAGACGTGGGCTATAGCACACGAAAATATGCAAATCGGGTGGAATTCTAGGTTTTTTGCCGTAAAACGCAAAATCACGAGGAACGATCATGGAGGGGCAGCGACTATGGTTCTATAGGTCGTATTCTATGGCCTGAAATTTTTTTAGGCTATCCAGATCCGAGGGCTCAGTCCCACTTAGAAGGTGTGGGCTATAGCACACGAAAATATGGGAATCAGGCGGAATTCTAGTTTTTTGGCCGTAAAACGCAAAAAAACGAGGAACGGTCATGGCGGGGCAGTAACCGTGGTTCCTTAGGTCGTATTTCATAGCCCATAAAAGTTTTAGGCGATTCGGGTCCGTGGTGCCCAGTCCCACTCGGATGGCGTGGGATATAGAACACAAAAATATGGGAATCTGGCGATATTCTAGTTTTTTGGCCATAAAATGCAAACAAATGAGGAACGCTCATGGCAGGGCGGTAAATATGGTTCCTTAGGTCGTATTTTGTGGCCCGTAAAATTTTTAGGTGATCCAGGTCTGGGGGGCCCGAGCCCACTCGGATGGCATGGGTTATAGAACACGAAAATATGGGAAGCGGGCGAAATTCTAGTTTTTTGCCATAAAATGCAAAAAAATGAGGAACGGTCATGGCGGGGTGGTAACTATGGTTCCTTAGGTCGTATTGCATGGCCCAAAAAAATTTTAGGCGATCGGGGTACGGTGGACTGGGCCCACACGGAAGGCGTGGGCTACAGAACACGAAAATATGGGAATTGGGCGGAATTGTAGATTTTTGTGTGTAAAACGCAAAAAAAACGAGGAACAGTCATGGAGGGGCGGCGACTATGGTTCCTTAGGTCATATTCTATGACCCGAAAAAACTTTGGGCGATCCAGGTTCGGGGGCTCGGCCCAACTCTGAAGACGTGGGCTATAGCACTCGGAAGGCATGGGCTATAGCACACGAAAATATGGGAATCGAGCGAAATTATAGTTTTTTGGCCATAAAACGCAAAACAACGAGGAACAGTCATGGAGAGGCCACGACTATGGTTCCTTAGGTCATATTCTATGACCCAAAAAATCTTTGGGTGATCCGGGTTTGGGGGCTCGGGCCAACTCTGAAGACGTGGGCTATAGCACACGAAAATATGGAAATCGGGCAGAATTCTAGGATTTTTGCCGTAAAACGCAAAATCACGAGGAACGATCATGAAGGGGCAGGGACTATGGTTCTATAGGTCGTATTCTATGGCCCGAAATTTTTTAGGCGATCCAGATCTGGGGGCTCAGTCCCACTTAGAAGGCGTGGGTATAGAACACACAAATATGGGAATCGGGCGGAATTATAGGTTTTTGGCCGTAAAACGCAAAATAAACGAGGAACGGTCATGGCGGGGCGGCGACTATGGTTCCTTGGGTCGTATTTCATGGCCCGAAAACTTTTTAGGTGATCGAGGTCCGCGAGCCCGGGCCCACTCGGAAGGCGTGGGCTATAGAACATGAAAATATGGGAATCATGCGAAATTCTAGTGTTATTGCCATAAAACGCAAAACAAAATGAGGAACGGTCATGGCAGGGCGGAGACTATGGTTCGTTGGATAATATTCTATTTTCGTGGGCTATAAGCACTTGAAATTATGGGAATCCGGCGGAATTCTAGTTTTTTGGCTGTAAAATGCAAAAACACGAGGAACGTTCATTGCAGAGCGGTAACTATGGCTCGTTAGGTTGTATTTCATTACTTGGACAATTTTTAGGCGTTCGGGGTCCGGGGGGCCCAGGCCCACTCGGAAGGCGTGGGCTATAACACACGAAAATATGGGAATCGGGCGAAATTCTAGTTTTTTGGCCGTAAAACGCAAAACAACGAGGAACGGTGATGGAGGGGCGGCGACTATGGTTCCTTAGGTTATATTCTATGACCCGAAAACACTTTGGGAGATCTGGGTTCGGGGGCTCGGGCCAACTCTGAAGACGTGGGCTATAGCACACGAAAATAAGGAAATCGGGTGGAATTCTAGGTTTTTTGCCGTAAAACGCAAAATCATGAGGAACGATCATGGAGGGGCAGTGACTATGGTTCTATAGGTCGTATTCTATGGCCTGAAATTTTTTTAGGCGATCCTGATCCGAGGGCTCAGTCCCACTTAGAAGGCATGGGCTATAGCACACGAAAATATGGGAATCGGGCGGAATTCGAGTTTTTTGGCCGTAAAACGAATAAAATGAGGAACAGTCATGGCGGGGCAGTAACTATGGTTCCTTAGGTCGTATTCCATGGCCCATAAAAGTTTTAGGCTATTCGGGTCCGTGGGGCCCGGGCTCACTCGGATGGAATGGGCTATAAAACACAAAAATATGGGAATCGGGCGATATTCTAGTTGTTTGGCCATAAAATGCAAACAAACGAGGAACGGTCATGGCAGGGCGGTAACTATGGTTCCTTAGGTCGTATTTCATGGCCCGTAAAATTTTTAGGAGATCCGGGTCCGGGGGGCCGAGCCCACTCGGATGGCGTGGGCTATAGAACACGAAAATATGGGAATCAGGCGAAATTCAAGTTTTTTTGCCATAAAATGCAAAAAATTGAGGAACGTTTATTGCGGGGAAGTAACTATGGTTCCTTAGGTCGTATTTCATGGCCTGGGCTGTAGCACTCGGATGGCATGGGCTATAACACACGAAAATATGGGAATCGGGCAAAATTCTAGTTGTTTGGCTGTAAAACGCAAAACAACGAGGAACGGTCATGGAGGGGTGGCGACTATGGTTCCTTAGGTCATATTCTATGACCCGAAAAAACTTTGGGCGATCCGGGTTCGGGGGCTCGGGCCAACTCTGAAGGCGTGGGCTATAGCACATGAAAATATGGAAATCGGGCGGAATTCTAGGTTTTTGCCGTAAAATGCAAAATCACGAGGAAAGATCATGGAGGGGCAGCAACTATGGTTCTATAGGTCGTATTTTATGGCCTGAAAAATTTTTAGGCGATCCAGATCCGGTGGCTTAGTCCCACTTAGAAGGCACACGAAAATATGGGAATCGGGCGGAATTCTAGTTTTTTGGCCGTAAAATGCAAATAAATGAGGAACGGTCCTGGCGGGGTGGTAACTATGGTTCCTAAGGTCGTATTTCATGGCCCAGAAAAGTTTTAGGCGATTCGGGTCCGTGGGGCCCGGGCCCACTCGGATGGCGTGGGCTATACAACACGAAAATATGGGAATCGGGCGAAATTCAGGTTTTTTGGCCATAATATGCAAACAAACGAGGAACGGTCATGGCGGGGTGGTAACTATGATTCCTTAGGTCAAATTTAATGGCTCCATGGCCCGGAAATGTCTTAGGCGATCGGGGTCCTGGGCCCACTCGGAAAAGCGTGGGCTATAGAACATGAAAATATGGAATCGGGCAAAATTCTAGTTTTTTGGCCGTAAAACGCAAAAAATGAGGAACTGTCATAGCGGGCGGCGAATATGGTTCCTTGGGTCGTATTCTATGGCCCGAAAATTTTTAGGCGTACCGCTCCGGGGCTCGGGCCCACTCTGAAGGCGTGGACGCACACGAAAATATGAGAATTAGGCGGAATTCTAGTTTTTTGGCGGTTACACGAGGAACGATCATGGCGGGGTGGAAACTACGGTTTGATAGGTCTTATTTCGGGGTCCGGCAGGGCCGGGCCCACTCGGAAGGCGTGGGCTATAGCACACGAAAATATGGAAATCGGGCGAAATTCTAGTTTTTTGGCCGTAAAACACAAAAAACAAAAAACGATCATGGAGGGCGGTGACTATGGTTCCTTAGGGCGTATTTGATGGCCCAAAATATTTTTAGGCGATCGGGGTTCGGGGGGGCCTGGACCACTCTGAAGGCGTGGGCTATAGAACACGAAAATATGGGAATCGGGCGGAATTGTATTATTTTGGCCGTAAAACCCAAAACAATGAGGAACGGTCATGGCGGGGCGGTAACTTTGGTTCCTTATGTCGTATTTCATGGCCTGAAATTTTTTTAGGCGATCGCGGTTCGAGAGGCCTGGGCCTACTCGGATGACATGGGCTATAAATCACGAATATATGGGAATTGGATGGAATTGTAGTTTTTTAGCCGTAAAACGCAAACAAATGAGGAACGGTCATGGCGGGGTGTCGACTATGGTTCCTTAGGTCGTATTCTATGACCAGAAAATATTTTAGGTGATCCGGGTCTGGCGGCTCGGCCCCACTCGGAAGGCGTGGGCTATAGCACACGAAAATATGGGAATCGGGCGGCATTCTAGTTTGTTGGTCGTAAAATGCAAAACACCGAGGAAGGGTTATGGCGGGGGGACGACTATGTTACGTAGGTCGTATTCTAAGACCAGAATAATTTTTAGGCGATACGGGTTCGGGGGCTCGGGCCCACACGGAAGGCGTGGGCTATAGCACACGAAAATATGGGAATCGGGTGGAATTCTAGATTTTTGGCCGTAAAACGCAAAATAATGAGGAATGGTCATGGTGGGGCGCCGACTATGGTTCCTTAGTTCGTATTCTATGGCCCGAGAAATTTTTAGGCGATCCGGGTCCGGGGGTCCCGGGACCACTTTGAAGGCGTGGGCTATATAGCACACGAAAATATGGGAATCGCGTAGAATTCTAATTTTTTGGCCGTAAAACGCAAAAAAACGAGGAACGGTCATTGCGGGGCGGTAACTATGGTTCCTTAGTTCGTATTTCATGGCCCAAATTTTTTTTAGGTGATCGGGGTCCGGGGGCTCGGGCCCACTCGGAAGGCGTGGGCTATAGGACACGAAAATATGGGAATTGGGCGGAATTCTAGTTTTTTGGCCGTAAAACACAAAATAATGAGGAACGGTCATGGTGGGGTGCCGATTATGGTTCCTTAGGTAGTATTCTATAGCCCGAAAAAAATTTAGGCGATGCGGGTCCGGGGGCTCGGTCCCTCTCTGAAGGCGTGGGCTATAGCACATGAAAATATGGGAATCGGGTAAAATTCTAGTTTTTTGGCCGTAAAACGCAAAAAAAACGAGGAACGGTCATGGCAGGGCGGTAACTATGGTTCCTTAGTTCATATTTCATGGCCCGAAATTTTTTTAGGCGATCGTGGTCCGGGGGCCCGAAATTCTAGGTTTTTGCCGTAAAATGCAAAATCACGAGGAACGATCATGGAGGGGCAGCAACTATGGTTCTATAGGTCGTATTCTATGGCCTGAAAAAATTTTAGGCGATCCAGATCCGGTGGCTTAGTCCCACTTAGAAGGCACACGAAAATATGGGAATCGGGCAGAATTCTAGTTTTTTGGCCGTAAAATGCAAATAAATAAGGAACGGTCTTGGTGGGGGGCAAATATGGTTCCTTGGATCATATTCTATGGTCCGAAACCTTGTTAGGCAATTCGAGACCAGGGGCTCGGGCCCACTCTGAAGGCATGGGCTATAGCACAAGAAAATATGGGAATCAGGCGGAATTCTAGTTTTTTGGCCGTAAAATGCAAAAGAATGAGGAACGGTCATGATGGAGCTGTGACTATGGTTCATTAGGTCGTATTCTATTACCCAAAATATTTTTAGACAATTCGGGTCCCGGGCCTCAGGTCCACTCTGAAGGCGTGTAGCGCACGAAAATATGGAAAACATGCATAATTCTAGTTTTTTAGCCGTGAAACATATAAACACGAGGAACGGTCATGTCGGGGTCGGGGGGGACCTGTCCATTGGGAAGTAGCATATGAAAATATGGGAATCAGGCGGAATTCTAGTTTAATGGCCGTAAAACGCAAAAATATGAGGATTGGTCATGGCGAGACGACGACTATGGTTCCTTGGGTGGTATTCTATGGGCAAAAATTTTTTTAGGCAATCCAGGTCCGAGGGCTCGAGCCCACTCTGAAGGCGTGGGCTATAAGCACACGAAAATATGGCAATCGGGCAGAATTCTAGTTTTTTGGCCGTATAACGCAAAACAAAATGAGGAACAGTCATGGCGGGGCGGCGACTATGGTTCCTTGGGTCGTATTCTATAGCTCAAATTTGTTTAGGCGATCCGGGTCCAGGTGATCGGTCCCACTCTGAAGGCGTGGACTAAGCACACGAAAATATAGCAATCGGGCGGAATTCTAGTTTTTTGGCCGTAATACGCAAAAACATGAGGAACGATCATGGAGAGGCAGTAACTATGGTTCCTTAGGTCGTGTTTCATGGCCCGAAATTTTTTTAGACGATCCGGGTGCGGGGGCTCGAGCCCGCTCGGAAGGCGTGGGATATAGCACACGAAAATATGGGAATCGGGCGGAATTCTAGTTGTTTGGCCGTAAAAGGCAAAAAAATGAGGAACGTTCATTGCGGAGCGGTAACTATGGTTCGTTAGGTCGTATTTCATGGCCAGAAAAATTTTAGTCTATCCGGGTCCGGGGGTCGGGGCCCATTCGGAAGGCGTGGGCTATAGAACACGAAAATATGGGAATCGGGCGGAATTCTAGTTTTTTGGCCGTAAAACCTAAAAACATGAGGAACGGTCATGGCGAGGCGGCGACTATGGTTCCTTAGGTAGTATTCTACAGGCCGAAATTTTTTTATGCAATCCGGGTCCGAGGGCTCGGGCCCACTCTGAAGGCGTGGGCTATAAGCACACGAAAATATGGGAAACGGGCGGAATTCTAGTTTTTTGGCCGTAAAATACAAAACAACAAGGAACGGTCATGGTGAGGCGGCGAAAATGGTTCCTTAGAACGTATTCTATGGCCCAAAAAAGTTTTAGGCGATCCGGGTCCTGGGGCTCGTGCCCACTCTGAAGGAGTGGGCTATAGCACATAAAAATATGGGAATCAGGCGTAATTCTAGTTTTTGGCTTTAAAATGCTAAAACAATAGAGGAACGGTCATAACGGGGCGACGATTATGGTTCCTTGGGTCGTATTCTATGGCCCGAAAATTGTTTAGGCGATCCTGGTCCGGGGGTCGGGCCCACTCTGAAGGCGTGGGCTATAAGCACACGAATATATAGGAATCAGGCAGAATTCTAGTTTTTAGGCCGTAAAATGCAAAAACACGAGGAATTGGTTCCTTAGGTCGTATTTCATGGCCAGGGAATTTTTTAGGCTATCGGGGCCCGGGGAGCTCGGGCCCACTGGAAAGGCGTGGGCTATAGAACACGAAAATATGGGAATCATGCGGAATTCTAGTTTTTTGGCCGTAAAACGTAAAAACAAGAGGAACGGTCATGGCGGGGCGGCGACAATGGTTCCTTAGGTCGTATTCTATGGCCAAAAAAAGTTTTAGGCTATCCGAGTCCTGGGGCTCGTGCCCACTTTGAAGGCGTGGGCTATAGCATATGAAAATATGGGAATTGAGCGTAATTCTAGTTTTTTGGTCGTAAAAGGCAAAAAATAAAAGAGGAACGGGGATGGCGAGGCGGCGACTATGGTTCCTTGGGTCGTATTCTATGGCCCGAAATTTTTTTAGACGATCCGGTTCCGGGGGGCTCGGGCCCACCCTGAAGGAATGGGCTATAAGCACATGAAAATATAGGAATAAGGCGGAATTCTAGTTTTTAGGCCGTAAAACGCAAAAACACGAGGAAATGTCATGGAAAGGAAGTAATTATGGTTCCTTAGGTCGTATTTCATTGCTAGAAAGTTTTTTAGGCGATCGGGGTCCGGGGATCCCGGGCCCACTCGGAAGGCGTGGGCTATAGAACACGAAAATATGAGAATCAGGCGGAATTCTAGTTTTTTGGCCGTAAAACATAAAAAATGAGGAACGGTCATGGCGGTGCGACGACTACGGTTCCTTAGGTCGTATTCTATAGGCCAAAATAGTTTTAGTCGATCCGGGTCCGAGGGCTCGAGCCCATTCTAAAGGCATATTCTATAAGCACATGAAAATATGGGAATCGGGCGGAATTCTAGTTTTTTGGCCGTAAAACGCAAAAAAATGAGGAACTTTCATGGCAGGGCAACGACTAGGGTTCCTAGGGTCGTATTCTATGGCCCGAAAAGTTTTTAGGCGATCCGGGTCCAGGGGCTCGGGCCCACACTGAAGGTGTGGGCTATATGCACACGAAAATATGGGAATCGAGCGGAATTCTAGTTTTTTGGCAGTAAAATGCAAAAACACGAGGAACGTTCATTGCGGAGCGGTAACTATGGTTTGTTAGGTCGTATTTCATGGCCCGGAAAATTTTTAAGCGCTTGGGGTCCGGGGGGCCCAGGCCCACTCGGAAGGCGTGGGCTATAGAACACGAAAATATGGGAATCGCGCGGATTTCTAGTTGTTTGGCTGTAAAATGCAAAAGAATGAGGAACGGTCATGGTGGGGCGGCGACTATGGTTCCTTAGGTCGTATTCTATGGCCCAAAAAAGTTGTGGTGATCCGGGTCCTAGGGCTCGTGCCCACTCTGTATGCGTGCGGCATAGCACATGAAAATATGGGAATCGGGCAGAATTCTAGTTTTTTGGCCGTAAAACGCAAAAAAGAGGAACGGTCATGGGGGGGCGACGACTATGGTTCCTTGGGTCGTATTCTACGGGTCTAAAATATTTTATGCAATCCGGGTCTGAGGACTCGGACCCACTCTGAAGGCGTGGGCTATAAGCACACGAAAATATGGGAATCAGGCGAAATTCTAGCTTTTTGGCCGTAAAATGCAAAACAACGAGGAACGGTCATGGTGGGGCGGCGACAATGGTTCCTTAGTTCGTATTCTATAGCCCAAAATCATTTTAGGCGATCCGGGTGCTGGGGCTCGTGCCCACTCTGAAGGTGTGAGCTATAGCACATGAAAATCTGGGAATCGGGCGGAATTCTAGTTTTTTGGCCGTAAAACGCAGACAAATGTGGAACGGTCATGGTGGGGCAGTGACTATGGTTCCTTAGGTCATATTTGATGGCCCGGAAAAGTTTTAGGTGAAATGGGTCTGTGGGGCCCGGGCCCACTCGGAAGGCGTGGACGAAAATATGGGAATCAAGCAGAATTCTAGATCTTTTACCATATATTGCAAAACAATGAGGAAAGGTCATGGAAGGGGAGTGAATGTGGTTCCTTAGGTCGTATTTGATGGCCCGGAAAGTTTTTAGCCAATCCGGGTCCACTCGGAAGGTGTGGGCTATAGCACATGAAAATATGGGAATCGTGCGAAATTCTAGTTTCTTGGTCGTAAAACTCAAAAAAACAAGGAGCGGTCATGGAGGGGCGGTGACTATGGTTCTTTAGGTTGTATTTGATGGCCTGGAAAATTTTTAGGCGATCCGGGTCCGAGGGGCCCGGGACCACTCGGAACGCATGGGCTATAGAACACAAAAATATGGGAATCAGGCGGAATTTTAGTTTTTTTGCCATAAAATGCAAACAAACGAGGAACGGACATTGCAGGGCGGTGACTATGGTTCCTTAGGTCGTATTCTATGGCCCAAAAAATATGAATCGGGCGGAATTCTAGTTTTGTGGCCGTAAAACGCAAAAAAAAAAACGAGGAACGGTCATGGCGGAGCGGTAACAATGGTTCCTTAGGTCGTATTTGATGGCCTGGAAATGCTTTTGGCGATTTGGGTCTGGGGGGTCGGGGCCACTCGGGAGGCGTGGGCTATACCACACGAAACAATAGGAATCGAGCTAAATTCTAGTTTATTGGCCGTAAAACGCAAAAAATGAGGAACGGTCATTACGGGGCGGTGATTATGGTTCCTTAAGTTGTATTTGATGGCCTGAAAAAAATTTAGGCGATCCGGGTCCGGGGGCCCAGGCCCACTCGCAAGGCGTGGGCTATAGCACACGAAAATATGGGAATCAGGCAAAATTCTAGTTTTTTGGCCGTAAAACGCACAACAACGAGGAACGGTTATGGCGGGCCGGTAACTATGGTTTATTAGGACGTATTTCATGGCCCGAAAAAGTTTTAGGCAATCGGGATCCGGACGGCCCGGGCCCACTCGGAAGACGTGGGATATAGCACACGAAAATATGAGAATCAGGTGGAATTCTAGTTTTTTGGCCATATAAAGCAAAACAACGAGGAAAGGTCATGGCTGGTCAGTGACTTTGGTTCCTTAGGTCGTATTTGATGGCCCGAAAAACTTTTAGGCAATCCGGGTCCGGGGGGACCGGGTCCACTCGGAAAATGTGTGTTATAGCACACGAAAATATGGGAATCGTGCAAAATTCTAATTTCTTAGCCGTAAAATGGAAAAAAAAGAGGAGCGGTCATGGCGGGGTATTGACTTTGGTTCCGTAGGTCGTATTTTATCGCCTAGAAAAAATTTTGGCGATCTAGGTCCAGGGGGGCCGGGGACCACTCTGAAGGCGATAGCACATGAAAAATGGGAAACGGGCAGAATTCTAGTTGTAACCGTAAAACGTAAAAAAAAATGAGGAACGGTTATTACGGGGCAGTGACTATGGTTCCTTAGATCGTATTGGATGGCCCAGAAAAAATTTAGGCGATCCGGGTCCACTCGGAAGGTGTGGGCTATAGCACACGAAAATATGGGAATCGTGCGAAATTCTAGTTTCTTGGCCGTAAAACTCAAAAAAACAAGGAGCGGTCATGGAGGGGCGGTGACTATGGTTCTTTAGGTTGTATTTGATGGCCTGGAAAATTTTTAGGCGATCCGGGTCCGAGGGGCCCGGGACCACTCGGAACGCATGGGCTATAGAACACAAAAATATGGGAATCAGGCGGAATTTTAGTTTTTTTGCCATAAAATGCAAACAAACGAGGAACGGACATTGCAGGGCGGTGACTATGGTTCCTTAGGTCGTATTCTATGGCCCAAAAAATATGAATCGGGCGGAATTCTAGTTTTGTGGCCGTAAAACGCAAAAAAAAAAACGAGGAACGGTCATGGCGGAGCGGTAACAATGGTTCCTTAGGTCGTATTTGATGTCCTGGAAATGCTTTTGGCGATTTGGGTCTGGGGGTCGGGGCCACTCGGGAGGCGTGGGCTATACCACACGAAACAATAGGAATCGAGCTAAATTCTAGTTTATTGGCCGTAAAATGCAAAAAATGAGGAACGGTCATTACGGGGCGGTGATTATGGTTCCTTAAGTCGTATTTGATGGCCTGAAAAAAATTTAGGCGATCCGGGTCCGGGGGCCCAGGCCCACTCGCAAGGCGTGGGCTATAGCACACGAAAATATGGGAATCAGGCAAAATTTTAGTTTTTTGGCCGTAAAACGTACAACAACGAGGAACGGTTATGGCGGGCCGGTAACTATGGTTTATTAGGACGTATTTCATGGCCCGGAAAAGTTTTAGGCAATCGGGATCCGGACGCCCCGGGCCCACTCGGAAGACGTGGGATATAGCACACGAAAATATGGGAATCAGGTGAAATTCTAGTTTTTTGGCCATATAAAGCAAAACAACGAGGAAAGGTCATGGCTGGTCAGTGACTATGGTTCCTTAGGTCGTATTTGATGGCCCGAAAAACTTTTAGGCAATCCGGGTCCGGGGGGACCGGGTCCACTCAGAAAGTGTGCGTTATAGCACACGAAAATATGGGAATCGTGCAAAATTCTAATTTCTTAGCCGTAAAATGGAAAAAAAGAGGAGCGGTCATGGCGGGGCATTGACTTTGGTTCCGTAGGTCGTATTTTATCGCCTGGAAAATTTTTTGGCGATCTAGGTCCAGGGGGCCGGGGACCACTCTGAAGGCGATAGCACACGAAAAATGGGAAACGGGCAGAATTCTAGTTGTAACCGTAAAACGTAAAAAAAATGAGGAACGGTCATTACGGGGTAGTGACTATGGTTCCTTAGATCGTATTGGATGGCCCAGAAAAAATTTAGGCGATCCGGGTCCACTCGGAAGGTGTGGGCTATAGCACACGGAACTATGGGAATCGTGCGAAATTCTAGTTTCTTGGCCGTAAAACTCAAAAAAACAAGGAACGGTCATGGAGGTGCGGTGACTATGGTTCTTTAGGTTGTATTTTATGGCCTGGAAAATTTTTTATGCGATCCGGGTCCGAGGGGCCCGGGACCACTCGGAAGGCATGGGCTATAGAACACAAAAATTTGGGAATTAGGCGGAATTTTAGTTTTTTTGCCGTAAAATGCAAACAAACGAGGAACGGACATGGCAGGGCGGTGACTATGGTTCCTTAGGTCGTATTCTATGGCCCGAAAAATATGAATCGGGCGGAATTCTAGTTTTGTGGCCGTAAAACGCAAAAACAAAATGAGGAACGGTCATGGCGGAGCGGTAACAATGGTTCCTTAGGTCGTATTTGATGGCCTGGAAATGCTTTTGGCGATTTGGGTCTGGGGGGTCGGGGCCACTCGGGAGGCGTGGGCTATACCACACGAAATAATAGGAATCGAGCTAAATTCTAGTTTATTGGCCGTAAAACGCAAAAAATGAGGAACGGTCATTACGGGGCGTGATTATGGTTCCTTAAGTCGTATTTGATGGCCTGAAAAAAATTTAGGCGATCCAGGTCCGGGGGCCCAGGCCCACTCGCAAGGCGTGGGCTATAGCACACGAAAATATGGGAATCAAGCAAAATTCTAGTTTTTTGGCCGTAAAACGCACAACAACGAGGAACGGTTATGGCGGGACGGTAACTATGGTTTATTAGGACGTATTTCATGGCCCGGAAAAGTTTTAGGCAATCGGGATCCGGACGGCCCGGGCCCACTCGGAAGACGTGGGATATAGCACACGAAAATATGGGAATCAGGTAGAATTCTAGTTTTTTGGCCATATAAAGCAAAACAACGAGGAAAGGTCATGGCTGGTCAGTGACTTTGGTTCCTTAGGTCGTATTTGATGGCCCGAAAAACTTTTAGGCAATCCGGGTCCGGGGGGACCGGGTCCACTCGGAAAATGTGTGTTATAGCACACGAAAATATGGGAATCGTGCGAAATTCTAATTTCTTAGCCGTAAAATGCAAAAAGAGAGGAGCGGTCATGGCGGGGCATTGACTTTGGTTCCGTAGGTCGTATTTTATCGCCTGGAAAAAATTTTGGCGATCTGGGTCCAGGGGGGCCGGGGACCACTCTGAAGGCGATAGCACACGAAAAATGGGAATCGGGCAGAATTCTAGTTGTCACCGTAAAACGTAAAAAAAATGAGGAACGGTCATTACGGGACAGTGACTATGGTTCCTTAGATCGTATTGGATGGCCCAAAAAAATTTAGGTGATCCGGGTCCGGGGACCTGGGCCCACTCACAAGGAGCACACGAAAATATGGGAATCAGGCGGAATTCTAGCTTTTTTACTGTAAAACGCAAAATAACGTGGAACGGTCAAGGTGGGGCGGCGACTATGGTTCCTTAGGTCATATTTGATGGCCCGAAAAAGTTTTAGGCGATCTGGGTTCGGAGGGCCCGGGCCCACTCGCAAGGCGTGGACGAAAATATAGGAATCGGGCGGAATTCTAGTTTTTTGACAATATAACGCAAAACAATGAGGAAAGGTCATGGCGGGGCAGTGACTATGGTTCCTTTGGTCGTATTTCATGGCCCGGAAAACTTTTAGGCAATCTGAGTCCACTCGGAAGGCGTGGGCTATAACACATGAAAATATGGGAATCGTGCGAAATTCTAGTTTCTTGGCCGTAAAGCGCGAAAACACCAGGAGTTGTCATGGAGGGGCAGTGACTATGGCTCCTAAGGTCGTATTTGATGGCCTAGAAAAGTTTTAGGCGATCTGGGGCAAGGGTGCCCTTGACCCTCGGATGGCGTGGGCTATTGCACACGAAAAATATGAATCGGGTGAAATTCTAGTTTTGATGGCCAGGAAAATTTTTAGGCTATCCAGGTCTGGGGACCCGAGCCCACTTGCAAGGCGTGGGCTATAGCACACGAAAATATGGGAATCAGGCGGAATTCTAGTTTTTTTGCCGTAAAACGCAAAACATCGAGGAACGGTCATGGCAGGTGGTAACTATGGTTTCATAGGTCGTATTTCATGGCCCGGAAAACTTTTAGGCGATCGGGGTCCATGGGGTTCGAGTCCACTCGGAAAGCGTGGGTTATAAGCACACTAAAATATAGGAATCGGCCCGAATTGGCATTTTTTGGCCGTAAAACGCAAATATATGAGGAACGGTCATCGCGGGGCGGTGACTATGGTTCCTTAGGTAGTATTTGATGGCCCGAAAAAATTTTAGGCGATCCGAGTCTAGAGGGACCGGCCCACTCGGAAGGGGGCACACAAAAATATTGTAATCGGGAGGAATTCTAGTTTTTTGTCCGTCAAACGCAAAAAACGAGGAACGTTCATGGCAGGCCGATGACTATGGTTCCTTAGGCCGTAATTGATGGCCCGGAAAAATTTTAGGCTATCCGGGTCCGGGGGGCCCGGGACCACTCGAAAGGCGTGGGCTATATTAGCACACGAAAATATGCGAATCAGGTGGAATTCTAGTTTTTCGGCCGTAAAACGCAAACAAACGAGGAAAGGTCATGGCAGGGTGGTGACTATAGTTCCTTAGGTTGTATTCGATGGCCCGTAAAAGTTTTAGGCGATCGGGGTCCGGGCAGCCCGGGTCCACACGGAAGGAGTGTATAGCACACGAAACTATGGAAATCGGGCGGAATTCTAGTTTTTTGGCCGTAAAACGCAAATATACAAGTAACTGTCATGGAGGGGAGGTATCTATGGTTTCTTAGGTCATATTTCATGGCCCAAAAAAGTTTTAGGCGATCGGGGTTCGGGCAGCCCGGGCCAACACAGAAGGAGTGGGCTATATAAGCACACGAAAATATGGGAATCGAGCGGAATTCTAGTTTTTTGGCCGTAAAAAGCAAAACACGAAGAACGGTCATGGCAGGACGGTGACTATGGTTTCTCAGGTAATAATGGATGGCCGATAAAATATTTAGGCTATCCGGGTCCGGGGTCCCGGGCCCACTCAAAAGGCGGGGGCTATAGCACACGAAAATATGGGAATCAGGCGGATTTCTAGTTTTTCGACCGTAAAACGCAAAAAATGAGGAAAGGTCATGGCAGGGTGGTGACTATGGTTCCTTAGGTCATATTCTATGGCCCATAAAATTTTAGGCAATCCGGATCCGGAGGGCCCAAGCCTACTCGGAAAGCGTGGGCTATAGCACACGAAAACATGGGAATCGGGTGAAATTCTAGGTTTTTGGCCATATAACGTAAACAACGAGGAAAGGTCATAGCGGGGCAGTAACTATGGTTCATTATGTTGTATTTGATTCCCCGAAAAAAATTTAGGCAATCCGAGTCAGAGGGACCTGGCCCACTCAGAAGGCGTGAGTTATAGCACACGAAAATATGGGAATCGGGCGAAATTCTAGTTTTTTGGCCGTATAATGGAAAAAATGAGGAAAGTTCATGGCAGGGCATTGACTATGGTTCCTTAGGTCGTATTTGATGGTCCGGAAAAATTTTGGCGATCCGAGTCCAGGGGGCGTGGCCCACTCGGAAGGCATGGGCTATAGCTCACGAAAATATGGGAATCAGGCGGAATGCTAGTTTTTGGTGGTAAAATGCATAAAACGAGGAACGATCATGGAGGGATGGTGAAAATGGTTCCTTAAGTCGTATGTGATGGCATGGAAAAGTTTTAGGCGATCATTGTCTGGGGGGTCGGGCCCATTTGGAAGGCGGAATCAAGCGGAATTCAAGTTTTTTGGCTATAAAACACAAAACAAAACGTTGAACGGTCATGGCGGGTCGGTGACTATGGTTCCTTAGGTAAAATTTGATGGCTTGGAAAATTTTTAGGCGATCTGGGTCTGGGGGTCCCGGGCCCGCTCGGAAGGCGTGGACGAAAATATGGGAATCAGGCGGAATTCTAGTTTTTTGGCTATATAATGCAACATAATGAGGAAAGGTCATAGTGGGGGCAGTGACTATGCTTCCTTAGGTCGTATTTGATGGTTTGGAAAAATTTTAGGCTATCCGGGTCTGGGGGAACTGGGTCCACTCGGAAGGCGTGGGCTAACAAAACAATTTGAGAATCGTGCAAAATTCTAGTTTCTTGGCCGTTAAATGCAAGACAACGAGGAGCGGTCATGGCGGGGTAGTGACTATGGTTCCATAGGTCGTATTTGATGGCCCGAAAAATTTTTAGGCGATCCGGGTCCAGGAGGCCCGGGACCATTCGGAAGGCGTGGGCTATAGCACACGAAAAATATGAATCGGGCGGAATTCTAGTTTTTGGCCGTAAAACTCAAAAGAATGAGGAACAGTCATTACGGGGTAGTGACTATGGTTCCTTAGGTCGTATTTGATGGCTCGGAAAATTTTTATGCGATCCGGGTCCGAGGACATGGGCCCACTCGCAAGGCGTGGGCTATAGCACACGAAAATATGGAAATCGGGCGGAATACTAGTTTTTTGGCCGTAAAATGCAAAGCATCGAGGAACGGTCGTGGCAGGGCGTTAACTATGGTTTCTTAAGGCGTGGGTTATAGCACACGAAATTATGAGAATCGGGCGAAATTCTAGTTTTTGGGCCGAAAAACGTAAATATACGAGAAATGGTCATGGCGGGGAGGTGGCGATAGTTCCTCAGGTCGTATTTGATTACCCGGAAAAACTTTCAGGCGATCCGAGTCTGGAGAGGCCGGCCCACTCGGAAGGCGGCATACGAAAATAGGGTAATCAGGTGGAATTCTTGTTTTTTGGCCGTAAAACGCAAAAAAATAGGAACGGTCGTGGCAGGGTGGTGACTATGGTTCCTTAGGTTGACATTTCTGGCCCGGAAAAGTTTTAGGCTATCCGGGTCCGGGGGGCAGGCCCGCTCGGAAGGCGGCACACGAAATTATGGTAATCGAGAGAAATTTTAGTTTTTTGGCCGTAAAATTCAAAAGAAATGAGGACCGTCATGGAAAGGCGGTGACTATGGTTCCTTAGGTCGTAATTGATGGCCCAAAAAATATTTTGGCTATCCGAGTCTGGGGGCCCCGGGCCCACTCGAAAGGCATGGGCTATAGCACACGAAAATATGGGAATCATGCGGAATTCTAGTTTTTCGGCCCTAAAATGCAAACAAACGAGGAAAGGTCATGGCGGGGTGGTGACTATGGTTCCTTAGGTCGTATTCGATGTCCCGAAAATTTTTAGGCGATACACGAAAATATGGGAATCAGGCGGAATTCTAGTTTTTTGGTCGTAAAACGCAAATACACGAGGAACGGTCATGGCAAGGAGGTGACTTTGGTTCCTTAGGTCGTATTTGATGGCCCAGAAAATGTTTACGCAATCCGGATATGGAGGGGCCGGCCCACTCGGAAGGCAGCGCACGAAAATATGGTAATCGGGAGGAATTCTTGTTTTTTGGCCGTAAAACGCAAAACAAATGAGGAACGGTCATGGAAAGGCGGTGACTATGGTTTCTTAGGCCGTAATTGATGGCCGAAAAAAATTTAGGCTATCCGGGTCCGGGGGGCCCGGGCCCACTCGAAAGGCATGGGCTAGAGTACACGAAAATATGGGAATCATGCGGAATTCTAGTTTTTCGGCCCTAAAACGCAAACAAACGAGGAAAGGACATGGCGTAGTGGTGACTATGGTTCCTTAGGTCGTATTCGATATCCCGGAAATTTTTAGGCGATACACGAAAATATGGGAATTAGACGGAATTCTAGTTTTTTGGTCGTAAAACGCATATTTATGAGGAACGGTCATGGCGGGGAGCTGACTTTGGTTCCTTAGGTCGTATTTGATGGTTGGGAAAAATTTTAGGCAATCCGGATCTGGAGGGGCCGGCCCACTCGGAAGGCGGCACACTAAAATATGGTAATCGGGAGAAATTCTAGTTTATTTGCCGTAAAATGCAAAAAAATGAGGAACGGTCATGGAAAGGCGGTGACTATGGTTCCGTAGGTCATAATTAATGGCCTTGATAATTTTTGTCTATCCTGGTCCAGGGGCCCGGGCCCACTCGAAAGGCGTGGGCTATAGCACACGAAAATATGGGAATCATGCAGAATTCTAGTTTTTTGGACCCTAAAATGCAAACAAACAAGGAAAGGTCAAGGCGGGGTTGTGACTATGGTTCCTTAGGTAGTATTTGACATCCCGAAAAAATTTTAGGCGATCCGGGTTTTGAAGGGTCGGCCCACTCGGAAGGCGGCACATGAAAATATGTTAATCGGGCGGAATTCTAGGTTTTTGGCCGTAAAAAGTAAATAAAGAGGAATTGTCATGGCAGGACGGTGAGTATGGTTCTTAGGTCATAATTGATGGCCCGGAAAAATTTTAGGTTATCCGGGTCCTAGAGGCCCGGGCCCACTCGAAAGGCGTGGGCTATAACACACGAAAATATGGGAATTAGGCGAAATTCTAGTATTTCGGCCGTAAAATGCAAAAAATGAGGAAAGGTCATGGAGGGGTGGTGACTATGGTTCCTTAGTTCGAATTCGATGGCCTGTAAAATTTGAGGCGATCTGAGTCCGAGGGGCCTAAGCCCACTCGGAAGGCGTGGGCTATAGCACACGAAAATATGGGAATCGGGTGGAATTCTAGTTTTTTGGCCGTACATCGCAAATGAGGAAAGGTCATGGCGGGGCAGTGACTATGGTTCCTTATGTCGTATTTGATGGCCCGAAATTTTTTTACGCGATCCGGGTCAGGGGGCCGTGGCCCACTCGGAAGGCGTGGGCTATAGCACACGAAAATATGGGAATCAGGAGAAATGCTAGTTTTTGGGCCGTAAAATGCATAAAACGAGGAACGATCATGGAGGGGTGGTGACAATGGTTCCTTAGGTCGTATTTGATGGCCTGGAAAAGTTTTAGGCGATCCGGGTCTGAGGGTCCGGCCCACTTGGAAGGCATGGGCTATAGCACACGAAAATATGGGAATCATGCGAAATTCTAGCTTTTTGGCTGTAAAACACCAAAAAACGTGGAACGGTCATGGTGTGGTGGTGATTATGGTTCCTTAGGTCATATATGATGGCCCGGAAAATTTTTTGGCGATCTGGGTCCGGGGGGTTCGGGCCCACCCGGAAGGCGTGGACCAAAATATAGGAATCAGGCAGAATTCTAGTTTTTTGGCCATATAACGCAAAACAATGAGGAAAGGTCATGGCACTACAGTGACTATGGTTCCTTTGGTGGTATTTGATGGCCCGGAAAACTTTTAGGCAATCCGGGTCCACTCAGAAGGTGTGGGCTATAACACACAAAAATATGGGAATCGTGTGAAATTCTAGTTTCTTGGCCATAAAACTTAAAAACATGAGGAGAGGTCATGGCGGGGCGGTGAATATGGTTCCTTAGGTCATATTTGATGGCTTGAAATTTTTTTAGGCGATCCGGGTCCGGGGGCTCGGGACCACTCGGAAGGCGTGGGCTATAGCACACGAAAAATATGAATCGGGTGAAATTTTAGTTTTGTGGCCGAAAAATGCAAAAAATAGGAGGAACGGTCATTACGGGGTGGTGACTATGGTTCTTTAGGTTGTATTTGATGGCCAGGAAAACTTTTAAGCGATCCGGGTCTGGGGACCCGGGCCCACTAGCAAGGAATGGGCTATAACACTTTAAAATATGGGAATCAGGCGGAATTCTAGTTTTTTGGCCGTAAAACGCAAAACAACGAGGAACGGTTATGGCGGGGCGGTAAATAAGGTTACTTATGTCGTATTCGATGGCCCGAAAATTTTTTAGGTGATCCGGGTCTGAAGGAGCCGGCCCACTCGGAAGGGGGCACACAAAAAAATGGTAATCGGGCGGAATTCTAGTTTTTTTTCGGTAAAATGCAAAAAACGAGGAACGGTCATGGCAGGCCGGTGAATTTGGTTCCATAGGTCGTAATTGATGGCCCGAAAAAATTTTAGGCTATCCGGGCTCATGGGGCCCGGGCCCAATCGAAAGGCGTGGGCTATATTAGCACACGCAAATATGGGAATCAGGCGAGATTCTTGTTTTTCGGCCGTAAAACGCAAACAAAGGAGGAAAGGTCATGGCGGGGTGGTGACTATGGTTCCTTAGGTCGTATTCGATGTCCCAGAAAATTTTAGGTGATCCGGTTCCGGAGGGCCCAAGCCCACTCGGAAGGCGTGGGCTATATCTCATAAAAATATGGGAATCAGGTGGAATGCTACTTTTTTGGCCGTAAAATGCATAAAATGAGGAACGATCATGGCGGGGTGGGGACAATAGTTCTTTAGGCTGTATTTTATGGCCTGGAAAAGTTTTAGGCGATTCGGGTCTGGGGGGTCAGGCCCACTTGGAAGGCCTGGGCTATAGCACACGAAAATATGGGAATCATGCGGAATTCTAGCCTTTTGGCTATAAAATGTAAAGAAACGTGGAACGGTCATGGAGGGGCGGTGACTATGGTTCCTTAGGTCATATTTGATAGCCCAAAAAAGTTTTAGGCGATCTGGGTCCGGGTGGCCCGGGTCCACTCGGAAGGTGTGTGCTATAGCACACGAAAATATGGGAATCGTGCAAAATTCTAATTTCTTGGCCGTAAAATGCAAAACAAAGTGGAGTGGTCATGGCGGGGCAGTGACTTTGGTTCCATAGGTCTTATTTTATGTCCCGAAAAATTTTTAGGCGATCCCGGTCTGAGGGGTCGTGAACCACTCGGAAGGCGTTGGCTATAGCACACGAAAAATGGAAATCGGGCGAAATTCTAGTGTTGTGGTCGTAAAACGCAAAAAAATGACGAACGGTCATTACACCGCAGTGACTATGGTTCCTTAGTTCATATTGGATGACCAAACAAATTTTAGGCGATCCGGGTCCGGGGACCCGGGCCTACTCGCAAGGCGTGGGCTATATAGCACACGAAAATATGAGAATCGGGCGGATTTCTAGTTTTTTGGCCGTAAAATGCAAAACATCGAGGAACGGTCATGGAGAGGCGGTAACTATGGTTTCTTAGGTCGTATTGCTTGGCCCGGGAAATTATTAGGCGATCGGGGTCCGGTGGGCCTAGGCCCACTCAGAATGCGTGGGCTATAGTATACGATAATATGGGAATCGGGCGGAATTCTATTTTTTGGCCATAAAATGCAAATATATGAGGAACGGTCATGAAGGGGCGGTGAATATGGTTCCTTAGGTCGTATTGGATGGCTCGGAAAAATTTTAGGCGATCCGGGTGTGGAGGGGCCGGCCCACTCGGAAGGCGGCACACGAAAATATGGGAATCGTGCGGAATTCTAGTTTTTTGGCCGTAAAATGCAAAAAAACGAGGAAAGGTCATGGAGGTGTGGTGACTATGGTTCTTAGGTCGTATTCGTTGGCCAGAAAAGTTTTAGTCGATCCGGGTCCGGGGGGCCCAACCCCAATCGGAAGGTGTAGGCTATAGCACTCGAAAATATGGGAATCGGGCAGAATTATAGTTTTTTGGTCGTATAACGCAAACAATGAGGAAAGGTCATGGAGGGGCAGTGACTATGGTTCCTTAGGTCGTATTTGATGGCGAAAAAAGTGAATTTCATCAAAATTTGGCATTTTAGGAATAAAATACGGCCTGAGCTAAAATACCCGATATTTATGGACTAGTACCAAACAAGGTATCACAAGACCATGATATACGAGGAACGATCATGGCGGGATGGTGACAATGGTTACTTAGGTCGTATTTGGTGGCATGGAAAATTTTTAGCGATCTGTGTCTCGGGCTCCGGGGGGACCGGGTCCACTCGGAAGGCGTGGGCTAACATGAAAATATGGGAATCGTGTAAAATTCTAGTTTCTTGGCCGTAAAATGCAAAACAATGAGGAGCGGTCATGGCAGGGAGGTGACTATGGTTCCTTAGGTCATATTTGATGGCCCGAAAAAATTTTAGGCGATCCGAGTCTGGGGGGCCCGGGACCATTCGGAAGGCGTGAGCTATGAATCGGGCGGAATTCTAGTTTTATGGCCGTAAAACTCAAAAAAATGAGGAACGGTCATTACGGGACGGTGACTATGGTTCTTTAGGTCGTATTGGATGGCCCGGAAAATATTAGGCGATCCGGGTCCGAGGACATGGGCCCACTCGCAAGGCGTGGCTGTAGCACACGAAAATATGATAATCGGGCGGAATTCTAGTTTTTTGGCCGTAAAATGCAAAACATCGAGGAACGGTCATGGACGGGCAGTAACTATGGTTTCTTAAGGCGTGGGCTATACCACACGAAAATATGAGAATCAGGCGAAATTCTAGTTTTGGGCCGTAAAACGCAAATATACGAGGAATGGTCATGGCGGGGTGGTGACGGTGGTTCCTTAGGTCGTATTTTATGGTCCGGAATATTTTTTAGGCGATCCAGGTCTGGAGGGGCCAGCCCACTCGGAAGGCGGCACACAAAAATATGGTAATCGAGCGGAATTCTAGTTTTTTGGCCGTAAATCGCAAAACAAAGAGGAACGGTCATGGCAGGGCGGTGACTATGGTTCCTTAATTCATAATTGATGGCCCAAAAAAGTTTTAGGCTATCCGGGTGTGGGGGGCCCGGGACCACTTGGAAGGTATGGGCTATAGCACACGAAATTATGGGAATCAGGCGGAATTCTAGCTTTTTCAGCTGTAAAATGCCAAAATCGTGGAACGGTCATGGAGGGGCGGTGGCAATGGTTCCTTAGGTCATATTTGGTGTCCCGTAAAAGTTTTAGGCGATCTGGGTCCGGGGGGCCCGTGCCCACTCGGAAGGCGTTGATGAAAATATGGGAATTTGGTAGAATTCTAGGTTTTTTGCCATATAACGCAAAACAACGAGGAAAGGTCATGGCGGGGAAGTGACTATGGTTCCTTAGGTCATATTTGATGTCCGGGAAAACTTTTAGGCAATTTGTGTCTGGGGGGACCGGGTCCGCTCGAAAGGCATGGGCTATAACACACGAAAATATGGGAATCGTGTGAAATTCTAGTTTCTTGGCCGTGAAACGCAAATCAACGAGGAGCGGTCATGGCGGGGCAGTGACTATGGTTCCTTAGGTTGTATTTGATGGCCTGAAAAACTTGTATGCAATCTGCTATAGCAAACACAAATAGGGAATCGTGCGAAATTCTAGTTTCTTGGCCGTAAAACGCAGAAAAACGAGGAGTGGTCATGGAGGGGCAGTGAATTTGGTTCCTTAGGTCGTATTTGATGACCCAGAAAAATTTTAGTCGATCCGGGTTCGGGGGGCTGGGGACCACTCGGAAGGTGTGGGCTATGTATTATATGTATTATAGCCCACGCCTTCCGAGTGGGCCCGAGGTCCCGAACCTGGATCGCCTAAAAATATTTCGGGTCATAGAACACGACCTAAGGAACAATAGTTGCCGCCCTACCATAACAGTTCCTCATTTTTTTCGTTTTACGACCAAAAAGCTAGTATTCTGCCCGATTCCCATATTTTCGTGTGCTATAGCCCACGCCTTCCGAGTGGGCCCAGCCCCATCGGACTCCGAGCGCCTAAAATTTTTTCGGACCATGAAATACGACCTAACAAACCATAGTTACCACCCCTCCATGACCGTTCCTCGTGTTTTTGCCTTTTACGGCCAAAAAACTAGAATTCCGCCCGATTCCCATATTTTCATGTGCATAGCCCACGCCTTCAGAGTGGGCCCTAGCACCTGTACACGGATCGCCTAAAAATATTTCGGGCCATAGAATACGACCCAAGGAAACATATTCGCCGCCCCGCCATGACCGTTCCGCATATTTTACGTTTTACGGCCAAAATACTAGAATTTTGCCCGATTCCTATATTTTTGTGTTTTATAGCCCACGCCTTCCGAGTGGGTCCGGGCCCCCGGACCCCGATCGCCTAAAAACTTTTGGGCCTTTAAATACGACCAAAGTAACCATAGTTACCACCCCGCCATGACCGTTCCTTGTTTTTTTTTGCATTTTACGTCCAAAGTACTAAAATTCCGCCCAATTCCCAAATTTTCGTGTGCTATAGCCCACGCCTTCGAAGTGGTCCCGAGACCCCGGACCCGGATCGCCTAAAATTTATTAGGGCCATAGGAACGACCTAAGGAACCATAGTCTCCGCCTCGCCATGACCGTTCCTTGTTTTTCTGCGTTTTACGGCCAAAAAACTAGAATTCCGCCCGATTCCCATAATTTCGTGTGCTATAGCCCACGCCTTGAGAGTGGGCCCGAGCCCCCGGACCCGGATCACCTACAATTTTTTCGGGCCATAGAATACGACCTCAGGAACCATAGTCGCTGCCCCGCCTTGACCGTTCCTAGTGTTTTTGCATTTTACGGCAAAAAAACTAGAATTCCGCCCGATTCCCATATTTTCATGTTCTGTAGCCCACGCTTTCCGTGTGGTCCCAGGCCCCCCGGACCCGGATTGCCTAAAATTTATTAGGGCCATAGGAACAACCTAAGGAACCATAGTCTCCGCCTCGCCATGACCGTTCCTTGTTTTTCTGCGTTTTACGGCCAAAAAACTAGAATTCCGCCAGATTCTCATAATTTCGTGTGCTATAGCCCACGCCTTGAGAGTGGGCCCGAGCCCCCGGACCCGGATCACCTACAATTTTTTCAGGCCATAGAATACGACCTCAGGAACCATAGTCGCTGCCCTGCCATGACCGTTCCTAGTGTTTTTGCGTTTTACGGCAAAAAAACTAGAATTCCGCCCGATTCCCATATTTTCATGTTCTATAGCCCACGCTTTCCGTGACCCGGATTGCCTAAAAATTTTCTGGACCATGAAATACGACCTAAGGTACCATAGTTACTGCCCCGCCATGACCGTTCCTCGTTTTTTTGCGTTTTACGGCCGAAAAACTAGAATTTTGCCTGATTCCCATATTTTCGTCTGCTATAGCCCACGCATTCAGAGTGGGCCCGAGCCACCAGACCCGGATAGCCTAAAAATTTTTCAGGCCATAGAATACGACCTAAGGAATCATAGTCTCCACCCCGCCATGACCGTTATTCGTTTTTCTGCGTTTTACGGCCAAAAAACTAGAATTTCGCCCTATTTCCATATTTTCGTGTGTTATAACTCGCGCCTTCAGAGTGGGCCCAAGCCCCCCTGACCCCGATCGCCGACAACTTTTTTGGGCCATAGAATAAGGCCTAAGGAACCATAGTCGCCGCCCCGCCATGACCGTTCCCAGTGTTTTTACGTTTCACGACCAAAAACCTAGAATTCCACCCGATTCCCATATTTTTGTTTTCTATAGCCACGCCTTCCGTGTGGTCCCGGGCCCCCCGGACCCCGATCGTCAAAAAATTTTCTGGACCATAAAATACGACCTAAGGTACCATAGTTATCGCCCCGCCATGACCGTTCCTCATTTTTTTTGCGTTTTACGGCCATAAAACTAAAAGTCCGCCCGATTCCCATATTTTCGTGTGTTATAGCCCACGCCTTTCGAGTGGACCCGAGACCCCGAACCCGGATCGCCTAAAAATTTTTTAGTTAATAGAATACGACCTAAGGAACCATAGTCGCCGCCTCGCCATGACTGTTCCTTATGTTTTTGCGTTTTATAACCAAAAAACTAGAATTCCGCCCGATTCCCATATTTTCGTGTTCGCCCACGCCTTCCGAGTGGGCCTAAAAATTTTCTAGGCTATGAAACACGACCTAAGGAACCATAGTCGCCGCCCCACCATGACCGTTCCTAGTGTATTTGTGTTTTACGGCCAAACAACTAGAATTCCGCCCGATTCCCATATTTTCATGTTCTATAACCCACGCCTTCTGTGTGGTCCCAGGCCCCCCGGACCCGATCGCCTAAAAAATTTTCGGCCCATGAAATACGACCTAAGGTACCATAGTTACCGCGCTGCCATGACCGTTCCTCGGAGTTTTGTGTTTTACGGCCAAAAAACTAGAATTTTGCCCGATTCCCATATTTTCGTGTGCTATAGCCCACGCCTTCCGAATTGGCCCGAGACCCCGAACTCGGATCGCCTAAAAATATTTTGGGTCATATAATACCACCTAAGGAAACAAAGTTGCTTCCCCTCCATGACCGGTCCTCATTGTTTTGCGTTTTACGAACAAAAAACTAGAATTCCACTCGATTCCCATATTTTCGTGTGCTATAGCTCATGCCTTCCGAGTGGGTTCGGCTCCCCCTCACCCGTAACACTTAAAAAAAAATTGGGCCATGAAATACAACCTAACAAACAATAGTTACCGCCTCGCCATAACCGTTCCTCGTGTTTTTGCGTTTTATGGACAAAAAAGTAGAATTCCGCCCGATTCCCATATTTTCGTGTGCTAATTCCACGCTTTCAGAGTGGGCCCGAGCCCCCGGACCCGGATCTTCTAAAAAGTTTTGGGGCCATAGAATACGACCTAAAGAACCATAGTCACCGCCAAGCCATGACCGTTCCTTGTTTTTCTGCGTTTTAAGGCCAAAAAACTAGAATTCTGCCTAATTCCCATATTTTCGTATGCTATAGCCCACGCCTTTAGAGTGGGCCCGATCACCCGGACCCAGATAGCCTAAAAACATTTCGGGCCATAGAATACGACCTAAGGAACCATATTCTCTACCCCGCCATGACCATTCCACATTTTTCTGCGGTATACGGCCAAAAAACTATAATTCCGCCCGATTCCCATATTTTCATGTGCTATAGACACGCCTTCAGAGTGGGCCGAGCCCCCGGACCCGGATCGCGTACAATTTTTTCGGGCCATAGAATACAACCTAAGGAACCATAGTCGCCTCCCCGCCATGACCGTTACTAGTGTTTTTGCGTTTTACGGCCAAAAAACTAGAATTTTGCCCGATTTTCATATTTTCGTGTTCTATAACCCACGCCTTCCGTGTGGACCGATCGCCTAAAAATTTTATGGGCCATGAAATACGACCTAAGGTTCCATAGTTACCGCCCCGCCATGACCGTTCCTCATTGTTTTGCGTTTTACCGCCAAAAAACTAGAATTCTTCCCGATTCCCATATTTTCGTGTGCTATAACCCACGCCTTCTGAGTGGGCCCGTGACCCTGAAGCCAGATCGCCTAAAATTTTTCGGGTCATAGAATACGACCTAATGAACCATAGTCACTGCACTGCCATGACCGTTCCTCATTGTTTTGCGTTTTACGAAAAAAACTAAAATTCCGCTCGATTCCCGTATTTTTGTGTGCTATTACCCAAGCCTTCCGAGTGCCCCCCTCCCCCCCGAGCGCCTAAAATTTTTTTGGGCCATGAAATACAACCTAATAAACAATAGTTACCGCTCCGCCATGACCGTTTCTCGTGTTTTTGCGTTTTACGGCCAAAAAACTATAATTCCGCCCGATTCCCATATTTTCATGTTCCATAGCCCACGCCGTCCGAGTGGTCCCGGGTGCCCCGGACTCTAATCACCAAAAAATTTTCCAGGCCATGAAATACGACTTAAGGAACCATAGTTACTGCCCCACCATGATCGTTCCTCGTTTTTGTGCGTTTTACGGATAAAAAACTAGAATTCCGCACGATTCCCATATTTTCATGTGCTATAGCCCACGATTCCCATATTTTCGGGGCATAGAATACGACCTAAGGAACCATAGTCTCCGCCCAGCCATGACCGTTCCTCGTTTTTCTGCGTTTTACGGCCAAAAAACTAGAATTCCGCCTAATTCCCATATTTTCATGTGCTATAGCCCACGCCTTTAGAGTGGGCCCGAGCCACCGGACCCGGATCGCTTAAAAATTTTTTGGGCCATAAAATACGACCTAAGGAACCATAGTCGCCGCCCCGCCATTACCGTTCCCAGTGTGTTTGCGTTTTACGGCCAAAAAACTATAATTCCCCCAGATTCCCATATTTTCGTGTACTATAGACCACGCCTTCCGTGTTGTCCCGTGCCCCCAGACCCCGATCGCCTAAAAATATTTTGGACCATGAAATACGACCTAAGGAATGGGCCTGAGACCCCGAATTCGGATCACCTAAAAAATTTTCGGGTCATAGAATACGACCTAAGGAACCATAGTCGTCGCCCCGCCATGACTGTTCCTCGTGTTTTTGCGTTTTACGACCAAAAAACTGGAATTCCTCTCGATTCCCATATTTTCCTATGCTATAGCCCACGCCTTCCAAGTGGGCCCGACCCCCATACCCCGAGTGCCTAAAATTTTCAGGACCATGAAATATGACCTAACGAACAATAGTTACTGCTCTTCCATGAATGTTCCTCGTGTTTTTGCGTTTTACGGCCAAAAAACTAGAATTTCGCCCGATTCCCATATTTTCATGTGCTATTTCCCACGCCTTCATAGTGGGCCCGAGCCCCAGGATCCGGATCGCCTAAAAAGAATTTGGGCCATAGAATACGACCGAAGGAACCATAGTCATCGCCCCGCCATGACCGTTCCTAGGTTTTTTGTGTTTTATGGCCAAAAAACTAGAATTCTACCCGATTCCCATATTTTCGTGTTCTATACCCACGCCTTCCGAGTGGTCCCGGGACCCCGGACCCCGATCGCCTAAAACTTTTCTTGGCCATGAAACACGACCTAAGGAACCATAGTTACCGCCCCATATTGACCGTTCCTCATGTTTTTGCGTTTTACGGCCAAAAAACTAGAATTCCGCCCGATTCCCATATTTTCATGTGCTATTGCCCACGCCTTCAGAGTGGGCCCAAGCCCCCGGACCCGGATTGGCTAAAAAAATTTGGGCCATAAAATACGACCTAAGGAACCATAGTCTCCACCCCTCCATGACCGTTTCTCATTTTTCTACATTTTACGGCCAAAAAACAAGAATTCCGCCCGATTCCCATATTTTCGTGTTCTATAACCCACGCCTTCCGTGTGGTCCCGGGCCCCCCCAGACCCCGATCGCCTAAAAGTTTTTTGGGCCAAGAAATACGACCTAAGGTACCATAGTTACTGCCTCGCCATGACCGTTCCTCATTTTATGCGTTTTACGGCCAAATAATTAGAATTCCTCCTCATTCCCATTTTTCGTGTGCTATAGCCCACGCCTTCCGAGTGGGCCCGAGACCCCGAACCCGGATCGCTTAATTTTTTTTTGGATCATAGAATACGACCTAAGGAAACATAGTCGCTTCCTCTCCATGACCGTTCCTCATGTTTTTGCGTTTTACGACCAAAAAACTAGAATTCCGCTCGATTCATATATTTTCGTGTGCTATAAGCCCACGCCTTCCGAGTGGGCCCGGCCCCGCCACACCCCAAGCACCTAAGATTTTCTGGGCCATGAAATACAACCTAAGGAACCATAGTTATTGCTCCTCCATGCCTATTCCTCATAGTTTTGCATTTTACGGCCAAAAAACTAGAATTCCGCCCGATTCCCATATTTTCGTGTGCTATAGCCCACGCCTTCCGAGTGGGCCCGAAACCCCGAACCCGGATCGCCTAAAAATTATTCGGGCCATAGAATATGACCTAAGGAACCATAGTCTCCGCCCCGCTATGACCGTTCCCAATGAGTTTGTGTTTTACGGCCAAAAAACTAGAATTCCACCCGATTCCCATATTTTCGTGTTCTATACCCACGCCTTCAGTGTGTTCCCAGGCTTCCCAGTCCCCGATCGCCTAAAAATTTTCTGGACCATGAAATACGACATAAGGTACCATAGTTATTTCCCCACCATGACCATTCCTCATGTATTTGCATTTTACGGCCAAAAAACTAGAATTCCGCCCGATTCCCATATTTTTGTGTGCTATAGCCCACGCCTTCCGAGTGGGCCCGAGACCCCGAACCCGGATTGCCTAAAAACCTTTTTTCGGGTCATAGAATACGACCTAGGGAACCATAGTCGCCGCCCCGCCATGATGGTTCCTCATGTTTTGCGTTTTACGACCAAAAAACTAGAATTCCGCTCGATTCCCATATTTTCGTGTGCTATAGCCCAGGCCTTCCGCGTGGGCCCGGCCCCCACACCCCGAGCGCGTAAAAATTGTCTGGGCCATGAAACACGACCTAAGGAACCATAGTTACCGCCCCGCATTGACCGTTCCTCATGTTTTTGCGTTTTACGGGCAAAAAACTAGAATTCCGCCCGATTCCCATATTTTCGTGTGCTATAGCCGCCTTCAGATTGGGCCCAAGCCCCCGGACCCGGATCGCCTAAAAACACATTTGGCCATAGAATACGACAAAAGGAACCATAGTCTCCGCCCCTCCATGAACGTTCCTTGTTTTTCAGCGTTTTACGGCCAAAACACTCTATTCCGCCAGATTCCTATATTTTTGTGTGCTATAGCACACTCATTCAGAGTGGGCCCGAGCCCCCGGACCCGAATCGCCTACAATATTTTTGGGCCATAGAATAGGACCTAAGGAACCATAGTCGCCGCCCCTCCATGACCGTTCCTAGTTTTTTTGCGTTTTACGATAAAAAAACTAGAATTCCGCCTGATTCTCATATTTTCGTGTTCTATAACCCACGCCTTCCGTGTGATGCCGGGCCCCCGGACTCCGATCACCTAAAACATTTCTGGGCCATGCAATACAACCTAAGGTACCATAGTTACCACCCCACTATGACCGTTCCTCGTTTTTTTGCGTTTTACGGCCAAAACACTAGAATTATGCCAGATTCCTATATTTTCGTGTGCTAGCACACTCATTCAGAGTGGGCGCGAGCCCCCGGACCCAAATCGCCTACAATTTTTTCGGGCCATAGAATACAACCTAAGGAACCATAGTCACTGCCCCTCCATGACCGTTCCTAGTGTTTTAGCGTTTTACGACCAAAATCTAGAATTCCGCCCGATTCCCATATTTTCGTGTTCTATAACACATGCCTTCCGTGTGATCCCGGGCCCCCCGGACTCCGATCGCCTAAAATATTTTCGGGCCATGAAATACGACCTAAGGTACCATAGTAACCACCCCACCATGACCGTTCCTCGTGTTTTTGCAGTTTACGGCCAAAAAACTAGAATTCTGCCAGATTCCCATATTTTCATGTGCTATAGCCCACGCCTTCCGAGTGGCTCCAAGGCCCGAACCCGAATCGCCTAAAAAAATTTCGTGTCATAGATTACGACCTAAGGAACCATAGTCGCTGCCCTGCCGTGACCGTTCCTCATTTTTTTGCAATTTACGACCAAAAAACTAGAATTTCGCTCGATTCCCATATTTTCGTGTGCTATATAGCCCACGCCTTCCGAGTGCGCCATGCCCCCCGAACCCCGCACCCCGAGCGACTAAAAATATTTTAGGGCATGAAATATAACCTAGAAAACAATAGTTACCGTTCCGCCATGACCATTTCTCGTGTTTTTGTGTTTTACGGCCAAAAAACTAGAATTTCGCCTGATTCCCATATTTTCGTGTGATATAGCCCACGTCTTTAGAGTGGGCCCGAGCCCCAGCACCCGGATCGCCTAAAAATATTTTGGGCCATAGAATACGACCTAAGGAACCATAGTCGCCGCCCCGCCATGACCGTTCCTAGTTTTTTTGCGTTTACGGCCAAAAAATTTGAATTCCCCCCGATTCCCATATTTTCGTGTTCTATAATAGGCCACGCCTTCCGAGTGATCCCGGGCGCCCGGGACCCTCATCGCCTAAAACTTTTCCGGGTCGTGATACACGACCTAAGGAACCATAGTTACCGCCCCGCCATGATCGTTCCTCATTTTTTTGCGTTTTGCAGCCAAAAAACTATAATTCCGCCCGATTCCCATATTTTCGTGTGCTATAGCCCACGCCTTCCGAGTGGCTCCAAGGCCCGAACCCGAATCACCAAAAACAATTTCGTGTCATAGAATACGACCTAAGGAACCATAGTCGCTGCCCTGCCGTGACCGTTCCTCATTGTTTTGCAATTTACGACCAAAAAACTAGAATTCCGCCCGATTCCCATATTTTCGTGTGCTATATAGCCCACGCCTTCCGAGTGCGCCATGCCCCCCGAACCCGGATCGCCCCCCGAGCGACTAAAAATATTTTAGGGCATGAAATATAACCTAGAAAACAATAGTTACCATTCCGCCATGACCATTTCTCGTGTTTTTGTGTTTTACGGCCAAAAAACTAGAATTTCGCCTGATTCCCATATTTTCGTGTGATATAGCCCACGTCTTTAGAGTGGGCCCGAGCCCCAGCACCCGGATCGCCTAAAAATATTTTGGGCCATAGAATACGACCTAAGGAACCATAGTCGCCGTCCCGCCATGACCGTTCCTTGTTTTTTTGCGTTTTGCAGCCAAAAAACTATAATTCAGCCCGATTCCCATATTTTCGTGTGCTATATCCCACGCCTTCCGAGTGGGTCCGAGACCCCAAACCCGGATCGCCAAAAACCTTTTTTCGGGTCATAGAATACGACCTAGGGAACCATAGTCGCCGCCCCGCCATGATGGTTCCTCATGTTTTGCGTTTTACGACCAAAAAACTAGAATTCCGCTCGATTCCCATATTTTCGTGTGCTATAGCCCAGGCCTTCCGCGTGGGCCCGGCCCCCCACACCCCGAGCGTGTAAAAATTTTCTGGGCCATGAAACACGACCTAAGGAACCATAGTTACCGCCCCGCATTGACCGTTCCTCATGTTTTTGCGTTTTACGGGCAAAAAACTAGAAATCCGCCCAATTCCCATATTTTCGTGTGCTATAGCCGCCTTCAGAGTGGGCCCAAACCCCGGACCCGGATCGCCTAAAAACACATTTGGCCACAGAATACGACAAAAGGAACCATAGTCTCCGCCCCTCCATGAACGTTCCTTGTTTTTCAGCGTTTTACGGCCAAAACACTCTATTCCGCCAGATTCCTATATTTTTGTGTGCTATAGCACACTCATTCAGAGTGGGCCCGAGCCCCCGGACCCGAATCGCCTACAATATTTTTGGGCCATAGAATAGGACCTAAGGAACCATAGTCGCCGCCCCTCCATGACCGTTCCTAGTTTTTTTGCGTTTTACGACAAAAAAACTAGAATTCCGCCTGATTCTCATATTTTCGTGTTCTATAACCCACGCCTTCCGTGTGATCCCGGGCCCCCGGACTCCGATCACCTAAAACATTTCTGGGCCATGCAATACAACCTAAGGTACCATAGTTACCACCCCACTATGACCGTTCCTCGTTTTTTTGCGTTTTACGGCCAAAACACTAGAATTATGCCAGATTCCTATATTTTCGTGTGCTAGCACACTCATTCAGAGTGGGCGCGAGCCCCCGGACCCAAATCGCCTACAATTTTTTCGGGCCATAGAATACAACCTAAGGAACCATAGTCACTGCCCCTCCATGACCGTTCCTAGTGTTTTAGCGTTTTACGACCAAAATCTAGAATTCCGCCCGATTCCCATATTTTCGTGTTCTATAACCCATGCCTTCCGTGTGATCCCGGGCCCCCCGGACTCCGATCGCCTAAAATATTTCCGGGCCATGCAATACGACCTAAGGTACCATAGTAACCACCCCACCATGACCGTTCCTCGTGTTTTTGCAGTTTACGGCCAAAAAACTAGAATTCTGCCAGATTTCCATCTTTTCGTGTGCTATAGCCCACGCCTTCCGAGTGGCTCCAAGGCCCGAACCCGAATCGCCTAAAAAAATTTTGTGTCATAGAATACGACCTAAGGAACCATAGTCGCTGCCCTGCCGTGACCGTTCCTCATTGTTTTGCAATTTATGACCAAAAAACTAGAATTCCGCTCGATTCCCATATTTTCGTGTGCTATATAGCCCACGCCTTCCGAGTGCGCCATGCCCCCCGAACCCGGACCCCGAGTGACTAAAACTATTTTAGGGCATGAAATATAACCTAGAAAACAATAGTTACCGTTCCGCTATGACCATTTCTCGTGTTTTTGTGTTTTACGGCCAAAAAACTAGAATTTCGCCTGATTCCCATATTTTCGTGTGATATAGCCCACGTCTTTAGAGTGGGCCCGAGCCCCAGCACCCGGATCACCTAAAAATATTTTGGGCCATAGAATACGACCTAAGGAACCATAGTCGCTGCCCCGCCATGACCGTTCCTAGTTTTTTTGCGTTTACGGCCAAAAAATTTGAATTCCCCCCGATTCCCATATTTTTGTGTTCTATAATAGGCCACGCCTTCCGAGTGATCCCGGGCGCCCGGGACCCTGATCGCCTAAAAATTTTTCGGGTCGTGATACACGACCTAAGGAACCATAGTTACCGCCCCGCCATGATCGTTCCTCATTTTTTTGCGTTTTGCAGCCAAAAAACTATAATTCCGCCCGATTCCCATATTTTCGTGTGCTATAGCCCACGCCTTCCGAGTGGCTCCAAGGCCCGAACCCGAATCGCCTAAAAAAATTTTGTGTCATAGAATACGACCTAAGGAACCATAGTCGCTGCCCTGCCGTGACCGTTCCTCATATTTTTGCAATTTATGACCAAAAAACTAGAATTCCGCTCGATTCCTATATTTTCGTGTGCTATATAGCCCACGCCTTCCGAGTGGGCCTGAGCACTCGAACCTGGATCGCCTAAAACTATTTTAGGGCATGAAATATAACCTAGAAAATAATAGTTACCATTCCGCCATGACCATTTCTCGTGTTTTTGTGTTTTACGGCCAAAAAACTAGAATTTCGCCTGATTCCCATATTTTCGTGTGATATAGCCCACGTCTTTAGAGTGGGCCCGAGCCCCAGCACCCGGATCGCCTAAAAATATTTTGGGCCATAGAATACGACCTAAGGAACCATAGTCGCCGCCCCGCCATGACCGTTCCTAGTTTTTTTGCATTTTGCAGCCAAAAAACCATAATTCGGCCCGATTCCCATATTTTCGTGTGCTATATCCCACGCCTTCCGAGTGGGTCAGAGATCCCAAACCCGGATCGCCAAAATTTTTTTTGGGTCATAGAAGAGGACCTAAGGAACCATAATCGCCGCCCCGCGATGATCGTTCCTCATTGTTTTGCGTTTTACGACCAAAAAACTATAATTCCGCTCGATTCCCATATTTTCGTGTGTTATAGCCCACGCCTTTCGAGTGGGCCCGGCCCCCCCGCACCTCGAGCGCCTACAATTTTTCTGGGCCATGAAATACAACCTAACAAACAATAGTTACCGCTCTGCCATGACCGTTTCTCATGTTTTTGTGTTTTACGGCAAAAAAACTAGAATTTCGCTCGATTGCCATTTTTTCATGTGCTATAGCCCACACCTTCAGATTGGCCCAAGCCTCAGGACCCGGATTGGCTAAAAATATTTTGGGCCATAGAATACGACCTAAGGAACCATAATCGCCAACCAGCCATGAATCTTCCTCACTTTTCTGCGTTTTACGGCCAAAAAACTAGAATACCGCCTCATTCAGAGTGGGCCCGAGCCCCCGGACCAGAATCACCTACAATTTTTTTGGGCCATAAAATACAACCTAAGGAACCATAGTCGCCGCCCCACCATGATCGTTCCTAGTGTTTTTGCATTTTACGACCAAAAAACAAGAATTTCACCCGATTCCCATATTTTCGTGTTCTATAACCCACGCCTTCCGTGTGATCCCGGGCACCCCGGATCCCGATCGCCTAAAACTTTTTCGGGCCATGAAATTCGACCTAAGTTACCATAGTTACCGCCCCGCCATGACTGTTCCTCGTTGTTTTGCGTTTTACGGCCAAAAAACTAGAATTCCGCCCGATTCCTATATTTTCGTGTGCTATTGCCCACGCCTTCCAATTGGGCCCGAGACCCCGACCCGGATCGCCTAAAAATATTTTGGGTCATAGAATACGACCTAAGGAACCATAGTCGCTGCCCCGCCATGACCGTTCCTCATTGTTTTGCATTTTACGACCAAAAAACTAAAATTTCGCTCGATTCCCATACTTTCGTGTGCTATAGCCCACGCCTTCCGAGTGGGTCCCCCCCCCCCCCCCCCCCCCCCCCCGCACACCGAGATTCTGAGAATATTCTGGGGCATGAAATACAACCTAACAAACAATAGTTACCATTCCGCCATGACCATTTCTCGTGTTTTTGTGTTTTACGGCCAAAAAACTAGAATTTCGCCTGATTCCCATATTTTCGTGTGATATGGCCAGAAAACTAGAATTCTGTCTGATTCCCATACCCGGATCACTTAAAAAAATTTTGGGCCATAAAATACGACCTAAGGAACCATAGTCACCGCCTCGCCATGACCGTTCCTCGTTATTTTGTGTTTTACGGCCAAAAAATTAGAATTCTGCCCGATTCCCTTATTTTCATGTTCTATAGCCCACGCCTTCCGAGTGGTCCCGGCCTTCCCGGACCCTGACCTAAGGAACCATAGTTACCGCCCGCCATGACCGTTCCTCATTGTTTTTGCGTTTTACGGCCAAAAAACTATAATTTCGCCTGATTCCCATATTTTCGTGTGTTATATAGCCCACGTCTTCTGAGTGGGCCCGAGACCCCAAACCCGGATCGCCTAAAACAATTTTGGGCCATATAATACGACCTAAGGAAACATCGTCTCCGCCCCGCCATGACTGTTTCTCGTTTTTTTTGCTTTTTACGGCCAAAAAACTAGAATTCTACCCAATTCTCATATTTTCATGTGCTATAGCCCACGCCTTCAGAGTGGGCCCCCCCGGACCCCGAGCGCCTAAAAATTTTCAGGGACATGAAATACACCCTAACAAACAATAGTTACCGCTCCTCCATGACCGTTTCTCGTATTTTTGTGTTTTACGGCCAAAAAACTAGAATTCCGCTCGATTCCCATATTTTCGTGTGCTATAGCCCACACCTTTAGAGTGGGCCCGAGCCCCAGGACCTGGATCACCTAAAATTTTATTGGGCCATAGAATATGACCTAAGGAACCATTGTCGCCGCCTCGCCATGACCGTTCCTAGTTTGTTTTTGCGTTTTACGGCCAAAAAATTAGAATTCCGCCCGATTCCCATATTTTCGTGTTCTATTGCCCACGCCTTCCGAGTGGTCCCGGGCGCCCCGAACCCAGATCGCCTAAAAATTTTTCAGGCCATGAAACACGACCTAAGGAACAAAAGTTACCACCCCGCCATGACCGTTTCTCGTTTGTTTGCATTTTACGGACAAAAAATTAGAATTCTGCCCGGATCGCATAAAAATATTTCGGGCCATATAATACGACCTAAGGAACCATAATCTCCGCCCCGCCATGACTGTTCCTCAGTTTTTTTCTTTTTACGGCCAAAAAACTAGAATTCCACCCAATTCTCATATTTTCATGTGCTATAGCCCACGCCTTCAGAGTGGGCCCGAGCCCCCGGACACGGATAGCCTACAATTTATTTGGGCCATAGAATACGATATAAGGAACCATAGTCACCGCCCCACCATGACCGTTCCCAGTGTTTTTGTGTTTGACGGCTAAAAAACTAGAATTCCACCCGATTCCCATATTTTCGTGTTCTATAGGCCATGCCTTCCGTGTGGTCCCGGGCCCCCGGACCCCGATCGCCTAAAAATTTTCCGGACCATGAAATACGACCTAAGGTACCATATTTACCTCCCCTCCATGACCATTCCTCGTTGGTTTGCGTTTTACGGCCAAAAAACTAGAATTCCGCCCGATTCCCATATTTTCGTGTGCTATACCCACGCCTTCCGAGTGGGCCCGAGACCCGGATCGCCTAAAAAGTTTTCGGGTCATAGAATACGACCAAAGTAACCATATTTGCCGCCCCGCCATGATTGTTCCTCATGTTTTTGCATTTTACGACCAAAAAACTAGAATTCCGCTCGATTCCCATATTTTCGTGTCCTATAGCCCACGCCTTCCGAGTGGGTCCTGACCCCCTGACCAAAATCACCTAAATCATTTTCGGGAAATCAAATACGACCTAAGGAACCATAGTACCTGCTCCGCCATGACCGTTCGTCATGTTTTTGCGTTTTACGGCCAAAAAACTAGAATTCCACCCGATTTCCATATTTTCGGGTGCTATGGCCCACCCCTTCAGAGTGGGCCCGAGTCCCAGGACCCGGATCGCCTAACATTTTTTGGGCCATAGAATACGACCTAAGGAACCATAGTCGCTGCCCCGCTATGACCGTTTCTAGGTTGTTTGCGTTTTACGGCTAAAAAACTAGAATTCCGCTAGATTCTCATATTTTCGTGTTCTATAGCCCACGCCTTCCGAGTGGTCCCGGGACCCCGGACCCCGGACCCCGATCGCCAAAAAAAAATTTCCGGGCCATGAAACACGACCTAAGGAACCATAGTTACCGCCCCGCCATGAGCGCTCCTAGTGTTTTTATGTTTTATGGCTAAAAAACTAGAATTCCTCCCGATTCCCATATTTTCGTGTTCTATAACCCACGCCTTCCATGTGGTGCAGGGCCCCGCGGACCCCGATCGCCTGAAAAATTTTCGGGCCATGAAATACGACCTAAGGTACCATAGTTACTACCTCTCCATGACCGTTCCTCGTGTTTTTACATTTTACGGCCAAAAAACTCAAATTCCGCCCGATTCCTATATTTTCGTGTGCTATAGCCCACGCTTTCTGAGTGGGCCCTAGCCCCCGCAACCGGATCGGCTAGAAATAATTCGGGCCATAGAATACGACCCAAGGAAATATATTCGCAGCACCGCCATGACCGTTCCTCATTTTTTTTTTACGTTTAACGGCCTAAAAACCAGAATTCCGCCCGATTCCTACATTTTCGTGTTTTATAGCCCACGCCTTCCGAGTGGGCCCGGGCCCCCCAGACCCCGATCGCCTAAAAATTTCCGGGCCTTGAAATACAACCAAAGTAACCATAGTTACCGCCCTGCCCTGACCATTCCTCATTTTTTGCGTTTTACGGCAAAAAAACTGGAATTCCGCCCGATTCCCATATTTTCGTGTGCTATAGCCCACACCTTCAAAGTGGGTCCGAGGCCCCAGACCCGGATAGCCTACAATTTAGTTGGGCCATAGAATAAGACTTAAGGAACCATAGTCATCGCCTTACCATGACCGTTCCTCGTTTATTTGCGGTTTACGGCAAAAAACTAGAATTCCGCCCAATTCCCATATTTTCGTTTTCTATAGCCCACGACTTCCGAGTGGTCCCGGGCCCCCCGGACCCCGATCGCTTAAAACGTTTTTGGGCTATGAAATACGACCTAAGGAACGATAGTTACAGCTCCACCATGACCGTTCTTCATTTTTTTGTGTTTTACGGCCAAAAAACTAGAATTCTGCTCGATTCCCATATTTTCGTCTGCTATAGCCCACGCCTTCTGAGTGGGCCCGAGCCCCCAGAACCGCATCGCCTAAATTTTTTTGGGCCGTAGAATATGACCAAAGGAACCATAGTCGTCGCCCCGCCACGACTGTTCCTCATTTATTGCGTCTTATAGCAAAAACAAAACTAGAATTCCGCCCGATTCCCATATTTTCGTGTGCTATAGCCCACGCCTTCCGAGTGGGCCCGAGAAACCGAACCTGGATCACCTAAAAAAAATTCGAGTCATAGAATATGACCTAAGGAACCATAATCGCCGCCCCACCATGACCGTTCCTCGTTATTTTGCGTTTTACGGCCAAAAAATGAGAATTCCACCCGATTCCCATATTTTCTTGTTCTATAGCCCACGCCTTCCGAGTGGGCCTGGCCCCCCCGCACCCTGATCGCCTAAACATTTTCCGAGTCATGAAATATGGCTTAAGGAACCATAGTTACCGCCCCACCATGATCGTTCCTTAGTTTTTTGCGTTTTGCAGCCCTAAAACTTGAATTTCGCCCGTTTTCCATATTTTCGTGTGCAATAGCCCATGCCTTCAGAGTGGGCCCGAGCCCCGGACCCGGATCGCCTAAAAAAAAATTCGGGCCATAGAATACGACCTAAGGAACCATAGTCGCCGCCCCACCATGACCGTTCCTCGTTGTCTTTCATTTTACGGCAAAAAAACTAGAATTCCTCCTGATTCCCATATTTTTGTGTGCTATAGCCCACGCCTTCCGAGTGGGCCTGAGACCTCGAACCCGGATCGCCTATAAGTTTTTCGGGTCATAGAATATGACCTAAGGAACCATAGTCGCCGCCCCGCCATGACAGTTCCTCGTTGTTTTGCGTTTTACGACCAAAAAATTAGAATTCCGCTCGAGCCCACAATTACTTAATCATAACACATACTATCACCTGGCTAACTTCGGCCATGACTTCACAGTCCACAACCATGAAACAATCTTCTCTTGAGAACTCCCAATCTCCAAATTCATAGAACACACGAATCACCATATCTGATCTCAACTCCACCATCAGAATATCTAACACATCTCTCATACACGATCATCCCACGAGTAATACTTCTAAAATTCTTCCGTGCCACATAGCAAAATTTGAATATAGTAGTCGATCAACCAAGAGAGTGTCACAGTACCAGTGAAGTATCTATAAATCAAAACACATTGCCTCTTATGAAATGTACACTCTCATCAAGCTATACCAAATAGTAATATCATTTACTTAGTCATTTGAAACAGTCCATCTTTTATAACCTTCCCTTCAAAACTGAACTGTGATCTCGCACATGTAAATCTCAATCCCACACAACACACCGCATATACCATGCCATCATATGAAAAATACAAGAACTTCATAGTCTACTCTAAGTCACACGAAACTACATACTAAAGCCCACGCCTTCCGAATGGGCCCGCCTCCCCCGGACCCCGAGCTCCAAAATATTTTCCGAGCCATGAAATACGACACCGCCCCGCCATGACCGTTCCTCGTGTTTTTGTGTTTTACGGCCAAAAAACTAGAATTCCACCCCACCATGACCTAGATCGCCTAAAATTATTTCGGGCTATAGAATACGACCCAAGGAACCTTAGTCGCCGCCCCACCATGACCATTCCTCATTTTTTTGTGTTTAACGGCCAAAAAACTAGTATTCCGCCCGATTCTCATATTTTCGTGTTCTATAGCCCACGCCTTCTAAGTGGGCCCGGGCCTCCCGGACCCCGATCGCCTAAAAATATTTCGGGCCATGAAATACGACCTAAGGAGCCATAGTTACTGCCCCTCCATGACCGTTCCTCGTTATTTTGCGATTTACGGCCAAAAAACTAGAATTCCGCCCGATTCCTACATTTTCGTGTGCTACAGCCCACTCCTTCAGAGTGGGCCCGAGCCCCAAGACCCAGATCGCCTAAAACTTTTTTGGTCCATAGAATAAAACCTAAGGAACCATAGTCTCCGCCCCACCATGACCGTTCCTTGTTTTCTGCGTGTTACGGCCAAAAAACTAGAATTCTCCCCGATTCCCATATTTTCATGTGCTATAGCCCATGCCTTCAGAGTGGGCCCGGATCACCTACTATTTTTTCGGGCCATAGAATACGACCTAAGGAACCATAGTCTCCACCCTGCCATGACCGTTCCTAGTGTTTTTGCGTTTTACGTCAAAAAACTAAAATTTCGCCTGATTCCCATAGTTTCGTGTTCTATAACCCACGCCTTCCGTGTGGTCCCGGGCCCCCGAACCCCGATCGCCTAAAACTTTTCCGAGCCATGAAATACGACCTAAGGTACCATAGTTACCTCCCCGCCATGACCGTTCCTCGTTTTTATATGTTTTGCGGCCAAAAAATTAGAATTTCTCCTGATTCCCATATTTTCGTGTACTATACCCACGCCTTCCGAGTGGGCCCGAGACCCCGAACCCGGATTGCCTAAAAACTTTTCGAGTCATAAAATACGACCTAAGGAACCATAGTCGCCGCCACACCTTGACTGTTCCTCATTGTTTTGCGTTTTGCGAACAAAAATTTTGCCCTATGACTCGGATCGCCTAAAAAATTTTTGGGCCATAGAATACGACCTAAGAATCAATAGTCGCCGCACTGCCATGACCGTTCCTAGTGTTTTTGCGTTTTACGTCAAAAAACTAAAATTTCGCCTGATTCCCATAGTTTCGTGTTCTATAACCCACGCCTTCCGTGTGGTCCCGGGCCCCCCGAACCCCGATCGCCTAAAACTTTTCCGAGCCATGAAATACGACCTAAGGAACCATAGTTATAGCCCCGCCATGACTGTTCCTTTTTTTGTTTGTGTTTTACGGACAAAAAACTAGAATTCCGCCCGATTCCCATATTTTCGTGTGCTATAAACACGCCTTCAGAGAAAGCCCGAGCCCCCGGACCCGGATCGCCTAACAATTTTCGGGCAATAGAATACAACCTATGAAACCATAGTCTCTGCCCCTCCATGACCGTTCCTCGTTTTTCTGCGTTTTACAGCCAAAATACTAGAATTCCGCCCGATTCCCATATTTTCGTGTGTTATAGCCCACGCCTTTAGAGTGGGCCCGAGCCCCCGAAGCCGGATCGCCTACAATTTTTCAGGCCATAGAATAGGACCTAAGGAACCATAGTCGTCGCCCCGCCATGACCGTTCCTAGTGTTTTTGCATTTTACAGCCAAAAAACTAGAATTCCGCCCGATTCCCATATTTGCGTGTGCTACAGCCCACGCCTTCAGAGTGGGCCCGAGTACCCAGGCCCGGATCATCTAATAGTTTTTCGGGACATAGAATACGACATAAGGAACCATAGTCTTCTCTCCGCCATGACCGTTCCTCGTTTTTCTGTGTTTTACGGCCAAAAAACTAGAATTCTCCCCGATTCCAATATTTTCATGTGCTATAGCCCTCGCCTTCAGAGTGGGCCCAGATCACCTACTATTTTTCCGGGCCATAGAATACGACCTAAGGAACCATAGTCACCGCCCTTCCATGACCGTTCCTAGTGTTTTTGCGTTTTACGTCAAAAAACTAAAATTTCGCCCGATTCCCATAGTTTCGTGTTCTATAACCCACGCCTTCCGTGTGGTCCCGGGCCCTCCGAACCCCGATCGCCTAAAATTTTTTCGAGCCATGAAATACGACCTAAGGAACCATAGTTACCTCCCCGCCATGACCGTTCCTCGTTTTTATGTGTTTTGCGGTTAAAAAAATTAGAATTTCTCCTGATTCCCATATTTTCGTGTGCTATAGCCCACGCCTTCCAAGTGGGCCCGAGACCCCGAACCCGGATTGCCTAAAAACTTTTCGAGTCATAAAATACGACCTAAGGAACCATACTCGCCGCCACACCTTGACCGTTCCTCATTGTTTTGCGTTTTGCGAACAAAAATTTTGCCCTAGGACTCGGATCGCCTAAATATTTTTTGGGCCATAGAATACGACCTAAGAATTAATAGTCGCCGCACTGCCATGACAGTTCCTACTTTTTTTGCGTTTTACGGCCAAAAAACTAGAATTCCTCCCAATTCCTATATTTTCGTGTTCTATAACCCACTCCTTCCGAGTGGTCCCAGGCCCCCGACCCCGATTGCCTAAACATTTTCCGTGCCATGAAATACGACCTAAGGAACCATAGTTATAGCCCCGCCATGACTGTTCCTTTTTTTGTTTGTGTTTTACGGACAAAAAAATAGAATTCCGCCCGATTCTCATATTTTCATGTACTATAGACACGCCTTCAGAGAGAGCCCGAGCCCCCGGACCTGGATCGCCTAAAAATTTTCGGGCAATAGAATACAACCTAAGAAACCATAGTCTCTACCCCTCCATGACCGTTCCTCGTTTTTCTGCGTTTTACAGCCAAAATACTAAAATTCCGCCCGATTCCCATATTTTTGTGTGTTATAGCCCACGCCTTTAGAGTGGGCCCGAGTCCCCGAACCCGGATCGCCTACAATTTTTCAGGCCATAGAATAGGACGTAAGGAACCATAGTCGTCGCCCCGCCATGACCGTTCCTAGTGGTTTTGCATTTTACAGCCAAAAAACTAGAATTCCGCCCGATTCCCATATTTGCGTGTGCTACAGCCCACGCCTTCAGAGTGGGCCCGAGTACCCAAGACCGGATCGTCTAATAGTTTTTTGGGCCATAGAATACGACATAAGGAACCATATTCTTCTCTCCGCCATGACCGTTCCTCATTTTTCTGTGTTTTACAGCCAAAAAACTAGAATTCTCCCCGATTCCAATATTTTCATGTGCTATAGCCCTCGCCTTCAGAGTGGGCCCAGATCACCTACTATTTTTCCGGGCCATAGAATACGACCTAAGGAACCATAGTCACCGCCCTGCCATGACCGTTCCTAGTGTTTTTGCGTTTTACGCCCAAAAAACTAATATTTCGCCCGATTCCCATAGTTTCGTGTTCTATAACCCACGCCTTCCGGGTGGTCCCGGGCCCCCCGGGACCCTGATCGCCTAAAAATTTTCCGGGCCATGAAATACGACCTAAGGTACCATAGTTACCGTCCCGCCATGACCGTTCCTCGTTTTTATGTGTTTTGCGGCCAAAAATTAGAATTCCTCATGATTCCCATATTTTCGTGTGCTATAGCCCACGCCTTCCGAGTGGGCCCGAGACCCCGAACCCAAATTGCCTAAAGACTTTTCGAGTCATAAAATACGACCTAAGGAACCATACTCGCCGCCACGCCTTGACCGTTCCTCATTGTTTTGCGTTTTGCGAACAAAAATTTTGCCCTAGGACTCGGATCGCCTAAAAATTTTTTGGGCTATAGAATACGACCTAAGAATCAATAGTCGCCGCACTGCCATGACCGTTCCTTCTTTTTTTGCGTTTTACGGCCAAAAAACTCGAATTCCTCCCAATTCCCATATTTTCGTGTTCTATATAACCCACTCCTTCCGAGTGGTCCCGGGCCCCCGACCCCGATTACCTAAACATTTTTCGGGCCATGAAATACGACCTAAGGAACCATAGTTATAGCCCCGCCATGACTGTTCCTTTTTTTGGGTGTGTTTTACGGACAAAAAACTAGAATTCCGCCTGATTCCCATATTTCCGTGTGCTATAGACACGCCTTCAGAGTGGGCCCGAACCCCCGGACCCGGATCGCCTAAAAATTTTCGGGCCATAGAATACAACCTATTAAACCATAGTCTCTACCCCTCCATGACCGTTCCTCATTTTTCTGTGTTTTACAGCCAAAAAACTAGAATTCCGCCCGATTCCCATATTTTCGTGTGTTATAGCCCACGCCTTCAGAGTGGGCCCGAGCCCCCGAACCCGGATCGCCTACAATTTTTCAGTACATAGAATATGACCTAAGGAACCATAGTCGTCGCCCCGCCATGACCGTTCCTAGTGTTTTTGCATTTTACGGTCAAAAAACTAGAATTCCGCTCGATTCCCATATATTCGTGTGCTACAGCCCACGTCTTCAGAGTGGGCCCGAGTCCCCAGACCCGGATCGCCTAATAGTTTTTCGGGCGATAGAATACGACCTAAGCAATCAAAATCTTCTCCCCGCCATGACCGTTCCTCGTTTTCCTGCGTTTTACGGCCAAAAAACTAGAATTCTCCCCGATTTCCATAATTTCATGTGCTATTGCCCACGCCTTCAGAGTGGGCCTGGATCACCTACTATTTTTTCGGACCATAGAATACGACCTAAGGAACCATAGTCGCCGCCCTACCATGATCGTTCTAGTGTTTTTGCGTTTTACGCCCAAAATACTAAAATTTCGCCCGATTCCCATATTTTCGTGTTCTATAACCCAAGCTTTCTGTGTGGTCCCGGGCCCCCCGGACCCCGATCGCCTAAAAATTTTCCGGGCCATAAAATACGACCTAAGGAACCATAGTTACCGCCCCGCCATGACCGTTCCTCATTTTTATGCGTTTTACGGCCTAATAATTAGAATTCCTCCTCATTCCCATTTTTCGTGTGCTATAGCCCACGCCTTCCGTGTGGGCCCGAGACCCCGAACTCGGATTGCCTAAAAAATCTTCTGGTCATAAAATACGACCTAAGGAACCATACTCGCCGCCCCGCCTTGACCGTTCCTCATTGTTTTGCGTTTTGCGAACAAATATTTTGCCCTAGGACTCGTATCGCCTAAAAATATTTTGGCCATAGAATACAACCTAAGAATGAATAGTCGCCGCACTGCCATGACCGTTCATACTTTTTTTGCGTTTTACGGTCAAAAAACTAGAATTCCTCCCAATTCCTATATTTTTGTGTTCTATAACCCACTCCTTCCGAGTGGTCCTGGGCCCCCGACCCCGATTACCTAAACATTTTCCGGGCCATGAAATATGACCTAAGGAACCATAGTTATAGCCCCTCCATGACTGTTCCTTTTTTTTGTGTGTGTTTTACGGACAAAAAACCAGAATTCCGCCCGATTCCCATATTTTGGTGTGCTATAGACACGCCTTCAGAGAGGGCCCGAGCCCCCGGATCGGCTAAAACTTTTCGGGCCATAGAATACAAGCTAAGAAACCATTGTCTCTGCCCCTCCATGACCGTTCCTCATTTTTCTGCGTTTTACAGCCAAAAAACTAGAATTCCGCCTGATTCCCATATTTTCGTGTGTTATAGCCCACGCCTTCAGAGTGGGCCCGAGCCCCCAAACCCGGATCGCCTTTAATTTTTCAGGCCATAGGATATGACCTAAGGAACCATAGTCATCGCCCAGCCATGACCGTTCCTAGTGTTTTTGCGTTTTACGGCCAAAAACCTAGAATTTCGCCCGATTCCCATATTTTCATGTTCTATAACCTACGCCTTCCGTGTGGTCCCAGGCCCCCCGAACCCCGATCGCCTAAAAATTTTCCGGGCCATGAAATACTACCTAAGGTACCATAGTTACAGCCCCTCCATGACCGTTCCTCGTTTTTTTGCATTTTACGGCCAAAAAACTAGAATTTTGCCTGATTCCAATATTTTCGTGTGATATAACCCACGCCTTCCGATTGGGCCCGATACCCCGAACCCGGATCGCCTAAAAACAATTTGGGTCATAGAAAACAACCTAAGGAACCATAGTCGTCGCCCCGTCATGACCGTTCCTCATTGTTTTGCTTTTTACGTCCTAAAAACTAGAATTCCGCTCGATTCCCATATTTTCGTGTGCTATAGCACACGTCTTCCGAGTGGGCCCGGCCCCCCGCACCCCGGTGCCTAAAAATTTTCTGGACCATGAAATACGACCTACCGAACAATAGTTACCGCTCTGCCATGATCGTTCCTCGTGTGTTTGCGTTTTACGGCCAAAAAGTAGAATTTCACTCGATTCCCATATTTTCGTGTGCCCACACCTTCAGAGTGGGCCCGAGCCCCAGGACCCGGATCGCCTACAATTTTTTGAGGCCATAGAACAGAACCTTAGGAACCATAGTCGCCACCTCTCCATGATCGTTCCTCCCTTTTTTGCATTTTACGGCGCAAAAACTAGAACTCCACCCAATTTCCATATTTTTGTGTTCTATAGCCCACTCCTTCCGAGTGGTCCCACGCCCCCCGGACCCCGATCACCTAAACATTTTACGGGCCATGTAATGCGACCTAAGGTACCATAGTTACCGCCCCGCCATGACCGCTCCTCGTTTTATGCGTTTTACGTCAAAAAAACTAGAAATTCGCTAGATTACCTTATTTTCTTGTGCTATAACCCACGCCTTCCTAGTGGGCCCGAAACCTCGAACCCGGAATGCCTAAAAACTTTTCGGGTCATAGAGTACAACCTAAGGAACCATACTCGCCGCCCCGCCATGACCGTTCCTCATTGTTCTGCGTTTTGCGACCAAACATTTTCCCCAGGACCCGTATCGCCTAAAATATTTTTGGGCAAGAGAATACGACCTAAGAAACAATAGTCGCCACCCTGCCATGACCGTTGCTATTTTATTTGCGTTTTACGGCCAAAAAACTAGAATTCCGCCCGATTCCCATATTTTCGTGTTCTATAGCTCCTTCCAAGTGGTCTTGGGCCCCCCGGACCCCGATCACCTAAACATTTTCTGGGCCATGTAATATGACCTAAGAAACAATACTTACTACCCCGCCATGACCGTTCCTCTCTTTTTTTTGCATTTTACGGACAAAAAACTAGAATTCCGCCCGATTCGCATATTTTCATGTGCTATACCCACGCCTTCAGAGTAGGCCTGAGCCCCCTGACCCGGATCGCCTAAAAAAATTTTAGGCCATAGAATACGACCTAAGGAACCATAGTCACCGCCCCGCCATGACCGTTCCTCGTTTGTTTAGCGTTTTACAACCAAAAAACTAGAATTCCTCTCGATTCCCATATTTTCGTGTGCTATAGCCCACACCTTACGAGTGCTCCCCTGCAGCCCGAGCGCCTAAAAGTTTATTGGGCCATAGAATACGACCTAAGGAACCATAGTCACAGGACCTCTATAACCGTTCCTAGTTGTTTTGCCTTTTACGGCAAAAAAACTAGAATTTCGCCCGATTCCCTTATTTTCTTGTTCTATAACCCACGCCTTTCGAGGGGTCCCGGGCCCCCCGGACCCTGATCGCCTAAAATAATTCCCGGCCATGAAATACAACCTAAGGAACCATAGTTACCGCCCCGCCATGACCATTCCTCGTTGTTTTGTGTGTTACGGACAAAAAACTAGAATTCCGTCCGATTTCAATATTTTCGTGTGCATAGCCCACGCCTTCAGAGTGGGCCTGCACCCCCAGACCCGGATTGCCTAAAAAGTTTTTGGGACATTGAATACCACCGAAGGAACCATAGTCTCCGCCCCTCCATGACCGTTCCTCATTTTTTTGCGTTTTACGGCCAAAAACTAGAATTTCGCCCAATTCCCGTATTTTCGTGTGCTACAGCCCACACCTTCAGAGTGGGCCTGAGTCCCCAGACCCGGATCGCCTAATAGTTTTTCGGGCCATAGAATACGACCTAAGGAACCATAGTCTTCTCCCCGCCATGACCGTTCCTCGTTTTACTGCATTTTACGGACAAAAAACTAGAATTCTCCCTGATTCCCATATTTTCATGTGCTAGCCCACGCCTTCAGAGTGGGCCCGGATCACCTACTATTTTTCGGGCCATAGAATATGACCTATGGAACCATAGTCGCCGCACTGTCATGACCGTTCCTAGTGTTTTTGCGTTTTACGCCCAAAAAACTAAAATTTCGCCCGATTCCCATATTTTCGTGTTCTATAACCCACGCCTTCCGTGTGGTCTCGGGCCCCATGGACCCCGATCGCCTAAAAATTTTCCGGGCCATGAAATACGACCTAAGGTACCATAGTTACCGCCCCGCCATGACCGTTCCTCGTTTTATGCGTTTTACGGCCAAAAAATTAGAATTCTTCCCGATTCTCATATTTTCGTGTGCTATAGCCCACGCCTTCCGAGTGGGCCTGAGACCCCGAACCCAGATTGCCTAAAAAAATTTCGGGTCATAAAATAAGACCTAAGGAACCATACTCGCCGCCCCGCCTTGACCGTTCCTCATTGTTTTGCGTTTTGCGAACAAAAATTTTGTCCCAAGACTCGGATCGCCTAAAAACAATTGGGCCATAGAATATGACCTAAGAATCAATAGTCGCCGCACTGCCATGGCCGTTCCTACTTTTTCTGCGTTTTATGTCCAAAAAACTAGAATTCCTCCCAATTCCCATATTTTTGTGTTCTATAACCCACTCCTTCCGAGTGGTCCCGGGCCCCCGACCTCGATTACCTAAACATTTTCCGGGCCATGAAATATGACCTAAGGAACCATAGTTATAGCCCCGCCATGACTGTTCCTTTTTTTTGTGTTTTACTGATAAAAAACTAGAATTTCGCCCGATTCCCATATTTTCGTGTGCTATAGACACGCCTACAGAGTGGCCCGAGCCCCCGGACCCGGATCGCCTAAAACTTTTCGGGCCATAGAATACAACCTAAGAAACCATAGTCTCTGCCCCTCCATGTTCGTTCCTCGTTTTTCTGCGTTTTACAGACAAAAAACTAGAATTCCGCCCGATTCCCATATTTTCGTGTGTTATAGCCTACGCCTTCAGAGTGGGCCCGATCCCCCGAACCCGGATCGCCTACAATTTTTCAGGCCATAGAATATGACCTAAGGAACCATAGTCGTCGCCCCGCCATGACCGTTCCTAGTGTTTTTGCATTTTACAGCTAAAAAACTAGAATTCCGCTCGATTCCCATATTTTCATGTTCTATATAACCCACGCCTTCCGTGTGGTCCCAGGCCCCCCGAACCCCGATCACCTAAAAATTTTCCGGGCCATGAAATACTACCTAAGGTACCATAGTTACCGCCCCGCCAAGACCGTTCCTCGTGTTTTTGCGTTTTACGGCCAATAAACTAGAATTTTGCCTGATTCCAATATTTTCGTGTGCTATAGCCCACGCCTTCCGAGTGGGCCCGATACCCCGAACCCGGATCGCCTAAAAAAAATTTGGATCATAGAAAACAACCTAAGGAACCATAGTCGTCTCCCCGTCATGACCGTTCCTCATTGTTTTGCTTTTTACGTCGTAAAAACTAAAATTCCGCTCGATTCCTATATTTTCGTGTGCTATAGCCCACGTCTTCCGAGTAGGCCCAGCCCCCCCACACCCCAGGCGCCTAAAAATTTTTTGGACCATGAAATACGACCTATTGAACAATAGTTACCGCTCCGCCATGACCGTTCCTCGTGTTTTTGCGTTTTACGGCCAAAAAGTAGAATTCCACCCGATTCCCATATTTTCGTGTGCCACAGCCCACACATTCAGAGTGGGCCCGAGCCCAGGACCCGGATTGCATACAATTTTTTCAGGCCATAGAATACAACCTAAGGAACCATAGTCGCCGCCCCTCCATGATAGTTCCTCCCTTTTTTGCGTTTTATGGCAAAAAACTAGAACTCCACTCAATTGCCATATTTTCGTGTTTTATAGCCCACTTCTTCCGAGTGGTCCTGCGCCCCCCGGACCCCGATCGCCTAAACATTTTACGGGCCATGAAATGTGACCTAAGGTACCATAGTTACCGCCCCGCCATGACCGCTCCTCGTTTTATGCGTTTTATGTCCAAAAAACTAGAAATTCGCTAGATTACCATATTTTCTTGTGCTATAGCCCACGCCTTCCGAGTGGGCCCGAAACCTCGAACCCGGAATGCCTAAAAACTTTTCGGGTCATAGAGTACAACCTAAGAAACCATACTCGCCGCCCCGCCATGACCGTTCCTCATTGTTCTGCGTTTTGCGACCAAACATTTTCCCCAGGACCCGTATCGCCTAAAATATTTTTGGGCAAGAGAATACGACCTAAGAAAAAATAGTCGCCACCCTGCCATGACCGTTGCTACTTTTTTTGCGTTTTACGGCCAAAAAACTAGAATTCCGCCCGATTCCCATATTTTCGTGTTCTATAGCTCCTTCCGAGTGGTCTTGGGCCCCCCGGATCCCGATCACCTAAACATTTTCTGGGCCATGTAATATGACCTAAGAAACAATACTTACTACCCCGCCATGACCGTTCCTCTCTTTTTTTTGCAGTTTACGGACAAAAAACTAGAATTCCGCCCGATTCGCATATTTTCATGTGCTATACCCACGCCTTCAGAGTGGGCCCGAGGCCCCTGACCCGGATCGCCTAAAAAACTTTCAGGCCATAGAATACGACCTAAGGAACCATAGTCACCGCCCCGCCATGACCGTTCCTCGTTTGTTTTGCGTTTTAGGACCAAAAAACTAGAATTCCTCTCGATTCCCATATTTTCGTGTGCTATAGCCCACGCCTTACGAGTGCTCCCCTGCAGCCCGAGCGCCTAAAAGTTTTTTGGGCCATAGAATACAACCTAAGGAACCATAGTCACAGCCCCGCCATAACCGTTCCTAGTTGTTTTGCCTTTTACGGCAAAAAAACTAGAATTCCGCCCGATTCCCTTATTTTCGTGTTCTATAACCCATGCCTTTCGAGGGGTCCCGGGCCCCCCGGACCCTGATCGCCTAAAATAATTCCCGGCCATGAAATACAACCTAAGGAACCATAGTTACCGCCCCGCCATGACCGTTCCTCGTTGTTTTGTGTGTTACGGACAAAAAACTAGAATTCCGCCCGATTTCAATATTTTCGTGTGCATAGCCCACGCCTTCAGAGTGGGCCTGCACCCCCGGACCCGGATTGCCTAAAAAGTTTTTGGGACATTGAATACCACCGAAGGAACCATAGTCTCCGCCCCTCCATGACCGTTCCTCGTTTTTTTGCGTTTTACGGCCAAAACCTAGAATTCCGCCCGATTCCCGTATTTTCGTGTGCTACAGCCCACACCTTCAGAGTGGGCCCGAGTCCCCAGACCCGGATCGCCTAATAGTTTTTCGGGCCATAGAATACGACCTAAGGAACCATAGTCTTCTCCCCGCCATGACCGTTCCTCGTTTTACTGCATTTTACGACCAAAAAACTAGAATTCTCCCTGATTCCCATATTTTCATGTGCTAGCCCACGCCTTCAGAGTGGGCCCGGATCACCTACTATTTTTTCGGGCCATAGAATATGACCTATGGAACCATAGTCGCCGCACTGCCATGACAGTTCCTAGTGTTTTTGCGTTTTATGCCCAAAAAACTAAAATTTTGCCCGATTCCCATATTTTCGTGTTCTATAACACACGCCTTCCGTGTGGTCTCGGGCCCCACGGACCCCGATCGCCTAAAAATTTTCCGGGCCATGAAATACGACCTAAGGTACCATAATTACCGCCCCGCCATGACCGTTCCTCGTTTTTATGCGTTTTACGGCCAAAAAATTAGAATTCTTCCCGATTCTCATATTTTCGTGTGCTATAGCCCACGCCTTCCGAGTGGGCCCGAGACCCCGAAACCAGATTGCCTAAAAACATTTCGGGTCATAAAATAAGACCTAAGGAACCATACTCGCCACCCCGCCTTGACCGTTCCTCATTGTTTTGCGTTTTGCGAACAAAAATTTTGTCCCAAGACTCGGATCGCCTAAAAACAATTGGGCCATAGAATACGACCTAAGAATCAATAGTCGCCGCACTGCCATGGCCGTTCCTACTTTTTCTGCGTTTTATGTCCAAAAAACTAGAATTCCTCCCAATTCCCATATTTTTGTGTTCTACAACCCACTCCTTCCGAGTGGTCCCGGGCCCCCGACCTCGATTACCTAAACATTTTCCGGGCCATGAAATACGACCTAAGGAACCATAGTTATAGCCCCGCCATGACTGTTCCTTTTTTTTGTGTTTTACTGATAAAAAATTAGAATTTCGCCCGATTCCCATATTTTCGTGTGCTATAGACACGCCTACAGAGTGGCCCGAGCCCCCGGACCCGGATCGCCTAAAAATTTTCGGGCCATAGAATACAACCTAATAAACCATAGTCTCTGCCCCTCCATGTCCGTCCCTCGTTTTTCTGCGTTTTACAGACAAAAAACTAGAATTCCGCCCGATTCCCATATTTTCGTGTGTTATAGCCTACGCCTTCAGAGTGGGCCCGATCCCCCGAACCCGGATCAACTACAATTTTTTAGGCCATAGAATATGACCTAAGGAACCATAGTCGTCGCCCCGCCATGACCGTTCCTAGTGTTTTTGCGTTTTACAGCTAAAAAACTAGAATTCCGCTCGATTCCCATATTTTCATGTTCTATATAACCCACGCCTTCCGTGTGGTCCCAGGCCCCCCGAACCCCGATCGCCTAAAAATTTTTCGGGCCATGAAATACTACCTAAGGTACCATAGTTACCGCCCCACCAAGATCGTTCCTCGTTTTTTGCGTTTTACGGCCAATAAACTAGAATTTTGCCTGATTCCAATATTTTCGTGTGCTATAGCCCACGCCTTCCGAGTGGGCCCGATACCCCGAACCCGGATCGCCTAAAAAATTTTCGGATCATAGAAAACAACCTAAGGAACAATAGTCGTCTCCCCGTCATGACCGTTCCTCATTGTTTTGCTTTTTACGTCGTAAAAACTAGAATTCCGCTCGATTCCCATATTTTCGTGTGCTATAGCCCACGTCTTCCGAGTAGGCCCGGCCCCCCCACACCCCAGGCGCCTAAAAATATTTTGGACCATGAAATACGACCTACCGAACAATAGTTACCGCTCCGCCATGACCGTACTCATGTTTTTGCATTTTACAGCCAAAAAGTAGAATTCCACCCGATTCCCATATTTTCGTGTGCCACAGCCAACACATTCAGAGTGGGCCCGAGCCCAGGACCCGGATCGCATACAATTTTTTCAGGCCATAGAATACAACCTAAAGAACCATAGTCGCCGCCCCTCCATGATCGTTCCTCCCTTTTACCGTTTTATGGCAAAAAAACTAGAACTCAACTCAATTGCCATATTTTCGTGTTTTATAGCCCACTTCTTCCGAGTGGTCCTGCGCCCCCCGGACCCCGATCGCCTAAACATTTTACGGGCCATGAAATGTGACCTAAGGTACCATAGTTACCGCCCCGCCATGACCGCTCTCGTTTTATGCGTTTTACGTCCAAAAAACTAGAAATTCGCTAGATTCCCACATTTTCGTGTGCTATAGCCCACGCCTTCCGAGTGGGTCCGAAATCCCGAACCCGGATTGCCTAAAAACTTTTCGGGTCATAGAGTACGACCTAAGGAACCATACTCGCCGCCCCACCATGACCGTTCCTCATTGTTCTGCGTTTTGCGACCAAAACCTTTCCCCAGGACCCGGATCGCCTAAAATATCTTTGGGCAAGAGAATACGACCTAAGAAACAATAGTCGCCACCCTGACATGACCGTTGCTACTTATTTTGCATTTTACGGCCAAAAAAATAGAATTCCGCCTGATTCCTATATTTTCGTGTTCTATAGCTCCTTCCGAGTGGTCTTGGGCCCCCCGGACCCCGATCACCTAAACATTTTCCGGGCCATGAAATATGACCTAAGGAACCATAGTTACTGCCTCGCCATGACCGTTACTCTTTTTTTTTTGCATTTTACGGACAAAAAACTAGAATTCCGCCCGATTCGCATATTTTCGTGTGTTATAGCCCACGCCATCAGAGTGGGCCCGAGCCCCCTGACCCGGATCGCCTAAAAAATTTTCAGGCCATAGAATACGACCTAAGGAACCATAGTCTCTACCCCACCCTAACCGTTCCTCATTTTTCTGCATTTTACGGCTAAAAAACTAGAATTCCACCCGATTGCCATATTTTCGTATGCTATAGCCCACGCCTTCAGAGTGGGGCCGAGACCCCGGACCCGGATCGCCTACAATTTTTTCAGGCCATAGAATACAACCTAAGGAACCATAGTCGCCGCCCTGCCATGACTGTTCCTAGTGTTTTTGCGTTTTATAGCCAAAAAACTAGAATTCCGCCCGATTCCCATATTTTCGTGTTCTATAACCCACGCCTTTCGTGTGGTCCCGGGTCCCCCGAACCCCGATCGCCTAAAAATTTTCCGGGCCATGAAATACAACCTAAGGTACCATAGTTATCGCCCCTCGATGATCGTTCCTCATTTTTTTGCGTTTTACGGCCAAACAACTAGAATTTTGCCCGATTCCCATATTTTCGTGTTCTATAGGCCACGCCTTCCGAGTAGGCCAGAAACCCCTAACCCGGATTGCCTAAATAATTTTCGGTTCATAGAGTACGACCCATGGAACCATACTCGCCACCCCGCCATGACCGTTCCCATATTTTCGTGTGCATATAGCCAACGCCTTCAGAGTGGGCCAGAGCTCCCGGAAACGGATCACATAAAAAAATTTCGGGATATAGAATACGACCCAAGGAACCATAGTCGCTGCCCCGCCATGACCGTTCCTATTTTTTTGCGTTTTACGGACAAAAAACTAGAATTCCGCTCGATTCCCATATTTTCGTATGCTACTTCCCAATGGGCAGGGCCCCCGGACCCCGACCGCCTAAAAATTTTTTTGCCATAGAATACGGCCTAAAGAACCATAGTCGTCGCCCCGCCATGACCGTTCCTCATATTTTTATGTTTTACAACCAAAAAACTAGAATTCCGCCTGATTCCCATATTTTCGTGTTCTATAGCCCATGCCTTCCGAGTGGGCCCGGGCCCCCGGACCCCGATCGCTTAAAAAAATTTCGGGCCCTGAAATACGACCTAAGGAACCATAGTTACTTCCCTGCCATGACAATTCCTCGTGTTTTTGTGTTTTACGGCCAAAAAACTAGAATTCCGCCTGATTCCTATATTTTCGTGTGCTTATAGCCCACGCCTTCAGAGTGGGCCCGAGCCCCCGGACCCGGATCGCCTAAAAAAAATTCGGGTTGTAGCATACGACCCAAGGACCAATAGTCGCCGCCCCGTCATGACCGTTCCTCATTGTTTTGCATTTTACGGCCAAAAAACTAGAATTCCGCCCGATTCCCATATTTTCGTGTGCTATAGCCCACGCCTTCCGTGTGGGCCCGGGCCCCCGGACTCCGAGCGCCTAAAAGTTTTTCGGTCCATGAAATACGACCTAACGAACCATAGTTACCGCACTGCCATGAGCGTTCCTCATGTTTTTGTATTTTACGTCTAAAAAATTAGAATTCCGCCTAATTCCCATATTTTCGTGTGCATATAGCCAACGCCTTCAGAGAGGGCCAGAGCTCCCGGACACGGATCGCATAAAAACTTTTCGGGATATAGAATACGACCCAAGGAACCATAGTCGCCGCCCCGCCATGACCGTTCCTCATTATTTTGCGTTTTAAGGCCAAAAAACTAGAATTCCGCCCGATTCCCTTATTTTTGTGTTCTATAGCCCATGCCTTCCGAGAGGGCCCGGGCCCCCCGGACCCTGATCACCTAAAAAATTTTTGGGCCATGAAATACGACCTAAGGAACCATAGTAACTTCCCTGCCATGACAATTCCTCGTGTTTTTGCGTTTTACGGCCAACAAACTAAAATTTCGCCCGATTCCTATATTCTTGTGTGCTTATAGCCCACGCCTTTAGAGTGGGCCCGAGCCCCCAGACCCGGATCACCTAAAAAATTTCGGGCCATAAAATACTACCTAAGGAACAATAGTCGTCGCCCCGCCATGACCGTTCCTCATTGTTTTTACGTTTTACGGCCAAAAAATATAATTCCGCCCGATTCCCATATTTTTGTGTGCAATAGCCCACGCCTTCCGTGTGGGTCTGGGCCCCATACCCCGAGCGCCTAAAAAATTTTCGGGCCATGAAACATGACCTAACGAACCAAAGTTACTGCCCGCCATGACCGCTTCTCATGTTTTTGCATTTTACGGCTAAAAAATTAGAATTCTACCTAATTCCCATATTTTCGTGTGCATATAGCCAACGCCTTTAGAGTGGGCCAGAGCCCTCGGACACGGATCGCATAAAAACATTTCGGGCCATAGAATACGACCCAAGGAACAATAGTCGCCGTCCCTCCATGACCGTTCCTCATTTTTTTGCGTTTTACGGCCAAAAAACTAGATTTTCGCCCGATTCCCATATTTTTGTGTGGCCCACGCCTTACGTGTGGGCCTGGGCCCCCGAATCCCAAGCGTCTAAAAAATTTTCGGGCCATGAAATACGACCTAATGAACCATAGTTACCGCCCAGCCATGACCGCTTCTCATGTTTTTGCATTTTACGGCTAAAAAATTAGAATTCTACCTAATTCCCATATTTTCGTGTGCATATAGCCAACGCCTTTAGAGTGGGCCAGAGCCCTCGGACACGGATCGCATAAAAACAATTTGGGCCATAGAATACGACCCAAGGAACAATAGTCGCCGCCCCGCCATGACCGTTCCTCATTTTTTTGCGTTTTACGGCCAAAAAACTAGAATTTTGCCCGATTCCCATATTTTTGTGTGCAATAGCACACGCCTTACGTGTGGGCCTGGGCCCCCGAATCCCAAGCGTCTAAAAAATTTTCGGGCCATGAAATACGACCTAATGAACCATAGTTACCGCCCCGCCATGACCGTTCCTCATGTTTTTGCATTTTACGGCTAAAAAATTAGAATTCCGCCTCATTCCCATATTTTCATGTGCATATAGCCAACGCCTTCAGAGTGGGCCAGAGCCCTAGGACAGGAATCGCATAAAAAAATTGGGACATAGAATATGACCCAAGGAACCATAGTCGCCGCCCCGCCATGACCGTTCCACATTTTTTTGTGTTTTACGGACAAAAAACTAGAATTCCGCCCGATTCCCATATTTTCGTATGCTACTTCCCAATGGGCAGGGCCCCCGGACGCCGATCGCCTTAAAAATTTTTGGCCATAGAATACGGCCTAAAGATCCATTGTCACCGCCCCGCCATGACTGTTCCTCGTGTTTTTATGTTTTACAGCCAAAAAATTAGAATTCTGCCCGATTCTCATATTTTCGTGTTCTATAGCCCATGCCTTCCGAGTGGGCCTGGGGGGATCGCCTAAAAACATTTCGGGCCATGAAATACGATCTAAGGAACCATAGTTACTTCCCTCCCATGACAATTCCTCATGCTTTTGCATTTTACGGAAAAAAAACTAGAATTCCGCCTAATTCCTATATTTTCATGTGCTTATAGCCCACGCCTTCAGAGTGGGCCCGAGCCCCCGGACCCGGATCGCCTAAAAAGAATTTGGGCCATAGAATACGACCCAAGGAACAATAGTCGCCTCCCCGCCATGACCGTTCCTTATTTATTTGCGTTTTACGCCCAAAAAACTAGAATTCCGCCCGATTCCCATATTTTCGTGTGATATAGCCCACGCTTTCCGTGTGGGCCCGGGCTCCCCGGACCCCGAGCGCCTAAACATTTTGCGGTCCATGAAATACGACCTAACGAACCATAATTACCACACCGCCATGAGCGTTCCTCATGTTTTTGCATTTTACGGCTAAAAAATTAGAATTCCGCCTAATTCCCATATTTTCGTGTGCATATAGCCAACGCCTTCAGAGTGGGCCAGAGTCCGGACACAGATCGCATAAAAAAATTTCGAGATATAGAATACGACCCAAGGAACTATAGTCGCTGCCCCGCCATGACCGTTCCTCATTATTTTGCGTTTTAAGGCCAAAAAACTAGAATTTAGCCCGATTCCCATATTTTCGTGCTCTAACTCACGCCTTCCGAGTGGGCCCAGGCCCAAGGCCCCGATCGCCTAAAAATATTTTGTGCCATGAAATACGACCTAAGGAACCATCGTTACTTCCCCGCCATGACAGTTCCTCGTTCTTTGCATTTGACGGCCAAAAAACTAGAATTTCGCCCGTTTCCCATATTTTCGTGTGCTTATAGCCCACGCCTTCAGAGTGGGCCTGAGCCCCCGGACCCGGAACGCATAAATTTTTTTTGGGCCATAGAATACGACCTAAGGAACCATAGTTGCCGCCCCTCCATTACCATTCCTCGTTTTATTGCGTTTTACGGCCAAAAAACTAGAATTCCACCCGATTGCCATATTTTCGTGTGCTATGCCCAGGCCTTCAGAGTGGGCCCGAACCCCCTAACCCGGATCACCTAAAAATAATTCGGGCCATAGAATACAACCTAAGGAACCATAGTCGCCAACCCGCCATGACCGTTCCTCATTTATTTGCGTTTTACGGCCAAAAAACTAGAATTCCGCACGATTCCCATATTTTCGTTTTCTATTGCCCAAGCCTTCCTAGTGGTCCTAGGATCCTGGACCCCGATCGCCTAAAAATTTATCGGGCCATGAAATACGATCTAAGGAACCATAGGTACCGCCCTGCCATGACCGTTCCTCGTTTGTTTGCGTTTTACGGCAAAAAACATAAATTCCGCCCAATTCCGATATTTTCGTGTGCTATAGCCCACGCTTTCAGAGTGGGCCCGAGCCCCCGGACCCGGATCGCCTAAAAACTTTTCGGGCCATAGAATACGACCCAAGGAACCATAGTCGCCGCTTTGCCATGACTGTTCTTCATTTTTTTGCGCTTTACGGCCATAAAACTAATATTTCGCCTGATTCCCATATTTTCGTGTGCTATAGCCCACGCTTTCAGAGTGGGCCCGAGCCCCCGGACTCGGATTGCCTACAAATATTTTGGGCCATAGAATACAACCTAAGGAACCATAGTCACCACCCCGCCATGATCGTTCCTTGTTGTTTTGTGTTTTACGGCCAAAAAATTATAATTCCGCATGATTCCCATATTTTCATGTGTTATAGCCCACGCCTTCCGAGTGGGCCCGAGACCCCGGACCCGGATCGCCTACAATTTTTTCGGGCCATAGAATACGACCTAAGGAACCATAGTCGCCACCCCGCCATGATAGTTCCTCGTTGTTTTACGTTTTACGGCCAAAAAACTAGAATTTCGCCCGATTCCTATATTTTTGTGTGCTATTGCCCACGCCTTCCGAGTGTGCCCGAGCCCCCGAAACCGGATCGCCTATAATTTTTGGGTCATAGAATACGACCTAAGTAGCCATAGTTGTCGCCCTGCCATGATAGTTCCTCATTTTTTTGTTTTTACGGCCAAAAAAAGAGAAATCCGCTCGATTCCCATATTTTCGTGTTCTATAGCCCACGCTTTCCGAGTGGGCCCGACACCCCCGGACCCGGATCGCCTAAAATATTTTGGGCCATGAAATACGACCTAACGAACTATAGTTACCACTCTGCAATTAACGTTCCTCGTGTTTTTGCGTTTTACGGCCAAAAAACTAGAATTTTGCTCGATTCCCATATTTTTGTGTGTTATAGCTCACGCCTTCCGAGTGGGCCCGAGCCCCCAATCATGGATCGCCTAAAAATATTTTGGGCCGTAGAATATGACCTAACACCCCTCCATGATTGTTCCTCGTTTATTTGCAATTTACGGCCAAAAAACTAGAATTTCTCCCGATTTCCGAATTTTCATGTTCTATAGCCCACTCCTTCCGAGTGGTCCCGAGCCCCTGAACCCCTTTCGCCTAAAAAATTTTCCGGCCATGAAATACAACCTAAGGAATCATAGTTACTGCCCTGCCATGACCGTTCCTCGTATTTTTGCGATTTTCGGCCAAAAAACTAGAATTCCGCCCGATTGGTATATTTTCGTGTGCTTACAGCCCACGCCTTCAGAGTGGGCCCGATCCCCTGGACCCGGATCGCCTAAAAAATTGTTAAGCTGTAGAATAAGACCCAAGGAACCATAGTCGCCTCCCCTCCATGATCGTTCCCCGTTGTTTTCCGTTTTACGGCCAAAAAACTACAATTCCGCCCAATTCCCATATTTTCGTGTGCTTATAGCCCAAACATTCAGAGTGGGCCCCAACCCTCGAACCTGGATCGCCTAAAAACTTTTGGCCCATAGGATACGACCCAAGGAACCATAGTCGCCGCCCCGCCATGACCATTCCTCATATTTTTGCGTTTTACGGCCAAAATATTAGAATTCCGCCCGATTCCCATATTTTCGTGTGCTATAGCCCACGCCTTCCGAGTGGGCTCGAGACCCCGAACCCGGATCATCTAAAAAAATTTCAGGTCATAGAATACGACTTAAGGAACCATAGTCGCCGCCCCGCCATGACCGTTCCTCATTGTTTTGCGTTTTACGACCCAAAATCTAGAATTCCGCTCGATTCCCATATTTTCGTGTTCTATAGCCCACGCCTTCCGTGTGGTCTCAGGGCCCCGCGGACCCCGATCGCCTAAAAAAAATTTGGACCATGAAATAAAACCTTAAGGTACCATAATTACCGCCCCGCCATGACCATTCCTCGTGTTTTTGCGTTTTACGGCCAAAAAACTAAAATTCCGCCCGATTCCCATATTTTCGTGTGCTATAGCCCACGCCTTCAGAGTGAGCCCGAGTCCCCGGACCCGGATCGCCTACAATTTTTTCGGTCCATAGAATACGACCTAAGGAACCATTGTCATCACCCCGCCATGATAATTCCTTGTTGTTTTACGATTTACGGCCAAAAAATTAGAATTCCGCTCGATTCCAATATTTTCGTGTGCTATTGCCCATGCCTTCCGAGTGTGCCCGAGCCCCCGAAACCGGATCGCCTATAATTTTTGGGTCATAGAATACAACCTAAGGAACCATAGTTGTCGCCCCGCCATGACAGTTCCTCATTTTTTTGTTTTTACGGCCAAAAAATGAGAAATTCGCCCGATTCCTATATTTTCGTGTTCTATAACCCACGCCTTCCGAGTGGGCCCGGACCCCCTGGACCCGGATCGCCTAAAAAATTTTGGTCCATGAAATACGACCTAACGAACCATATTTACCGCTCTGCAATTAACGTTCCTCGTGTTTTTGCGTTTTACGGCCAAAAAACTAGAATTTTGCTCGATTCCCATATTTTCGTGTGCTATAGCCCACGCCTTCCGAGTGGGCCCGAGCCCCAAAACCCGGATCTCCTAAAAATATTTTGGGCCATAGAATATGACCTAAGGAACCATAGTCGCCACACCGCCATGATCATTCCTCGTTTATTTGTGATTTATGGCCAAAAAACTAGAATTTCTCCCGATTCCCATATTTTCGTGTTCTATAGCTCATGCCTTTCGAGTGGTCCCGGGGCCCTGAACCCCGATCGCCTAAACAAATTTCCGGCCATGAAATACAACCTAAGGAACCATAGTTACTGCCCTGCCATGACCGTTCCTCGTGTTTTTGCGATTTACGGCCAAAAAACTAGAATTCCGCCCGATTGCTATATTTTCGTGTGCTTATACCCCACGCCTTCAGAGTGGGCCCGAGTCCCTGGACCCGGATCGCGTAAAAAATTGTTAAGCTATAGAATAAGACCCAAGGAACCATAGTCGCCTCCCCGCCATGATCGTTCCCCGTTGTTTTGCATTTTACGGCCAAAAAACAAGAATTCCGCCCAATTCCCATATTTTCGTGTGCTTATAGCCCACGCCTTCAGAGTGGGCCCCAGCCCTCGAACCCGGAATGCCTAAAAAATTTTTGCCTGTAGAATACGACCCAAGGAACCATAGTCGCCTCCCCGCCATGACCATTCCTCATATTTTTTGCGTTTTACGGCCAAAAAAACTAGAATTCCGCCCGATTCCCATATTTTCGTATGCTACTTCTCAATGAGCAGGGCCCCCGGACCCCGATCGCCTAAATATATTTTGGCCATAGAATACGGCCTAAGGAATGATAGTCTTCGCCCCTCCATGACCATTCCTCGTGTTTTTATATTATGAGGCCATAAAACTAGAATTCCGCCCAATTCCCATGTTTTCGTGTTATATAGCCCATGCCTTCTGAGTGGGCCCGGGGATGGCCTAAAAATTTTCGTGCCATGAAATACGACCTAAGAAACCATAGTTACTTCCCTTCCATGAAAATTCCTCGTGATTTTGCGTTTTACGGACAAAAAAATTAGAATTCCGCCAGATTCCTATATTTTCGTGTGCTTATAGCCCACGACTTCAGAGTGGGCCCGAGCCCCCGGACCCGGATCGCCTAAAAACTTTTTGGGCCGTAGAATACGACCCAAGGAACAATAGTCGCCGCCCCGCCATGACCATTCCTCATTCTTTTTGCGTTTTATGGCCAAAAAACTAGAATTCCGCCCGATTCCCATATTTTTGTGTGCAATAGCCTACACCTTCCATGTGGGCATGGGCCCCCGAACCCCAAGCACCTAAAAAAATTTCGAGCCATGAAATACGACTTAACGAACCAAAGTTACCGCACCGCCATGACCGCTCCTCATGTATTAGGATTTTACGGCTAAAACATTTGAATTCCGCGTAATTCCCATATTTTCGTGTGCATATAGCCAACGCATTCAGAGTGGGCCAGAGCCCTCGGACGTGGATCGCATAAAAAAAATTTGGTACATAGAATACGACCCAAGGAACCATAGTCGCCGCCCCGCCATGACCGTTCCTCATTTGTTTTACGTTTTACGGACAAAAAACTAGAATTCCGCCCGATTCCTATATTTTCGTATGCTACTTCCCAATGGGCAGGGCCCCTGGACCTCGATCGCCTAAAAATATTTTGGCCATAGAATACGGCCTAAAGAACCATAGTCGTCGCCCCGCCATGACCGTTCCTCGTGTTTTTGCGTTTTACGGCCAAAAAACTAAAATTCCGCCCGATTCTCATATTTTTGTGTGCTATAGCCCACGCCTTCAGAGTGAGCCCGAGCCCCCGGACCCCGATCGCCTAAAATATTTTTGGGCCATGAAATACGATCTAAGGAACCATAGTTACTTCCCTGCCATGACAATTCCTCGCGTTTTTGCGTTTTACGGCCAAAAAACTAGAATTCCGCCTGATTCCTATATTTTTGTGTGCTTATAGCCCACGCCTTCAGAGTGGGCCCGAGCCCCCGGACCCGGATCGCCTAAAAATATTTCGGGTTGTAGCATATGACCCAAGGACCAATAGTCGCCGCCCCGCCATGACCGTTCCTCATTGTTTTGCGTTTTATGACCAAAACACTAGAATTCCACTCGATTCCCATATTTTCGTGTTCTATAGCCCACGCCTTCCATGTGGTCCTAGGGCCCCCGGACCCCTATCGCCTGAAAAAATTTCCGACCATGAAATACTACCTAAGGTACCATAGTTACTGCCCCGCCATGACATTTCCTCGTATTTTTGCGTTTTACGGCCAAAAAACTAGAATTCCGCCCGATTCCCTTATTTTCGTGAGCTATAGCCCACGCCTTCAGAATGAGACCGAGCCCCCGGACCCGGATCGCCTACAATTTTTTCGGGCCATAGAATACGGCCTAAGGAACCATAGTTGTCGCCCCGCCATAACAGTTCCTCATTTGTTATTTTTTTACGGCCAAAAAATGATAAATCCGCCCGATTCCCATATTTTCGTGTTCTATAGCCCACGCCTTCTGAGTGGGCCTGGGCCGCCCGGATTCAGATCGCCTAATAATTTTTGGGCCATGAAATACGACCTAACGAACCATAGTTACCGCTCTGCAATTAACGTTCCTCTTGTTTTTGTATTTTACGGCCAAAAAACTAGAATTTTGTTCAATTCCCATATTTTCATGTGCTATAGCCCACGCCTTCCGAGTGGGCCCGAGCCCCCAAACCCGGATCGCCTAAACAATTTTCGGGCCATAGAATATGACCTAAGGAACCATAGTCGCCACCCCGCCATGATCATTCCTCGTTTATTTGCGATTTGTGGTAAAAATACTAGAATTTCTCCCGATTCCCATATTTTTGTGTTCTATAGCCCATGCCTTCCGAGTGGTCCCGGGCCCCTGGAACCCGATCGCCTAAAAATATTTCCTGCCATGAAATACGACTTAAGGAACCGTAGTTACTGCCCTACCATGGTCCAAAACAATTTCGGGCCATAGAATATGACCTAAGGACCAATAGTCGCCGCCCCGCCATGACCGTTCCTCATTTTTTTGCGTTTAACGGCCAAAAAACTAGAATTCCGCCCGATTCCCATATTTTCGTGTGCTATAGCCCACGCCTTCCAAGTGGGCCCGAGCCCCCAAACCCGGATCGCCTAAAAAAATTTCGGGCCATAGAATATGACCTAAGTAACCATAATTGCCACACCGCCATGATCATTCCTCGTTTATTTGCGATTTATGGCCAAAAAACTAGAATTTCTCCCGATTCGCATATTTTCGTGTTCTATAGCCCATGCCTTCCGACTGATCCCGGGCCCCTGGACCCCGATCGCCTAAAAAACTTTCCGGCCATGAAATACAACCTAAGGAACCATAGTTACTGCCCTGCCATGACCGTTCCTCGTGTTTTTGCGATTTACGGCCAAAAAACTAGAATTCCGCTCGATTGCTATAATTTCGTCTGCTTATAGCCCACGCCTTCAGAGTGGGCCCGAGCCCCTGGACCCGGATCGCCTAAAAAATTGTTAAGCTGTAGAATAAGACACAAGGAACCATAGTCTCCTCCCTGCCATGACCGTTCCCCGTTGTTTTGCGTTTTACGGCCAAAAAACTAGAATTCCGCCCAATTCCCATATTTTCGTGTGCTTATAGCCCACGCCTTCAGAGTGGGCCCCAGCCCTCGAACCCGGATTGCCTAAAATTTTTTGGCCTGAAGAATACGACCCAAGGAACCATAGTCGCCGCCCCGCCATGACCATTCCTCATATTTTTGTGTTTTACGGCCAAAAAACTAGAATTCCGCCCGATTCCCATATTTTCGTATGCTACTTCTCAATGGGTAGGGCCCCCGGACCCCGATCGCCTAAATATATTTTGGCCATAGAATACGGCCTAAGGAATGATAGTCTTCGCCCCTTCATGACCATTCCTCGTGTTTTTATATTATGAGGCCATAAAACTAGAATTCCGCCCAATTCCCATATTTTCATGTTCTATAGCCCATGCCTTCGAGTGGGCCCGGGGATGGCTTAAAATTTTTCGGGCCATGAAATATGACCTAAGGAACCATAGTTACTTCCCTGCCATGACAATTCCTCGTGTTTTTGCGTTTTACGGCCAAAAAACTAGAATTCCGCCCGATTCCTATATTTTGGTGTGCTTTTTATAGCCCACGCCTTCAGAGTGGGCCCGAACCCCCGGACCCGGATCGCCTAAAAAATTTTTGGGCCGTAGAATACGACCCAAGGAACAATAGTCGCCGCCCCGCCATGACCGTTCCTCATTCTTTTTGCGTTTTAAGGCCAAAAAACTAGAATTTCGCCCGATTCCCATATTTTTGGGTGCAATAGCCTACACCTTCCATGTGGGCATGGGCCCCCGAACCCCAAGCGCCTAAAAACTTTTCGGGCCTTGAAATACGACTTAACGAACCAAAGTTACCTCTCCGCCATGACCGCTCCTCATGTATTAGCATTTTACGGCTAAAACAATTTGAATTCCGCCTGATTCCCATATTTTCGTGTGCATATAGCCAACGCCTTCAGAGTGGGCCAGAGCCCTCGGACATGGATCGTATAAAAAAAAATTTGGGCCGTAGAATACGACCCAAGGAACAATAGTCGCTGCCCCGCCATGACCGTTCCTCATTGTTTTTGCGTTTTACGGCCAAAAAACTAGAATTCCGCCCGATTCCCATATTTTTGTGTGCAATAGCCCACGCCTTCCGTGTGGGCCAGGGCCCCCGAGCGCCTAAAAAAATTTCAGGCCATGAAATACGACCTAACAAACCATATTTACCGCCCCACCATGACATTTCCTCATGTTTTTGCATTTTACGTCTAAAAAATTAGAATTCTGCCTGATTCCCATATTTTCGTGTGCATATAGTCAACGCCTTCAGAGTGGGCCATAGCCCTCGGACACGGATCGCATAAAAAAAATTTGGTACATAGAATACGACCCAAGGAACTAGAGTCGCCGCCCCGCCATGACCGTTCCTCATTTTTTTACGTTTTACGGACAATAAACTAGAATTCCGCCCGATTCCCATATTTTCGTATGCTACTTCCCAATGGGCAGGGCCCCCAGACCCCGATCGCCTAAAAAACTTTTGGCCATAGAATACGGCCTAAAGAACCATAGTCGTCGCCCCGCCATGACCGTTCCTCGTGTTTTTATGTTTTACAGCGAAAAAACTAGAATTCCGCCTGATTCCTATATTTTCGTGTTCTATAGCCCATGCCTTCCGAGTGGGCCCGGGCCCCCCAGACCCCGATCGCCTAAAAAATTTTTGGGTCATGAAATACGATCTAAGGAACCATAGTTACTTCCCTGCCAAGACAATTCCTCGTGTTGTTGCGTTTTACGGCCAAAAAACTAAAATTCCGCCTAATTCCTATATTTTCGTATGCTTATAGCCCACGCCTTCAGAGTAGGCCCGAGCCCCCGAACCCGGATTGCCTAAAAACATTTCGGGTTGTAGCATACGACCCAAGGACAAAAAGTCGCCGCCCCGCCATGACCGTTCCTCATTTTTTTTGCGTTTTACGGCCAAAAACTAGAATTCCGCCCAATTCCCATATTTTCGTGTCCTATAGCCCACACCTTCCGTGTGGGGCCCGGCCCCCGGAACTCGAGCGCCTAAAAAATATTCGACGACCTAACGAACCATAGTTAACGCACTGCCATGACCGTTCCTCATGTTTTTGCATTTTACGGCTAAAAAATTAGAATTCCGCCTAATTCCAATATTTTCGTGTGCATATAGCCAACGCCTTCAGAGTGGGCCAGAGCCCCCAGACACGGATCGCATAAAAACTTTTCGGGACATAGAATACAACCCAAGGAACCATAGTCGCCGCCCCGCCATGACCGTTTCTCGTTTTTTGCGTTTTAAGGCCAAAAATCTAAAATTCCTCCCGATTCCCATATTTTCATGTTCTATAGCCCACGCCTTCCGAGTGGGCCCGGGTCCCAGGACCCCGATCGCCTAAATAATTTTTGGGCCATTAAATACGACCTAAGGAACCATAGTTACTTCCCCGCCATGACAGTTCCTCATTCTTTGCATTTGACGGCCGAAACACTAGAATTCCGCCCGATGCCCATATTTTCGTGTGCTTATAGCCCACACCTTCAGAGTGGGCCCGAGCCCCCAGATCCGAATCACATAAAAATATTTTGGGCCATAAAATACAACCTAAGGAACCATAGTCGCCGCCCAGCCATGACCGTTCCTGGTTTATTTGCGTTTTACGGCCACAAAACTAGAATTCCACCCGATTCCCATATTTTCGTTTTCTATTGCCCACACCTTCCGAGTGGTCCTAGGACCCTGGACCCCGATTGCCTAAAAGTTTTCCGGGCCATGAAATTTGACCAAAGGAAAAATATATACCGCCCCGCCATGACCGTTCCTTGTTTGTTTGCGTTTTACGGCAAAAAACATAGAATTTCGCTCGATTCCCATATTTTCGTGTGCTATAGCCCACGCTTTCAGAGTGGGCCCGAGCCTCCGGACCCGGATCGCCTAAAAAATTTTTGGGCCATAGAATACGACCCAAGGAACCATAGTCGCAGCCCCATCATGACCGTTCCTCGTTTTTTTGCGCTTTACGGCCAAAAAACTAGAATTTCGCACGATTCCCATATTATCGTGTACTATATCCCACGCCTTCAGAGTTAGCCCGAGCCCCCAGACCCGGATCGCCTACAATTGTTTTGGGACATAGAATACGACCTAAGGAACCTTAGTCGCCGCCCCGCCATGACCGTTCCTAGTGTTTTTGCGTTTTACGTCCAAAAAACTAGAATTCCGCCTAATTCCCATATTTTCGTGTTCTATAACCCACACCTTCCGTGTGGTCCCGGGCCCCCCGGACCCGATCGCCTAAAAGTTATCGGGCCATGAAATACGACTTAAGGTAGCATAGTTACCGCCCTGCCATGACCGTTCCTCATTTCTTTGCGTTTTACGGCCAAAAACAATCCGCCCGATTCCCATATTTTCGTGTGCTATAGCCCACGCCTTCAGAGTGGGCCCGAGGCCCAGGAACCCGGATCGCCTAAAAAATTTTTAGGCCATAGAATACGACCTAAAAACCATAGTCGCCACCCCGCCATGATCGTTCCTTGTTGTTTTGGGTTTTACGGCCAAAAAACTAGAATTCCGTCTGATTCCTATATTTTCGTGTGCTATAGCCCACGCCTTTCGAGTGGGCCCGAGCCCCCGAACCCAGATCGCCTAAAAATATTTCGGGTCATAGAATATGACCTAAGGAACCATAGTTGTCGCCCCTCCATGGCCGTTCCTTTTACTTTATTTTTTACGGCCAAAAAACTAGAAATCCGCGCGATTACCATATTTTCGTGTTCTATAGCACATGCCTTCCGAGTGGGCCTGGGCCCCCCGGACCCCGAGCGCCTAAAAATTTACTGGGCCTTGAAATACGACCTAACAAATGATAGTTACCGCTCCGCAATGAACGTTCCTTGTGTTTTTGAGTTTTACTGCCAGAAAATTAGAATTCCGCTCGATTCCCATATTTTCGTGTGCATATAGCCCACGCCTTCAAAGTGGGGCCTAGCCCCCGAACCTGGATCGCCTAAAAAAAATTTGGGCCATAGAATATGACCCAAGGAACCATATTTGCCGCCCCGCCATGACTGTTCCGCATTGTTTTGCGTTTTACAGCCAAAATATTAGAATTCCGCCCGATTCCCATATTTTCATGTGCTATAGCCCACGCCTTCTGAGTGGTCCCGGGCCCCTGGATCCCGATAACCTAAAAAACTTTCCGGCCATGAAATATGACCTAAGGAACCATAGTTACTGTCTTGCCATGACCGTTCCTCGTGTTTTTGCGTTTTACGGCGAAAAAAGTAGAATTCCGCCCGATTACTCTATTTTCGTGTTCTTTTAGCCCACGCCTTCAGAGTGGGCCCGAGCCCCTGGACCCAGATCGCCTAAAAATAATTCGGGCCCTAGAATACGACCCTAGGAGCCATAGTCACCGCCCCGCCATGACCGTTCCTTGTTTTCTTTTGTCTTTTACGGCCAAAAAAATAGAATTCCGCCCGATTCCCATATTTTCGTGTGCTTATAGCCTACGCCTTCAGTGTGGGCCCAAGCCCTCGGACCCGGATCGCCTAAAAATATTTCAGCCCATAGAATACAACCTAAGGAACCATAGTCGCCACCCTGCCATGAACGTTCCTCTTTTTTTTTGCATTTCACGGCAAAAAAACTAGAATTTCGCCCGATTCCCATATTTTCGTGTTCTATAACCCACGCCTTTAGAGTGGTCCCGGGCCCCGTGGACCCCGATCGCCTAAAACTTTTTTGGGCCATAGAAATACGACCTAAGAAACCATAGTTACCGCCCTGCCATGACCGTTCCTAATTGTTTTGTGTTTTACGGTAAAAAAACTAGAATTTCGCCCGATTCTCATATTTTCGTATGCTATAGCCCACGCCTTCCAAGTGAGCCCGAGCTCCCAAATCCGGATCACCTAAAAAAAATTGGTTCATAGAATACAACCTAAGGAACCATAGTCGCCGCTCCGCCATGATCGTACCTCAATGTTTTGCGTTTTACGGCCAAAAAACTAGAATTCCGCCTGATTCCCATTTTTTCATGTTCTATATAGCCCTCACCTTCCGAATAGGCCCGGGCTCCCCGGAGCCCGATTGCCTATAAATTTTTCGGGCCATGAAATACGACCTAAGTAACCATAGTTACCTCCCCGCCATGAACGTTCCATATTTTTTTGCGTTTTAGGGCCATAAAACTAGAATTCCGCCCGATTTCCATATTTTCGTGTGCTATAGCCCACGCCTTCTGAGTGGGCCCGAGCCTCCGGACCCTGATCGCCTAAAATTTTTTCGGGAAATAAAATAGGACCTAAGGAACCATAGTCACCACCCTGCCATGACCGTTCCTCATTTTCTTGCATTTTACGGCCAAAAAACTAGAATTCCGCCCGATTCCCATATTTTCGTGTGCTATAACACACGCCTTCCGAGAGTGGGCCCTCGGCCCTCGACCCTCGGCCCGGATCGTCTAATAATTTTTCGGGCCATAGAATACGACCTAGAGAACCATAGTCTCTACCTTACCATGACCGTTCCTCCTTTTTTTGCGCTTTACGGCCAAAAAAATAGAATTCCGCTCGATTCCCATATTTTTGTGTTCTATAGCCCACACCTTCCGAGTGGTCCCGGCCCCGAGCGCCTAAAAATATTTTCCGGGCCATGAAATATGACTTAAGGATCCATATTTACCGCCCCAGCCATGACCGTTCCTCGTTTCTTTATGTTTTAAGGCCGAAAAAAACTAAAATTCTTCCTCATTCCCATATATTCATGTGCTATAGCCCACGCCTTCCGAGTGGGCCCGAGCCCCCAAACTCAATTCGCCTAAAAACAATTTAGGTCATAGAATATGACAGAAGGAACCATAGTCACCGCCCCGCCATGACCGTTCCACGTTGTTTTGCGTTTTACGGCCAAAAAATTAGAATTGCGCCTAATTCCCATATTTTCGTGTGTTATAGCCCACGCCTTCCGAGTAGGCCCGAACCCCAGAAACCGGTTCTCCTAAAATAGTTTCGGGCGATGAAATACGACCTAAGGAACCATAGTCGCCGCCCCGCCATGACCGTTCCTCATTTATTTGCGTTTTACGGCCAAAATGCTAGAATTCCGCATGATTCTCATATTTTCGTGTGCTATAGCCCACGCCTTCCGATTGGACCCGAGCCCCCGAACCCGGATCTCCTAAAAACTTTTTGGGTCATAGAACACGACCCAAGGAACCATAGTCGCTGCCCCGCCCTGGCCGTTCGAGTTTTACGCATTTTACGGCAAAAAAACAAGAATTCCGCCCGATTCCCATATTTTCGTGTGCCATAGCCCACGCCTTTCGATTGGGCCCGAACCCACGAACCCGGATCGCCTAAAAACTTTTTGGTCACAGAACACGACCTAAGGAACCATAGTCGCTGCCCCTCCATGACCGTTGCTCATTTTTTTGCATTTTATGGCCAGAAAACTAGAATTCCGTCCGATTCCCATATTTTCGAGTTCTAGCCCACGCCTTCAGAGTGGTCCCGGGCCCCACGGAACCTGATCGCCTAAAAATATTTCGGGCCATAGAAATACGACTAAAGGAACCATAGTTACCAGCCCGCCATGACCGTTCCTCATTGTTTTGCGTTTTACGGCAAAAAAACTAGAATTCCGCCCGATTCCCATATTTTCATGTGCTATAGCCAATGCCTTCCGAGTGGGCCCGAGTCCCCGAATCGGATCGTCTAAAATATTTTCGGGTCATAGAATACGGCCTAAGGAACCATAGTCGCCGCCCCACCATGACAGTTCCTCGTGTTTTTGCGTTTTACGGCTAAAATACTAGAATTCCGCCAGATTCCCATATTTTCGTGTTCTATAGCCCACGCCTTCCGAGTGGTCCCGGTCCCCCGGACCCCGATCCCCTATAATTTTGTGGGCCATGAAATACGACCTAAGGAACCATATTTACTGTCCTGCCATGACCGTTCCTCGTTGTTTTGCGTTTATCTGCAAAAAACTAGAATTTCGCCTCATTCACATATCTTCATGTGCTTATAGCCCACGCATTCTGAGTGGGCCCGAGCCCCCGGATCGTCTAAAAATTTTTTGGACCATAGAATATGACCCAAGGAACCATAGTCTCAGCGCCGCAATGACCGTTCCTCATTTCTTTGCATTTTACGGCCAAAAAACTAGAATTACACCTGATTCCCTTATTTTCGTGTTCTATAGCCCACGCCTTCCGAGTGGGGCCTAGGCCCCGGATCCGGATTGCCTAAAAAATTTTCGGGCCATAGAATACGACCTAAGGAACCATAGTCTCCGCCCCACCATGACCGTTCTTCATTTATTTGCGTTTTACGGCCGAAATACTAGAATTTCGCCCGATTCCAATATTTTCATGTGCTATAGCCCACGTCTTCTGAGTAGGCCCGATCCGCCGAACCTGGATCGTCTAAAATTATTTCGGGTCATAGGATACGACCTAAGGAACCACAGTTGCCGATCCGCTATGACCGTTTCTCATTTTTTTGCATTTTACGGCCAAAATATTAGAATTCCGCCTGATTCCCATATTTTCATGTGCTATAGCCCACGCCTTCCGATTGGGCCCGAGAACCCAAACCCGGATCGCCTAAAAATAATTCTGGTCTTAGAACAAGACCTAAGGAACCCTTGTCGCCGCCCCTCCATGACCGTTCATCGTTGTTCTACGGTTTACGGCCAAAAAACTAGAATTTTGACCGTTTCCCATATTTTCGTGTGCTATAGCCCACGCCTTCCGAATGGGCCCGAACCCTAGAACCCAGATCTCCTAAAATTGTTTCGGGTCATAGGATACGACCTAAGGAACCATAGTCGTCGCCCCGCCATGACCGTTCCTCATTTATTTGCGTTTTACGGCCAAAATACTAGAATTCCGCGTGATTCCCATATTTTCGTGTGCTATAGCCCACTCCTTCTGAATGGGCCCGATCCCCCGAACCCGGATCTCCTAAAAACTGTTCGGTCATAGAACATGACCTAAGGAACCATAGTCGTCGCCCCGCCCTGGCCGTTTCTCATGTTTCGCATTTTACGGCCAAAAAATAAGAATTCTGCCTAATTCCCAAATATAGCCCACGCCTTCCGATTAGGCCCGAACCCACGAACCCGGATCACCTAAAAAATTTTGGGTCACAGAACACGACCTAAGGAACCATAGACGCCACCCCTCCATGACCGTTTCTAGTTTTTTTGCATTTTACGGCCAAAATACTAGAATTCCGCCTGATTCCCATATTTTCATGTTCTATAGCCCACGCCTTCAGAGTGGTCCCAGGCCCCACGGAGCCCGATCGCCTAAAATATTTTTGGGCCATAGAAATATGACCTAAGGAACCATAGTTACCGCCCCGCCATAACCGTTCCTCATTCTTTTGCGTTTTACGGCAAAAAAACTAAAATTCCGCCTGATTCCCATATTTTCGTGTGCTATAGCCCTCGCCTTTCGAATGGGCCCGAAAACTCGAGTCCCCTAACCGGATCGTCTAAAAAAATTTCGGGTCATAGAATACGACCTAAGGAACCATAGTCACTACCCCACCATGACCGTTCCTCATTGTTTTGCATTTTACGGCCAAAAAACTAGAATTCTGCCCGATTCCCATATTTTCGTGTTCTATATAACCCTCACCTTCCGAATGGGCCCGGGCCCCCCGGAGCCCGATTGCCTAAAAATTTTTGGGGCCATAGAATACGACCTAAAGAACCATAGTCTCTGTCTCGCCATGACCGTTTTCTCCTTTTTTTTGCGTTTTACGGCCATAAAACTAGAATTCCGCCAGGTTCCCATATTTTCGTGTGCTATAGCCCACACCTTTCGAGTGGGCCCGAAAACCCGGACCCGAATTGCCTTAAATTATTTCGGGCCATAGAATACGACCTAAGGAACCATAGTCGCTGCCCCGCCATGACCGTTCATCATTTTCTTGCATTTTACAGCCAAAAACTAGAATTCCGCCCGATTCCCATATTTTCGTGTGCTATAACCCACGCCTTCAGAGTGGGCCCGATCCCCCTGACCCGGATCGCCTAATACTCTTTCGGGCCATAGAATACGACCTAAAGAACCATAGTCTCTTCCTCACCATGACTGTTCCTCCTTTTTCTGCGTTTTACGGCCAAAAAACTTGAATTCCGCCTGATTCCCATATTTTCATGCTCTATAGCCCACGCCTTCGGAGTGGGTCCGTGCCCCTCGGATCCCGATCGCTTAAAAGTTTTCCGAGCCATGAAATATGACCTATGAAACCATAGTTACCGCCCCGCTATGACCGTTCCTCATTTTTTTGCATTTTACAGACAAAAACTAGAATTCCTCCCGATTCCCATATTTTCGTGTGCTATAGGCCATGCCTTTATAGTGGGTCCGAGCCCCCGGACCCGGATCACCTAAAAATATTTCGGGCCATAAAATACGACCTAAGAACCATAGTCGCTGCCCCGCCATTACCGTTCCTCATTTTTTTTGCGTTTTACGGCCAAAAAATAAGAATTCCGCCTGATTACCATATTTTTGTGTTCTATAGCCCACGCCTTCCGAGTGGTTCCGGGCCCCCTAGAGCTCGATCCCCTAAAAATTTTCCAGCACATGAAATATGACCTAAGGAACCATAATTACCATTCCGCCATGACTGCTCCTCATTGTTTTGTGTTTTACGGCCAAAAGACTAGAATTCCGCCCGATTCCCATATTTTCATGTGCTATAGCCCACGCTTTCCGAGTGGGCCCGGCCACCCGGACCCCGAGCGCCTAAAAATTTTCCGGCCCATGAAATACGACCTAAGGAACCATAGTTACCGCCTCGCCATGACCGTTCCTCATTTTTTTGCGCTTTTCGGCCAAGCAACTAGAATTCCGCCCGATTCCTATATTTTCGTGTGTTATAGCCCAAGCCTTCCGAGTGGGCTCGCTCCCCAGACCCCGATCACCTAAAAATTTTCTGGGCCATGAAATACGACCTAGGGAACCATAGATACTGCCCCGCCATGACCGTTCCTTGTTGTTTTGCGTTTTACGGACAAAAAAACTAGAATTCCGCCCGATTCCCATATTTTCGTGTGCTATAGCCCACGCCTTCCGAGTGGTCCCGGGCCCCTATCGCCTAAAAATTATTCGGGCCTTGAAATATGACCAAACGAACCATAATTACCTCGCCTCCATGACCGTTCCTCGTTGTTTTCGTTTTACGACCAAAAAACTAGAATTCCGCCCGATTCCCATATTTTCGTGTTCTATAGCCCACGCCTTCCGAGTGGGCCCGGGCCCCCCGAACCCCAAGAACCTAAACATTTTCTGGGCCATGAGATACGACCTAACGAACCATAGTTACCGTCCCTCCATGACCGTTCCTCGTGTTTTTGCGTTGTACGACCAAAAAACTAGAATTTAGCCTCATTCCTATATTTTCGTGTGCTATAGCCCGCGCCTTCAGAGTGGACCCGAGCTACCGAACCCAAATCGACTAAAATATTTTCGGGCCATAGAATATGACCCAAGGAACTATATTCGCCGCCCCTCCATGACCGTTCCTCGTTTGTTTGCGTTTTACGGCCAAAAAATTAGAATTCCGCCCGATTCCCATATTTTCGTGTGCAATAGCCCATGCCTTTCGAGTGATCCCGGGGCCCCGGACCTTGTTGCCTAAAAATATTTTGGGCCATGAAATACGACCTAACGAACCATAATTACCTCCCCGCCATGACCGTTCCACGTTGTTTTGCGTTTTACTGCCAAAAACTAGATTTTTGCCCGATTCCCATATTTTCGTGTGCTATAGCACACGCCTTCAGAATGGGTTCGAGCCCCCGGACCCGGATCGCCTAAACTTTTTTTGGGCCATAGAACACGACCTAAGGAACAATAGTCGCCGCCCCGCCATGACTGTTCCTCATTTTACGCGTTTTACGGCCAAAAAACTAGAATTTCGCCCAATTCCCATATTTTCATGTGCTATAGCCCACGCCTTCCGAGTGGGCCCGAACCCCAAAAACCGGATCTCCTAAAATTGTTTCGGGCGATGAAATACGACCTAAGGAACCATAGTCGCCGCCCCGCCATGACCGTTCCTCATTTATTTGCGTTTTACGGCCAAAATACTAGAATTCCGCCTGATTCTCATATTTTCGTGTGCTATAGCCCACACCTTCCGATTGGACCCGAGCCCCCAAACTCGGATCTCCTAAAAACTTTTCGGGTCATAGAACACGACCCAAGGAACCATAGTCGCTGCCCCGCCCTGGCCGTTCGAGTTTTTCGCATTTTACGGCAAAAAAATAAGAATTCGGCCCGATTCCCATATTTTCGTGTGCTATAGCCCACGCCTTCCGATTGGGCCCGAACCCACGAACCCGGATCGCCTAAAAAATTTTGGGTCACAGAACACGACCTAAGGAACCATAGTCGCTGCCCCTCCATGACCGTTGCTCATGTTTTTGCATTTTATGGCCAAAAAACTAGAATTCCGCCCCATTCCCATATTTTCGAGTTCTATAGCCCACGCCTTCAGAGTGGTCCCGGGCCCCACGGACCCTGATCGCCTAAAAATATTTCGGGCCATAGAAATACGACTAAAGGAACCATAGTTACCGGCCCGCCATGACCGTTCCTCATTGTTTTGCGTTTTACGGCAAAAAAACTAGAATTCCGCCCGATACCCATATTTTCATGTGCTATAGCCAATGCCTTCCGAGTGGGCCCGAGTCCCCGAATCGGATCGTCTAAAATATTTTCGGGTCATAGAATACGGCCAAAGGAACCATAGTCGCCGCCCCACCATGACAGTTCCTCGTGTTTTTGCGTTTTACGGCTAAAATACTAGAATTCCGCCAGATTCCCATATTTTCGTGTTCTATCGCCCACGCCTTCCGAGTGGTCCCGGTCCCCCGGACCCCGATCCCCTATAATTTTGCGGGCCATGAAATACGACCTAAGGAACCATAGTTACTGTCCTGCCATGACCGTTCCTCGTTGTTTTATGTTTATCGGCAAAAAACTAGAATTTCGCCTCATTCCCATATCTTTATGTGCTTATAGCCCACGCATTCAGAGTGGGCTCGAGCCCCCGGATCGTCTAACAATTTTTTGGACCATAGAATATGACCCAAGGAACCATAGTCGCAACCCCGCAATGACCGTTCCTCATTTCTTTGCATTTTACGGCCAAAAAACTAGAATTACACCTGATTCCCTTATTTTCGTGTTCTATAGCCCACGCCTTCCGAGTGGGTCCTAGGCCCCGGATCCGGATCGCCTAAAAAATTTTCGGGCCATAGAATACGACCTAAGGAAACATAGTCTCCGCCCCACCATGACCGTTCTTCATTTATTTGCGTTTTACGGCCGAAATACTAGAATTTCGCCCGATTCCAATATTTTCATGTGCTATAGCCCACGCCTTCTGAGTGGGCCCGATCCGCCGAACCTGAATCGTCTAAAATTATTTCGGGTCATAGGATACGACCTAAGGAACCATAGTTGCCGATCCGCTATGACCGTTTCTCATTTTTTTGAATTTTATGGCCAAAATATTAGAATTCCGCCTGATTCTCATATTTTCATGTGCTATAGCCCACGCCTTCCGATTGGGCCCGAGAACCCAAACCCGGATCGCCTAAAAAAAATTTGGGTCATAGAACAAGACCTAAGGAACCCTAGTCGCCGCCCCGCCATGACCGTTCATCGTTGTTCTACGGTTTACGGCCAAAAAGCTAGAATTTTGACCGTTTCCCATATTTTCATGTGCTATAGCCCACGCCTTCCGAGTGGGCCCAAACCCTAGAACCCAGATCTCCTAAAATTGTTTCGGGTCATAGGATACGACCTAAGGAACCATAGTCGTCGCCCCGCCATGACCGTTCCTCATTTATTTGCGTTTTACAGCCAAAATACTAGAATTCCGTGTAATTCCCATATTTTCGTGTGCTATAGCCCACTCCTTCTGATTGGGCCCGAGCCCCCAAATCCGGATCTCCTAAAAACTTTTCGGTCATAGAACATGACCTAAGGAACCATAGTCGCCGCCCCGGCCTGGCCGTTTCTCATGTTTCGCATTTTACGGCCAAAAAACAAGAATTCCGCCTGATTCCCAAATATAGCCCACGCCTTTCGATTAGGCCCGAACCCACGAACCCGGATCACCTAAAATTTTTGGATCACAGAACACGACCTAAGGAACCATAGCCGCCACCCCTCCATGACCGTTTCTAGTTTTTTTTGCATTTTACGGCCAAAATACTAGAATTCCGGCTGATTCCCATATTTTCATGTTCTATAGCCCACGCCTTCAGAGTGGTCCCGGGCCCCACAGAGCCCGATCGCCTAAAATATTTTCGGGCCATAGAAATACGACCTAAGGAACCATAGTTACCGCCCCGCCATAACCGTTCCTCATTCTTTTGCGTTTTACGGCAAAAAAACTAAAATTCCGCCTGATTCCCATATTTTCATGTGCTATAGCCCTCGCCTTTCGAGTGGGCCCGAAAACTCGAGTCCCCTAACCGGATCGTCTAAAACAATTTCGGGTCATAGAATACGACCTAAGGAACCATAGTCACCACCCCACCATGACCGTTCCTCATTGTTTTGCATTTTACGGCCAAAAAACTAGAATTCTGCCCGATTCCCATATTTTCGTGTTCTATATAGCCCTCACCTTCCGAATGGGCCCGGGCCCCCCGGAGCCTGATTGCCTAAAAATTTTTGGGGCCATAGAATACGACCTAAAGAACCATAGTCTCTGTCTCGCCATGACCGTTCCTCCTTTTTTTTGCGTTTTACGGCCATAAAACTAGAATTCCGCCAGATTCCCATATTTTCGTGTGCTATAGCCCACACCTTTCGAGTGGGCCCGAAAACCCGGACCTGAATCGCCTAAAATTATTTTGGGCCATAGAATACGACCTAAGGAACCATAGTCGCTGCCCCGCCATGACCGTTTCTCATTTTCTTGCATTTTACAGCCAAAAAACTAGAATTCCGCCCGATTCCCATATTTTCGTGTGCTATAACCCATGCCTTCAGAGTGGGCCCGATCCCCCTGACCCGGATCGCCTAATACTCTTTCGGGCCATAGAATACGAACTAAAGAACCATAGTCTCTTCCTCACCATGACTCTTCCTCCTTTTTCTGCGTTTTACGGTCAAAAAACTTGAATTCCGCCTGATTCCCATATTTTCATGCTCTATAGCCCACGCCTTCGGAGTGGGCCCGTGTCCCTCGGATCCCGATCGCCTAAAAGTTTTTCGGGCCATGAAATATGACCTATGAAACCATAGTTACCGCCCCGCCATGACCGTTCCTCATTTTTTTGCGTTTTACAGACAAAAACTAGAATTCCGCCCGATTCCCATATTTTCGTGTGCTATAGGCCATGCCTTCATAGTAAGTCCGAGCCCCCGGACCCGGATCGCCTAAAAAGATTTCGGGCCATAAAATACAACCTAAGGAACCATAGTCGCTGCCCCGCCATTACCGTTCCTCATTTGTTTTGCGTTTTACGGCCAAAAAACAAGAATTCCGCCTGATTACTATATTTTTGTGTTCTATAGCCCACGCCTTCCGAGTGGTTCCGGGCCCCCTAGAGCTCGATCCCCTAAAAATTTTCCAGCCCATGAAATATGACCTAAGGAACCATAATTACTGTTCCGCCATGACTGCTCCTCATTGTTTTGTGTTTTACGGCCAAAAGACTAGAATTCCGCCCGATTCCCATATTTTCATGTGCTATAGCCCACGCTTTCCGAGTGGGCCCGGCCACCCGGACCCCGAGCGCCTAAAAATTTTCCGGCCCATAAAATACGACCTAAGGAACCATAGTTACTGCCTCGCTATGACCATTCCTCATTTTTTTGCGCTTTCCGGCCAAACAACTAGAATTCCGCCTGATTCCTATATTTTCGTGTGTTATAGCCCAAGCCTTCCGAGTGGGCTCGCTCCCCCAGACCCCGATCACCTAAAAATTTTCTGGGCCATGAAATACGACCTAGGGAACCATAGATACTACCCCGCCATGACCGTTCCTTGTTGTTTTGCGTTTTACGGACAAAAAAACTAGAATTCCGCCCGATTCCCATATTTTCGTGTGCTATAGCCCACGCCTTCCGAGTGGTCCCGGGCCCCTATCGCCTAAAAATTATTCGGGCCTTGAAATATGACCAAACGAACCATAATTACCTCGCCTCCATGACCGTTCCTCGTTGTTTTCGTTTTACGACCAAAAAACTAGAATTCCGCCCGATTCCCATATTTTCGTGTTCTATAGCCCACGCCTTCCGAGTGGGCCCGGGCCCCCCGAACCCCAAGAACCTAAACATTTTCTGGGCCATGAGATACGACCTAACGAACCATAGTTACCGTCCCTCCATGACCGTTCCTCGTGTTTTTGCGTTGTACGACCAAAAAACTAGAATTTCGCCTCATTCCTATATTTTCGTGTGCTATAGCCCGCGCCTTCAGAGTGGACCCGAGCTACCGAACCCAAATCGACTAAAATATTTTCGGGCCATAGAATATGACCCAAGGAACTATATTCGCCGCCCCTCCATGACCGTTCCTCGTTTGTTTGCGTTTTACGGCCAAAAAATTAGAATTCCGCCCGATTCCCATATTTTCGTGTGCAATAGCCCATGCCTTTCGAGTGATCCCGGGGCCCCGGACCTTGTTGCCTAAAAATATTTTGGGCCATGAAATACGACCTAACGAACCATAATTACCTCCCCGCCATGACCGTTCCACGTTGTTTTGCGTTTTACTGCCAAAAACTAGATTTTTGCCCGATTCCCATATTTTCGTGTGCTATAGCACACGCCTTCAGAATGGGTTCGAGCCCCCGGACCCGGATCGCCTAAACTTTTTTTGGGCCATAGAACACGACCTAAGGAACCATAGTCGTCGCCCCACCATGACTGTTCCTCATTTTACGCATTTTACGGCCAAAAAACTAGAATTTCGCCCAATTCCCATATTTTCATGTGCTATAGCCCACACCTTCCGAGTGGGCCCGGGCCCCTCAGATCCCGATCACCTAAAAATATTTTGGGCCATGAAATACGACTAAGGAACCATAGTTACCCTGCCATGACAGTTCTTCTTTTTTTGCATTTTACGGCAAAAAATCTAGAATTCCGCATGATTCCCATATTTTCGTGTGCTATAGCCCACGCATTTTAAGTGGGCCCGAGCCCCCGGACCCGGATAGCCTAAAAACATTTTGGGCCATAAAATATGACCTAAGGAACCATAGCCGCTGCCCCGCCATGACCTTTCCTCGTTTTTTTGCGTTTTACGGCCAAAAAACAAGAATTCCGCCTGATTACCATATTTTCGTGTTCTATAGCCCACGCCTTCCGAGTGGTTCCGGGCCCCTAGAGCTCGATCTCCTAAAAATTTTCCAGCCCATGAAATACTACCTAAGGAACCATAGTTACCGCATCGCCATGACCGTTCCTCATTTTTTTGCATTTTACGGCCAAACAACTAGAATTCCGCCCGATTCCTATATTTTCGTGTGCTATAGCCCACGCCTTCCGAGTGGGCCCGGCCCCACAGACCCATAGCTCCTAAAAATTTTCTGGGCCATGAAATACGACCTAAGGAACCATAGTTACCGCCTCTCCATGACTGTTCCTCATTTTGTTGCGTTTTACGGCCAAAAAACTAGAATTCCGGCTGATTCCCATATTTTCGTGTGCTATAGCCCACGCCTTCAAAGTGGGCCCGAGCCCTCAAACCCGGATGGCCTAAAAATTTTTCGGGTCATAGAAAATGACCTAGGGAACCACAGTGACCGCCCCGCCATGACCTTTCCTCGTGTTTTAGCGTTTTACGACCAAAAAAACTAGAACTCCGCCCGATTCCCATATTCTCGTGCGATATAGCCCACCTCTTCCGAGTGGGCCTGGCACCCCCGGACCCCGAGCTCCAAAAAACTTTACGGGCCATGAAATACGACCTAACGAACCATGGTTACCAAAAAACCTCGTTGTCTTGCGTTTTACGGTCAAAAAATAAAATTCCGCCTGATTCCCATATTTTTGTGTGCTATAGACCACTCCTTCCGAGTGGGCCCGGGACCAACGGACCCCGAGCGCCTAAACATTTTCCGGGACATGAAATACGACCTAATGAACCATAGTTAACTCCCTGCCATGATCGTTCCTTGTGTTTTTGCATTTTACGGCCAAACAACTAGAATTCTGCCCGATTTCCATATTTTCGTGTGCTATAACCCATGCCTTCAGAGCGGGCCCGAGCCCCCGGACCTGGATAGCCTAAAACTTTTTCGGGCCATAGAATAGGACCTAAGGAACCATAGTCTCCACCTCGCCATGACAGTTCCTCATTTTGTTGCGTTTTACGGCAAAACAACTAGAATTCTACCCGATTCCCATATTTTCGTGTTCTATATCCCACGCCTTCCGAGTGGGCCTGGGCCCCCTAGACCTCGATCGCCTAAAAAGTTTTCAGGCCATGGAATATGATCTGTGGAACCATAGTTACCGCCCCGCCATGACCGTTCCTCATTTTTTTTCGTTTTATGGCCAAAAAACTAAAATTCCGCCTGATTCCCATATTTTTGTGTATTATTGTCCAGGCTTTCAGAGTGGGCCCGAACCCCGATCGCCTACAAATTCTTTGGTCCATGAAATACGACCTAATGAACCATAGTTACCGCCCCGCCATGGTTGTTCCTCGTGTTTTTGCGTTTTACGACCACAAAACTAGAATTCCTCCCGATTCCCTTATTTCCGTGTGCTTATACCCCACGCCTTCAGAGTAGGCCCGAGCCCCCGGACCCGGATCACCTAAAAACAATTTTGGACATAGAAAACGACCTAAGGAACCATAGTCGCTGCCCCGCCATGACCGTTCCTCGTTCTTTTGCATTTTACTACCAAAAAACTAGAATTCTGCCCAATTCCCATATTTTCGTGATCTATAGCCAACTCCTTCCGAGTGGTCCCATGCCCCCTGGACCCCGATCGCCTAAAAGTTTTCCGAACCATGAATTACGACCTAAGGAACCATAGTTACCTCACCGCGATGACCGTTCCTCGTTTCTTTGCATTTTACAGCCAAAAAACTAGAATTCCCCCCGATTCCCATATTTTCGTGATCTATAGCCAACTCCTTCCGAGTAGTCCCAGGCCCCCTGGACCCGGATCGCCTAAAAATTTTTCGGGCCATGAAATACGACCTAAGGAACAATAGTTACCGCACCGCCATGACCGTTCCTCATGTATTGCGTTTTACAGCCAAAAAACTAGAATTTCGCATGATTCCCATATTTTCGTGTGCTATAGCCCATGCCTTCCGAGTGGGCCCCAGCCCTCGAACCCGGATCGCCTAAAAAAAAATCGGGTCATAGAATACGACCTAAGGAACCATAGTCGCCGCCCCGCCATGACCGTTCCTCGTTCTTTTGCATTTTATGGCAAAAAAAATAGAATTCCGCCCGATTCCCATATTTTCGTACGCTATAGCCCACGCCTTTTGAGTGGGCCCGGGCCTCCGGACCCCGAGCGCCTAAAATGTTTCTGGGCCATGCAATACGACCTAACGAACAATATTTACAACACTACCATGACCGCTCCTCGTGTTTTTGCATTTACGGCCAAACAACTAGAATTCTTCCTGATTCCCTTATTTTCATGTCCTTATAGCCCACGCCTTCAGAGTGGGCCCGAGCCCACAGACCCGGATCGTCTAAAAAATTTTCGGGCCATAGAATTAGACCCAAGGAACCATTGTCGCCACCCCGCCATGACCGTTCCTCGTTTTTTTTGTTTTACGGCCAAAAAACTAGAATTCTACCTGATTCCCATATTTTCATGTTCTATAGCCCACGCCTTCCGAGTGGGCCCGGGGCCTACAGACCACAATCGCCTAAAAATGTTTAGGGCCATGCAATACGACCTAAGGAACCATAGTTACCACCCCACCATGATCGTTCCTCGTATTTTTGCATTTTACGGCCAAAAAATAGAATTCCGCCCTATTCCCATATTTTCGTGTGCTATAGGCCACGCCTTCCGAGTGGCCCCGGGCCCCCGAACCCCGAGCGCCTAAAATTTTTCCGGGCCATGAAATACGACCTAATGACCATAGTTACCGCCGCTCCATTACCGTTCCTCATGTTTTTGCGTTTTACGGCCAAAAAACTAGAACTCCGCCCGATTCCCATATTTTCGTGTGCTATAGCCCAAGCCTTCCGAGTGGGCCCGAGCCCCCGGACCCCGAGCTCCTAAATTTTTTTGTGCAATAGAATACAACCTAAGGAACCATAATCACCACCCCACTATGACCGTTCCTCATTTTTTTTGCTTTTTCGGCAAAAAAATAGAATTCCGCCCGATTCCCATATTTTCGTGTGCTATATAGCCCATGCCTTCCGAGTGGGCCCGAGCCCCCGAATCCAGATCGCCTAATATTTTTTCGGGTCAAATAATACGACCTAAGAAACCATTGTTACAGCCCCGCCTTGACCGTTCCTCGTTTCTTTTTGCGTGTTACAGCCAAAAAATAGTATTTCGCCTGATTCCCATATTTTTGTGTGCTATAGTCCACGCCTTCCGAGTGGGCCCGTGCCCAACGGACCCCGAGCTCCTAAAAATTTTTCGGGCCATGAAATACGACCTAATGAACCATATTTAATGCACCGCCATGATCGTTCCATGTGTTTTTGCATTTTACGGCCAAACAACTAGAATTTCGCCCTATTCCCATATTTGCGTGTGCTATAGCCCACGCCTTCAGAGTGGGCCCGAGCCCCCGGACCCGGATCGCCTAAAATATTTTCGGGCCATAGAATACAACCTAAGGAACCATAGTCACCGCCCCGCCATAACCGTTCCTCATTGTTTTGCATTTTACGGCCAAAAAACTAGAATTCCGCCCGATTCCCATATTTTTGTAATCTATATCCCACACCTTCCGAGTGGGCCCAGGCCTCCCAGACCCTGATCGCGTAAAAACTTTCTGGGCCATGAAATACGTCCTAAGGAAGCATAGTTACCGCCTTTCCATGATTGTTCCTCATTTTTTTTCATTTTACGGCCAAAAATCTAGAATTCCTCCCAATTCCCATATTTTTGTGTGCTATAGCCCACGCCTTCAGAGTGGGCCCGAGCCACCGGACCCCGAGCTCCTAAAAATATTCCAGGCCATGAAATACGACCTAACGAACCATAATTACCGCCCCGCCATGACCGTTTCTCGTGTTTTTGCATTTTACGGCCCAAAAACGAGAATTCCTCCTGATTCCCATATTTCGTATGCTATAGCCCACGCCTTCCGAGGGGGCCCGAGCCCCCGAACCCGAATCGCCTAAAAAAATTTCGGGCCATGAAATACGACCTAAGGAACCATAGTTACCGCCCGCCATGACCGTTCCTCGTATTTTTGCGTTTTACGGCCAAAAAAGTAGAATTCCGCCTGATTCCCATTTTTTCGTGTGCTATACGCCCTTCGAGTGGTCCCGGACCCCCGGACCCCGATCGCCTAAAAAATTTTCGGGCCATGAAATACGACCTAATGAACCATAGTTACCGGGGTCTTGACCGTTCCTCATGTTTTTTTATTTTACGGCCAAAAAACTAAAATTCCACTTGATTCCCATATTTTCATGTGCTATAGCCCACGCCTTCAGAGTGGGACCGAGCCCCCAAACCCAGATCGCCTAAAAGATTACGGGCCATAGAATACAACCTAAGGAACCATAGTGCCGCCCGCCATGTCCATTCCTCGTTTTTGTTTTTTTTACGGCCAAAAAATATAATTTCGCCCGATTCCCCTATTTTCGTGTGCTATAAACCATGCCTTCCGAGTGGGCCCAGGTCACCTGGACCCCGCGCGACTAAAAACTTTTCGGGCCATAAAATACGACCTAAAGAACCATAATCGCCGCACCCCCATGACCGTTCCTCGTTCTTTTGCGTTTTACGGCCAAAAAACTAGAATTCCGCCCGATTGCCACATTTTCGTATGCTATAGCCCACGCCTTCCGAGTGGGCCCGACCCCTCGAACCCGGATAGCCTAAAAATATTTCGGGCCATAGAATATGACCTAAGGAAACATAGTCGCCGCCCCTCCATGACCATTCCTCGTTTCTTTGCATTTTACGGCCAAAAAACTAGAATTCCGTTTGATTCCCATATTTTCATGTTCAATAGCCAACTCCTTCCGAGTGGTCCCAGGCCCCCTGACCCCGTTCGCCTAAAAGTTTTCCGGGCCATGAAACCCGACCTTACAAATCATAGTTACCGCCCTGCCATGACCGTTCTTCATTTTGTTTCATTTTACGGCCAAAAAACTAGAATTCCGCCCGATTCCCATATTTTCGTGTTCTATAGCCCACGCCTTCCGAGTGGGCCCGAGCCCTCGGACCCCGAGCTCCTAAATTTTTTTCGGGCAATAGAATACGACCTAAGGAACCATAGTTACTGCCTCGCCATGACCGTTCCTCATTGTTTTGCATTTTACGGCCAAAAAACTAGAATTTCGCCTGATTCCCATATTTTCGTGTGCTATAGCCCACGCCTTCAGAGTGGGCTCGAGCCCCCGGACCCGGATGGCCTAAAATTTTTTCGGGTCATAGAAAATGACCTAAGGAACCATAGTCACCGCCATGACCGTTCCACGTGTTTTTGCATTTTACGACCAAAGAACTAGAACTCCGCCCGATTCCCATATTTTCGTGTGCTATAGCCGCCTTCCGAGTGAGCACAACACCCCCGGACCCTGAGCTCCTATAAATTTCTGGGCCATGAAATGCGACCAAACGAACCATAGTTACCGCCCCGCCATGACCGTTCCTCGTGTTTTTTGCGTTTTACCGCAAAAAAACTAGAATTTCGACCGATTCCCATATTTTCGTGTGCAATAACCCACGCCTTCTGAGTGGGCCCAAGCCCCCGAACCTGGATAACCTAAAAAATATTCGGGTCATAGAATAGGACCTAAGGAACCATAGTCGCCGCCCCGCATTGACCGTTCCTCATTTTTTGCGTTTTACAGCAAAAAAACTAGAATTCCGCCTGATTCCCATATTTTCGTATGCTATAGCCCACGCCTTCCGAGTGGGCCCGAGCCACCGAACCCGAATCACCTAATAAATTTTCGGGTCATAGAATGCGACCTAAGGAACCATAGTCGATGCCCCGCCATGACTGTTCCTTGTTTTTTTGCGTTTTACGGCAAAAAAATAGAATTCCACCCGATTCTCATATTTTTGTGTGCTATACCACACCTTCCGAGTGGGCCCGGGCCCCCAGACCCCGAGTGCCTAATAATTTTTCGATCCATGAAATACGACCTAATAAACCATAGTTACCGCCACGCCATTATCGTTCCTCGTATTTTTGCGTTTTACGGCCAAAAAACCAGAACTCCGCCCGATTCCCATATTTTCGTATGCTTATAGCCTACGCCTTCAGAGTGGGCCTGCGCCCTCGATCCCGAATCGCCTATAAATTTTTCGGGCCATATAATAAGACCCAAGGAACCATAGTCGCCACCCCGCCATGACCGTTCCTCATTTTTTTTGTTTTATTGCCAAAAAACTAAAATTCCGCCCGATACCTATATTTTAGTGTGCTATAGCCCATGCCTTCCAATTGGGCCCGGGCCCCTCAGACCCTGAGTGCCTAAAAAAATTTCGGGCCAGGAAATATTACATAACGAACCATAGTTACCACCCCGCCATGACCGTTCCTCGTGTTTTTGCGTTTTACGGCCAAAAAACTATAATTCTACCCGATTCCCCAATTTTCGTGTGCTTATATCCCACGCCTTCAAAGTGGGCTCGAGCCCTCGAACCCATAGTATAAGAACCAAGGAACCATAGTCGCCACCCCGCCATGACCTTTCCTCATTTTGTTTCGTTTTACGGCCAAAAAAACTAGAATTCCGCCCGATTCCCATTTATTCGTGTTCTATCCCACGCCTTCCGAGTGGGCCCGGGACCTCCGGACCCCGATCGCCTAAAAATGTTTCGGGCCATGAAATACAACCTAAGGAACTATACTTCCACCCCGCCATGACCATTCCTCGTGTTTTTGCGTTTTACGGAAAAAAAAAACTAGAATTCTGCCTGATTCCCATATTTTCGTGTGCTATATACGCCTTCTGAGTAGTCCCGGGCCCCTGGACCCCGATCGCCTAGAAATTTTCCGGGCCATGAAATATTACCTAAGGAACCATAGTTACCACCCCGCCATGACCGTTCCTCGTGTTTTTGCATTTTACGGCCAAAAAACTAGAATTCCGCCCGATTCCCCTATTTTCGTGTGCTTAGAGCCCACGCCTTCAGAGTGAACCCGAGCCCTCGAACCCGGATCACCTAAAAAATATGGGGTGATAGAATACGACCAATGGAACCATAGTCGTCGCCCCGCCATGACTGTTCCTCGTTGTTTTGCATTTTACGGCCAAAGAACTAGAATTTCGCTTGATTGCTATATTTTCGTGTGCTATAGCCCACGCTTTTCGAGTGGGCCCGGGTCCCCTGGACTCCGAGCGCCTAATAATTTTCCGAGCAATGAAATATGACCTAAAGAACCATAGTTACTGCCCCGTCATGACCGTTCCTCATTGTTTTTGTTTTACGGCCAAAAAACTAGAATTCTACCCGATTCCCATATTTTCGTGTGCCACCTTCCGAGTGGTCCCGGGACCCCGGGCCCCGATCGCCTAAAATTTTTTCGAGGTATGAAATATGACCTAAGGAACCATAGTTACCGCCCCGCCATGACCGTTCCTCGTACTTTTGCGTTTTACGACCAAAAAGGTAGAATTCCGCCTGATTTCCATTTTTTCGTGTGCTGTAGCCCACGCCTCCCGAGTGAGCCCGAGCCCCCGAAATTGAGTCACCTAAAAAAATTTTGGGCTATAGAATAAGACCCAAGGAACCATAGTCGCCGCCCCGCCATGACCGTTCCTTGTTTTTTTGCGTTTTAAGACCAAAAAACTGGAATTCCGCCCGATTCTCATATTTTCGTGTTCTATCTCCCACGCCTTCCGAATGGGCCCGGACCCCCCAGACCCCGATCGCCTAAAAGTTTTTTGGGCCATGAAATATGACCTAAGGAACTATAGTTACTGCCCCGCCATGACCGTTTATCATGTTTTTGCATTTTACGGCCACACAACTAGAGTTCCGCCCGATTCCCATATTTATGTGTGATTATAGACCACGCCTTCAGAGTAGGCCCGAGCCCTAGGACCCGGATCGCCTAATAAATTTTCGGGCCATAGAATACTACCTAAGGAACCATAGTCGCTGCCTCGCCATGACCGTTCCTCGTTATTTTATATTTTACGGCCAAAAAACTAGAATTCCGCCCGATTCCCATATTTTCTTGTTCTATAGCCAATTCCTTCTGAGTGGTCCTAGGCCCTCCGGACCCTGATCGCCTAAAACATTTTCGGGCCATGAAATACGACCTAAGGAACCATAGTTACTGCACCGCTATGACCGTTCCTCGTTTTTTGCGTTTTACGGCCAAAACACTAGAATTCTTCCCGATTCCCATATTTTCGTGTGCTATAGCCCACGCCTTCAGAGTGGGCCCGAGCCCTCGAACCCGGATCGCCTAAAAAATATTCGGTCCATAGAATAAAACCCAAGGAACCATAGTCCCCACACCGCCATTACCGTTCCTCATTGTTTTTCGTTTTACGGCCAAAAAACTAGAATTCCGCCTGATTCCCATATTTTCGTATTCTATAGCCCACGGCTTCCAAGTGGGCCAGGGACCTCCGGAACCCGATCACCTAAAAAATTTTCGGGCCATGAAATACGACCTAAGGAACCATAGTTACCGCCCCGCCATGGCCGTTCCTCGTAGTTTTGCGTTTTACGGCGAAAAAATTAGAATTCTGCCTGATTCCCATTTTTTCGTGTGCTATACGCCTTCCGAGTGGTCCCGGACACCCGGACCCCGATCGCCTAAAATATTTTCGGGCCATGAAATATGACCTAAGGAACCATAGTTACCGCCCCGCCATGACTGTTCCTCATGTTTTCGCGTTTTACGGCCAAAAAACTAGAATTCCGCCTGATTCCCATATTTTCGTGTGCTATAGCCCACGCCTTCCTAGTAGGCCCCGGGCCATGAAATACGACATAACAAACCATAGTTACCATCCTGCCATGACCATTCCTTGTGTTTTTGTGTTTTATAGAAACAAAACTAGAATTCTACCCGATTCCCCTATTTTCATGTGCTTATAGCCCACGCCTTCCGAGTGGGCCCGAACCCCCGAACCCGGATCGTCTAAAAAAATTTTGGGCCATAGAATAAGACCCAAGGAACAATAGTCGTCGTCCAGCCATGACCGTTCCTCGTATTGAATCGCTTTACGGCCAAAAAATCAAATTCTGCCCCAATCCCATATTTTCATGTGCTATAGACAACGCCTTCAAAGTGGGCCCGGCACCCCCGGACCCCGAGCTCTAAAAATTTTCCGGGCCATGAAATACGACCTAATGAACCATAGTTATCACCCCTCCATGACCGTTCCTGTGTTTTTGCATTTTACGGCAAAAATACTAGAATTTCGCCCGATTCCCATATTTTCGTGTGCTATAGCCCACGCCTTCCGAGTGGGCCCGAGCCCCCGAACCCAGATCGTCTAAAAAAATTTTGGGCCATAGAATAAGACCCAAGAAACCATAGTCGCCGCCCAGCCATGACCGTTCCTCATTTTTTTTGTTTTACGGCCAAAAAATCAAATTCTGCCCGATTCCCATATTTTCGTGTGCTATAGACCAGACCTTTCGAGTGGGCCCAGCACCCCAGGACCCCGAGCTCCTAATAATTTTCCGGGCCATGAAATATGACCTAACGAACCATAGTTACCACCTCGCCATGACTGTTCCTGTGTTTTTGCGTTTTACGGTAATAAAACTAGAATTCCGCCCGATTCCCATATTTTCGTGTGCTATAGCCCACGCCTTCCGTGTGGGCTCGAGCCCCCAAACCCGAATCACCTAAAAACTTTTAGGTTCATAGAATACGACCTACGGAACCATAGTCGCCGCCCCTTTATGACCGTTCCTTGTTGTTTTGCATTATACGGCCAAAAATAGAATTTCACCCGAATCCCATATTTTCGTGTGCTATAGACCACGCCTTCCGAGTGGGACCGGACCCCCGCACCCCAAGCGCCTAAAACGTTTCTAGGCCATGCAATACGACCTAATAAACCATAGTTACCGCCCCGCCATGACCGTTCCTCGTGCTTTTCCATTTTACGGCCACAAAACTAGAATTCCGCCCGATTCCCCTATTTCCGTGTGCTTATAGCCCACGCCTTCAGAGTAAGCCCGAGCCCCCGGACCCGGATCACCTAAAAATTATTCGGGACATAGAATACGACCTAAGGAACCATAGTCGCTTCCCCGCCATGACAGTTCCTCGTTCTTTTGAATTTTATAGCCAAAAAACTAGAATTCCGCCTGATTCCCATATTTTCGTGTTCTATAGCCAACTCCTTCCGAGTGGGCCCGGGCCCCCCAAGCCCTGATCGCCTAAAAATTTTCCGGGCCATGAAATACGACCTAAGGAACCATAGTTACCGCCCCGCTATGACCGTTCCTCATTTTATTGCATTTTCTGGCAAAAAAACTAGAATTCCGCATGATTCCCATACTTTTGTGTGCTATAAACCATGCCTTCCGAGAGGGCACGGGCCCCCCGGACCCCTAGCGCCTAAAAATTTTTCGGGACATGAAATACGACCTAATGAACCATAGTTACTTCCCAACTATGACAGTTCCTCGTGTTTTTGCGTTTTTTGACCAAAAAACTAGAATTCCGCCTGATTCCCATATTTTCGTGTTCTATAGCCCACGCCTTCCGAGTGGGCCAGGGCCCCCGGGACCCGGATCGCCTAAAAACAATTCGGGCCATAGAATACAACCTAAGGAACCATAATCGCTGCCCCGCCATGATCGTTCCTCATTTTTTTGCTTTTTACGGCCAAAAAATAGAATTCTACTTGATTCCCATATTTTCATATGCTATAGACCACGCCTTCCGAATGGACCCGGGCCTCCGGACCCCGAGGGCCTAAAAATTTTCCGGGCCATGAAATACAACCTAATGAACCATAGTTACCGCCCCGCCATGGCTTTTCCTCGTGTTTTTGCATTTTACGGCCACAAAACTATAATTCCTCCCGATTCCCTTATTTCCGTGTGCTTATTACCCAAACCTTCAGAGTAGGCTCGAGCCCCCGGACCCGAATCGCCTAAAAATATTTTGGAACATAGAAAATGACCTAAGGAACCATAGTCGCTTCCCCGCCATGACCGTTCCTCGTTCCTTTGCATTTTACAGCAAAAAAACTAGAATTCCCCTCGATTCCCATATTTTCGTGATCTATAGCCAACTCCTTCCGAGTGGTCCCAGGCCCCCTGGACCCCGATCGCCTAAAAGTTTTCTGGGCCGTGAAATACGACCTAAGGAACCATAGTTACCTCACCGCCATGACTGTTCCTCGTTCCTTTGCATTTTACAGCCAAAAAACTAGAATTCCCCCCGATTCCCATATTTTCGTGATCTATAGCCAACTCCTTCCGAGTGGTCCCAGGCCCCTTGGACCCCGATCGCCTAAAATTTTTCGGGCCATGAAATAAGACCTAAGGAACCATAGTTACCTCACCGCCATGACTGTTCCTTGTTTTTTTTTTGTATTTTACGGCCAAAAACCTAGAATTCCGCCTAATTCCCATATTTTCGTGAGCTATAGCCCAAGCCTTCAGAGTGGGCCTGAGCCCTCGAACCAGGTTCACCTAAAAATAATTCGAGTCATAGAATACGACCTAAGGAACCATAGTCTCCGCCCCGCCATGACCGTTCCTTTTTTTTTTTCGTTTTACGGCCAAAAAACTAGAATTCCAACCGATTCCGATATTTTCGTGTTCTATAGCCCACGCCTCCCAGTGGGCCCGGGGCCTCTAGACCCCGATCGCCTAAAAAAATTTCGGGCCATGAAATACGACCTAGGGAACCATAGTTACCGCCTTGCCATGACCGTTCCTCGTGTTTTTGCATTTTTCGGCGAAAAAACTAGAATTCTGCATGATTCCCATATTTTCATGTGCTATACGCCTTCTGAGTGGTCCCGGGGCCCCGACCCCGAATGCCTAAAAATTTTTCGGGCCATGAAATACGACCTAAGGAACCATAGTTACGGCCTCGCCGTTACCATTCCTCGTTCTTTTGTGTTTTACGGCAAAAACACTAGAATTCCGCCCGATTCCCATATTTTCGTATGTTATAGCCTACGCCTTCCGAGTGGGGCCGGGTCCCCGGACCCCGAGCGCCTAAAAATTTTTCGGGCCATGAAATACGACCTAACAAACCATAGTTACCGCCCTGCCATGACCGTTCCTCGTGTTTTTGCATTTTATGGCCAAAAAACTAGAATTCTGCCTAATTCCCCTATTTTCGTGTGCTTATAGCCCACGCCTTCAGAGTGGGCCCGAGCCCCCGGACCCGGATCGTCTAAAAACTTTTTGGGTCATAGAATATAACCTAAGGAACCATAGTCGCCGCTCCGCCTTGACCGTTCCTCGTTTTAGGTCGTATTCTATGGCCCAAAAATTTTTTAGGCGATCCGACTCTGGAGGCTCGGGCCCACTCTGAAGGCGTGGGCTATATCACACGAAAATATGGGAATCGGGCGGAATTGTAGTTTTTTGGTTGTAAAACAAAAAAACACGAGGAACGATCATGGCAGGGCGATAACTATGGTTCGTTAGGTCGTATTTCATGTCCCGAAATATTTTTAGGCGATCGGGGTCCGGGGGCCCGGGCCCACTTGGAGGCGTGGGCTATTGCACATAAAAATATGAGAATCGAGTGGAATTATAGTATTTTGGCCGTAAAACGAAAAAAAACGAGGAATGGTCATGGTGGGGAGGTAACTATGGTTCTTTCGGTCATATTTCACGGCCCAAAATTTTTTAGACAATCCGTGTCCGGGGACTCGGGCCCACTCTGAAGGTGTGGGCTATAGCACACGAAAATATGGGAATCGGGCGGAATTTTAGTTTTTTGGCCTTAAAACGCAAAAACAAACAAAGAACGGTCATGGCGGAGATGTAACCATAGTTTCTTAGGTCGTATTTAATGGCCCAGAAAACTTTTAGGCGATCGGGGTCAGGGGTCCCGGGCCCACTCGGATGGCGTGGATAGAACACAAAAATATGGGAATCGGGCGGAATTCTAGCTTTTTGGCCGTAAAATGCAAAATATCGAGGAACGGTCATGGCGGAGCAGCGACTATGGTTACTTAGGTCGTATTCTATGACCCAAATTTTTTTTTGGCGATCCGGATTCAGGAGCTCAGGCCCACTCTGAAGGCGTGGGCTATAGCACACGAAAAATTGCATTCACGCAGAATTCTAGTTTTTTGGCCGTAAAACGCAAAATATCGAGGAACGGTCATGGCGGGGCGGTAACTACAGATCCTTAGGTCGTATTTCATGGCCCGGAAATTTTTTTAGGCGATTGGGGTCCAAGGAGCCCGGGCCCACTCTGAAGGCGTGGGCGATAGAACACGAAAATATGGGAATCGGGAGGAATTCTAATTTTCTGGAGGTAAAACGCAGAAAAACGTGGAACGGTAATGGCGGGGCGGCGACTATGGTTCCTTAGGTTGTATTTCATGGTTGGGAAAAAATTTAGGCGATCGGAGTCCACTGGGCCCGGGCCCACTTTGAAGGCGTGGGCTATAGAACACGAAAATATGGGAATCGTGCGGAATTCTAGTATTTTGGCCGTAAAACGCAAAAAAGCGTGGAACGGTCATGGCGGGGTGGCGAATATGGTTCCTTGGGTCGTATTCTATGGCCCAAAATTTTTTTAGGCGATCAGGGTCCGGGGGGCCCTGGGACCGCTTAGAAGATGTGGGCTATAAAACAAGAAAATATGGGAATCACACGGAATTCTAGTTTTTTGGCCGTAAAATGCAAAAGAAGAGGAACGGTCATGGCAGGGAGGTAACTATGATTCTTTAGGTCATATTTTATGGCCCGGAATAATTTTAGGCGATCATGGTCCGAGGGGCCCGGGCCCACTCTGAAGGTGTGGGCTATAGAACACGAAAATATGGGAATCGTGCGGAGGTCTAGTTTTTTGGACGTAAAACGAAAAAAAAACAAGGAATGGTCATAGCAGGGCTGAAAATATGGTTCCTTAGGTCGTATTCTTTGGCCCGAAAAGTTTTTAGTCGATCCGGGTCAGGGGGCTCGGGCCCACTCTAAAGGTGTGGGTATTAGCACACGAAAATATGGGAATCGGGTGGAATTCTAGTTTTTTGGCCTTAAAACGCAAAAACACCAAACAACGGTCATGAAGGGGCGGTAACTATGGTTCCTTGGGACGTATTTAGTGGCCCAGAAAATTATTAGGCGATCGGGGTCAGGGGGGCCGGCCCCACTCGGATGGCGTGGGCAATAGAACACGAAAATATGGGAATCGGACGGAATTCAAGCTTTTTGGCCGTAAAACGCAAAAAATCGAGGAACGATCATGGCGGGGCGGTAACTACGGTTCCTTAGGTCGTATTTCATGGCCTGAAAAATTGTTTTAGGCGATCGGGGTCCAAGGAGCCCGGGCCCACTCTGAAGGCGTGGGCTATAGAACACAAAAATATGGGAATCGGGAGGAATTCTAATCTTTTGGACGTAAAATGCAAAAAAACGTGGAACGGTAATGGCGGGGAGGCGACTATGGTTCCTTAGGTCGTATTTCATGGCTGGGAAAAACATTAGGCGATCGGGATCCGCTAGGCCCGGGCCCACTCTGAAGGCGTGGGCTATAGAACACGAAAATATGGGAATCGGGCGGAATTCTAGTATTTTGGCCATAAAACGCAAAAAAGTGTGGAACGGTCATGGCGGGGTGGTGAATATGGTTCCTTGGTTCATATTCTATGGCCCGAAATTTGTTTAGGCGATAAGGGTCCGGGGGGCCCTGGGACCGCTCGTAAGGCGTGGGCTATAAAACACGAAAATATGGGAATCAGGTGAAATTCTAGTTTTTTGGCCGTAAAATGCAAAAAAAAGAGGAAACGTCATGGCGGGGAAGTAACTATGGTTCTTTAGGTCGTATTTTATGGCTCGAAAAATGTTTAGGTGATCGTGGTCCGGGGGGGCCGGGCCCACTCTGAAGGCGTGGGCTATAGAACGCGAAAATATGGGAATCGTGCGAAATTCTAGTATTTTGTCCGTAAAATGCAAAAAAAGCGTGGAACGGTCATGGCGGGGTGCGAATATGGTTCCTTGGGTCATATTCTATGGCCCGAAAGGTTTTTAGGCAATCTGGGTCCGGGGGCTTGGGCACACTCAAAAGGCGTGGGCTATAGCACACGAAAATATGGGAATCGGGCGGAATTCTAGTTTTATGGTCGTAAAATGCAAAACAACTAGGAACAGGCATGGCGGGGCGACGACTATGGTTCCTTAGGTCATATTCTATTACCCAAATTTTGTTTACTCGATCCAAGTTCGGGTGCTCGGGCCCACTCGGAAGGCGTGGGCTATAGCACACGAAAATATAGGAATCGGGCAAAATTCTAGTTTTTTGGCCGTAAAATGCAATAAACCAGTAACGGTCATGGCGGGGTGGTAACTATGGTTCCTTAGGTCGTATTTCACGGCCTGGAAAATTTTTAGGCAATCGGGGTCCGGGGGCCTGGGCTATAGAACACGAAAATTTGGGAATCGGGCGGAATTCTAGTGTTTTGGCCGTAAAACGCAAAAAACGAACGGTCATGGCGGGTGGCGAATATGGTTCCTTGGGTCATATTCTATGGCCCGAAATATTTTTAGGCGATCCGGGTCTGGGGGCTCGGGCCCACTCTGAAGGCGTGGGCTATAGCACACGAAAATATAGGAATGGGGCGGTAACTATGGTTCCTTAGGTCGTATTCTATGGCCCCAAAAAAATTTACACGATCCGAGTTTGGGGACTCGGGCCCACTCTGAAATTGTAGGCTATAGCACACGAAAAATGGGAATCGGGAGGAATTTTAGTTTTTTTGGCCTTAAAACGCAAAAACAATGAAGAACGGTCATGGCAGGGCGGTAACTATAGTTCCTTAGGTCGTATTTAATGGCCCGGATAATTTTTAGGTGATCGGGGTCTGGGGGGCCGGGCCCACTCGGATGGGGTGGGCAATAGAATACAAAACTATGGGAAACGGGCGGAATTCTAGCTTTTTAGCCGTAAAACGCAAAAAATCGATGAACGGTCATGGTGGAGCGGCGACTATGGTTCCATAGGTTGTATTCTATGACCCAAATTTTTTTATGCAGTCCGCGTTCGGTGGCTCAGGCCCACTCTGAAGACATGGGCTATAGCACATGAAAATATGGGAATTGGGCGGAATTCTAGTTTTTTGGCCATAAAATGCAAAAAACTTGGAACGATCATCGCCAAGCGGAGACTATGGTTACTTAGGTCGTATTCTATGACCCAAACTTTTTTTAGGCGATCTGGGTTCGGGGGCTCGATCCCACTCTGAAAGTGTGGGCTATAGCACACGAAAATATGGGAATCAGGCAGAATTCTAGTTTTTTGGCCGTAATACGCAACAAAATGAGGATCGATCATGGCGGGGCGGCGACTATGGTTCCTTAGGTCGTATTCTATGGCCTAAAATTTTTTTAGGCGATCCGGGTCTGGGGGCTCGAAACCACTCGGAAGGCGTGGGCTATAGAACACGAAAATATGGGAATCGGGAGGAATTCTAGTTTTTTGAACGTAAAACGCAATAAAAAGTGGAACGGTCATGGCGTGGCGGTGAATATGGTTCCTTAGGTCAAATTCTATGTCCCTAAAAAATTATAGATGATCCGGGTTAAGTGGCTCCGGTCCACTCGGAAGGCGTGGGCTATAGCACACGAAAATATGGGAATCGGGCAGAATTCTAGTTTTTTGGCCTTAAAACGCAAAAAAACGAGGAACGGTTATGGCGGGACGGTAACTATGGTTCCTTAGGTCATATTTCATGGTGCGAAAAACTTTTAGGCAATCGGGGTCCGGGGGGACCGGGCCCACTCGGAATGCGTGGGCTATGGAACACAAAAATATGGGAATTAGGCAGAATTCTAGTTTTTTGGCTGTAAAACGCAAAAGAAACGTGGAACGATCATGGCGGGGTGGCGAATATTGTTCCTTGGGTCGTATTCTATGGCCCGAAAATTGTTTAGGCGATCCGGGTCCGGGGGCTCAGGCCCACTCTGAAGGCGTGGTCTATAACACACGAAAATATGAGAATCGGGTGAAATTCTAGTTTTTTGGTCGTAAAATGCAAAAACACGAGGAACGATCATGGCAGGGAAGTAACTATTGTTCGTTAGGTCGTATATCATGGCCCGGAAAATTTTTAGGCGCTCGGGGTCCAGGGGGCTAGGTCCACTCAGAAAGCGTGGGCTAGCACACGAAAATATAGAAATCGGGCGGAATTCTAGTTTTATGGTCGTAAAACGCAAAACAACAAGGAACAATCATGGTGGGGCAGCGATTATGTTTCCTTAGGTCGTATTCTATTACCCAAAAAAATTGTTGGCGATACAGGTTCGGGTGCTAGGGCCCACTCGGAAGGCGTGGGCTATAGAACACGAAAATATTGGAATAGGGAGGAATTCTATCTTTTTGGCTGTAAAATGCAAAATATCGAGGAACGGTCATGGCAGAGCGACGACTATAGTTCCTTAGGTCGTATTCTATGACCCGGAAAGATTTTACGCGATCCAGGTTCGGGGGCTCGGGCCCACTCTGAAGGCGTGGGCTATAGCACACGAAAATATGGGAATCGGGCGGAATTCTAGTTTTTTGGCAGTAAAACGCAAAAAACCAGGAACGGTCATGGCGAGGCGTTAACTATGGTTCCTTAGGTCATATTTCATGTCCCGGAAAATTCTTAGGCGATCGGGGTCCGGAGTGCCCGGGCCCACTTGGAAGGCGAGAACACTAAAATATGGGAATCGGGCGGAATTCTAGTTTTTTGGCCGTAAAATACAAAACAACATGGAACGGTCATGAAGGGGCAGCGACTATGGTTCATTAGGTCATATTCTATGACCCTAATGTTTTTTAGGAGATCCGAGATCAGGGGCTCGGGACCACTCGGAAGGCGTGGGCTATAGCACACGAAAATATGGGAATCGGGCAGAATTATAGTTTTTTGGCCGTAAAACGCAAAACAAAATGAGAAACGGTCAAGGCGGGGCGGTAACTATGGTTCCTTAGGTCATATTTCACAGCCCGGAAAATTTTTAGGTGAGTAGGGTCCGAGGGGGCCCGGGACCGCTCAGAAGGCATGGGCTATAAATTACGAAAATATGGGAATCGAGCGGAATTCTAGTTTTATGGCCATAAAATGCAAAAACATGAGGAACGGTCATGGCGGGGTAGTAACTATGGTTCCTTAGGTTGTATTTCATGGCCCGGAAATGTTTTATGCAATCGGGGTCCGGGGGGCCCGGGCCCACTCATAAGGCGTTGGCTATAGCACACGAAAATATGGGAATCGGGCGAAATTCTAGTTTTTTGGCCGTAAAACGCAAAAAAATGTGGAACGGTCATGGCGGGGTGGCGAATATGGTTCCTTGGGTCGTATTCTATGGCACGAAAACTTTTTAGGCGATCCGGGTCTGGGAGCTCGTGCCCACTCTGAAGGCGTGGGCAATTGCACACGAAAATATGGCAATCGAGCGGAATTATAGTTTTTTGGACGTAAAACGCAAAAACACAAGGAACGGTCATGGAAGGGCGGTAACTATGGTTCGTTAGGGCATATTTCATGGCCCAAAAAATTTTTAGTCGCTCAGGGTCCGGGCCCACTCGGAAGGCGTGGGCTATAGCACACGAAAATATGGGAATCGGGCGGAATTCTAGTTTTGTGGTCGTAAAACGCAAAAAACCAGGAACGGTCATGGCGGGGCAGTAACTATGGTTCCATTTGTCATATTTAAGGGACCGGAAAATTTTTAGGCGATCGTGAGTCCGGGGGGCCCGAGCCAAATCGGAAGGCATTGGCTATAGAACACGAAAATATGGGGATCAGGCGAAATTCTAGTTTTTTGGCCGTAAAACGCAAAATAACGTGGAACGGTCATGGCGTAGCGGTGAATATGGTTCCATAGGTCATATTCTATGATCCTATAAAATTTTAGGTGTTCCGGGTTCAGGGGCTCGAGCCCACTCGGAAGGCGTGGGCTATAGCACACGAAAATATGGGAATCGGGGCTATTTCTAGTTTGTTGGCCATAAAACGCAAAATATTGAGGAACGGTCATGGCGGGGCGATAACTATGGTTCCTTAGGTTGTATTTCATGTCCCGGAAAATTTTTAAGCGATCGGGGTCCGGAGGGGTCCGGGCCCACTCAGAAGGCGTTGGCTATAGAACACGAAAATATGGGAATCGGGCGAAATTCTAGTTTTTTTGCCGTAAAACGCAAAACAAACATGGAACGGTCATGGTGTGGCGGTGAATATGGTTCTTTAGGTCATATTCTATGACCCTAAAAATTTTTAGACGATCCGAGTTCAGTGGCTCAGGCCCACTCGGAAAGTGTGGGCTATAGCACACGAAAATATGGGAATCGGGCAGAATTCTAGTTTTTTGGCCGTAAAACGCAAAAAAATGTGGAACGGTCATGGCGGGGTGGCGAATATGGTTCCTTGGGTCGTATTCTATGGCATGAAAACTTTTTAGGCGATCCGGGTGTGGGAGCTCGTGCCCACTCTGAAGGCGTGGGCTATTGCACACGAAAATATGGCAATCGGGCGGAATTATAGTTTTTTGGACGTAAAACGCAAAAACACAAGGAACGGTTATGGAAGGGCGGTAACTATGGTTCGTTAGGGCATATTTCATGGCCCAAAAAAATTTTAGTCGCTCAGGGTCCGGGCCCACTCAGAAGGCGTGGGCTATAGCACACGAAAATATGGGAATCGGGCGGAATTCTAGTTTTGTGGTCGTAAAACACAAAAAACCAGGAACGGTCATGGCGGGGCAGTAACTATGGTTCCTTTTGTCATATTTCAGGGACCGGAAAATTTTTAGGCGATCGGAGTCCGGGGGGCCCGAGCCAAATCGGAAGGCATTGGCTATAGAACACGAAAATATGGGGATCAGGCGAAATTCTAGTTTTTTGGCCGTAAAACGCAAAACAACGTGGAACGGTCATGGCGTAGCGGTGAATATGGTTCCATAGGTCATATTCTACGATCCTATAAAATTTTAGGTGTTCCGGGTTCAGGGGCTCGGGCCCACTCGGAAGGCGTGGGCTATAGCACACGAAAATATGGGAATCGGGGGTATTTCTAGTTTGTTGGCCATAAAACGCAAAATATTGAGGAACGGTCATGGCGGGGCAATAACTATGGTTCCTTAGATTGTATTTCATGTCCCGGAATATTTTTAAGCGATCGGAGTCCGGGGGGTCCGGGCCCACTCAGAAGGCGTTTGCTATAGAACACGAAAATATGGGAATCAGGCGAAATTCTAGTTTTTTTGCCGTAAAACACAAAACAAACATGGAACGGTCATGGTGTGGCGGTGAATATGGTTCTTTAGGTCATATTCTATGACCCTAAAAATTTTTAGACGATCCGAGTTCAGTGGCTCAGGCCCACTCGGAAAGTGTGGGCTATAGCACACGAAAATATGGGAATCGGGCAGAATTCTAGTTTTTTGGCCGTAAAACGCAAAAAAATGTGGAACGGTCATGGCGGGGTGGCGAATATGGTTCCTTGGGTCGTATTCTATGGCACGAAAACTTTTTAGGCGATCCGAGTCTGGGAGCTCGTGCCCACTCTGAAGGCGTGGGCTATTGCACACGAAAATATGGCAATCAGGCGAAATAATAGTTTTTTGGACGTAAAACGCAAAACAAAACGTGGAACGGTCATATCGTAGCGGTGAATATGGTTCCATAGGTCATATTCTATGACCCTATAAAATTTTAGGTGATCCGGGTTCAGGGGCTCGGGCCCACTCGGAAGGCATGGGCTATAGCACACGAAAATATGGGAATCGGGGGTATTTCTAGTTTGTTGGCCATAAAACGCAAAATATTGAGGAACGGTCATGGCGGGGCGATAACTATGGTTCCTTAGGTTGTATTTCATGTCCCGGAAAATTTTTAAGCGATCGGGGTCCGGGGGGCCCGGGGCCACTCAGAAGGCGTTGGCTATAGAACACGAAAATATGGGAATCGGGCGAAATTCTAGTTTTTTTGCCGTAAAACGCAAAACAAACATGGAACGGTCATGGTGTGGCGGTGAATATGGTTCTTTAGGTCATATTCTATGACCCTAAAAATTTTTAGACGATCCGAGTTCAGTGGCTCAGGCCCACTCGGAAAGTGTGGGCTATAGCAAACGAAAATATGGGAATCGGGCAGAATTCTAGTTTTTTGGCCATAAAACGCAAAAGAAATGAGGAACGGTCATGGCGGTGCGGTAAATATGGTTCCTTAGGTCATATTTCACGGGCCGGAAAAGTTTTAGGCAATCAGGGTCCGGGGGGCCCGGAACCGCTCGGAAGGCGTGGGCTATAGAACACGAAAATATGGGAATCGGGCGAAATTCTAGTTTTTTGGCCGTAAAACGAAAAACATGTGGAACGGTCATGGCAGGGTGGCGAATATGGTTCCTTGGGTCGTATTCTATGGCCCGAAAATGTTTTAGGCGATCCGGGTCCGGGGGCTGAGGCCCACTCTGAAGGCGTGGTCTATAGCATACGAAAATATGGGAATCCAGCGGAATTCTAGGTTTTTAGCCGTAAAACACAAAATTTTGTTGACCAGTGTGACGAATATGGTTCCTTGGGTCATATTCTATGGCCCGAAAATGTTTTAGGCGATCCGGGTCCGGGGGCTGAGGCCCACTCTGAAGGCGTGGTCTATAGCACACGAAAATATGAGAATCCGGTGGAATTCTAGGTTTTTGGCCGTAAAACACAAAACATTGTTGAACGGTGTGACAAATATGGTTCCTTAGGTCATATTTCACAGCCCGGAAAATTTTTAGGCGAGTAGGGTCCGAGGGGGCCCGGGACCGCTCAGAAGGCATGGGCTATAAATTACGAAAATATGGGAATCGAGCGGAATTCTAGTTTTATGGCCATAAAATTCAAAAACATGAGGAACAGTCATGGCGGGGTAGTAACTATGGTTCCTTAGGTTGTATTTCTTGGCCCGGAAATGTTTTGTGCAATCGGAGTCCGGGGGGCCCGGGCCCACTCGTAAGGCGTTGGCTATAGCACACGAAAATATGGGAATCGGGCGAAATTCTAGTTTTTTGGCCGTAAAACGCAAAATAATGTGGAACGGTCATGGAGGGGTGGCGAATATGGTTCCTTGGGTCGTATTCTATGGCACAAAAACTTTTTAGGCGATCCGGGTCTGGGAGCTCGTGCCCACTCTGAAGGCGTGGGCTATTGCACACGAAAATATGGCAATCGGGCGGAATTATAGTTTTTTGGACGTAAAACGCAAAAACACAAGGAACGGTCATGGAAGGGCGGTAACGATGGTTCGTTAGGGCATATTTCATGGCCCAAAAAATTTTTAGTCGCTCAGGGTCCGGGCCCACTCGGAAGGCGTGGGCTATAGCACAGGAAAATATGGAAATCGGGCGGAATTCTAGTTTTGTGGTCGTAAAACGCAAAAACCAGGAACGGTCATGGCGGGGCAGTAACTATGGTTCCATTTGTCATATTTCAGGGACCGGAAAATTTTTAGGCGATCGTGGTCCGGGGGGCCCGAGCCACTCGGAAGGCATTGGCTATAGAACACGAAAATATGGGGATCAGGCGAAATTCTAGTTTTTTGGCCGTAAAATGCAAAACAACGTGGAACGGTCATGGCGTAGCGGTGAATATGGTTCCATAGGTCATATTCTATGATCCTATAAAATTTTAGGTGTTCCGGGTTCAGGGGCTCGGGCCCACTCGGAAGGCGTGGGCTATAGCACACGAAAATATGGGAATCGGGGGTATTTCTAGTTTGTTGGCCATAAAACGCAAAATATTGAGGAACGGTCATGGCGGGGCGATAACTATGGTTCCTTAGGTTGTATTTCATGTCCCGGAAAATTTTTAAGCGATCGGAGTCCGGGGGGTCCGGGCCCACTCAGAAGGCGTTGGCTATAGAACACGAAAATATGGGAATCGGGCGAAATTCTAGTTTTTTTGCCGTAAAACGATAATTAAACATGGAACGGTCATGGTGTGGCAGTGAATATGGTTCTTTAGGTCATATTCTATGACCCTAAAAATTTTTAGACGATCCGAGTTCAGTGGCTCAGGCCCACTCGGAAAGTGTGGGCTATAGCACACGAAAATATGGGAATCGGGCAGAATTCTAGTTTTTTGGCCGTAAAACGCAAAAAAATGTGGAACGGTCATGGCGGGGTGGCGAATATGGTTCCTTGGGTCGTATTCTATGGCACGAAAACTTTTTAGGCGATCCGGGTCTGGGAGCTCGTGCCCACTCTGAAGGCGTGGGCTATTGCACACGAAAATATGGCAATCGGGCTAAATTATAGTTTTTTGGACGTAAAACGCAAAACAAAACGTGGAACGGTCATATCGTAGCGGTGAATATGGTTCCATAGGTCATATTCTATGACCCTATAAAATTTTAGGTGATCCGGGTTCAGGGGCTCGGGCCCACTCGGAAGGCATGGGCTATAGCACACGAAAATATGGGAATCGGGGGTATTTTTAGTTTGTTGGCCATAAAACGCAAAATTTTGAGGAACGGTCATGGCGGGGCGATAACTATGGTTCCTTAGGTTGTATTTCATGTCCCGGAAAATTTTTAAGCGATCGGGGTCCGGGGGGCCCGGGGCCACTCAGAAGGCGTTGGCTATAGAACACGAAAATATGGGAATCGGGCGAAATTTTAGTTTTTTTGCCGTAAAACGCAAAACAAACATGGAACGGTCATGGTGTGGCGGTGAATATGGTTATTTAGGTCATATTTTATGACCCTAAAAATTTTTAGACGATCCGAGTTCAGTGGCTCAGGCCCACTCGGAAAGTGTAGGCTATAGCACACGAAAATATGGGAATCGGGCAGAATTCTAGTTTTTTGGCCATTAAACGCAAAAAAAATGAGGAACAGTCATGGCGGTGCGGTAAATATGTTCCTTAGGTCATATTTCACGGGCCGGAAAAGTTTTAGGCAATCAGGGTCCGGGGGGCCCGGAACCGCTCGGAAGGCGTGGGCTATAGAACACGAAAATATGGGAATCGGGCGGAATTCTAGTTTTTTGGCCGTAAAACGAAAAACATGTTGAACGGTCTTGGCAGGGTGGCGAATATGGTTCCTTGGGTCGTATTCTATGGCCCGAAAATGTTTTAGGCGATCCGGGTCCGGGGGCTGAGGCCCACTCTGAAGGCGTGGTCTATAGCATACGAAAATATGGGAATCCAGCGGAATTCTAGGTTTTTAGCCGTAAAACACAAAACTTTGTTGAACGGTGTGACGAATATGGTTCCTTGGGTCATATTCTGTGGCCCGAAAATGTTTTAGGCGATCCGGGTCCGGGGGCTGAGGCCCACTCTGAAGGCGTGGTCTATAGCACACGAAAATATGGGAATCCGGTGGAATTCTAGGTTTTTGGCCGTAAAACACAAAACATTGTTGAACGGTGTGACAAATATGGTTCCTTAGGTCATATTTCATAGCCCGGAAAATTTTTAGGCGAGTAGGGTCCGAGGGGGCCCGGGACCGCTCAGAAAGCATGGGCTATAAATTACGAAAATATGGGAATCGAGCGGAATTCTAGTTTTATGGCCATAAAATGCAAAAAAATGAGGAACAGTCATGGCGGGGTAGTAACTATGGTTCCTTAGGTTGTATTTCATGGCCCGGAAATGTTTTGTGCAATCGGGGTCCGGGGGGCCCGGGCCCACTCGTAAGGCGTTGGCTATAGCACAAGAAAATATGGAAATCAGACGAAATTCTAATTTTTTGGCCGTAAAACGCAAAATAATATGGAACGGTCATGGCGGGGTGGCGAATATGGTTCCTTGGGTCGTATTCTATGGCACGAAAACTTTTTAGGCGATCCGGGTCTGGGAGCTCGTGCCCACTCTGAAGGCGTGGGCTATTGCACACGAAAATATGGCAATCGGGCGGAATTATAGTTTTTTGGACGTAAAACGCAAAAACACAAGGAACGGTCATGGAAGGGCGGTAACTATGGTTCGTTAGGGCATATTTCATGGCCCGAAAAATTTTTAGTCGCTCAGGGTCCGGGCCCACTCGGAAGGCGTGGGCTATAGCACACGAAAATATGGGAATCGGGCGGAATTCTAGTTTTGTGGTCGTAAAACGCAAAAAACCAGGAACGGTCATGGCGGGGCAGTAACTATGGTTCCATTTGTCATATTTAAGGGACCGGAAAATTTTTAGGCGATCGTGGTCCGGGGGGCCCGAGCCAACTCGGAAGGCATTGGCTATAGAACATGAAAATATGGGGATCAGGCGAAATTCTAATTTTTTGGCCGTAAAACGCAAAACAACGTGGAACGGTCATGGCGTAGCGGTGAATATGGTTCCATAGGTCATATTATATGATCCTATAAAATTTTAGGTGTTCCGGGTTCAGGGGCTCGGGCCCACTCAGAAGGCGTGGGCTATAGCACACGAAAATATGGGAATCGGGGGTATTTCTAGTTTGTTGCCCATAAAACGCAAAATATTGAGGAACGGTCATGGCGGGGCGATAACTATGGTTCCTTAGGTTGTATTTCATGTCCCGAAAAATTTTTAAGCGATCGGAGTCCGGGGGTCCGGGCCCACTCAGAAGGCGTTGGCTATAGAACACGAAAATATGGGAATCGGGCGAAATTCTAGTTTTTTTGCCGTAAAATGCAAAACAAACATGGAACGGTCATGGTGTGGTGGTGAATATGGTTCTTTAGGTCATATTCTATGACCCTAAAAATTTTTAGACGATCCGAGTTCAGTGGCTCAGGCCCACTCGGAAAGTGTGGGCTATAGCATACGAAAATATGGGAATCGGGCAGAATTCTAGTTTTTTGGCCGTAAAACGCAAATAAATGTGGAACGGTCATGGCGGGGTGGCGAATATGGTTCCTTGGGTCGTATTCTATGGCACGAAAACTGTTTAGGCGATCCGGGTCTGGGAGCTCGTGCCCACTCTGAAGGCGTGGGCTATTGCACACGAAAATATGGCAATCGAGCGAAATTATAGTTTTTTGGACGTAAAACGCAAAACAAAACGTGGAACGGTCATATCGTAGCGGTGAATATGGTTCCATAGGTCATATTCTATGACCCTATAAAATTTTAGGTGATCCGGGTTCAGGGGCTCGGGCCCACTCGGAAGGCATGGGCTATAGCACACGAAAATATGGGAATCGGGGGTATTTCTAGTTTGTTGGCCATAAAACGCAAAATATTGAGAAACGGTCATGGAGGGGCGATACCTATGGTTCCTTAGGTTGTATTTCATGTCCCGGAAAATTTTTAAGCGATCGGGGTCCGGGGGGCCCGATGCCACTCAGAAGGCGTTGGCTATAGAACACGAAAATATGGGAATCGGGCGAAATTCTAGTTTTTTGCCGTAAAACGCAAAACAAACATGGAACGGTCATGGTGTGGCGGTGAATATGGTTCTTTAGGTCATATTCTATGACCCTAAAAATTTTTAGACGATCCGAGTTCAGTGGCTCAGGCCCACTCAGAAAGTGTGGGCTATAGCACACGAATATATGGGAATCGGGCAGAATTCTAGTTTTTTGGCCATAAAACGCAAATAAAATGAGGAACGGTCATGGCGGTGCGGTAAATATGGTTCCTTAGGTCATATTTCACGGGCCGGAAAAGTTTTAGGCAATCAGGGTCCGGGGGGCCCGGAACCGTTCGGAAGGCGTGGGCTATAGAACACGAAAAAATGGGAATCGGGCGGAATTCTAGTTTTTTGGCCGTAAAACGAAAAACATGTGAAACGGTCATGGCAGGGTGGCGAATATGGTTCCTTGGGTCGTATTCTATGGCCCAAAAATGTTTTAGGCGATCCGGGTCCGGGGGCTGAGGCCCACTCTGAAGGCGTGGTCTATAGCATACGAAAATATGGGAATCCAGCGGAATTCTAGGTTTTTAGCCGTAAAACACAAAAATTTGTTGAACGGTGTGACGAATATAGTTCCTTGGGTCATATTCTATGGCCCGAAAATGTTTTAGGCGATCCGGGTCCGGGGGCTGAGGCCCACTCTGAAGGAGTGGTCTATAGCACACGAAAATATGGGAATCCGGCGGAATTCTAGGTTTTTGGCCGTAAAACACAAAACATTGTTGAACGGTGTGACAAATATGGTTCCTTGGGTCGTATTCTATGGCCCGAATTTTTTTTAGGCGATCCGGTTCTGGGAGCTCTGGCCCACTCTGAAGGCGTGGGCTATTGCACACGAAAATATGGGAATTAGGTGGAATTCTAGTTTTTTGGCGTAAAACGCAAAATCACGAGGAACGGTCATGGCTGGGCGGTGACTATGGTTCGTTAGGTCGTATTTCATGGCCCGGAAAATTTTTAGGCGCTCGGGGTCCGGGGGGCCGGGCCCACTTGGAAGGCGTGGGCTATAGCACACGAAAATATGGGAATGAGGTGGAATTCTAGTTTTTTGCCTTAAAACGCAAAACAACGAAGAACGGTCATGGCAGGGTGGTAAATATGGTTCCTTATGTCGTATTTAATGGCCCAAAATTTTTTTAGGCAATCGGGGTCAGGCGGCCCGGTCCCACTCTGAAGTTGTGGGCTATATCACATGAAAATATGGGAATCGGGCAGAATTCTAGTTTTTTGGCCTTAAAACGCAAAAAAACGAATAACGATCATGGCGATGTGGTAACTATGGTTCGTTAGGTCGTATTTAATGGCCCAAAAACTTTAAGGCAAGCGGGGTCAAGGGGCCCGGGCCCACTCAGATGGCGTGGGCTTTAAAATACCAAAATATGGGAATCAGGCGGAATTCTAGCTTTTTGGCTGTCAAACGTAAAAAATCAAGGAACGGTCATGGCAGAGCGATGACTCTCGTTCCTTAGGTCGCATTCAATAACCCAATTTTTTTTAGGCGATCCAAGTTCGGGGGCTTGGGCCCACTCTTAAGGCGTGGTCTTAGCACATGAAATTCAAGTTTTTTGGCGGTAATAAGCATAAAAACGAAGAACGAACAAGGCGGGGCGGCGACTATGGTTACTTAGGTCGTATTCTATTGCCCACAAATGTTTTAGGCGATCCGGGTCTGGGTCTCGGGCCCACTCCGAAGGCGTGGGCTATAGAACACGAAAATATAGGAATCGGGCGGAATTCTAGTTTTTTGGCCGTAAAACACAAAAAACATGGAATGGTCATGGTGGGTGGTGAATATGGTTCCTTAAGTCATATTCTATGACCCTATAAAATTTTAGGCGATCCGGGTTCAGGGGCTCGGGCCCACTCGGAAGGCGTGGGTTATAGCACATGAAAATACGGGAATCAGGCAGAATTCTAGTTTTTTAGCTGTAAAACACAAAAAATATGGAACGGTCATGGCGGGGTGGCGAATATGGTTCCTTGGGTCGTATTCTATGGCACGAAAACTTTTTAGACGATCCGGGTCTGGGAGCTCGTGCCCACTCTGAAGGCGTGGGCTATTGCACACGAAAATATGGCAATCGGGCGGAATTATAGTTTTTTGGACGTAAAACGCAAAAACACAAGGAACGGTCATGGAAGGGCGGTAACTATGGTTCGTTAGGGCATATTTCATGGCCCGAAAAATTTTTAGTCGCTCAGGGTCCGGGCCCACTCGGAAGGCGTGGGCTATAGCACACGAAAATATGGGAATCGGGCGGAATTCTAGTTTTGTGGTCGTAAAACGCAAAAAACCAGGAACGGTCATGGCGGGGCAGTAACTATGGTTCCATTTGTCATATTTAAGGGACCGGAAAATTTTTAGGCGATCGTGGTCCGGGGGGCCCGAGCCAACTCGGAAGGCATTGGCTATAGAACACGGAAATATGGGGATCAGGCGAAATTCTAGTTTTTTGGCCGTAAAACACAAAACAACGTGGAACGGTCATGGCGTAGCGGTGAATATGGTTCCATAGGTCATATTCTATGATCCTATAAAATTTTAGGTGTTCCGGGTTCAGGGGCTCGGGCCCACTCGGAAGGCGTGGGCTATAGCACACGAAAATATGGGAATCGGGGGTATTTCTAGTCTGTTGCCCATAAAACGCAAAATATTGAGGAACGGTCATGGCGGGGCGATAACTATGGTTCCTTAGCTTGTATTTCATGTCCCGAAAATTTTTTAAGCGATCGGAGTCCGGGGGTCCGGGCCCACTCAGAAGGCGTTGGCTATAGAACACGAAAATATGGGAATCGGGCGAAATTCTAGTTTTTTTGCCGTAAAACACAAAACAAACATGGAACGGTCATGGTGTGGCGGTGAATATGGTTCTTTAGGTCATATTCTATGACCCTAAAAATTTTTAGACGATCCGAGTTCAGTGGCTCAGGCCCACTCGGAAAGTGTGGGCTATAGCATACGAAAATATGGGAATCGGGCAGAATTCTAGTTTTTTGGCCGTAAAACGCAAATAAATGTGGAACGGTCATGGCGGGGTGGCGAATATGGTTCCTTGGGTCGTATTCTATGGCACGAAAAATTTTTAGGCGATCCGGGTCTGGGAGCTCGTGCCCACTCTGAAGGCGTGGGCCATTGCACACGAAAATATGGCAATCGAGCGAAATTATAGTTTTTTGGACGTAAAACGCAAAACAAAACGTGGAACGGTCATATCGTAGCGGTGAATATGGTTCCATAGGTCATATTCTATGACCCTATAAAATTTTAGGTGATCCGAGTTCAGGGGCTCGGGCCCACTCGGAAGGCATGGGCTATAGCACACGAAAATATGGGAATCGGGGGTATTTCTAGTTTGTTGGCCATAAAACGCAAAATATTGAGAAACGGTCATGGAGGGGCGATAACTATGGTTCCTTAGGTTGTATTTCATGTCCCGGAAAATTTTTAAGCGATCGGGGTCCGGGGGGCTTGATGCCACTCAGAAGGCGTTGGCTATAGAACACGAAAATATGGGAATCGGGCGAAATTCTAGTTTTTTTGCCGTAAAACGCAAAACAAACATGGAACGGTCATGGTGTGGCGGTGAATATGGTTCTTTAGGTCATATTCTATGACCCTAAAAATTTTTAGACGATCCGAGTTCAGTGGCTCAGGCCCACTCGGAAAGTGTGGGCTATAGCACACGAAAATATGGGAATCGGGCAGAATTCTAGTTTTTTGGCCGTAAAACGCAAAAAAATGTGGAACGGTCATGGCGGTGCGGTAAATATGGTTCCTTAGGTCATATTTCACGGGCCGAAAAAGTTTTAGGCAATCAGGGTCCGGGGGGCCCGGAACCGCTCGGAAGGCGTGGGCTATAGAACACGAAAAAATGGGAATCGGGCAGAATTCTAGTTTTTTGGCCGTAAAACGAAAAACATGTGGAACGGTCATGGCAGGGTGGCAAATATGGTTCCTTGGGTCGTATTCTATGGCCCAAAAATGTTTTAGGCGATCCGGGTCCGGGGGCTGAGGCCCACTCTGAAGGCGTGGTCTATAGCATACGAAAATATGGGAATCCAGCGGAATTCTAGGTTTTTAGCCGTAAAACACAAAAATTTGTTGAACGGTGTGACGAATATAGTTCCTTGGGTCATATTCTATGGCCCGAAAATGTTTTAGGCGATCCGGGTCCGGGGGCTGAGGCCCACTCTGAAGGAGTGGTCTATAGCACACGAAAATATGGGAATCCGGCGGAATTCTAGGTTTTTGGCCGTAAAACACAAAACATTGTTGAACGGTGTGACAAATATGGTTCCTTGGGTCGTATTCTATGGCCCGAATTTTTTTTAGGCGATCCGGTTCTGGGAGCTCTGGCCCACTCTGAAGGCGTGGGCTATTGCACACGAAAATATGGGAATTAGGTGGAATTCTAGTTTTTTGGCGTAAAACGCAAAATCACGAGGAACGGTCATGGCTGGGCGGTGACTATGGTTCGTTAGGTCGTATTTCATGGCCCGGAAAATTTTTAGGCGCTCGGGGTCCGGGGGGCCGGGCCCACTTGGAAGGCGTGGGCTATAGCACACGAAAATATGGGAATGAGGCGGAATTCTAGTTTTTTGCCTTAAAACGCAAAACAACGAAGAACGGTCATGGCAGGGTGGTAAATATGGTTCCTTATGTCGTATTTAATGGCCCAAAAGTTTTTTAGGCAATCGGGGTCAGGCGGCCCGATCCCACTCTGAAGTTGTGGGCTATATCACATGAAAATATGGGAATCGGGCAGAATTCTAGTTTTTTGGCCTTAAAACGCAAAAAAACGAATAACGGTCATGGCGATGTGGTAACTATGGTTCGTTAGGTCGTATTTAATGGCCCAAAAACTTTAAGGCAAGCGGGGTCAAGGGGCCCGGGCCCACTCAGATGGCGTGGGCTTTAAAATACCAAAATATGGGAATCAGGCGGAATTCTAGCTTTTTGGCTGTCAAACGTAAAAAATCAAGGAACGGTCATGGCAGAGCGATGACTCTCGTTCCTTAGGTCGCATTCAATAACCCAATTTTTTTTTAGGCGATCCAGGTTCGGGGGCTTGGGCCCACTCTTAAGGCGTGGTCTTAGCACATGAAATTCAAGTTTTTTGGCGGTAATAAGCATAAAAACGAAGAACGAACAAGGCGGGGCGGCGACTATGGTTACTTAGGTCGTATTCTATTGCCCACAAATGTTTTAGGCGATCCGGGTCTGGGTCTCGGGCCCACTCTGAAGGCGTGGGCTATAGAACACGAAAATATAGGAATCGGGCGGAATTCTAGTTTTTTGGCCGTAAAACACAAAAAACATGGAATGGTCATGGTGGGTGGTGAATATGGTTCCTTAAGTCATATTCTATGACCCTATAAAATTTTAGGCGATCCGGGTTCAGGGGCTCGGGCCCACTCGGAAGGCGTGGGCTATAGCACATGAAAATACGGGAATCAGGCAGAATTCTAGTTTTTTGGCTATAAAACACAAAAAACATGGAATGGTCATGGCGGGTGGCGAATATGGTTCCTTGGGTCGTATTCTATGGCCCAAAATATTTTTAGACGATCCATGTCCGGGGCTCGGGCCCACTCTGAAGGCGTGGGCTATAGCACACGAAAATATGGGAATCAGGCGGAATTTAAATTTTTTGGTCGTAAAATGCAAGAACACGAGGAACCGTAATGGAGGGGCGGTAACTATGGTTCATTAGGTCGTATTTCATTGCTCAAAAAAATTTTATGCGCTCGGGAGTCCAGGGGGCCGGGCCCACTCGGAAGGCGTGGGCTATAGAACACGAAAATATGGGAATCGGGCAGAATTCTAGTTTTTTGGCCGTAAAATGCAAAAAAACGAGGAACGGTCATGGTGGGGAAGTAACTATGGTTCCTTAGGTCGTATTTCATGGCCGAGAAAAATTTTAGGCAATCAGGGTCCGGGGGGCCCGGGCCCACTCGGAAGGCGAGGGCTATAGAATACAAAAATATGGGAATCGGGCAGAATTCTAGTTTTTGGCCGTAAAATGCAAAACAATGTGGAACAGTCATGGCAGGGTGGCGATTATGGTTCCTTGGGTCGAATTCTATGACCCGAAAACTTTTTAGGCGATCCGGGTCAGGTGGCTCAGGTCCACTCTGAAGGCGTGGGCTATTGCACACGAAAATATGGGAATCGGGCGAAATTCTAGTTTTTTGGTCGTAAAACGCAAAAACATGAGGAACGGTCATGGCGGGGTGGTAACTATGGTTTGTTAGGTCGTATTTTATGGCCCGGAAATCTTTTAAGCGCTCTTCTAGTTTGTTGGCCTTAAAACGCAAAAAAAAATGAAAAATAGTCATGGCGGGGTGGTAACTATGGTTCGTTAGGTTGGATTTAATGGCCCGAAAGTTTTTTAGGCGATCGAGGTCAGGAGGCTCGGGCCCACTCAGATGGCGTGGGCTATAAAACACGAAAATATGATAATCGGGCGAAATTCTAGCTTTTTGGCAGTAAAACGTAAATAATCGAGGAACGGTCATGGCGGAGCGGCGACTTTGGCTCCTTAGGTCGTATTCTATGACTCAAATTTTTTTTTAGGCGATCCGGGTCTGGGGGCTCGGGCCCACTCTGAAGGCGTGGGCTATATCACACGAAAATTTGGGAAATAGGTGGAATTCTAGTTTTTTTGCCGTAATACGCAAAACAACAAGGATAGGTCATGGCGGGGCAGCGACTATAGTTCCTTGGGTCGTATTCTATGGTCCCAAAATTTTTTTAGGCGATCCGGGTCCGGGGGCTCGGGCCCAGTCTAAAGGCTATAGTACACGAAAATATGGGAATTGGGCGAAATTCTAGTTTTTTGGCCGTAAAATGCTAAAACACGAGGAACGGTCATGGAGGGCAGTAACTATGGTTCGTTAGGTTGTATTTCATGGCCCGGAAATTTTTAGGCGCTCGGGGTCCGGGGGCCCAGGCCCACTCGGAAGGCGTGGGCTATAGCACACGAAAATATGGGAATCAGGAGAAATTCTAGTTTTATGGTCGTAAAATGCAAAACAACTAGGAACAGGCATAGTGGGGCGGTGACTATGGTTCCGAGTGGGCCCAAGCACCCGAACCCGGATTGCCACGAAAATATGAGAATTAGGTGGAATTCTAGTTTTTTGGCCGTAAAACACAAAAAATGTGGAACTGTCATGGTAGGGTGACGAATATGGTTCCTTGGGTCGTATTCTATGGCCCGAAAATTTTTTAGGCAATCCGGGTCCGGGGCTAGGGCCCACTCTGAAGGCGTGGGCTATAGCACACGAAAATATGAGAATCGGGCGAAATTCTAGTGTTTTGGCCATAAAACGCAAAAACACGAGGAACAGTCATGGCGGGGCGGTAACTATGGTTCGTTAGGTTGTATTTCATGGCAAGGAAAATTTTTTGGCGCTCGGGGTCCGGGGGCCGGGCCCACTAGGAAGACGTGGGCTATAGCACACAAAAATATGGGAATCGGGTGGAATTCTAGTTTTATGGTCGTAAAACGCAAAACAACTAGGAACAGTCATGGTAGGGCGGCGACTATGGTTCCTTAGGTCGTATTCTATTACCCAAAAAATTTTTAGGCAATCCGGGTTCGGGTGCTCGAGCCCACTCAAAAGGCGTGGGCTATAGAATACGAAAATATGGGAATCATGCGGAATTCTAGCTTTTTGGCCGTAAAACGCAAAAATCCAGGAACGGTCATGGCGGGGCGGTAACTATGGTTCCTTAGGTCGTATTTCATGGCCCGAATTTCTTTTAGGCGAACATGGTCCGGGGTGCCCGTGCCCACTTGTAAGGCGTAGGTTATAGAACACGAAAATATGGAAATCGGGCGGAATACTCATTGCTTGGCCGTAAAACGCAAAGAAATGTGGAACAGTCATGGCGGGGTGGCGAATATGGTTCTTAGGTCGTATTCTATGGCCCGAAATTTTTTTAGGCGATCCGGGTCTGGGGACTCGGGCCCACTCTGAAGGACCCAGCTATTGCACAAGAAAATATGGGAATCGGGCAGAATTCTAGTTTTTTGGTCGTATAACACAAAAACACGAGGAACGGTCATGGCGGAGCGGTAACTATTGTTCGTTTGGTCGTATTTCATGGCCTAGAAAATGTTTAGGTGCTCGGGGTCTGGGGGGTCGGGCCCACTCGGAAGGAGTGGGCTATAACACACGAAAATATAGGAATCAGGCGGAATTCTAGTCTTTTTGGCCTTAAAACGCAAAAACACGAAGAACGGTCTTGGCAGGGCGATAAATATGGTTCCTTATGTCGTATTTAATGTCCCGAAAATTTTTTAGGCGATCGAGGTCACGGGGCCCAGGCCCACTCAGATGGCGTGGGCTATAAAACACGAAAATATGGGAATCAACCGAAATTCTAGCTTTTTGGTCATAAAACGTAAAAAATCGAGGAACGGTCATGGCAAAGTGGTGACAATCGTTCCTTAGGTCGTATTCTATGACCCAATTTTTTTTTATGCGATCCGGGTTTCAGGGGATCGGGCCCACTCTTAAGGCGTGTGCTTAGCACATGAAAATATGGGAATCAAGCGGAATTCTAATTTTTTGGCAGTAATTCACATAATACGAGGAACGGACATGGCGAGGAGGTAACTATGGTTTCTTAGGTCGTATTTCATGGCGGGGAAAATTTTTAGGCGATCGGGGTCTGCGGGGCCTGGGCCCACTCGGAAGGCGTGGGTTATAGAATACGAAAATATGGGAATCCGGGGGCCTGGGCCCAAACGCAAAAACACGAGGAACGATCATGGTGGGGCGGTAACTATGGCTCGTTAGGTTGTATTTCATGGCCCGAAAATATTTTAGGCAATCCGGGGGGCCCGGGAGCACTCGGAAGGCATGGGCTATAGAACAGGAAAATATGGGAATCAGGTGCAATTCAAATTTTTTGGCAGTAAATCGCAAAAAACGTGGAACGGTCATGGCGGGTGGTGAATATGGTTCCTTGGGTCGTACTCTATGGCCCGAAATTTTTTTAAGCGATCCGGGTCCGGGGGCTCGAGCCCACTCTGAAGGCATGGGATATAACACACGAAAATAATATGACCCGAAATTTTTTTAGGCGATCCGAGTTCGGGGGCTCGGCCCCACTCGGAAGACGTGGGCTATAGCACCTGAAAATATAAGAATCGGGCGGAATTCTAGTTTTTTGGCCGTAAAACACAAAAAAACGAGGAACGGTCATGGCGGGGCTACGATTATGGTACCTTAGGTTATATTCTATGCCCCGAAACAAATTTAGGCGATCCGGGTCCGAGGGCTCGGGCACACTCTGAAAGCGTGGGCTATAGCACACGAAAATATGGGAATCGGGCTGAATTCTATTTTTTAGCCGTAAAATGCAAAAATACGAGGAACGGTCATGGTGGGGCGACGACTATGGTTACCTAGGTCGTATTCTATGGCCCGAAATACATTTAGGCGATCCGGGTCCGGGGCATCGAGCCCACTCTGAAAGCATGGGCTATAGCACACGAAAATATGGGAATCGGGCGGAATTCTATTTTTTTTGCCGTAAAATGCAAAAAAACGAGGAATGGTCATGGAGAGGCGGCGACTATGGTTCCTTGGGTCGTATTCTATGGTCCGAAAAAATTTGAGGCTATCCGGGTCCGGAATCTCGGGCCCACTCTAAAGGCGTGGGCTATAAGCACACGAAAATATGGGAATCGGACGGAATTCTAGTTTTTTGGCCATAAAACGCAAAAAAAGAGGATTAGTCATGGCAAGGCGGCGACTATGGTTCCTTGGATCGTATTCTATGGCCCAAAAATATTTTAGGCTATTCGGGTCCGGAGGCTCGGGCCCACTCTGAAGGCGTGGGCTATAAGCTCACGAAAATATGGGAATCAGGCGAAATTCTAGTTTTTTAGCTGTAAAACGCAAAAACACTAGGAGCGTTCATTGCAGAGCGATAACTATAGTTCGTTAGGTCGTATTTCAGGTCCCGAAAAATTTTTAGGCGCTCGGGATCCGCCGGGCCCGGGACTACACGAAAGGCGTAGGCTATAGCACACGAAAATATGGAAATCGGCGGAATTCTAGTCTTTTGCCTAAAACAAATAAAACTAAGGAACGGTCATGGAGGGGCGGCGACTATGGTTCCTTGGGTCATATTCTACGGCCCGAAAATTCTTTAGGCGATCAGGGTCGGAGGGCTCGGTCCCACTCTGAAGGCGTGGGCTATAGAACACGAAAATATGGGAATCGGGCAGAATTCTAGTTTTTTGGTCGTAAAACGTAAAAACACAAGGAACAGTCATGGCGGAGTGGCGACTATGGTTCCTTAGGCCGTATTCTATGGCCCGAAAATATTTTAGGCTATCGAGGTCCGGGGGCCCTGCCCATTGGGAAGTAGCATATGAAAATATGGGAATCGGGCCAAATTCTAGTTTTAGGCCGTAAAATGAAAAAAACCATGCAACGGTCATGGCGGGGCGACTATTATGGTTCCTTGGGTCGTATTATATGGCCCAAAATTTTTTTAGGAGATCCGGGTCCAAGGGCTTGGGCCCACTCTGAAGGCTTGGTCTATAAGCACACAAAAATATGGGAATCGGGCGGAATTCTATTTTTTTTCGTAAAACGCAACAAAATGAGGAACGGTCATGGCGGAGCGACGACTATGGTTCCCTGGGTCATATTCTACGGCTCGAATTTATTTTAGGTGATCCGGGTCTAGGGGCTTGGGCCCACTCTGAAGGCATGGGCTATAAGCTCACGAAAATATAGGAATCTGGCGGAATTCTAGTTTTTTGGCCGTAAAACGCAAAAACACGAGGAATGGTCATGGAAGGGCAGTAACTACGGTTCCTTAGGTCATATTTCTTGGCCCAAAAAATTCTTAGGAGATCGGGACCACTCGGAAGGCATGGGCTATAGAACAAAAAAATATGGGAATAGGGAGAAATTCTAGTTTTTTATCCGTAAACCACAAAATAATGAGGAACGGTCATTGCAGGGCAGAAAATATGGTTCCTTGGGTCGTATTCTATGGCCCAAAAAATTTTAGGCGATCCGGGTCCGGGGGCTCGGGCACACTCTGAAGGCGTGGGCTATAAGCACACAAAAATATGGGAATCTAGCGGAATTCTAGTTTTTTGGCCGTAAAATGCAAAAACATGAGGAACGTTCATTGTGGAGCGCTAACTATGGTTCTTTAGGTCGTATTTCATAGCCCGAAAAATTTGTAGGCGCTCGGGGCCCTAGCCCACTCGGAAAGCGCGGGCTATAGCACACGAAAATATGGGAATTGGAATTCTAGTTTTTTTGACCGTAAAACACTAAACAACGAGGAACGGTCATGGCGGGGCGATGACTATGGTTCCTTAGGTTGTATTCTATGACCCGAATAATTTTTAGGCGATTCGAGTCCGGGGACTCGGGCCCACTCTGAATGCGTGGGCTATAGCACACGAAAATATGGGAATCAGGTGAAATTCTATTTTTTAGCTGAAAAACGCAAAAATATGAGGACGGTCATGGCGGGGCGATGACTATGGTTCCTTAGGTCGTATTCTATGACTCAAATAATTTTTAGGCAATCTAGTTCCGGGGGCTCGGGCCCACTCTGAAAGCGTGGGCTATAGCACACGAAAATATGAGAATCAGGTGGAATTTTATTTTTTTAGCCGTAAAACGCAAAACTATGAGGAACGGTCATGGTGGGGCGGCGACTAAGGTTCCTTAGGTCGTATTCTATGGCCCAAAAATTGTTTAGGCGATCCGGCTCCGGGGTCTTGGGCCCACTCTGAAGGCGTGGGCTATAAGCACACGAAAATATAGGAATCGGGCAAAATTCTAGTTGTTTGGCCGTAAAATGAAAAAACATGAGGAACGGTCATGGCGGGGCTATAAATATGGTTCCTTGGGTTGTATTCTATGGCCGGAAAATGTTTTAGGCTATCCGGGTCCGGAAGCTCGGGTCCACTCTGAAGGCGTGGGCTATGCACACGAAAATATGGGAATCGGGCGGAATTCTAGTGTTTTGGCCATAAAACGCAAAAATACGAGGAACGGTCATGGTGGGGTAGCGACTATGGTTCCTTAGGTCGTATTCTATTACCCAAAAAATTTATAGGCGATCCGGGTCCGGGGGCTCGGGCCCACTCTTAAAGCGTGGGCTATAGCACACGAAAATATGGGAATCGGGAGGAATTCTATTTGTTTAGTCGTAAAACGCAAAAATACGATGAACGGTTATGGTGGGGCGGCGACTATGGTTCCTTAGGTCGTATTCTATGGCCCGAAAATATTTTAGCCGATCCGGGGATCGGGCCCACTCTGAAAGTGTGGGCTAGCACATGAAAATATGGGATTCGGGCGGAATTCTAGTTTTTTATCTGTAAATCGCAAAATAATGAGGAACGGTCATTGCAGGGTAGAAAATATGGTTCCTTGGGTCGTATTCTATGGCCCGAAAAACATTTAGGCGATCTGGGTCCAGGGGCTCGGGCCCACTCTGAAGGCGTGGGCTATGCACACGAAAATATGGGAATCGGGCGGAATTCTAGTGTTTTGGCCGTAAAACGCAAAAACACAAGGAACGTTTATGGCGGGGTGGAGACTATGGTTCCTTAGGTCGTATTCTATTGCCTGAATAAAATTTAGGCGATCTGGGTCCGGGGGCTCGGGCCCACTCTGAAAGCGTGGGCTATAGCACACCAAAATATGGGAATCGGGTGGAATTCTATTTTTTTAGCCGTAAAACGCAAAAAATGAGGAACGGTCATGGCGGGGCGGCGACTATGGTTCCTTAGGTAGTATTCCATGGCCCGAAAAATTTTTAGGCGATCCGGGTCCGGGTTCTTGGCCCCACTCTGAAGGCGTGGGCTATAAGCACACGAAAATATAAGAATCGGGCAAAATTCTAGTTTTTTGGCCGTAAAATGCAAAAACATGAGGAACAGTCATGGCGGGGCTATTAATATGGTTCCTTGGGTCGTATTCTATGGCCAGAAAATGTTTTAGGCTATCCGGGTCCGGAAGCTCGGGCCCATTCTGAAGGCGTGGGCTATGCACATGAAAATATGGGAATCGGGCAGAATTCTAGTGATTTGGCCGTAAAATGCAAAAATACGAGGAACGGTCATGGTGGGGCGGCGACTATGGTTCCTTAGGTCGTATTCTATTACCCAAAAAATTTATAGGAGATCTGGGTCTGGGGGCTCGGTCCCACTCTGAAAGCATGGTCTATAGCACAAGAAAATATGGGAATTGGGCGGAATTCTATTTTTTTAGCCGTAAAACGCAAAAGTACGAGGAACGGTTATGGTGGGGCAGCGACTATGGTTCCTTAAGTCGTATTCTATGGCCCAAAATATTTTTTGGCTATCCGGGTCTGGGGGATCGGGCCCACTCTGAAAGTGTGGGCTAGCACATGAAAATATGGGAATCGGGCGGAATTCTAGTTTTTAATCCGTAAACCGCAAAATAATGAAGAACGGTCATTGCATGGCAGAAAATATGGTTCCTTGGGTCGTATTCTATGGCCCGAAAACATTTTAGGCGATACGGGTCCGGGGGCTCGGGCCCACTCTGAAGGCGTGGGCTATAAGCACACGAAAATATGGGAATTGAGCGAAATTCAAGTTTTTTGGCAGTAAAATGCAAAAACATGAGGAACGTTCATTGTGGAGCGGTAACTTTGGTTCTTTAGGTCGTATTTCATAGCCTAGAAAATTTTTAGGCGCTCGGGGTCCGGGGGACCCGGGCCCACTCTGAAGGCGTGGGTTATAAGCATACGAAAATATGGGAATCGAGCGAAATTCTAGTTTTTGTCCGTAAAACGCAAAAACACGAGGAATGTTCATGGCGGGGCGGAGACTATGGTTCCTTAGGTCGCATTCTATTGCCCGAAAAACTTTTAGGAGATCCGGGTCCGGGGGCTCGGGCCCAATCTAAAAGCGTGGGCTATAGCACACCAAAATATGAGAATCGGGTGGAATTCTATTTTTTTTAGCCGTAAAACGCAAAAATGAGGAACGGGCATGGCGGGGCGGCGACTATGGTTCCTTAGTTAGTATTCTATGGCCCGAAAAAGGTTTAAGCGATCCGGGTCCGGGGGCTTGGGCCCACTCTGAAGGCGTGGGCTATAAGCACACAAAAATATAGGAATGAGGCGAAATTCTAGTTTTTTGGCCGTAAAATGCAAAAACATGAGGAACGGTCATGGCGGGGCTATAAATATGGTTCCTTTGGTCGTATTCTATGGCCCAAAAACTTTTAGGCAATCCCGATCAGGGGGTTCGGGCCCACTCTGAAGGCGTGGGCAATGCACACGAAATTTTGGGAATCAGGCGAAATTCTAGTTTTTTGGCCGTAAAATGCAAAAATACGAGGAACGGTCATGGTGGGGCGGCGACTATGGTTTCTTAGGTCGTATTCTATTACCCAAAAAATTTATAGGCGATCCGGGTCCGGGGGCTCGGGCCCACTCTGAAAGCGTGGGTTGTAGCACACAAAAATACGGGAATCAGGCGGAATTCTATTTTTTTAGCCGTAAAACACAAAAATACGAGGATTGGTTATGCTGGGGTGGCGACTATGGTTCCTTAGGTCGTATTCTATGGCCCAAAAAGTTTTTAGGCGATCATGGTCCGGGGGATCGGGCCCACTCTGAAAGCGTGGGCTATAGCACACGAAAATATGGGAATCAGACGGAATTCTATTTTTTTTGCCGTAAAACGCAAACAAACGAGGAACGGTCATGGAGAGGCGGCGACTATGGTTCCTTGGGTCGTATTCTATGGCCGGAAAATGTTTTAGGCTATCCGGGTCCGGAAGCTCGGGCCCATTCTGAAGGCGTGGGCGATGCACATGAAAATATAGGAATCGGGCAGAATTCTAGTGATTTGGCTGTAAAATGCAAAAATACGAGGAACGGTCATGGTGGGGCGGCGACTATGGTTCCTTAGGTCGTATTCTATTACCCAAAGAATTTATAGGAGATCCGGGTCCGGGGGCTCGGTCCCACTCTGAAAGCGTGGTCTATAGCACACGAAAATATGGGAATTGGGCGGAATTCTATTTTTTTAGCCGTAAAACGCAAAAATACGAGGAACGGTTCTGGTGGGGCAGCGACTATGGTTCCTTAAGTCGTATTCTATGGCCCAAAATATTTTTCGGCTATCCGGGTCCGGGGGATCGGGCCCACTCTGAAAGCGTGGGCTAGCACATGAAAATATGGGAATCGGGCGAAATTCTAGTTTTTAATCTGTAAACCGCAAAATAATGAAGAACGGTCATTGCATGGCAGAAAATATGGTTCCTTGGGTCGTATTCTATGGCCCGAAAACATTTTAGGCGATCCGGGTCCGGGGGCTCGGGCCCACTCTGAAGGCGTGGGCTATAAGCACACGAAAATATGGGAATTGAGCGAAATTCTAGTTTTTTGGCAGTAAAATGCAAAAACATGAGGAACGTTCATTGTGGAGCGGTAACTTTGGTTCTTTAGGTCGTATTTCATAGCCTAGAAAAGTTTTAGCCGCTCGGGGTCCGGGGGCCCGGGCCCACTCTGAAGGCGTGGGTTATAAGCATACGAAAATATGGGAATCGAGCGAAATTCTAGTTTTTGTCCGTAAAATGCAAAAACACGAGGAATGTTCATGGCGGGGCGGAGACTATGGTTCCTTAGGTCGCATTCTATTGCCCGAAAAACTTTTAGGCGATCCGGGTCCGGGGGCTCGGGCCCAATCTAAAAGCGTGGGCTATAGCACACCAAAATATGAGAATCGGGTGGAATTCTATTTTTTTTAGCCGTAAAACGCAAAAATGAGGAACGGGCATGGCGAGGCGGCGACTATGGTTCCTTAGTTAGTATTCTATGGCCCGAAAAAGGTTTAAGCGATCCGGGTCCGGGGGCTTGGGCCCACTCTTAAGGCGTGGGCTATAAGCACACAAAAATATAGGAATGAGGCGAAATTCTAGTTTTTTGGCCGTAAAATGCAAAAACATGAGGAACGGTCATGGCGGGGCTATAAATATGGTTCCTTGGGTCGTATTCTATGGCCCAAAAACTTTTAGGTAATCCCGGTCAGGGGGTTCGGGCCCACTCTGAAGGCGTGGGCAATGCACACAAAAATATGAGAATCGGGCGAAATTCTAGTTTTTTGGCCGTAAAACGCAAAAATACGAGGAACGGTCATGGTGGGGCGGCGACTATGGTTTCTTAGGTCGTATTCTATTACCCAAAAAATTTATAGGCGATCCGGGTCCGGGGGCTCGGGCTTACTCTGAAAGCGTGGGTTGTAGCACACAAAAATATGGGAATCGGGCGGAATTCTATTTTTTTAGCCGTAAAACGCAAAAATACGAGGATTGGTTATGGTGGGGTGGCGACTATGGTTCCTTAGGTCGTATTCTATGGCCCAAAAAGTTTTTAGGCGATCATGGTCTGGGGGATCGGGCCCACTCTGAAAGCGTGGGCTATAGCACACGAAAATATGGGAATCAGACGGAATTCTATTTTTTTGCCGTAAAACGCAAACAAACGAGGAACGGTCATGGAGAGGCGGCGACTATGGTTCCTTGGGTCGTATTCTATGGCCGGAAAATGTTTTAGGCTATCCGGGTCCGGAAGCTCGGGCCCACTCTGAAGGCGTGGGCGATAAGCACACGAAAATATGGGAATCACACGGAATTCTAGTTTTTTGGCCGCAAAACGCAGAAAAATTAGGAACAGTCATGGCAATGCAGCGACTATGATGCCTTGGGTCATATTCTATGGCCCGAAATGTTTTTAGGCTATCCGGGTCCGGAGGCTCGGGCCCACTATGAAGGCGTGGGCTATAAGCAGACGAAAATATAGGAATCGGGCGGAATTCTAGTGTTTTGGCCGTAAAACGCAAAAAACAATGAGGAACAATCATAGCGGGGAGACGACTACGGTTCCTTAAGTCGTATTCTATGACCCAAAAATTTTTTAGGCGATCCGGGTTCGGGGGCTCGGACCCACTCGGAAGGCGTGGGCTATAGCACAGGAAAATATGGGAATCTAACGGAATTCTAGTTGTTTGGCTGTAAAACGCAATACAATGAGGAACGATCATGGTAGGGCTGCGACTATGGTTCATTGGGTCGTATTCTATGGCCCAAAAAACTTTTAGACTATCCGGGTCCGGGGGCTCAGGCCCACTCTGAAAGTGTGGCCTATATCACACGAAAATATGGGAATCGGGCGGATTTTTTTTTTTTTGCCGTAAAACGCAAAAACAATGAGGAACGGTCATGGCGAGGTGGAGACTATGGTTCCTTGGGTCGTATTCTATGGCCTGAAATATTTTTAGGCTATCCGGGTCCGGAGGCTCGGGCCCACTCTGAAGGCATGGGCTATTAGCACACAAAAATATGGGAATCGGACGGAATTCTAAATTTTTGGCCGTAAAACGCAAACAAACGAGGAACAGTCATGGCAAGGTGGTGACTATGGTTCCTTTGGCCGTATTTTATGGCACGAAAAGGTTTTAGGCTATCGAGGTCCGAGGGCCCTTCCCATCGGGAAGTAGCACACGAAAATATAGGAATCGAGCAAAATTCTAGTTTTTTGGCCGTAAAATGAAAAAAACATGAGGAACGGTCATGGCGGGGCTATAAATATGGTTCCTTGGGTCGTATTCTATGGCCGGAAAATGTTTTAGGCTATCCGGGTCCGGAAGCTCGGGCCTAGTGTGAAGGCGTGGGCTATGCACACGAAAATATGGCAATCGGGCGGAATTCTAGTGTTTTGGCCGTAAAACGCAAAAATACGAGGAACGGTCATGGTGGGGCAGCGACTATGGTTCCTTAGGTCGTATTCTACTACCCAAAATATTTATAGGCGATCCGAGTCCGGGGGCTCGGGCCCACTCTGTAAGCGACACGAAAATATGGGAATCGGGAGGAATTCTATTTTTTTAGCAGTAAAACGCAAAAATACGAGGAACTGTTATGGTGGGGCGGCGACTATGGTTCCTTAGGTCGTATTCTATGGCCCGAAAATATTTTAGCCGATCCGGGTCCCGGGGATCGGGCCCACTCTGAAAGCGTGGGCTAGCACATGAAAATATGGGATTCGGGCGGAATTCTAGTTTTTTATCCGTAAACCGCAAAATAATGAGGAACGGTCATTGCATGGCAGAAAATATGGTTCCTTAGGTCGTATTTTATTGCCCAAAAAATTTATAGGCGATCCGGGTCCGGGGGCTCGGGCCCACTCTGAAAGCGTGGTCTATAGCACACGAAAATATGGGAATCGGGCGAAATTCTATTTTTTAGCCGTAAAACGCAAAAATACGAGGAACGGTTATAGCGGGGCGATGACTATGGTTCCTTAGGTCGTATTCTATGGCTCGAAAAAATTTTAGGCGATCCGGGTCCGGGGGCTCGGGCCCACTCTGAAAGCGTGGGCTATAGCACATGAATATATGGGAATCAGGTGAAATTCTATTTTTTTAGCCGTAAAACGCAAAAACACGACACACGTTCATGGCGCGGCAGAGACTATGGTTCCTTAGGTCGTATTCTATTGCCCAAAATTTTTTTAGGCGATCTGGGGGCTTGGGCCCACTCAGAAGGCGTGGGCTATAAGCACACGAAAATATAGGAATCGGGCAAAAATCTAGTTTTTTGGCCGTAAAATGCAAAAACATGAGGAACGTCCATGGCGGGGCAGAAAATATGGTTCCTTGGGTTGTATTCTATAGCCCAAATATTTTTTAGGCGATCCGGGTCAGGGGGATCGGGCCCACTCTGAAGGCGTAGATTATAAGCACACGAAAATATGGGAATCGAGTGAAATTTTAGTTTTTTGGCCGTAAAATGCAAAAACACGAGGAACGTTCATGGCGGAGCAGAGACTATGGTTCCTTAGGTCGTATTCTATTGCCCGAAAACTTTTTAGGCGATCCGGGTCCGGGGGCTTGGGCCCTCTCTGAAAGTGTGGGCCTCGCACACCAAAATATGGGAATCAGGTAGAATTCTATTTTTTTAGCCGTAAAACGCAAAAAATGAGGAACGGTCATGGCGGGGCGGCGACTATGGTTCCTTAGGTAGTATTCTACGGCCCGAAAAAAGTTTAGGCGATCCGGGTCCGGGGTCTTGGGCCCACTCTTTAGGCGTGGGCTATAAGCACACGAAAATATAGGAATCGGGCAAAATTCTAGTTTTTTGGCCGTAAAATGCAAAAACATGAGGAACGGTCATGGCGGGGCTATAAATATGGTTCCTTGGGTCGTATTCTATGGCCGAAAAATGTTTTAGGCTATCCGGGTCCGGAAGCTCGGGCCCAGTCTGAAGGCGTGGGCTATGCACACGAAAATATGGGAATCGGGAGGAATTCTAGTGTTTTGGCCGTAAAACGCAAAAATACGAGGAACGGTCATGGTGGGGCAGCGACTATGGTTCCTTAGGTCGTATTCTACTACCCAAAATATTTATAGGCGATCCGGGTCCGGGGGCTCGGGCCCACTCTGTAAGCGACACGAAAATATGGGAATCGGGAGGAATTCTATTTTTTTGGGGGGTAAAACGCAAAAATACGAGGAACGGTTATGGTGGGGCGGCGACTATGGTTCCTTAGGTCGTATTCTATGGCCCAAAAATATTTTAGCCGATCCGGGTCCCGGGGATCGGGCCCACTCTGAAAGCGTGGGCTAGCACATAAAAATATGGGATTCGGGCGGAATTCTAGTTTTTTATCCGTAAACCGCAAAATAATGAGGAACGGTCATTGCATGGCAGAAAATATGGTTCCTTAGGTCGTATTTTATTGCCCAAAAAATTTATAGGCGATCCGGGTCTGGGGGCTCGGGCCCACTCTGAAAGCGTGGTCTATAGCACACGAAAATATGGGAATCGGGCGAAATTCTATTTTTTTTAGCCGTAAAACGCAAAAATACGAGGAACGGTTATAGCGGGGCGATGACTATGGTTCCTTAGGTCGTATTCTATGGCTCGAAAAAATTTTAGGCGATCCGGGTCCGGGGGCTCGGGCCCACTCTGAAAGCGTGGGCTATAGCACACGAAAATATGGGAATCGGGTGAAATTCTATTTTTTTAGCCGTAAAACGCAAAAACACGACGCACGTTCATGGCGCGGCAGAGACTATGGTTCCTTAGGTCGTATTCTATTGCCCAAAAATTTTTTAGGCGATCCGGGGGCTTGGGCCCACTCAGAAGGCGTGGGCTATAAGCACACGAAAATATAGGAATCGGGCAAAAATCTAGTTTTTTGGCCGTAAAATGCAAAAACATGAGGAACGTCCATGGCGGGGCAGAAAATATGGTTCCTTGGGTTGTATTCTATGGCCCAAATGTTTTTTAGGCGATCCGGGTCAGGGGGATCGGGCCCACTCTGAAGGCGTAGATTATAAGCACACGAAAATATGGGAATCGAGTGAAATTCTAGTTTTTTGGCCGTAAAACGCAAAAACACGAGGAACGTTCATGGCGGAGCAGAGACTATGGTTCCTTAGGTCGTATTCTATTGCCCGAAAACTTTTTAGGCGATCCGGGCCCGGGGGCTTGGGCCCTCTCTGAAAGTGTGGGACTCGCACACTAAAATATGGGAATCGGGTGGAATTCTATTTTTTTAGCCTTAAAACGCAAAAAATGAGGAACGGTCATGGCGGGGCGGCGACTATGGTTCCTTAGGTAGTATTCTATGGCCCGAAAAAAGTTTAGGCGATCCGGGTCCGGGGTCTTGGGCCCACTCTTTAGGCGTGGGCTATAAGCACACGAAAATATAGGAATCGGGCAAAATTCTAGTTTTTTGGCCGTAAAATGCAAAAACATGAGGAACGGTCATGGCGGGGCTATAAATATGGTTACTTGGGTCGTATTCTATGGCCGGAAAATGTTTTAGGCTATCCGGGTCCGGAAGCTCGGGCCCAGTCTGATGGCGTGGGCTATGCACACGAAAATATGGGAATCGGGAGGAATTCTAGTGTTTTGGCCGTAAAACGCAAAAATACGAGGAACGGTCATGGTGGGGCAGCGACTATGGTTCCTTAGGTCGTATTCTACTACCCAAAATATTTATAGGCGATCCACGTCCGGGGGCTCGGGCCCACTCTGTAAGCGACACGAAAATATGGGAATCGGGAGGAATTCTATTTTTTTTGGGGGTAAAACGCAAAAATATGAGGAACGGTTATGGTGGGGCGGCGACTATGGTTCCTTAGGTCGTATTCTATGGCCCGAAAATATTTTAGCTGATCCGGGTCCGGGGGATCGGGCCCACTCTGAAAGCGTGGGCTAGCACATGAAAATATGGGATTCGGGCAGAATTCTAGTTTTTTATCCGTAAACCAAAAAATAATGAGGAACGGTCATTGCAGGGCAGAAAATATGGTTCCTTAGGTCGTATTCTATTGTCCAAAAAATTTATAGGCGATCCGGGTCCGGGGGCTCGGGCCCACTCTGAAAGCGTGGTCTATAGCACACGAAAATATGGGAATTGGGCGAAATTCTATTTTTTTAGCCGTAAAACGCAAAAATACGAGGAACGGTTATAGCGGAGCGATGACTATAGTTCCTTAGGTCGTATTCTATGGCTCGAAAAAATTTTAGGCGATCCGGGTCCGGGGGCTCGGGCCCACTCTGAAAGCGTGGGCTATAGCACACGAAAATATGGGAATCGGACGGAATTCTATTTTTTTAGCCGTAAAACGCAAAAATATGAGGAACGGTCATTGCGGCGTGGCGACTATGGTTCCTTAGGTAGTATTCTATAGCCCAAAATTGTTTTAGGCGATCCGGGTCCGGGGGCTTGGGCCCACTCTGAAAGCGTGGGCTAGCACATGAACACACGAAAATATAGGAATCGGGCGAAAATCTAGTTTTTTGGCCGTAAAATGCAAAAACATGAGGAACGTCCATGGCGGGGCAGAAAATATGGTTCCTTGGGTCGTATTCTATGGCCCAAATGTTTTTTAGGCGATCCGGGTCAGGGGGATCGGGCCCACTCTGAAGGCGTAGGTTATAAGCACACGAAAATATGGGAATCGAGTGAAATTCTAGCTTTTTGGCCGTAAAACGCAAAAATACGAGGAACGTTCATGGCGGGGCAGAGACTATGGTTCCTTCGGTCGTATTCTATTGCCCGAAAATTTTTTAGGCGATTCGGGTCCGGGGGCTCGGGCCCTCTCTGAAAGTGTGGGCCTCGCACACCAAAATATGGGAATCGGGTGGAATTCTATTTTTTTAGCCGTAAAACGCAAAAAATGAGGAACGGTCATGGCGGGGCGGCGACTATGGTTCCTTAGGTAGTATTCTATGGCCCGAAAAAAGTTTAGGCGATCCGGGTCCGGGGTCTTGGGCCCACTCTGAAGGCGTGGGCTATAAGCACACGAAAATATAGGAATCGGGCAAAATTCTAGTTTTTTGGCCGTAAAATGCAAAAACATGAGGAACGGTCATGGCGAGGATATAAATATGGTTCCTTGGGTCGTATTCTATGGCCGGAAAATGTTTTAGGTTATCCGGGTCCGGAAGCTCGGGCCCACTCTGAAGGCGTGGGCTATGCACACGAAAATATGGGAATCGGGCAGAATTCTAGTGTTTTGGCCGTAAAATGCAAAAATACGAGGAACGGTCATGGTGGGCGGCGACTATGGTTCCTAAGGTTGTATTCTATTACCCAAAGAATTTATAGGCGTCGGGTCCGGGGGTTCGGGCCCACTCTGAAAGCGTGGTCTATAGCACACGAAAATATGGGAATCGGGCGGAATTCTATTTTTTTAGCCGTAAAACGCAATACGAAGAACGGTTATGGTGGGGCGGCGACTATGGTTCCTTAGGTCGTATTCTATGGCCCAAAATATTTTTAGGCGATCCGGGTTCGGGGGATCGGGCCCACTCTGAAAGCGTGGGCTAGCACACGAAAATATGGGAATCAGGCGAAATTCTAGTTTTTTATCCGTAAACCGCAAAATAATGAGGAACGGTCATTGCATGGCAGAAAATATGGTTCCTTGGGTCGTATTCTATGGCCCGAAAAATTTTTAGGCGATCCGGGTCCGGGGGCTCGGGCCCACTCTGAAAGCGTGGGCTGTAGCGCACGAAAATATGGGAATCGGGTGAAATTCTATTTTTTTAGCTGTAAAACGCAAAATATGAGGAACGGTCATGGCGGCGCGGCGACTATGGTTCCTTAGGTAGTATTCTATGGCCCGAAAAATTTTTAGGCGATCCGGGTCCGGGGGCTTGGGCCCACTCAGAAGGCGTGGGCTATTTATTAGCACACGAAAATATAGGAATCGGGCGAAATTCTAGTTTTTTGGCCGTAAAATGCAAAAACATGAGGAACGTCCATGGCGGGGCAGAAAATATGCTTCCTTGGGTCGTATTCTATGGCCCAATTTTTTTTAGGCGATCCGGGTCAAGGGGATCAGGCCCACTCTGAAGGCGTGGGTTATAAGCATACGAAAATATGGGAATCGAGCGGAATTCTAGTTTTTTGTCTGTAAAACGCGAAAACACGAGGAATGTTCATGGCGGGGCGGAGACTATGGTTCCTTAGGTCGCATTCTATTGCCCAAAAAACTTTTAGGCAATCCGGGTCCGGGGGCTCGGGCCCAATCTGAAAGCGTGGGCTATAGCACACCAAAATATGGGAATCAGGTGGAATTCTATTTTTTTAGCCATAAAACGCAAAAAATGAGGAACGGTCATGGCGGGGCGGCGACTATGGTTCCTTAGGTAGTATTCTATGGCCCGAAAAAAGTTTAAGCGATACGGGTCCGGGGGCTTGGGCCCACTCTGAAGGCGTGGGCTATAAGCACACAAAAATATAGGAATGTGGCGAAATTCTAGTTTTTTGGCCGTAAAATGCAAAAACATGAGGAAAGGTCAAGGCGGGGCTATAAATATGGTTCCTTGGGTCGTATTCTATGGCCCAAAAACTTTTAGGTGATCCGGGTCAGGGGGTTCGGGCCCACTCTGAAGGCGTGGGCTATGCACACGAAAATATGGTAATCTGGCGAAATTCTAGTTTTTTGGCCGTAAAACGCAAAAATACGAGGAACGTTCATGGTGCGGCGGCGACTATGGTTCCTTAGGTCATATTCTATTACCCAAAAAATTTATAGGCGATCCGGGTTCGGGGGCTCGGGCCCACTCTGAAAGCGTGGGCTGTAGCACACGAAAATACGGGAATCGGGCGGAATTCTATTTTTTTAGCCGTAAAACGCAAAAAAACGAGGATTGGTCATGGTGGGGCGGCGACTATGGTTCCTTAGGTCGTATGTGAATCGGACGAAATTCTATTTTTTTGCCGTAAAACGCAAAAAAAAAGGAGGAACGGTCATGGTGGGGTGGAGACTATGGTTCCTTATGTCGTATTCTATTGCCCGAAAAACATTTAGGCGATCTGGGTCCGGGGGCTCGGGCCCACTCTGAAAGCGTGGGCTATAGCACACCAAAATATGGGAATCGGGTGGAATTCTATTTTTTTAGCCGTAAAACGCTAAAAATGAGGAACGGTCATGGCGGGGCGGCGACTATGGTTCCTTAGGTAGTATTCTATGGCCCAAAAAAAGTTTAGGCGATCCGGGTCCGTGGTCTTGGGCCCACTCTGAAGGCGTGGGCTATAAGCACACGAAGATATAGGAATCAGGCAAAATTCTAGTTTTTTGGCCGTAAAATGCAAAAACATGAGGAACGGTCATGGCGGGGCTATAAATATGGTTCCTTGGGACGTATTCTATGGCCGGAAAATGTATTAGGCTATCCGGGTTCGGAAGCTCGGGCCCACTCTGAAGGCGTGGGCTATGCACACGAAAATATGGGAATCGGGCAGAATTCTAGTGTTTTGGCCGTAAAATGCAAAAATACGAGTAACGGTCATGGTGGGCGGCGACTATGGTTCCTTAGGTCGTATTCTATTACCCAAAATATTCATAGGCGATCCGGGTCTGGGGGCTCGGGCCCACTCTGAAAGCGTGGTCTATAGCACATGAAAATATGGGAATCGGACGGAATTCTATTTTTTTAGCCGTAAAACGCAAAAATATGAGGAACGGTCATTGCGGCGTGGCGACTATGGTTCCTTAGGTAGTATTCTATAGCCCAAAATTGTTTTAGGCGATCCGGGTCCGGGGGCTTGGGCCCACTCTGAAAGCGTGGGCTAGCACATGAAAATATGGGAATCGTGCGGAATTCTAGTTTTTTATCCGTAAACCGCAAAATAATGAGGAACGGTCATTGCATGGCAGAAAATATGGTTCCTTGGGTCGTATTCTATGGCCCGAAAAAATTTTAGGTGATCCGGGTCCGGGGGCTCGGGCCCACTCTGAAGGCGTGGGCTATAAGCACACGAAAATATGGGAATCGAGCGAAATTCTAGTTTTTTGGCAGTAAAATGCAAAAACATGAGGAACGTTCATTGTGGAACGGTAACTTTGGTTCTTTAGGTCGTATTTCATAGCCTAGAAAATTTTTAGGCGCTCGGGGTTCGGGGGGCCCGGGCCCACTCGGAAGGTGTGGGCTATAGCACACGAAAATATGGGAATCGGCGAAATTCTAGTTTTTTTGACCGTAAAACACAAAACAACGAGGAACGGTCATGGCGAGGCGATAATTATGGTTCCTTAGGTCGTATTTTATGTCCCGAATAATTTTTAGGCGATCCGGGTACGGGGGCTCGGGCCCACTCTGAAAGCGTGGGCTGTAGCACACGAAAATATGGGAATCGGGTGAAATTCTATTTTTTTAGCCGTAAAACGCAAAATATGAGGAACGGTCATGGCGGCGCGGCGACTATGGTTCCTTAGGTAGTATTCTATGGCCCGAAAAATTTTTAGGCGATCCGGGTCCGGGGGCTTGGGCCCACTCAGAAGGCGTGGGCTATTTATTAGCACACGAAAATATAGGAATCGGGCGAAATTCTAGTTTTTTGGCCGTAAAATGCAAAAACATGAGGAACGTCCATGGAGGGGCAGAAAATATGGTTCCTTGGGTCGTATTCTATGGCCCAATTTTTTTTTAGGCGATCCGGGTCAGGGGGATCAGGCCCACTCTGAAGGCGTGGGTTATAAGCATACGAAAATATGGGAATCCAGCGGAATTCTAGTTTTTTGTCCGTAAAACGCGAAAACACGAGGAATGTTCATGGCGGGGCGGAGACTATGGTTCCTTAGGTCGCATTCTATTGCCCAAAAAACTTTTAGGCAATCCGGGTCCGGGGGCTCGGGCCCAATCTGAAAGCGTGGGCTATAGCACAACAAAATATGGGAATCGGGTGGAATTCTATTTTTTTAGCCATAAAACGCAAAAATGAGAAACGGTCATGGCGGGGCAGCGACTATGGTTCCTTAGGTAGTATTCTATGGCCCGAAAAAAGTTTAAGCGATACGGGTCCGGGGGCTTGCGCCCACTCTGAAGGCGTGGGCTATAAGCACACAAAAATATAGGAATGTGGCGAAATTCTAGTTTTTTGGCCGTAAAATGCAAAAACATGAGGAAAGGTCAAGGCGGGGCTAAAAATATGGTTCCTTGGGTCGTATTCTATGGCCCAAAAACTTTTAGGTGATCCGGGTCAGGGGGTTCAGGCCCACTCTGAAGGCGTGGGCTATGCACACGAAAATATGGTAATCTGGCGAAATTCTAGTTTTTTGGCCATAAAACGCAAAAATACGAGGAACGTTCATGGTGCGGCGGCGACTATGGTTCCTTAGGTCATATTCTATTACCCAAAAAATTTATAGGCGATCCGGGTTCGGGGGCTCGGGCCCACTCTGAAAGCGTGGGCTGTAGCACACGAAAATATGGGAATCGGGTGGAATTCTATTTTTTAGCCGTAAAACGCAAAAAAACGAGGATTGGTCATGGTGGGGCGGCGACTATGGTTCCTTAGGTCGTATGTGAATCGGACGAAATTCTATTTTTTTTGCCGTAAAACGCAAAAAAAAAGGAGGAACGTTCATGGCGGGGTGGAGACTATGGTTCCTTATGTCGTATTCTATTGCCCGAAAAACATTTAGGCGATCTGGGTCCGGGGGCTCGGGCCCACTCTGAAAGCGTGGGCTATAGCACACCAAAATATGGGAATCGGGTGGAATTCTATTTTTTTAGCCGTAAAACGCTAAAAATGAGGAACGGTCATGGCGGGGCGGCGACTATGGTTCCTTAGGTAGTATTCTATGGCCCAAAAAAAGTTTAGGCGATCCGGGTCCGTGGTCTTGGGCCCACTCTGAAGGCGTGGGCTATAAGCACACGAAGATATAGGAATCAGGCAAAATTCTAGTTTTTTGGCCGTAAAATGCAAAAACATGAGGAACGGTCATGGCGGGGCTATAAATATGGTTCCTTGGGACGTATTCTATGGCCGGAAAATGTATTAGGCTATCCGGGTTCGGAAGCTCGGGCCCACTCTGAAGGCGTGGGCTATGCACACGAAAATATGGGAATCGGGCAGAATTCTAGTGTTTTGGCCGTAAAATGCAAAAATACGAGTAACGGTCATGGTGGGCGGCGACTATGGTTCCTTAGGTCGTATTCTATTACCCAAAATATTCATAGGCGATCCGGGTCCGGGGCTCGGGCCCACTCTGAAAGCGTGGTCTATAGCACACGAAAATATGGGAATCGGACGGAATTCTATTTTTTTAGCCGTAAAACGCAAAAATACGAGGAACGATTATGGTGGGGCAGCAACTATGGTTCCTTAGGTCGTATTCTATGGCCCAAAATTTTTTTAAGCGATCCGGGTCCGGCGGATCGGGCCCACTCTGAAAGCGTGGGCTAGCACACGAAAATATGGGAATCGGGCGGAATTCTAGTTTTTTATCCGTAAACCGCAAAATAATGAGGAACGGTCATTGCATGGCAGAAAATATGGTTCCTTAGGTCGTATTCTATGGCCCAAAATTTTTTTAAGCGATCCGGGTCCGGGGGATCGGGCCCGCTCTGAAAGCGAGGGCTATGAACACGAAAATACGGGAATAGGGCAGAATTCTAGTGTTTTGGCCGTAAAATGCAAAAATACGAGTAACGGTCATGGTGGGCGGCGACTATGGTTCCTTAGGTCGTATTCTATTACCCAAAATATTCATAGGCGATTCGGGTCCGGGGGCTCGGGCCCACTCTGAAGGCGTGGGCTATAAGCACACGAAAATATAGGAATCGGGCAAAATTTTAGTTTTTTGGCCGTAAAATGCAAAAAATGAGGAACGGTCATGGCGGGGCTATAAATATGGTTCCTTGGGTTGTATTCTATGGCCGGAAAATGTTTTAGGCTATCCGGGTCCGGATGCTCGGTCCCACTCTGAAGGCGTGGCCTATGCACGCGAAAATATGGAAATCGGGCGGAATTCTAGTGTTTTGGCCGTAAAATGCAAAAATACGAGGAACGGTCATGGTGGGCGGCGACTATGGTTCCTTAGGTCGTATTCTATTACCCAAAAAATTTATAGGCGATCCGGGTCCGGGGGCTCGGGCCCACTCTGAAAGCGTTGTTTATAGCACACGAAAATATGGGAATCGGGCGGAATTCTATTTTTTTAGCCGTAAAACATAAAAATACAAGGAACGGTTATGGTGGGGCGGCGACTATGGTTCCTTAGGTCGTATTCTATGGCCCAAAATATTTTTAGGCGATCCGGGTCCGGGGGATCAGGCCCACTCTGAAAGCGTGGGCTAGCACACAAAAATATGGGAATCGGGCGAATTCTAGTTTTTTATCCGTAAACCGCAAAATAATGAGGAACGGTCATTGCATGGCAGAAAATATGGTTCCTTGGGTCGTATTCTATGGCCCGAAAAGTTTTTAGGCGATCCGGGTTCGGGGGCTCGGGCCTACTCTGAAGGCGTGGGCTATAGCACACGAAAATATGGGAATCGGGCGAAATTCTAGTTTTTTTGACCGTAAAACACAAAACAACGAGGAACGGTCATGGCGGGGCGATGACTATGGTTCCTTAGGTCGTATTCTATGTCCCGAATAATTTTTAGGCGATCCGGGTCCGGGGGCTCGGGCCCACTCTGAAAGCGTGGGCTATAGCACACGAAAATATGGGAATCAGGTGAAATTTTATTTTTTTAGCCGTAAAATGCAAAATATGAGGAACGATCATGGCGGCGCGGCGACTATGGTTCCTTAAGTAGTATTCTATGGCCCGAAATATTTTTAGGCGATCCGGGTCCGGGGGCTTGGGCCCACTTAGAAGGCGTGGGTTATAAGCACACGAAAATATAGGAATCAGGCGAAATTCTAGTTTTTTGGCCGTAAAATGCTAAAACATGAGGAACGTCTATGGCGGGGCAGAAAATATGGTTCCTTTGGTCGTATTCTATGGCCCAAATTTTTTTTAGGCGATCCGGGTCAGGGGGATCGGGCCCACTCTGAAGGCGTGGGTTATAAGCATACGAAAATATGGGAATCGAGCGGAATTCTAGTTTTTTGTTCATAAAACGCAAAAACAGGAGGAATGTTCATGGTGGGGCGGAGACTATGGTTCCATAGGTCGCATTCTATTGCCCGAAAAATGTTTAGGCGATCCGGGTCTGGGGGCTCGGGCCCAATCTGAGAGCGTGGGCTATAGCACACCAAAATATGGGAATCGGGTGGAATTCTATTTTTTTTACCCGTAAAACGCACAAAATGAGGAACGGTCATGGCAGGGCGGCGACTATGGTTCCTTAGGTAGTATTCTATGGCCCGAAAAAAGTTTAAGCGATCCGGGTTCGGGGGCTTGGGCCCACTCTGAAGGCGTGGGCTATAAGCACACAAAAATATAGGAATGAGGCGAAATTCTAGTTTTTTTGCCGTAAAATGCAAACACATGAGGAACAGTCATGGCGGGGCTATAAATTTGGTTCCTTGGGTCGTATTCTATGGCCCAAAAACTTTTAGGTGATCCGGGTCAGGGGGTTCGGGCCCACTCTGAATGCGTGGGCTATGTACACTAAAATATGAGAATCGGGCGAAATTCTAGTTTTTTGGCCGTAAAACGCAAAAATACGAGGAACGGTCATGGTGGGGCGGCGACTATGGTTCCTTAGGTCGTATTATATTACCCAAAAAATTTATAGGCGATCCGGGTCCGGGGGCTCGGGCCCACTATGAAGGCGTGGGCTATAAGCAGACGAAAATATAGGAATCGGGCGGAATTCTAGTGTTTTGGCCGTAAAACGCAAAACAATGAGGAACGATCATAGCGGGGGGACGACTATGGTTCCTTAAGTCGTATTCTATGACCCAAATTTTTTTTAGGCGATCCGGGTTCGGTGGCTCGGGCCCACTCGGAAGGCGTGGGCTATAGCACAGGAAAATATGGGAATCGAACGGAATTCTAATTGTTTGGCTGTAATACGCAATACAATGAGGAACGATCATGGCGGGGCTGCGACTATGGTTCATTGGGTCGTATTCTATGGCCCAAAAAAGAATTAGGCTATCTGGGTCCGGGGGCTTTGGCCCACTCTGAAAGCGTGGGCTATATCACACGAAAGTATGGGAATCGGGCGGAATTCTATTTTTTTTGCCGTAAAACGCAAAAAAATGAGGTACGGTCATAGCGAGGCGGCGACTATGGTTCCTTGGGTCGTATTCTATGGCCCGAAATCTTTTTAGGCTATCCGGGTCCGGAGGCTCGGGCCCACTCTGAAGGCGTGGGCTATAAGTACACAAAAATATGGGAATCAGACGGAATTCTAGTTTTTTGGCCGTAAAACGCAAACAAACGAGGAACAGTCATGGCAAGGCGGCGACTATGGTTCTTTAGGTCGTATTTCATGGCCCGGAAAAATTTTAGACACTCGGGGTCCGGCGGCCCCGGGCCTACACGGAAGGCGTGGGCTATATAATATAGCACATGAAAATATGGGAATCGGCAGAATTCTAGTATTATTGCCGTAAAACGCAAAAAACTGAGGAACAGTCATGGAGGGGCGGCGACTATGGTTCCTTGGGTTGTATTCTACGGCCCGAAATTATTTTAGGCGATCAGGGTCCGAGGGTTCGGTCCCACTCTGAAGGCGTGGGCTATAGAACACGAAAATATGGCCGTAAAATGTAAAAACACGAGGAAGGGTCATGTCAGAGCGGTGACTATGGTTCCTTAGGCCAAATTCGATGGCCCGAAAAGTTTTTAGGCTATCGAGGTCCGGGGGCCCTGCCCATTGGGAAGTTGTAAATGAAAAAATGGGAATCGAGCGAAATTCTAGTTTTTTGGCCGTTAAACACAAAAAAGGAGGAACTGTCATAGAGGGGAGGCGACTATGGTTCCTTGGGTCGTATTATGCGGGCCAAAAATTTTTTTAGGTGATCCGGGTCCGAGAGCTTGGGCCCACTCTGACGGCGTGGGCTATAAGGACACGAAAATATGGGAATCGGGTGGAATTCTATTTGTTTGGCCGTAAAACGCAAAACAACAAGGAACGGTCATGGCGGGGCGGCGACTATGGTTCCTTGGGTCATATTCTATGGCTCGAATTTTTTTTAGGTGATCCGGGTCTAGGGGCTCGGGCCCACTCTGAAGGCGTGGGCTATAAGCACACGAAAATTAGGAATCTGGCGGAATTCTAGATTTTTGGCCGTAAAACGCTAAAACACAAGGAACGGTCATGGCAGGGCAGTAACTATGGTTCCTTTGTTCGTATTTTAGGGCCCGAAAACTATTTGGGCGATGGGGATCCGTAGGCCCGGGACCACTCGGAAGGCGTGGGCTATAGAACAAGAAAATATGGGAATCGGGCGGAATTCTAGTTTTTTGGCCGTAAAATGCAAAAAATGAGGAACGGTCATTGAGGGGCAGAAAATATGGTTCATTGGGTCGTATTCTATGGCCTAAAAATTATTTAGGCGATTCGGGTCAGGGGGCTCGGGCTCACTTTGAAGGCGTGGGCTATAAGCACAAGAAAATATGGGAATCGAGGGGAATTCTAGTTGTTTGGCCATAAAATGCAAAACAATGAGGAACGATCATGGCGGGGCAGCGACTATGGTTCTTTAGGTCATATTCTATTGCCCGAAAAAATTTTAGACGATCCGGGTCCGGGGGCTCGGGCCCACTCTGAAAGCGTGGGCTATAGAACACGAAAATATGAGGATCGGGCGGAATTCTATATTTTTTGCCATAAAACGCAAAAAACGTGGAACGGTCATGACGAGGCGGCGACTATGGTTCCTTGGGTCGTATTCTATGGCCCAAAATTTTTTTAGGCTATCCGGGTCCGTAGGCTTGGGCCCACTCTGAAGGCGTGGGCTATAAGCACACGAAAATATGGGAATCGGGCGGAATTCTAGTTTTTTGGCCATAAAATGCAAAAACACGAGGAACGTTCATTGCGGAGTGGTAACTATGGTTCGCTAGGTCGTATTTCATGGCCCGGAAAATTTTTAGGCGCTCGGGGTCCGGTGGGCCCGGGCCTACATGGAAGGCGTGGGCTATAGTACACGAATATAAGGGAATCGACGGAATTCTAGTCTTTTTAACGTAAAACGCAAAAAACCAAGGAACGGTCATGGCAGGGCGGTGACTATGGTTCCTTGGGTGGTATTCTACAGCCCGAATTTATTTTAGGCGTTCAGGGTCCTAGGGCTCGGGCCCACTCTGAAGGCGTGGGCTATAGAACAGAAAAATATGGGAATCGGGCGGAATTCTAGTTTTTTGGCCGTAAAACGTAAAAACACGAGGAATGATCATGGCGGAGCAGCGACTATGGTTCCTTAGGCCGTATTTTATGGCACGAAAAGGTTTTAGGCTATCGAGGTCCGAGGGCCCTGCCCATCGGGAAGTAGCATACGAAAATATGGGAATCGGGCGAAATTCTAGTTTTTTTGCCGTAAAACGCAAAAAAATGAGAAACGGTCATGGCGGGGCGACAACTATGGTTCCTTGGGTCGTATTATATGGCTTGAAATTTTTTTAGGCGATCCGGGTCTAGGGGCTCGGGCCAACTCTGAAGGCGTGGGCTATAAGCACACGAAAATATAGGAATCTGGTGGAATTCTAGTTTTTGGCCGTAAAATGCAAAAACACGAGAAATGGTCATGGCAGGGCAGTAACTATGGTTCCTTAGGTCATATTTCAGGGCCCGATAATTTTTTAGGCGATGGGGATCTTGGGGCCCGGGACCACTCGGAAGGCGTGGGCTATAGAACAAGAAAATATAGGAATCGGGCGGAATTCTAATTTTTTGGCCGTAAAATGCAAAAAATGAGGAACGGTCATTGCGGGGCAGAAAATATGGTTCCTTGGGTCGTATTCTATCGCCCAAAAGTTTTTAGGCGATCCGGGTCGGGGGCTTGGGCTCACTTTGAAGGTGTGGGCTAGATATAAGCACACGAAAATATGGGAATCGAGCAGAATTCTAGTTTTTTGGCCGTAAAATGCAAAACCACGAGGAGCGTTCATTTTGGAGCGGTAACTATGGTTCTTTAGGTTGTATCTCATGGCCCGGAAGAACTTTAGGTGCTAGGGGACCCGAGCCCACTCTGAAGGCGTAGGCTATAGCACACGAAATATGGGAATTGGGCGGAATTCTAGTTTTTTGGCCGTAAAACGTAAAAACATGAGGAACGGTCATGGCGGAGCAGCGACTATGGTTCCTTAGGCCGTATTTTATGGCACGAAAAGATTTTAGGCTATCGAGGTCCGAGGTCTAGGGGCTCGGGACAACTCTGAAAGCGTGGGCTATAGCACACGAAAATATGGGAATCGGGCGGAATTCTAATGTTTTGGCCGTAAAATGCAAAAACATTAGGAACGGTCATGGCGGGGTGGTAACTAGGTTGCATTTCATGGCCCGAAAAATTTTTAGGCGCTCGCGGTCCGGGGGGTCTGGGCCCACTCGAAAGGCGTGGGCTGTAGGACACGAAAATATGGGAATCAGGCGGAATTCTAGTTTTTTTGTCGTAAAACGTAAAACAATGAGGAATGGTCATGGCGGGGAGGATACTATGGTTCCTTAGGTCATATTCTTTGACACGAAAACTTTTTAGGCGATCTGGAATCGATGTTTCGGGCCTACTCAGAAGGCGTGGGCTATAGCACACGAAAATATGGGAATCAGGCGGAATTCTAGTTTTTTGGCAGTAAAACGCAAACAAATGAGGAACTTTGAAGGCAGGTTGGCGACTATGGTTCCTTAGGCGTATTCTATGGCCCGAAATTGTTTTAGGCGATCGGGGTCCGGGGGGCCCGGGCCCGCTGGAAGGCGTGGGTTGTAGCACACGAAAATATGGGAATCGGGCGGAATTCTATTTTTTTTGTCGTACAACGCAAAACCACGAGGAATGGTCATGGCGAGGCGGAGACTATGGTTCCTTAGGTCGTATTCTATGACCCAATTTTTTTTTAGGCGATATGGAATCTTTGTTTCGGGCCCACTCGGAAGGCGTGGGCTATAACACATAAAAATACGGGAATCGGGCGGAATTCTAGTTTTTTGGATGTAAAAAGCAAAAAATTGAGGAACGGTCATGGCCGGGAAGCGAATATGGTTCCTTGGGTAGTATTCTATGGCCCAAAATATTTTTAGGCGATCCGGGTCCGGGGGCTCGGGCCCACTCTGAAGGCGTGGGCTATAAACACACGAAAATATGGGAATCAGGCGGAATTCTAGGTTTTTGGCCATAAAATGCAAAAACACGAGGAACGTTCATGGCTGGGCAGTAACTATGGTTTGTTTGGTCGTATTTCATGGCCCAGAAAATTTTTAGGCTCTCGGGGTCTGGGGCCCCCAGTCCTACTCGGAAGGCGTGGGCTATAGAACACAAAAATATGGGAATCAGGCGAAATTCTAGTCTTTTTGCCATAAAACGCAAAAACAATGTGGAACGGTCATGGCGGGGAGGCAACTATGGTTCCTTGGGTCGTATTCTATGACCCAAAAAATATTTAGACGATCCGGCTCCGGGGGATCGGTCCCACTCTGAAGGCGTGGGCTATAGCACACAAAAATATGGGAATCAAGCGGAATTCTAGTTTTTTTGGCCGTAAAACGCAAAACCACGAGGAACGGTCATGGCAGGGCAGTAACTATGGTTCGTTAGGTCGTATTTCATTCCCCAAAAAATTTTTAGGCGCTCGGGGTCCAGGGGCCTGGGCCCATTCGGAAGGCGTGGGTTATAGAACAAAAAATATGGGAATCAGGCGGAATTCTAGTTTTTTACCCGTAAAACACAAAAAAATGAGGAGCAGTCATGGCGAGGTGGTAACTATGGTTCCTTAGGTTGTATTGCATGGCCCAGAAACATTTTAGGCGATCGGGGTCCGGGGAGCCCGGGACCACTCGGAAGGCGTGCGCTATAGAACACAAAAATATGAGAATCGGGCAAAATTCTAGTTTTTGGCCGTAAAAGGCAAAACAACGAGGAACGGTCATGTCGGGGTGGCGAATATTGATCCTTGGGTCATATTCTATGGCCCAAAAATTTATTAGGTGATCCGGGTCCAAGGGCTCGGGCCCACTCTGAAGGCGTAGGCTATAGAACACGAAAATATGGGAATCATGCGGAATTCTAGTTTTTTGCCATAAAACGTAAAAACACTAGGAACGGTCATTGCGGGCCGGCGACTATGGTTCCTTAGGCGGTATTCTATGGCCCGAAAATTGTTTAGGCGATCGGGGTCCGCGGACCCTGCCCATTGGGAAATAGCATACGAAAATATGGAAATTGGGCGAAATTCTAGTTTTTTGGCCGTAAAACGCAAATAAATGAGGAACGGTCATGGCGGGGCGGCAACTATGGTTTCTAAGGTCGTATTTTACGGCCCTAAAAATTTTTGGGAGATCCGGGTCCGATGGCTCGGGCCCACTCTGAAGGCGTGGGCTATAAACACACAAAAATATCGGAATAGGGCGGAATTCTAGTTTTTTGGCCGTAAAACGCTAAATAACGAGGAACGGTCTTGGAGGGGCGGCGACTATGGTTCCTTGGGTCGTATTCTATGGCTCAAAAATTATTTAGGCGATTCGGGTTCAGGGGCTCGGGCCCACTATGAAGGCGTGGGCTATAAGCACACGGAAATATAGGAATCATGCGTAATTCTAGTTTTTTGGTAGTAAAACGCAAAACAATGAGGAACGTTCATTGCGGAGCAGTAACTATGGTTTGTTAGGACGTATTTCGTAGCCCAAAATATTTTTAGGCGATCGGGGTCCGGGGGCTCGGGCCCACTCTAAAGGCGTGGGCCATAAGCACACGAAAATATAGGAATCAGGAGGAATTCTAGTTTTTTGGCCGTCAAACGCAAAAACACGAGGAATGGTCATGGAAGGGCAGTAACTATGGTTCCTTAGGTTGTATTTCATGGCCCGAAATTGTTTCAGGAGATCGGGTTCCGGGGGACTTGGGCCCACTCTAAAGGCGTGGGCTATAGCAGATGTAAGTATGGGAATCGGGCGAAATTTTAGTTTTTTGGCCTTAAAACGCAAAAAAATGATGAACGGTCATGGTGGGGCAGTAACTATGGTTCCTTTGGTAGTATTTCATGGCCCGGAAAATTTTTAGGCGATCGGTGTCCGGGGGCCCGGGACCACTCGGAAGGCGTGGGCTATAGAACACGAAAATATGAGAATCGGGCGGAATTCTAGTCTTATGGTCATAAAACACAAAAAGACGTGGAACAGTCATGGCGGGGCGGCGACTATGGTTCCTTAGGTCGTATTCTATGACCCGAAAAAATCTTTCGCGATCCGTATTCGGGGGCTCGGGCCCACTCGGAAGGCGTGGGCTATTGCACATAAAAATATGGGAATCAGGCAGAATTCTAGTTTTTTGGCCGTAAAATGCAAATAAATGAGGAACGTTCATGGCGAGGCGGTAACTATGGTTCCTTAGGTCGTATTTCATGGCTCGAAAAATATTTAGGCACCCGTGGTGCCGGGGGCCCGAGCCCACTTAGAAGGCGTGTGCTATAGCACATGAAAATATGGGAATCAAGCGGAATTCTAGTTTTTTGGCCGTAAAAAACAAAAAATGTAGAACAGTCATGGCGGGGCGACAAATATGGTTCCTTAGGTTGTATTCTATGACCCGAAATATTTTTAAGCGATCCGGCTTCGGGGCCTCAGGCCTACTCGGAAGACATGGGCTATAGCACACAAAAATATGGGAATCAGGTATAATTCTAGTTTTTTGGCCATAAAACGCAAACATGCGAGGAACGGTCATGACGGGGTGGCGACTATGGTTCCTTAGGTCGTATTTTATGACCGGAAAAATTTTAGGCTATCCGGGTTCGGGGGCTCGGGCCCACTCTGAAGGCGTGGGCTATAGCACAAGAAAATATGGGAATCGGGCGGAATTCTAGTTTTTTGGCCGTAAAACAAAAAATAACAAGGAACGGTCATGGCGGGGCGGCGACTATGGTTCCTTAGGTCGTATTCTATGGCACGAAATATTTTTAGACAATCCGGGTCCGGGGCTTCAGGCTCACTCAGAAGGCGTGGTCTATAGCACACGAAAATATGGGAATCGGGCGGAATTCTAGTTTTTTGGCCGTAAAACGCAAAAGAAGGAGGAACAGTCATGGAAAGGCGGTCACTATCGTTCCTTAGGTCATATTTTATGACCCGAACTTTTTTAGGTGATTCGGGTTCGGGGGCTCGGGCCCACACAGAAGGCATGGGCTATAGCACTCGAAAATATGGGAATCGGGCGAACTCCAGTGTTTTGGCCGAAAAACGTTAAATAACGAGGAACGGTCATGGAGGGGTGGCGACTATGGTTCCTTAGTTTGTATTTTATGAGCAAAAGAATTTTTAGGCGATCCGGGACAGGGGCCTCGGGCCCACTCGGAAGGCGTGGGCTATAACACACGAAAATATGAGAATCGGGCGGAATTCAAGTTTTTTAGCCATAAAACGCAAAACAATGAGGAACGCTCATGGCGGGGCTGAGACTATGGTTCCTTAGGTCGTATTTCATGGCCCAAAAAATTTTTAGGCATTCGGGGTCCGGAGGGCCCGGGCCCACTCAGAAGGCGAGGGCTATAGAACACGAAAATATGGAAATCGGGCGGAATTCTAGGTTTTTTGTCGTAAAATGCAAATAAACGAGGAACGGTCATGGCAGGGCGGTGACTATGGTTCCTTAGGTCGTATTTGATGGCTCGGAAAAATTTTAGGCGCTCGTGGTCCCGGGGGATTGGGCCCACACGGAAGGCGTGGGCTATAGCACACAAAAATATGGGAATCGGGAGGAATTCTATTTATATTACTGTAAAACGTATAAACACGAGGAACGGTCATGGTGGGGCGGCGACTATGGTTCCATAGACCGTATTCTATGGCCCGAAAAAAATTTAGGCGATCGGGGTCCGGGGGCCCTACCCATTGGGAAGTAGCATACGAAAATATGGGAATCGGGCAAAATTCTAGTTTTTTGGCCGTAAAACGCAAAACAACGAGGAACAGTCATGGCGGGGCGATGACTATGGTTCCTTAGGTCATATTCTATGACTCGAATTTTTTTTAGGCGATCCGGGTTCGGGGGGGCCGGTCCCACTCGGAAGGCATGGGCTATAGCACATGAAAATATGGGAATCAGGCGGAATTCTAGTTTTTTGGCCGTAAAACACAAAATAAATGAGGAACGGTCATGGTGGGGCCGTAACTATGGTTCCTTAGGTCGTCTTTCATGGCCCGAAAACTTTTTAGGCGATCGGGGTCTTGGGGACCCGGGACCACTCGGAAGGCGTGGGCTATAGAACACGAAAATATGGGAATCCGGCGAAATTCTAGTTTTTTGGGAGTAAAATGCAATAAAACGAGGGACAGTGACTATGGTTCCTTAGGTCTTATTTCATAGCCCGAAAAAGTTTTAGGCGATCGGGGTCCGGGGGGCCGGGCCTACTCGGAAGGCGTGGGCTATAGAACTCGAAAATATGGGAATCGGCGGAATTCTAGTCTTTTTGCCGTAAAATGCAAAACAACGAGGAACGGTCATGGAAGGGTGGCAACTATGGTTCCTTAGGTCGTATTGTATGTTTCGAAATTTTTTTAGGCGATCCTGGTCCGGGGGCTCGGGCCCACTCTGAAGGTGTGGGCTCTAGCACACGAAAATAAGGGAATTAAGGCCGAATTCTAGTTTTTTGGCCGTAAAACGCATAAAATGAGGAACGGTCATGGCGGGGCGGAGACTATGGTTCCTTGGGTCGTATTGCATAGCTCGGAAATTTTTTAGGTGTTCGGGATCCGGGGGCTCGGGCCCACTCTGAAGGAGTGGGCTATAAGCACACGAAAATATAAGAATCAGGCGAAATTCTAGTTTTTTTGTCGTAAAACGCAAAAACATGAGGAACGGTCATGGAAGGGTAGTAATTATGGTTCCTTAGGTTGTATTTCATGGCCTAAAACCTTTTTAGGCGATCGATGTACGGGAGGCCTAGGCCCACTCGAAAGGCGTGGGCTACAGAACACTAAAATATGGGAATCGGGCGGAATTCTAGTTTTTTGGCCATAAAATGTAAAAACACGAGGAACGGTCATGGCGGGGCAGTGACTATGGTTCCTTAGGCCGTATTCTGTGGCCCGAAAAAAATTTAGGCGATCGGGGTCCGGGGGTCCTGCCCATTGGGAAGTAGCATACGAAAATATGGTAATCAGGCAAAATTCTAGTTTTTTTGCCATAAAATGCAAATAAACGAGGAACGGTCATGGCGGGGCTGCGACTATGGTTCCTAGGATCATATTCTACGGCCCAAAAAATGTTTGGGTGATTCGGGTCTGAGGGCGCGGACCCACTCTGAAGGCGTGGGCTATAAGCACACGAAAATATAGGAATCGGGCGGAATTCTAGTTTTTTGGCCGTAAAACGCTAAACAATGAGGAACGGTCATGGCGGGGCAGCGACTATGGTTCCTTGGGTTGTATTCTAGGGCTCAAATTTTTTTTAGGTGATCCGGGTCCAGGGGCTCAGGCCCACTCTGAAGGCGTGGGCTATAAGCACACGAAAATATAGGAAGCGGGCAGAATTCTAGTTTCTTGGCCGTAAAACGTAAAAACACGGGGAATGGTCATGGCAGGGCGGTAACTATGGTTCCTTAGGTCGTATTCTTTGGCCCGAAAATTTTTAGGCGATCGGGGTTCGGGTGCCTCAGACAACTCGAACGGTGTGGGCTATAGAACACGAAAATATGAGAATCGGGCGGAATTTTAGTTTTTTGGTCGTAGCAAGCAAAAGAATGAGGAACAGTCATCGCGGGGCAGAAAATATGGTTCCTTGGGGCATATGCTATGGAGCAAAAAGTTTTTAGGCGATCCGGGTCCGAGGGCTCGGGCCCACTCTGAAGGCGTGTGCTATAAGCACACGAAAATATGAGAATCAAGTGGAATTCTAGATTTTTGGCCGTAAAACGCAAAAACACGAGGAACGTACATTGCAGAGTGGTAACTATGGTTCGTTAGGTCGTATTTCATGGCCCAAAAATTTTTTTGGTGCTCGGGGTCCGGAGGATCCGGGCCCACTCGGAAGGCGTGGGATATAGCACACTAAAATATGGGAATCAGGCGAAATTCTAGTTTTTTGGCCGTAAAACACAAAACAACGAGGAACGGTCATGGCGGGGCAATGACTATGGTTCCTTGGGTTGTATTCAATGACCCAAAATGTTTTTAGGCGATTCGGGTCCGGGGGCTAGGGCCCACTCTGAAGGCGTGGGCTATAGCACACGTAAATATGGCAATCAGGCGGAATTCTAGTTGTTTTGCCGTAAAACGCAAACAAATGAGGAACGCTCATGGCGGGGCGGGGACTATGGTTCCTTGGGTTTTATTCTATGGCCCCAAAATTTTTTAGGTGATCCGAGTCCGGGGGCTTGGGCCCACTCTGAAGGCGTGGCTATAACCACAGGAAAATATGGAAATCGGGCGGAATTCTAGTTTTTTGGCCATAAAATGCAAAACAATGAGGAATGTTCATTGCGGAGCGGTAACTATGGTTCGTTAGGTTGTATTTCATGGCCCAAAAAATTTTTAGGGGATCGGGGTCCGGGGGCTCGGGCCCACTTTGAAGGCGTGGGCATAGCACACGAAAAATATATGAATCAGGCGGAATTCTAGTTTTTTGGCGGTAAAATGCAAAAACACGAGGAACGGTCATGGCAGGGGAGTAACTATGGTTCCTTAAGTCATATTTCATGGCCCGAAATATTTTTAGGCGATCGGGTTCCGGGGGGCCCAGGCCCACTCTGAAGGCGTTGGCTATAGAACACGAAAGTATGGGAATCGGGCGGATTTCTAGTTTTTTGGCCATAAAACATAAAAACACGAGGAACATTCATGGCGGGGAGGCGACTATGGTTCCTTAGGCCGTATTCTATGGCCCAAAATGTTTTTAGGCGATCGGGGTCTGGGGGCCATCCCCATTGAGAGGAGCATACGAAAATATGGGAATCGGGCGAAATTCTAGTTTTTTGGGCATAAAACTCAAAAAAATGAGGAACGATCATGGAGAGGCGGCGACTATGGTTCCTTGTGTCATATGCTACGACCTGAAATGTTTTTAGGTGATCAGGGTCTGAGGGCTCGGGTCCAATCTGAAGGCGTGGGCTATAGAACACAAAATATGGGAATTGGGCGGAATTCTAGTTTTTTGGCAGTAAAACGTAAAAACACAAGGAACAGTCATGGCGGTGCAGAGACTATGGTTCCTTAGGCCATATTCTATGGTACGAAAAACTTTTAGGCTATCGAGGTCTGGAATCCTGCCCATTGGGAAGTAGTATATGAAAATATGGGAATCGGGCGAAATTCTTGTTTTTTGGCAGTAAAACGCAAATAAACGAGGAACGGTCATGGCGGGGTGGCGACTATGGTTTCTTGGATCGTATTATAAGGCCCGAAAACTTTTTAGGCGATCCGGGTTCGAGGGCTCGGGCCCACTCTGAAGGCGTGGCCTATAGCACACGAAAATACGGGAATCGTGCGGAATTCTATTTGATTGGACGTAAAATGAAAAAATATGAGGAACGGTCATGGAGGGTTGGCGATTATAGTTCCTTGGGTCATATTCTACGGCTCAAATTTTTTTTAAGGTGATCCGGGTCTAGGGGCTCGGGCCCACTCTGAAGGAGTAGGCAATAAGAACACGAAAATATGGGAATCGGGCAAAATTCTAGATTTTTGGCCGTAAAACACAAAAACACGAGGAACGTTCATTGTGGAGCGGTAACTATGGTCCGCTAGGTCGTATTTCATGGCCCGGAAAATTTTTAGGCATTCGGAGTCTGGGGGCTCGGGCCTACTCTGAAGGAGTGCTCGCACACGAAAATATAGGAATCAGGCAGAATTCTAGTTTTTTGGCCGTAAAACGCAAAAACACGAGGAACGGTCATGGCAGGGCAGTAACTATGGTTCCTTAGGTCATATTTAATGGCCTGAACATTTTTAGGCGATCAAGGTCCGGGGGGCTGGGCCCACTCGAAAGGCGTGGGCTATAGAACACGAAAATATGGGAATCGGGCGGAATTCTAGTTTTTTGGCCATAAAATGTAAAAACACAAGGAACGGTCATGGCTGTGTGACGACTATGGTTACTTAGGCCATATTCTATGGCCCGAATTGTTTTAGGCTATCGGGGTCTGGGGGCCCTGCCCATTGGGAAGTAGCATATGAAAATATGGGAATCGGGCGAAATTCTAGTTTTTTGGCCGTAAAACGCAAATAAACAAGGAACGTTCATGGAGGGGTGGCGACTATGGTTCCTTGGGTCGTATTATATGGCTCGAAAATTTTTTAGGCGATCCGGGTTCGAGGGCTCGGGCCCACTCTGAAGGCGTGGGCTTTAAGCACACGAAAATACGGGAATCGTGCGGAATTCTATTTGATTGGACGTAAAATGAAAAAAAACGAGGAAAGGTCATGGAGGGTTGGCGATTATAGTTCCTTGGGTCATATTCTACGGCTCAAATTTTTTTTAAGGTGATCCGGGTCTAGGGGCTCGGGCCCACTCTGAAGGAGTAGGCAATAAGAACACGAAAATATGGGAATCGGGCAAAATTCTAGATTTTTGGCCGTAAAACACAAAAACACGAGGAACGTTCATTGTGGAGCGGTAACTATGGTCCGCTAGGTCGTATTTCATGGCCCGGAAAATTTTTAGGCATTCGGAGTCTGGGGGCTCGGGCCTACTCTGAAGGAGTGCTCGCACACGAAAATATAGGAATCAGGCAGAATTCTAGTTTTTTGGCCGTAAAACGCAAAAACACGAGGAACGGTCATGGCAGGGCAGTAACTATGGTTCCTTAGGTCATATTTCATGGCCTGAACATTTTTAGGCGATCAAGGTCCGGGGGGCTGGGCCCACTCGAAAGGCGTGGGCTATAGAACACGAAAATATGGGAATCGGGCGGAATTCTAGTTTTTTGGCCATAAAATGTAAAAACACAAGGAACGGTCATGGCTGTGTGACGACTATGGTTACTTAGGCCATATTCTATGGCCCGAATTGTTTTAGGCTATCGGGGTCTGGGGGCCCAGCCCATTGGGAAGTAGCATATGAAAATATGGGAATCGGGCGAAATTCTAGTTTTTTGGCCGTAAAACGCAAATAAACAAGGAACGTTCATGGAGGGGTGGCGACTATGGTTCCTTGGGTCGTATTATATGGCTCGAAAATTTTTTAGGCGATCCGGGTTCGAGGGCTCGGGCCCACTCTGAAGGCGTGGGCTTTAAGCACACGAAAATACGGGAATCGTGCGGAATTCTATTTGATTGGACGTAAAATGAAAAAAAACGAGGAAAGGTCATGGAGGGTTGGCGATTATAGTTCCTTGGGTCATATTCTACGGCTCAAATTTTTTTTAAGGTGATCCGGGTCTAGGGGCTCGGGCCCACTCTGAAGGAGTAGGCAATAAGAACACGAAAATATGGGAATCGGACAAAATTCTAGATTTTTGGCCGTAAAACACAAAAACACGAGGAACGTTCATTGTGCAGCGGTAACTATGGTCCGCTAGGTCGTATTTCATGGCCCGGAAAATTTTTAGGCATTCGGAGTCCGGGGGCTCGGGCCTACTCTGAAGGAGTGCTCGCACACGAAAATATAGGAATCAGGCAGAATTCTAGTTTTTTGGCCGTAAAACGCAAAAACACGAGGAACGGTCATGGCAGGGCAGTAACTATGGTTCCTTAGGTCATATTTCATGGCCTGAACATTTTTAGGCGATCAAGGTCCGGGGGGCTGGGCCCACTCGAAAGGCGTGGGCTATAGAACACGAAAATATGGGAATCGGGCGGAATTCTAGTTTTTTGGCCATAAAATGTAAAAACACAAGGAACGGTCATGGCTGTGTGACGACTATGGTTACTTAGGCCATATTCTATGGCCCGAATTGTTTTAGGCTATCGGGGTCTGGGGGCCCAGCCCATTGGGAAGTAGCATATGAAAATATGGGAATCGGGCGAAATTCTAGTTTTTTGGCCGTAAAACGCAAATAAACAAGGAACGTTCATGGAGGGGTGGCGACTATGGTTCCTTGGGTCGTATTATATGGCTCGAAAATTTTTTAGGCGATCCGGGTTCGAGGGCTCGGGCCCACTCTGAAGGCGTGGGCTTTAAGCACACGAAAATACGGGAATCGTGCGGAATTCTATTTGATTGGATGTAAAATGAAAAAAAATGAGGAACGGTCATGGAGGGTTGGCGATTATAGTTCCTTGGGTCATATTCTACGGCTCAAATTTTTTTTAAGGTGATCCGGGTCTAGGGGCTCGGGCCCACTCTGAAGGAGTAGGCAATAAGAACACGAAAATATGGGAATCGGGCAAAATTCTAGATTTTTGGCCGTAAAACACAAAAACACGAGGAACGTTCATTGTGGAGCGGTAACTATGGTCCGCTAGGTCGTATTTCATGGCCCAGAAAATTTTTAGGCATTCGAGTCCGGGGGCTCGGGCCTACTCTGAAGGAGTGCTCGCACACGAAAATATAGGAATCAGGCAGAATTCTAGTTTTTTGGCCGTAAAACGCAAAAACACGAGGAACGGTCATGGCAGGGCAGTAACTATGGTTCCTTAGGTCATATTTCATGGCCTGAACATTTTTAGGCGATCGGGGGGGCTGGGCCCACTCGAAAGGCGTGGCCTATAGAACACGAAAATATGGAAATCGGGCGGAATTCTAGTTTTTTGGCCATTAAACGTAAAAACACAAGGAACGGTCATGGCGGTGTGACGACAATGATTCCTTAGGCCATATTCTATGGCCCGAAAAGTTTTTAGGCTATCGGGGTCTGGGGGCCCTGCCCATTGGGAAGTAGCATATGAAAATTTGGGAATCGGGCGAAATTCTAGTTTTTTGGCCGTAAAACGCAAATAAACAAGGAACGGTCATGGCGGGGTGGCGACTATGGTTCCTTAGGTCGTATTATTTGGCCCGAAATTTTTTTAGGCGATCCGTGTCCGAGGGCTCGGCCCCACTCTTAAGGCGTGGGCTATAAGCACACGAAAATATGGGAATCGTGCGGAATTCTATTCGTTGGACGTAAAATGAAAAAAATGAGGAACGGTCATGGAGGGTTGGCGACTATGGTTCCTTGGGTCATATTCTACGGCTCAAAATATTTTTTAGGTGATCCGGGTCTAGGGCCTCTGGCCCATTCTGAAGGAGTAGGAAATAATAACACGAAAATATGGGAATCTGGAAAAATTCTAGTTTTTTGGCCGTAAAACACAAAAACATGAGGAACGTTCATTGTGGAGCGGTAACTATGGTTCGTTAGGTCGTATTTCATGGCCCGGAAAATTTTTAGGCATTCGGAGTCCGGGGGCTTGGGCCCACTCTGAAGGAGTGGTCGCACACGAAAATATAGGAATCAGGTAGAATTCTAGTGTTTTGGCCGTAAAACGCAAAAACACGAGGAACGGTCATGGAAGGGCAGTAACTATGGTTCTTTAGGTCATATTTCATGGCCTGAACATTTTTAGGCGATCGGGGTCTGGGGGGCTGGGCCCACTAGAAAGGCGTGGGCTATAGAACACGAAAATATGGGAATCAGGCGGAATTCTAGTTTTTTTGGCCATAAAACGTAAAAACACGAGGAACGGTCATGGCGGGGCGACGACTATGGTTCCTTAGGTCATATTCTATGGCCCAAAAATTTTATGGGCGATTCGGGTACGAGGGTGCGGGCCCAATCTGAAGGCGTCGGCTATAGCACACGAAAATATGGGAATCAGGCGGAATTCTAGTTTTTTGGCCGTAAAACACAAAACAATGAGGAACGGCCATGGCGGGGTGGCGACTATGGTTCCTTTGGTCGTATTCTATGGCTCAATTTTTTTTTAGGCATTCCGGGTCCAGGGGCTCGGGCCCAATCTGAAGGCGTGGGCTATAAAGCACACGAAAATATAGGAATCAGGCGGAAATTTAGGCTATTGGGCTGTAAAACGCAAATAAATGAGGAACGGTCATGGTGGGGCGGCGACTATGGTTCCTTGAGTTGTATTCTACGGTCCCAAAATTTTTTGGGCGATCCGGGTCCGAGGGCGCGGGCCCACTCTGAAGGCGTGGGCTATAAGCACACGAAAATATGGGAATCGGGCGGAATTCTAGTTTTTTGGCCGTAAATAACAAAGCAACGAGGAACGGTAATGGCGGGGCATCGACTATGGTTCCTTTGGTTGTATTATACCCCTCGACAATTTGTTAGGCGATCCGGGTCCAGGGGCACGGGCCCACTCTGAAGGCGTGGGCTATAAGCACACGAAAATATAGGAATCAGGCGGAATTCTAGTTTTTTGGCCGTAAAACATTAAAACACGGGGAATGGTCATGGCAGGGCAGTAACTATAGTTCCTTAGGTCATAATTTATGGACCGGAAATTTTTTAGGCTATCGGGGTCCGGGTGCCTCAGACCACTCGAACGGTGTGGGCAATAGAACACGAAAATATGGGAATCGGACAGAATTATAGTTTTTTGGTCGTAGCACGCAAAAAAATGAGGAACGGTCATCGCGGGGCAGAAAATATGGTTCCTTGGGTCGTATTCTGTGGCCCAAAATTTTTTTAGAAGATCCGGTTTCGGGGGCTCGGGCCCACTCTGAAGGCGTGGGCTATAAGCACACGAAAATATGCGAATCGAGCGGAATTCTCATTTTTTGACCGTAAAACGCAAAACCACGAGGAACAGTCATAGCGGGGAGACGACTATGGTTCCTTAGGTCATATTCTATGACCTGAAATTTTTTTAGGCAATCCAGGTCTGGGGGCTCGGGCCCACTCGGAAGGCATGGGCTATATAGCACATGCAAATATGGGAATCAGACGGAATTCTAGTTTTTTAGCCGTAAAACACAAAACAACGAGGAACGGTCATGGCGAGGCGGCGACTATGGTTCCTTTGGTCGTATTCTATGGCTCAAAATATTTTTAGGTGATCCGGGTCCAGGGGCTCGGGCCCACTCTGAAGGCGTGGGCTATAAGCACATGAAAATATAGGAATCGGGCGGAATTCTAGTTTTTGGGCTGTAAAACGCAAATAAACGAGGAACGGTCTTGGCGGGGCGACAACTATGGTTCCTTGAGTTGTATTCTACGGTCCCAAAATTTTTTGGGAGATCCCGGTCCGAGGGCGCGGGCCCACTCTCAAGGCGTGGGCTATAAGCACACGAAAATATGGGAATCAGGCGGAAATCTAGTTTTTTGGCCGTAAAAAACAAAGCAACGAGGAACGGTCATGGCGGAGCAGCGACTATGGTTCCTTTGGTCGTATTATACACCTCAACAATTTTTTAGGCGATCCGGATCCAGGGGCTCGGGCCCACTCTGAAGGCGTGGGCTATAAGCACACGAAAATATAGGAATCAGGCGGAATTCTAGTTTTTTGGCCGTAAAACATTAAAACACGGGGAATGATCATGGCAGGGGAGTAACTATGGTTCCTTATGTCATATTTTATGGCTCGAAAATGTTTTAGGCGATCGGGGTCCGGGTGCCCCGGACCACTCGGACGGTGTGGGCTAAGAATACGAAAATATGGGAATTGGGGGGAATTCTAGTTTTTTGGCCGTAAAACGCAAAAAAATGAAGAACGGTCATCGCGGGGTGGAAAATAAGGTTCCTTGGGTCGTAATCTGTGGCCCGAAAATTTTTTAGGAGATCTGGGTCAGGGGGCTCGGGCCCACTCTGAAGGCGTGGGCTATAAGCACACGAAAATATGGGAATCGAGCGGAATTCTCGTTTTTTGGCCGTAAAACGCAAAAACACGAGGAACAGTCATAGCGGGGAGACGACTATGGTTCCTTAGGTCATATTCTATGACCTGAAATTTTTTTAGGCAATCCAGGTCCGGGGGCTCGGGCCCACTCGGAAGGCATGGGCTATATAGCACATGCAAATATGGGAATCAAACGAAATTCTAGTTTTTTGGTCGTAAAACGCAAAACAATGAGGATGGTCATGGCGGGACGGCGACTGTGGTTCGGTAAGTCGTATTCTATGGCCAAAAATTTTTTTAGGTGATCCGGGTCCGGGGGCTCGGGCCCACTCTGAAGATGTGGGCTATAGCGTACAAAAATATGGGAATCAAGCGGAATTCTAGTTTTTTTGCCTTAAAACGCAAAAAAATGCGGAACGGACATGGTGGGGCGGCGACTATGGTTCCTTAGGTCGTATTCTATGGCTTGAAATCTTATTAGACAATCAGGATCCGGGGGCTCGGGCCCACTCTGAAAGCATGGGCTATCGCACACAAAAATATGGAAATCGGGCGGAATTCTATTTTTTTTCGTAAAATGCAAAAAAACGAGGAACGGTCATGGCGGGGCGATAACTATGGTTCCTTGGGTTTTATTTTTTGGCTCGAAAATATTTTAGGCGATCCGAGTCCGGGGGTTTGGGCCCACTCTAAAGGCGTGGGCTATAAGCACAAGAAAAGATGGGAATCGAGCAGAATTCTAGTTTTTTGGTCGTAAAACACAAAACAATGAGGAACGTTCATTGCGGAGCGATAACTATGGTTCGTTAGGTCGTATTTCATGGCCCGGAAAATTTTTAGGCTATCGGGCTCTGGGGCCTCGGGCCCACTCTGAAGGCGGAATTCTAGTTCTTTAGGTGATCGGCTTCCGGGTGGCCCGGGACCACTCTAAAGGCATGTGCTATAGAACATGAAAGTATGGGAATCGGGCGGAATTCTAGTTTTGTGGCCATAAATAGTAAAAACACGAGGAACGATCATGGCAGGGAGGCGACTATGGTTCCTTAGGCCGTATTCTATGGCCCGAAAAGTTTTTAGGCGATCGAGGTCCGGGGGCCCTGCCCATTGGGAAGTAGCATACGAAAATATGGGAATCGGGCGAAATTCTAGTTTTTTGGCTGTAAAACGCAAAACAAAGAGGAACAGTCATGGCAGGGCTACAACTATGGTTCCTTTGGTCGTATTCTACCCCTCGAAAGCTTTGTAGGCGATTCGGGTCCAGGGGATCGGGCCCACTCTGAAGGCGTGGGCTATAAGCACACGAAAATATAGGAATCGGGCGGAATACTAGTTTTTTGGCCGTAAAACGTAAAAAAACAGGGAATGGTCATGGCAGGGCAGTAACTATGGTTTCTTAGGTCATATTTTATGGCCCGAAATTTTTTTAGGAGATCGGGGTGGGGTGCCCCGAACCACTCGGACGGTGTGGGCTATAAAACACGAAAATATGGGAATTGGGCGGAATTCTAGTTTTTTGGCCGTAAAATGCAAAAAATGAAGAACGGTCATCGCGGGGTGGAAAATATGGTTCCTTGGGTCATATTCTATGGCCCAAATTTTTTTTAGGAGATCCTGGTCTGGGGGCTCGGACCCACTCTGAAGGCGTGGGCTATAAGCACACGAAAATATGGGAATCGAGCGGAATTCTAGTCTTTTGGCTGTAAAACGCAAAAACACGAGGAACGGTCATAGCAGGGAGACGACTATGGTTCCTTAGGTCGTATTCTATGATCTGAATTTTTTTTAGGCAATCCAGGTCCGGGAGCTCGGGCCCACTCGGAAGGCGTGGGCTATAGCACATGCAAATATGGGAATCAAACGAAATTCTAGTTTTTTGGCTGTAAAACACAAAACAACAAGGAACGGTCATGGCGGGACGACGAATGTGGTTCGGTAAGTCGTATGCTATGGCCCAAAAAAAATTTAGGAGATCCGGGTCTGGGGGCTCGGGCCCACTCTGAAGGCGTGGGCTATAGTGTACGAAAATTCGGGAATCAGACGGAATTCTAGTTTTTTTGCCTTAAAACGCAAACAAAATGCGGAACGGACATGGTGGGGCGGCGACTATAGTTCCTTAGGTCGTATTTTATGGCCTGAAATCTTTTTAGGCGATCCGGGTCCTGGGGCTCGGGCCCACTCTGAAAGTATGGGCTATCGCACACAAAAATATGGGAATCGGGCGGAATTCTATTGTTTTTTCCGCAAAATGTAAAAAAAATGAGGAACGGTCATGGCGGGGTGGTGACTATGGTTCCTTTTGTTTTATTCTATGGCCCGAAAAAATTTAGGCGATCCGAGTCCGGGGGCTCGGGCCCACTCTGAAGGCGTGGGTTATAAGCACTGGAAGATATGGGAATCGGGAGGAATTCTAGTTTTTTGGCCGTAAAACGGAAAAGAATGAGCAACGTTCATTGCGGAGCGGTAACTATGGTTCGTAAGGTCGTATTTCATGCCCCAAAATTTTTTTAGGGGACCGGGGTCCGGGGGCTCGGGCCCACTCTGAAGGCGTGGGCTATAAGCACACGAAAATATAGGAATCGGGCAGAATTCTAGTTTTTTTGCCGTAAAATACAAAAACACGAGGAACAGTCATGGCAGGGGAGTAACTATGGTTCCTTATGTCATATTTCATGGCCCGAAATATTTTTAGGCGATCGGGTTCCGGGTGGCCTGGGACCACTCTAAAGGCGTGGGCTATAGAACACGAAAGTTTGGGAATCGGGCAGAATTCTAGTTTTTTGGCCATAAAAAGTAAAAACACGAGGAACGGTCATGGCGGGGAGGCTACTATGGTTCCTTAGGCCATATTCTATGGCTCGAAAATTTATTAGGCGATCGGGGTCCGGGGGCCTTGCCCATTGGGAAGTAGCATACTAAAATATGCGAATCTGGCAAAATTCTAGTTTTTTGGCCGGAAAACTCAAAAACATGAGGAACGGTCATGGCGGGGCGGCGACTATGGTTCCTTATGTATTATTCTATGGCCCGAAAAGTTTTTAGGTGATTAGGGTCCGAGGGCTCTGGCCCACTCTGAAGGCGTGGGCTATAGAATACGAAAATTTGGGAATCAGGCGAAATTCTTACTTTTCGACCATAAAACGTAAAAATACGAGGAACGGTCATGGCGGGGCGGCGACTATGGTTCCTTAGGCCGTATTCTATGGCCCGAAAAAATTTTAGGCTATCGGGGTCCGGGGGCCCTGCTCATTGGGAAGTAGCATACGAAAATATGGGAATCAGGCGAAATTATAGTTTTTTGGCCGTAAAATGCAAAACAACGAGGAATGGTCATGGCGGGGCGATGACTATAGTTCCTTGGGTCATATTCTTCGGCTTGAAATTTTTTTAAGCGATCTGGGTCTGGGGGCTCGGGCCCACTCTGAAGGCGTGGGCTATAAGCAGAGGAAAATATGGGAATTAGGAGGAATTCTAGTTTTTTGGCCGTAAAACGGAAAAGAATGAGGAACGTTCATTGCGGAGCGGTTACTATGGTTCTTTAGGTCGTATTTCATGGCTTAGAAAATTTTTAGGCGATCGGGGTCTGGGGGCTCGGGCCCACTCTGAAGGCGTTGGCTATAAGCACACAAAAAGATAGTAATCGGGCAGAATTCTAGTTTTTTGGCCGTAAAACGCAAAAGAAATGGGAACGATCATGACGGGGTGGCGACTATGGTTCCATAAGTCGTATTCTATGGCCCAAACAATTTTTAGGCGATCCGGGTCCGGGCGCTCGGGCCCACTCTGAAGGCGTGGGCTATAGCACACGAAAATTTGGGAATCATGCGGAATTCTAGTTGTTTTGCCGTAAAACGCAAAAAAATGAGGAACGGTCATTGCGGGGCGGCGTCTATGGTTCCTTGGGTTTTATTCTGTGGCCCGAAAATTTTTTAGGCGATCCGAGTCCGGGAGCTCATGCCCACTCTGAAGGCGTGCGCTCTAAGCACAGGAAAATATGGGAAACTAGTAGAATTCTAGTTTTTTGGCCGTAAAACGCAAAACAATGAGGAACGTTCATTGCGGAGCGGTAACTATGGTTCGTTAGGTTGTATTTCATGGCCCGCAAAATTTTTAGGCAACCGGATGTACGGGGGCTCGGGCCCACTCTGAAGGCGTGGGCTATAAACACACGAAAATATAGGAATCGAGCAGAATTCTAGTTTTTGGCCGTAAAATGCAAAATCAAGAGGAACGGTCATGGAAGGGGAGTAACTATGGTTCCTTATGTCGTATTTCATGGCCCAAAAATTTTTTAGGCGATCAGGTTCCGGGGGGCCCGAGGCCACTCTGAAGGCGTGGGCTATAGAATACGAAAGTATGGGAATCGGGCGGAATTCTAGTTTTTTTGGTTCTAAAACGTAAAAATACGAGGAACGGTCATGGCGGGGAGGTGACTATGGTTCCTTAGGCTGTATTCTATGGCCAGAATATTTTTTAGGCGATCGGGGTCCGGGGCCCCTGCCCATTGGGAAGTAGCATACGAAAATATGGGAATCAGGCGAAATTCTAGTTTCTTGGCCGTAAAATGCAAAACAACGAGGAACAGTCATGGCAGGGCGACGATTATGGTTCCTTTGGTCGTATTATACCCCTCGAAATTTTTAAGGCGATCTGGGTCTAGGGGCTCGGGCCCACTCTGAAGGCGTGGGCTATAAGCACACGAAAATATAGGAATCAGGCGGAATACTAATTCTTTGGCAGTAAAACGTAAAAACACGGGGAATGGTCATGGCAGGGCAGTAACTATGGTTCCTTAGGTCATATTTTAAGGCCCGAAATTATTTTAGGCGATCGGGGTCCGGGTGCCCCGAACCACTCGGACGGTGTGGGCTACAAAACACGAAAATATGGGAATTGGGCGGAATTCTAGTTTTTTGGCCGTAAAACGCAAAAAATTAAGAACGGTCATCGCGGGGGTGGAAAATATGGTTCCTTGGGTCGTATTCTATGGCCCAAATTGTTTTTAGGAGATCCGGGTCCGGGGGCTCGGACCCACTCTGAAGGCGTGGGCTATAACCACACGAAAATATGGGAATCGAGCAAAATTCTAGTCTTTTGGCCGTAAAACGCAAAAACATGAGGAACGGTCATTGCAGGGAGACGACTATTGTTCCTTAGGTCGTATTCTATGATCTGAATTTTTTTTAGGCAATCTAGGTCCGGGGGCTCGGGCCCACTCAGAAGGCGTGGGCTATAGCACATGCAAATATGGGAATCAGACGGAATTCTAGTTTTTTGGCTGTAAAACGCAAAACAACAAGGAACGGTCATGGCGGGACGACGAATGTGGTTCGGTAAGTCGTATGCTATGGCCCAAAAAACATTTAGGCGATCCGGGTCTGGGGGATCGGGCCCACTCTGAAGGCGTGGGCTATAGCGTACGAAAATTCGGGAATCAGACGGAATTCTAGTTTTTTTGCCTTAAAACGCAAACAAAACGCGGAACGGACATGTTGGGGCGGCGACTATAGTTCCTTAGGTCGTATTCTATGGCCTGAAATCTTTTTAGGCGATACGGGTCAGGGGGCTCGGGTCCACACTGAAAGTATGGGCTATCGCACACAAAAATATGGGAATCGGGCGGAATTCTATTGTTTTTTCCGCAAAATATAAAAAAAATGAGGAGCGGTCAAGGCGGGGTGGAGACTATAGTTCCTTTTGTTTTATTCTATGGCCCGAAAAAATTTAGGCGATCCGAGTCCGGGGGCTCGGGCCCACTCTGAAGGCGTGGGCTATAAGCACAGGAAATATGGGAATCGGGAGGAATTCTAGTTTTTTGGCCGTAAAACGGAAAAGAATGAGGAACGTTCATTGCGGGGCGGTTACTATGGTTCGTTAGGCCGTATTTCATGGCTTAGAAAATTTTTAGGCGATCGGGATCCGGGGGCTCGGGCCCACTCTGAAGGTGTGGGCTATAAGCACACAAAAAGATAGTAATCGGGCAGAATTCTAACTATGGCCCAAAAAATTTTTAGGCGATCCGGGGGCTCGGGCCCACTCTGAAGGCGTGGGCTATAGCACACGAAAATTTGGGAATCATGCGGAATTCTAGTTTTTTTGCCATAAAACGCAAAACAATGAGGAACGGTCGTGGCGGGGCGGCGTCTATGGTTCCTTGGGTTTAATTCTATGGCCCTAAAAATTTTTAGGCGATCCGAGTTCAGGGGCTCATGCCCACTCTGAAGGCGTGCTCTATAGGCACAGGAAAATATGGGAAACTGGTAGAATTCTAGTTTTTTGGCCGTAAAACGCAAAACAATGAGGAACGTTCATTGCGGAGCGGTAACTATGGTTCGTTAGGTTGTATTTCATGGCCCGCAAAATTTTTAGGCAACCGGATGTACGGGGGCTCGGGCCCACTCTGAAGGCGTGGGCTATAAACACACGAAAATATAGGAATCGAGCAGAATTCTAGGTTTTGGCCGTAAAATACAAAATCAAGAGGAACAGCCATGGAAGGGGAGTAACTATGGTTCCTTATGTCGTATTTCATGGCCCGAAATATTTTTAGGCAATCGGGTTCCGGGGGGCCCATGGCCACTCTGAAGGCGTGGGCTATAGAACACGAAAGTATGGGAATCAGGCGAAATTCTAGTTTTTTTTGTCCTAAAACGTAAAAACACGAGGAACGGTCATGGCAGGGAGGCAACTATGGTTCCTTAGGCTGTATTCTATGGCCAAAAATATTTTTAGGCGATCGGGGTCCGGGGCCCCTGCCCATTGGGAAGTAGCATACGAAAATATGGGAATCGGGCGAAATTCTAATTTTTTGGCCGTAAAATGCAAAACAACGAGGAACAGTCATGGCAGGGCGACGACTATGGTTCCTTTGGTGGTATTATACCCCTCAAAATTTTTTTAGGCGAACCGGGTCCAGGGGCTCGGGCTCACTCTGAAGGCGTGGGCTCTAAGCACACGAAAATATAGGAATCAGGCGGAATACTAGTTTTTTGGCTGTAAAACGTAAAAACACGGGGAATGGTCATGGTAGGGCAGTAACTATGGTTCCTTAGGTCATATTTTATGGACCGAAATATTTTTAGGCGATCGGGGTCCGGGTGCCCCGAACCACTCGGACGGTGTGGGCTATAAAACACGAAAATATGGGAATTGGGCGGAATTCTAGTTTTTTCGTCGTAAAACGCAAAAAATAAAGAACGGTCATCGCGGGGTGGAAAATATGGTTCCTTGGGTCATATTCTATGGCATGAAAAATTTTTAGGAGATCCGGGTCTGGGGGCTCGGACCTACTCTGAAGGCGTGGGCTATAAGCACACGAAAATATGGGAATCGAACAGAATTCTAGTCTTTTGGCCGTAAAACGCAAAAACACGAGGAACGGTCATTGCAGGGAGACGACTATGGTTCTTTAGGTCGTATTCTATGATCTGAATTTTTTTTAGGCAATCCAGGTCTGGGGACTCGGGCCCACTCGGAAGGCTTGGGCTATAGCACATGCAAATATGGGAATCAGACGGAATTCTAGTTTTTTGGCTGTAAAATGCAAAACAACGAGGAACGGTCATGGCGGGACGGCGAATGTGGTTCGGTAAGTCGTATGCTATGGCCAAAAAAAAATTTAGGCGATCCGGGTCTGGGGGCTCGGGCCCACTCTGAAGGCGTGGGCTATAGCGTATGAAAATTCGGGAATCAGACGGAATTCTAGTTTTTTTGCCTTAAAACGCAAACAAAACGTGGAACGGACATGGTGGGGCGGAGACTATAGTTCCTTAGGTCGTATTCTATGGGCTGAAATCCTTTTAGGCGATACGGGTCCGGGGGCTCGGGCCCACTCTGAAAGTATGGGCTATCGCACACAAAAATATGGGAATGAGGAACGGTTATGGCGGGGCGGCGACTATGGTTCCTTAGGCCGTATTCTATGGCCCGAAAAAATGTTAGGCGATCGGGGTCCGGGGGCCTGGGCCCACTCGGAAGGCGTGGTCTATAGAACACGAAAATATGGGAATCGGGCGGAATTCTAGTTGTTTGGCCGTAAAACGCAGAAAAACTAGGAATGGTCATGGCGGGGCGGGGACTATGGTTCCTTAGGTCGTATTCTATGGCCCAGAAATTTTTTTGGCGATCCGGGTCCGGGGGCTCGGTCCCACTCTGAAGGCGTGGGATAGCACACAAAAATATGGGAATCACGCGGAATTCTAGTTTTTTGGCCGTAAAACGCAAAAACACGAGGAACGGTCAAGGTAGAGCAGTAACTATGGTAAATTAGGTTGTATTACATGGTCCGAAAACTTTTTAGGCGCTCGGGGTCCGGGGTCCTAGGCCCACTCGGAAGGCGTGGGCTATAGAACACAAAAATATGGGAATCAAGCGGAATTCTAGTCTTTTTGCCGTAAAATGCAAAAAAATGAGGAACGGTCATGGCGAGGCGGAGACTATTGTTCCTTGGGTCGTATTCTATCACCTGAATTTTTTTTAAGCGATTTGGGTTCGGGGGCTCGAGCCCACTCGGAAGGCGTGGGCTATAGCACACAAAAATATGGAAGTCGGGCGAAATTCTAGTTGTTTGGCCGTAAAACGCAAAAAAAACGAGGAACACTCATGGCGGGGCAATAACTATGGTTCCTTAGGTCGTATTTCATGGCCCGAAATTTTTTTATGCGATCAGGGTCAGGGGAGCCCGGGACCACTCGGAAGGCGTGGGCTATAGAACACGAAAATATGGTAATCGGGCAGAATTCTAGTTTTTTGGCCGTCGAATGCAAAAAAAATGAGGAACTGTCATGGCAGGGCGGCGACTATTATTTCTTGGGTCGTATTCTAGGGCCCGTAAAGGGTTTAGGCTATCCGGGTCCGGGGGCTCGGGCCCACTCTGAAGGCGTGGGCTACACCACACAAATATATGGGAAATGGGCGGAATTCTAGATTTTTGGACGTAAAACGCAAAAACACGAGGAACGGTCATGGCAGGGCGACGACTATGGTTCCTTAGGGCGTATTCTATGGCCCGAAAAACTTTTAGGCGATCCGGGTCCGGGGGCTCGGGCCCACTCTGAAGGCGTGGGCTATAGCACAAGAAATTATGAGAATCAGGCGGAATTCTAGTTTTTTTCCCGTAAAATGCAAAACAACGAGGAACGATCATGGTGGGGCGGTAACTATGATTCCTTAGGTCATATTTCATGTCCCGGAAATTTTTAGGTGATTGGGGTCCGAAAGGCCCGGGCCCACTCGGAAGGCGTGGGCTATAGAACACAAAAATATGGGAATCAGGTAGAATTCTAGTCTTTTTGCTATAAAATGCAAAAAAACGAGGAACGGTCATGGCGGGGTGGTAACTATGGTTCCTTAGGTCGTATTTCATGGCCAGAAAAATATTTAGGCGATCGGGGTTCGGGTGGCCCGGTCCCACTCAGAAGGCTTGGGTTATTAGAACACGAAAATATGGGAATCGGGAGAAATTCTAGTTTTATGGCAGTAAAACGCAAAACAAACGAGGAATGTTCATGGAGGGGTGGCGACTATGGTTCCCTAGGTCGTATTCTATGGCCCGGAAAATTTTTAAGCGATCTGGGTTCGGGGGCTCGGTCCCAATCTGAAGGCGTGGGATATAGCACACAAAAATATGGGAATCGGGCGAAATTCTAGTTTTTTGGCCGTAAAATGCAAATAAACGAAGAACGGTCAAGGCAAGGCAGTAACTATGGTTCGTTAGGTCGTATTACATGTCCCAAATAAATTTTAGGCGCTTGGGGTCCAGGCGCCCGGGCCCACTCGGAAGGCGTGGGCTATAGAACACAAAAATATGGGAATTAGGCGGAATTCTAGTCTTTTTGCCATAAAATGCAAAAAAAATGAGGAACGTTCATGGCGGGGCGGAGACTATGGTTCCTTGGGTCATTTTCAATGACCCGAATTTTTTTAGGCGATCTGGGTCCGGGGGCTTGATCCCACTCGAAAGGCGTGGGCTATAGCACACGCAAATATGGGAATTGGGAGAAATTCTAGTTGTTTCGCCGTAAAATGCAAGAAAACGAGGAACAGTCATGGCAGGGTGGTAACTATGGTTCCTTAGGTCATATTTCTTGGCTCGAAAAGTTTGAGGCGATCGAGGTCCGGAGATCCCGGGACCACTCGGAAGGTGTGGGCTATAGAACACGAAAATATGGGAATCGAGCGGAAGTCTTGTTTTTGGGCGTAAAATGCAAAACAACGAGAAATGGTCATTGCGGGGCGGCGACTATGGTTCCTTAGGTCGTATTCAATTACCCAAAATATTTTTAGGCGATCTGGGTTCTGGATCTCGGGCTCACTCGGAAGGCGCTGGCTATAGCATACGAAAATATGGAAATCGGGCAGAATTCTAGTTTTTTGGCTGTAAAAAGCAAAAAAAATGAGGAACGGTCATGGAGGGGCGGCGACTATGGTTCCTTAGGCCGTATTCTATGGCCCGAAAAAATTTAAGGCGATCGGTGTCCGGGGGGTCGGTCCCACTCTGAAGACGTGGGCTATATCACACAAAAATATGGGAATCAAACAGAATTCTAGTTTATTGGCCGTATAATGCAAAAACACAAGGAACGGTCAAGACAGCATAGTAACTATGGTTCGTTACGTCGTATTTCATGTCCCGGAAAATTTTTACGCGCTCAGGGTCCGGGGGGTCGGGCCCACTCGGAAGGCGTGGGCTATAGAACACAAAAATATGGGAATCACGCGGAATTCAAGTCTTTTTGCCGCACAATGCAAAAAAATGAGGAACGGTCATGGAAGGGCGGAGACTATGGTTCCTTGGGTCGTATTCTATGACCCAAAATTTTTCTAGGCGATCTAGGTTCGGGGGCTCGGGCCCACTCGGAAGGCGTGGGATAGCACACGAAAATATGGGAGTCGGGCGAAATTCTAGTTTGTTGGCCGTAAAACGCAAAACAAATGAGGAACAGTCATGGCGGGGCGGTAACTATGGTTCCTTAAGTCGTATTTCATGGCCCGGAAAGTTTTTCGGCGATCTGGGTCCGGGGAGTCCGGGACCACTCAGAAGGCGTGGGCTATAGAACACGAAAATATGGGAATCGGGCGGAATTCTATTTTTTTGGCCGTAAAATGCAAAAAAAGAGGAACGGTCAAGGCGGTGTGGAGACTATGGTTCCTTTTGTTTTATTCTATGGCCCGAAAAAATTTAGGCGATCCGAGTCCGGGGGCTCGGGCCCACTCTGAAGGCGTGGGCTATAAGCACAGGAAATATGGGAATCGGGAGGAATTCTAGTTTTTTGGCCGTAAAACGGAAAAGAATGAGGAACGTTCATTGCGGAGCGGTTACTATGGTTCGTTAGGCCGTATTTCATGGCTTAGAAAATTTTTAGGCGATCGGGGTCCGGGGGCTCGGGCCCACTCTGAAGGTGTGGGCTATAAGCACACAAAAAGATAGTAATCGGGCAGAATTTTAGTTTTTTGGCCGAAAAACGCAAAAGAAAGGGGAACGATCATGACGGGGCGGCGACTATGGTTCCATAAGTCGTATTCTATGGCCCAAAAAATTTTTAGGCGATCCGAGGGCTCGGGCCCACTCAGAAGGCGTGGGCTATAGCACACGAAAATTTGGGAATCATGCGAAATTCTAGTTTTTTTGCCATAAAACGCAAAACAATGAGGAACGGTCGTGGCGGGGCGGCGTCTATGGTTCCTTGGGTTTAATTCTATGGCCCTAAAATTTTTTAGGCGATCCGAGTTCAGGGGCTCATGCCCACTCTGAAGGCGTGCGCTATAAGCACAGGAAAATATGGGAAACTGGTAGAATTCTAGTTTTTTGGCCGTAAAACGCAAAACAATGAGGAACGTTCATTGCAGAGCGGTAACTATGGTTCGTTAGGTTGTATTTCATGGCCCGAAAAATTTTTAGGCGACCGGGTGTACGGGGGCTCGGGCCCACTCTGAAGGCGTGGGCTATAAACACACAAAAATATAGGAATCGAGCAGAATTCTAGATTTTGGCCGTAAAATGCAAAATCAAGAGGAACGGCCATGGAAGGGGAGTAACTATGGTTCCTTATGTCGTATTTCATGGCCCAAAATTTTTTTAGGCAATCGGGTTCCGGGGGGCCCATGGCCACTCTGAAGGCGTGGGCTATAGAATACGAAAGTATGGGAATCAGGCGGAATTCTAGTTTTTTTTGTCCTAAAACGTAAAAACACGAGGAACGGTCATGGCGGGGAGGCAACTATGGTTCCTTAGGATGTATTCTATGGCCAAAAATATTTTTAGGCGATCGAGGTCCGGGGCCCCTGCCCATTGGGAAGTAGCATACGAAAATATGGGAATCGGGCGAAATTCTAGTTTTTTGGCCGTAAAATGCAAAACAACGAGGAACAGTCATGGCAGGGCGACGACTATGGTTCCTTTGGTGGTATTATACCCCTCAAAATTTTTTTAGGCGAACCGGGTCCAGGGGCTCGGGCCCACTCTGAAGGCGTGGGCTCTAAGCACACGAAAATATAGGAATCAGGCGGAATACTAGTTTTTTGGCCGTAAAACGTAAAAACACGGGGAATGGTCATGGTAGGGCAGTAACTATGGTTCCTTAGGTCATATTTTATGGCCCGAAATATTTTTAGGCGATCGGGGTCCGGGTGCCCCGAACCACTCGGACGGTGTGGGCTATAAAACACGAAAATATGGGAATTGGGCAGAATTCTAGTTTTTTCGCCGTAAAACGCAAAAAATGAAGAACGGTCATCGCGGGGTGGAAAATATGGTTCCTTGGGTCGTATTCTATGGACCGAAATTTTTTTAGGAGATCCGGGTCCGGGGGCTCGGACCCACTCTGAAGGCGTGGGCTATAAGCACACAAAAATATGGGAATCGAACAGAATTCTAGTCTTTTGGCCGTAAAACGCAAAAACACGAGGAACAGTCATTGCAGGGAGACGACTATAGTTCCTTAGGTCGTATTCTATGATCTGAATTTTTTTTAGGCAATCCAGCTCTGGGGACTCGGGCCCACTCGGAAGGCTTGGGCTATAGCACATGCAAATATGGAAATCAGACGGAATTCTAGTTTTTTGGCTGTAAAATGCAAAACAACGAGGAACGGTCATGGCGGGACGGCGAATGTGGTTCGGTAAGTCGTATGCTATGGCCAAAAAAAAATTTAGGCGATCCGGGTCTGGGGGCTCGGGCCCACTCTGAAGGCGTGGGCTATAGCGTATGAAAATTCGGGAATCAGACGGAATTCTAGTTTTTTTGCCTTAAAACGCAAACAAAACGTGGAACGGACATGGTGGGGCGGAGACTATAGTTCCTTAGGTCGTATTCTATGGGCTGAAATCCTTTTAGGCGATATGGGTCCGGGGGCTCGGGCCCACTCTGAAAGTATGGGCTATCGCACACAAAAATATGGGAATGAGGAACGGTTATGGCGGGGCGGCGACTATGGTTCCTTAGGCCGTATTCTATGGCCCGAAAAAATATTAGGCGATCGGGGTCCGGGGGCCTGGGCCCACTCGGAAGGCGTGGTCTATAGAACACGAAAATATGGGAATCGGGCGGAATTCTAGTTGTTTGGCCGTAAAACGCAGAAAAACTAGGAATGGTCATGGCGGGGCGGCGACTGTGGTTCCTTAGGTCGTATTCTATGGCCCAGAAATATTTTGGCGATCCGGGTCCGGGGGCTCGGTCCCACTCTGAAGGCGTGGGATAGCACACAAAAATATGGAAATCACGCGAAATTCTAGTTTTTTGGCCGTAAAACGCAAAAACACGAGGAACGGTCAAGGTAGAGCAGTAACTAAGGTTCATTAGGTTGTATTACATGGTCCGAAAACTTTTTAGGCGCTCGGGGTCCGGGGTCCTGGGCCCACTCGGAAGGCGTGGGCTATAGAACACAAAAATATGGGAATCAAGCGAAATTCTAGTCTTTTTGCCGTAAAATACAAAAAAACGAGGAACGGTCATGGCGAGGCGGAGACTATTGTTCCTTGGGTCATATTCTATCACCTGAATTTTTTTTAAGCGATTTGGGTTCGGGGGCTCGAGCCCACTCGGAAGGCGTGGGCTATAGCACACAAAAATATGGAAGTCGGGCGAAATTCTAGTTGTTTGGCCGTAAAACGCAAAAAAATGAGGAACAGTCATGGCGGGGCGATAACTATGGTTCCTTAGGTCGTATTTCATGGCCCGAAATTTTTTTATGCGATCAGGGTCAGGGGAGCCAGGGACCACTCGGAAGGCGTGGGCTATAGAACACGAAAATATGGTAATCGGGCAGAATTCTAGTTTTTTGGCCGTCGAATGCAAAAAAATGAGGAACTGTCATGGCAGGGTGGCGACTATTATTTCTTGGGTCGTATTCTAGGGCCCGAAAAGGGTTTAGGCTATCCGGGTCCGGGGGCTCGGGCCCACTCTGAAGGCGTGGGCTATACCACACAAATATATGGGAAATGGGCGAAATTCTAGGTTTTTGGACGTAAAACGCAAAAACACGAGGAACGGTCATGGCAGGGCGACGACTATGGTTCCTTAGGGCGTATTCTATGGCCCGAAAAACTTTTAGGCGATCCGGGTCCGGGGGCTCGGGCCCACTCTGAAGGCGTGGGCTATAGCACAAGAAATTATGAGAATCAGGCGGAATTCTAATTTTTTTCCCGTAAAATGCAAAACAACGAGGAACGATCATGGTGGGGCGGTAACTATGATTCCTTAGGTCATATTTCATGTCCCGGAAATTTTTAGGTGATTGGGGTCCGAAAGGCCCGGGCCCACTCGGAAGGCGTGGGCTATAGAACACAAAAATATGGGAATCAGGTAGAATTCTAGTCTTTTTGCTATAAAATGCAAAAAAACGAGGAACGGTCATGGCGGGGTGGTAACTATGGTTCCTTAGGTCGTATTTCATGGCCAGAAAAATATTTAGGCGATCGGGGTTCGGGTGGCCCGGTCCCACTCAGAAGGCTTGGGTTATTAGAACACGAAAATATGGGAATCGGGAGGAATTCTAGTTTTATGGCAGTAAAACGCAAAACAAACGAGGAATGTTCATGGAGGGGTGGCGACTATGGTTCCCTAGGTCGTATTCTATGGCCCGGAAAATTTTTAAGCGATCTGGGTTCGGGGGCTCGGTCCCAATCTGAAGGCGTGGGATATAGCACACAAAAATATGGGAATCGGGCGAAATTCTAGTTTTTTGGCCGCAAAATGCAAATAAACGAAGAACGGTCAAGGCAAGGCAGTAACTATGGTTCGTTAGGTCGTATTACATGCCCAAATAAATTTTAGGCGCTTGGGGTCCAGGCGCCCGGGCCCACTCGGAAGGCGTGGGCTATAGAACACAAAAATATGGGAATTAGGCGGAATTCTAGTCTTTTTGCCATAAAATGCAAAAAAATGAGGAACGTTCATGGCGGGGCGGAGACTATGGTTCCTTGGGTCATTTTCAATGACCCGAATTTTTTTAGGCGATCTGGGTCCGGGGGCTTGATCCCACTCGGAAGGCGTGGGCTATAGCACACGCAAATATGGGAATTGGGCGAAATTCTAGTTGTTTTGCAGTAAAACGCAAGAAAACGAGGAACAGTCATGGCAGGGTGGTAACTATGGTTCCTTAGGTCATATTTCTTGGCTCGAAAAGTTTTAGGCGATCGAGGTCCGGAGATCCCGGGACCACTCGGAAGGTGTGGGCTATAGAACACGAAAATATGGGAATCGAGTGGAAGTCTTGTTTTTGGGCGTAAAATGCAAAACAACGAGAAATGGTCATTGCGGGGCGGCGACTATGGTTCCTTAGGTCGTATTCAATGACCCAAAATATTTTTAGGCGATCTGGGTTCTGGATCTCGGGCTCACTCGGAAGGCGCTGGCTATAGCATACGAAAATATGGAAATCGGGCAGAATTCTAGTTTTTTGGCTGTAAAAAGCAAAAAAAATGAGGAACGGTCATGGAGGGGCGGCGACTATGGTTCCTTAGGCCGTATTCTATGGCCCGAAAAAATTTAAGGCGATCGGTGTCCGGGGGGTCGGTCCCACTCTGAAGATGTGGGCTATATCACACAAAAATATGGGAATCAAACGGAATTCTAGCTTATTGGTCGTATAATGCAAAAACACAAGGAACGGTCAAGACAGCATAGTAACTATGGTTCGTTACGTCGTATTTCATGTCCCGGAAAATTTTTACGCGCTCAGGGTCCGGGGGGTCGGGCCCACTCGGAAGGCGTGGGCTATAGAACACAAAAATATGGGAATCACGCGGAATTCAAGTCTTTTTGCCGCACAATGCAAAAAAATGAGGAACGGTCATGGAAGGGCGGAGACTATGGTTCCTTGGGTCGTATTCTATGACCCAAAATTTTTCTAGGCGATCTAGGTTCGGGGGCTCGGGCCCACTCGGAAGGCGTGGGATAGCACACGAAAATATGGGAGTCGGGCGAAATTCTAGTTTGTTGGCCGTAAAACGCAAAACAAATGAGGAACAGTCATGGCGGGGCGGTAACTATGGTTCCTTAAGTCGTATTTCATGGCCCGGAAAGTTTTTCGGCGATCTGGGTCCGGGGAGTCCGGGACCACTCAGAAGGCGTGGGCTATAGAACACGAAAATATGGGAATCGGGCGGAATTCTATTGTTTTGGCCGTAAAATGCAAAAAAAGAGGAACGGTCATGGTAGGGAGGCAACTATGGTTTCTTGGGTAGTTTTCTATGGCCTGAAAAATTTTTAGGCTATCCGAGTCCGGGGGCTCGGGCCCATTTTAAAGGCGTGGGCTATAGCACACGAAAATATGGGAATCGGGTGGAATTCTAGTTTTTTGGACGTAAAATGCAAAAACACGAGGAATGGTCATGGTGGGGCGGTGAGTATGGTTCCTTAAGGCATATTCTATGGCCCGAAAAACTTTTAGGCATTCCGGGTCCGGGGCTCGGTCCCACTCTGAAGGCGTGGGCTATAGCACACGAAAATATAAAAATCGGGCGGAATTCTAGTCTTTTGGCCGTAAAATGCAAAAACACGTAGAACAGTCATGGCAGGGCAGTAACTATGGTTCGTTTGTACATATTTAATGGCCTGGAAAATTTTTAGGTGCTCGGGGTCTGGTGGGCCGGGCCTAATCGGAAGGCGTGGGCTATAGCACATGAAAATATGGCAATCGGGCGGAATTCTTTATTTTTGGGCGTAAAACGCAAAACAACGAGGAATGGTCATGGAGGGGCGGCGACTATGGTGTCTTAGGTCGTATTCTATGACCCAAAAAGTTTTTAGACGATCTGGGTTCTGGGTCTCGGGCCCACTCGGAAGGTGTTGGCTATAGCACACGAAAATTTGGGAATCTAGCGGAATTCTAGTTTTTTGGCCGTAAAATGCAAAACCTAAGGAGCGGTCATGGAGGGGCACTAACTATGGTTCCTTAGGTCGTATTTCATGACCCGGAAAATTTTAAGGCGATCGGGGTTCGGGGGGCCCGGGACCACTCGGAAGGTGTGGGTAATAGAACACGAAAATATAAGAATCGGGCGTAATTCTAGTTTTTTGGTAGTAAAACGCAAAACAATGTAGGAATGGTTATGGAGGGGCGGCGACTATGGTTCCTTAGGTCGTATACTATGGCCCGAAAATTTTTTAAGCGATCCAGGTTCGGGGGCTTGGTCCCACTCTGAAGGCGTGGGATATATATAGCACACAAAAATATGGGAATCGGGCAGAATTCTAGTCTTTTGGCCGTAAAACGCAAAAACACGAGGAACGGTCATGGCGGGGAAGTAAATATCGTTCTTTAGGTTATATTTAATGGCCCAAAAAATTTTAAGGTGCTCGGGGTCTGGTGGGCCGGGCCCAATCGGAAGGCGTGGGCTATAGCACACGAAAATATGGGAATCGGGCGGAATTCTTGTTTTTTGGGTGTAAAAGGCAAATTAACGAGGAATAGTCATGGCGGGGCGGCGACTATGGTTCCTTCGGTCATATTCTATGACCCAAATTGTTTTTAGGCGATCTGGGTTCTGGGTCTCGGGCCCACTCGGAAGGCATTGTCTATAGTACACGAAAATATGGGAATCGGGCGGGAGTCTAGTTTTTTGTCCGTAAAACGAAAAAAAATGAGGAATGGTCATGGCGGGGCAACGACTATGGTTCCTTAGGCTGTATTCTATGGCCCGGAAAATTTTTAGGCGATCGGGGTCCGGGGGGCCCGGGCCCACTCGGAAGTGTGGGCTATAGAACACGAAAATATGGGAATCGGGCGGAATTCTAGTTGTTTGGCCGTAAAACGCAAAAAAAACTACGAATGGTCATGGCGGGGCAGCGACTACGGTTCCTTAGGTCGTATTCTATGGCCCAGAAAGTTTTTAGGCAATCTGGGTCCAAGGGCTCGGTCCCACTCAGAAGGCGTGGGCTATAGCACACAAAAATATGGGAATTAGGTGGAATTCTAGTTTTTTGGTCGTAAAACGCAAAAACACGAGGAACGGCAAAGGCAGGGCAGTAACTATGGTTCCTTAGGTCATATTTTATGGCCCGGAAAAATTTTAAGCGCTCGGGGTCTGGGGTCCGGGCCCACTCGGAAGGCGTGGGCTATAGAACACAAAAATATGGGAATCACGCGAAATTTTAGTCTTTTTGCTGTAAAACGCAAAAACACGAGGAACGGTCATGGCGGGGAAGTAAATATCGTTCTTTAGGTTATATTTAATGGCCCGGAAAATTTTAAGGTGCTCGGGGTCTGGTGGGCCGGGCCCAATCGGAAGGCGTGGGCTATAGCACACGAAAATATAGGAATCGGGCGGAATTCTTGTTTTTTTGGGTGTAAAAGGCAAGTTAATGAGGAATAGTCATGGCGGGGCGGCGACTATGGTTCCTTAGGTCATATTCTATGACCCAAATTCTTTTTAGGCGATTTGGGTTCTGGGTCTCGGGCCCACTCGGAAGGCGTTGTCTATAGCACACGAAAATATGGGAATCGGGCGGAAGTCTAGTTTTTTGGCCGTAAAACAAAAAGAAATGAGGAACGGTCATGGCGGGGGGACGACTATGGTTCCTTAGGCTGTATTCTATGGCCCGAAAAATTTTTAGGCGATCGGGGTCTGGGGGGCCCGAGCCCACTCGGAAGTGTGGGCTATAGAACATGAAAATATGGGAATCGGGCGGAATTCTAGTTGTTTGGCCGTAAAACGCAAAAAAACTAGGAATGGTCATGGCGGGGCAGTGACTACGGTTCCTTAGGTCGTATTCTATGGCCCAGAAAATTTTTAGGCAATCTGGGTCCAAGGGCTCGGTCCCACTCAGAAGGCGTGGGCTATAGCACACAAAAATATGGGAATCAGGTGGAATTCTAGTTTTTTGGTCGTAAAACGCAAAAACACGAGGAACGGCAAAGGCAGGGCAGTAACTATGGTTCGTTAGGTCATATTTTATGGCCCGGAAAAATTTTAAGCGCTCGGGGTCTGGGGCCCGGGCCCACTCGGAAGGCGTGGGCTATAGAACACAAAAATATGGGAATCACGCGGAATTCTAGTCTTTTTGCCGTAAAATGAAAAAACATGAGGAACGGTCATGGCTGGGAGAAGACTATGGTTTATTGGGTTGTATTCTATGACCCGAACTATTTTTAGGCGATATGGGTCCGGGGGCTCGGGCCCACTCGGAAGGCGTGGGCTATAGCACACGTAAATATGGGAGTCGGGCGGAATTCTTGTTTTTTGGGCGTAAAAGGCAAATTAACGAGGAATAGTCATGGCGGGGCGGCGACTATGGTTCCTTAGGTCATATTCTATGACCCAAATTATTTTTAGGCAATCTGGGTTCTGGGTCTCGGGCCCACTCGGAAGGCGTTGTCTATAGCACACGAAAATATGGGAATCGGGCGGAAGTCTAGTTTTTTGGCCGTAAAACGAAAAAAAATGAGGAACGGTCATGGCGGGGCGACGACTATGGTTCCTTAGGCTGTATTATATGGCCCAAAAAATTTTTAGGCGATCGGGGTCCGGGGGGCCCGGGCCCACTCGGAAGTGTGGGCTATAGAACACGAAAATATGGGAATCGAGCGGAATTCTAGTTGTTTGGCCGTAAAACGCAAAAAAACTAGGAATGGTCATGGCGGGGCAGCGACTACGGTTCCTTAGGTCGTATTCTATGGCCCAGAAAATTTTTAGGCAATCTGGGTCCAAGGGCTCGGTCCCACTCAGAAGGCGTGGGCTATAGCACACAAAAATATGGGAATCAGATGGAATTCTAGTTTTTTGGTCGTAAAACGCAAAAACACGAGGAACGGCAAAGGCAGGGCAGTAACTATGGTTCGTTAGGTCATATTTTATGGCCCGAAAAAATTTTAAGCGCTCGGGGTCTGGGGCCCGGGCCCACTCGGAAGGCGTGGGCTATAGAACACAAAAATATAGGAATCACGCGGAATTCTAGTCTTTTTGCCGTAAAATGCAAAAAAACATGAGGAACGGTCATGGCTGGGAGAAGACTATGGTTTATTGGGTTGTATTCCATGACCCGAACTATTTTTAGGTAATCTGGGTCCGGGGGCTCGGGCCCACTCGGAAGGCGTGGGCTATAGCACACGAAAATATGGGAGTCGGGCGAAATTCTAGTGGTTTGGCCGTAAAATGCAAAACAACTAGGAACAGTCATGGCGAGGCGGTAACTATGGTTCCTTAGGTCATATTTCATGGCCCGGAAATTTTTTCGCCGATCGGGGTCCGGGGAGCCCGGGACCATTCGGAAGGCGTGGGCTATAGAACACGAAAATATTGGAATCGGGCGGAATTCTAGTTTCTTGGACGGAAAACGCAAAAACCAGAGGAACGGTCATGACGAGGCGGCGACTATGGTTCCTTACGGCGTATTCTATGACTCAAAAAGTATTTGGCCGTAAAATGCAAACGAATGAGGAACGGTTATGGCGGGGCGGCGACTATGGTTCCTTAGGCCGTATTCTATGGCCCGAAAAAATGTTAGGCGATCGGGGTCCGGGGGCCTGGGCCCACTCGGAAGGCGTGGGATATAGAACACAAAAATATGGGAATCGGGCGGAATTCTAGTTGTTTGGCCGTAAAACGCAGAAAAACTAGGAATGGTCATGGCGGGGTGGCGACTATGGTTCCTTAGGTCGTATTCTATAGCCCAGAAATTTTTTTGGTGATCCGGGTCCGGGGGCTCGGTCCCACTCTGAAGGCGTGGGATAGCACACAAAAATATGGGAATCACGCGGAATTCTAGTTTTTTGGCCGTAAAACGCAAAAACACGAGGAACAGTCAAGGTAGAGCAGTAACTATGGTTCATTAGGTTGTATTACATGGTCCGAAAACTTTTTAGGCGCTCGGGGTCCGGGGTCCTGGGCCCACTCGGAAGGCGTGGGCTATAGAACACAAAAATATGGGAATCAAGCGGAATTCTAGTCTTTTTGCCGTAAAATGCAAAAAAATGAGGAACGGTCATGGCGAGGCGGAGACTATGGTTCCTTGGGTCGTATTCTATCACCTGAATTTTTTTTAGGCGATTTGGGTTCGGGGGCTCGAGCCCACTCGGAAGGCGTGGGCTATAGCACACGAAAATATGGGAGTCGGGCGAAATTCTAGTGGTTTGGCCGTAAAATGCAAAAAAACGAGGAACAATCATGGCGGGGCGATAACTATGGTTCCTTAGGTCGTATTTCATGGCCCGAAAAACTTTTAGGCGATCCAGATCCGGGAGGCCCGAGCCCACGCTGAAAGCGTGGGCTATATCACACAAAAATATGGGAATCGGGCGGAATTCTACTTTTTTGGCCGTGAATGCAAAAAAACAAGGAACGGTCATGGCGTGGCGGTGACTATTGTTTCTTGGGTCGTATTCTATGGCCCGAAAAAGGTTTAGGCTATCCGGGTCCGGGGGCTCGGGCCCACTCTTAAGGCGTGGGCTATAGCACACGAAAATATGAGAATCGGGCAGAATTCTAGTTTTTTGACTATAAAACGCAAAAACATGAGGAACGGTCATGGCGGGGCGACGACTATGGTTCCTTAGGGAGTATTCTATGGCCTGAAAAACTTTTAGGCGATCCGGGTCCGGGGGCTCGGGCCCACTCTGAAGGCGTGGGCTATAGCACAAGAAATTATGAGAATCAGGCGAAATTCTAGTTTTTTTGCCGTAAAATGCAAAACAACGAGGAACGATCATGGTGGGGCGGTAACTATGGTTCCTTAGGTCATATTTCATGTCCCGGAAATTTTTAGGTGATTGGGGTCCGAAAGGCCTGGGCCCACTCGGAAGGCATGGGCTATAGAACACAAAAATATGGGAATTAGGTAGAATTCTAGTCTTTCTGCCATAAAATGCAAAAAATCGAGGAACGGTCATGGCGGGGTGGTAACTATGGTTCCTTAGGTCGTATTTCATGGCCAGAAAAATATTTAGGCGATCGGGGTTCGGGGGGCCCGGTCCCACTCAGAAGGCGTGGGTTATTAGAACACGAAAATATGGGAATCGGGAGGAATTCTAGTTTTATGGCAGTAAAACGCAAAACAAACGAGGAATGGTCATGGCGGGGCGGCTACTATGGTTCCCTAGGTCGTATTCTATGGTCCGGAAAATTTTTAAGCGATCCGAGTTCGGGGGCTCGGTCCCACTCTGAAGGCGTGGGCTATAGCACACAAAAATATGGGAATCGGGCGAAATTCTAGTTTTTTGGCCGTAAAATGCAAGAAAACGAAGAACGGTCAAGGCAAGGCAGTAACTATGGTTCGTTAGGTCGTATTACATGTCCCAAATAAATTTTAGGCGCTTGGGGTCCAGACGCCCGGGCCCACTCGGAAGGTGTGGGCTATAGAACACAAAAATATGGGAATCAGGCGGAATTCTAGTCTTTTTGCCATAAAATGCAAAAAAATGAGGAACGTTCATGGCGGGGTGGAGACTATGGTTCCTTGGGTCATTTTCAATGACCCGATTTTTTTTAGGCGATCTGGGTCCGGGGGCTTGATCCCACTCGGAAGGCTTGGGCTATAGCACACGCAAATATGGGAATTGGGCGATATTCTAGTTTTTTCGCCGTAAAACGCAAGAAAACGAGGAACAGTCATGGCAGGGCGGTAACTATGGTTCCTTAGGTCGTATTTCTTGGCTCGAAAAGTTTTAGGCGATCGAGGTCCGGAGAGCCCGGGACCACTCGGAAGGTGTGGGCTATAGAACACGAAAATATGGGAATCGGGCGGAATTCTTATTTTTTGGGCATAAAATGCAAAACAACGAGAAATGGTCATTGCGGGGCGGCGACTATGGTTCCTTAGGTCGTATTCAATGACCCAAAATATTTTTAGGCGATCTGGGTTCTGGATCTCGGGCTCACTCGGAAGGCGCTGGCTATAGCATACGAAAATATGGAAATCGGGCAGAATTCTAGTTTTTTGGCTGTAAAAAGCAAAAAAAATGAGGAACGGTCATGGAGGGGCTGGGGCCCACTCGGAAGGCGTGGGCTATAGCACACAAAAATATGGGAATCGGGCGGAATTCTAGTTTTTTGGCAGTAAAACATTAAAACACGAGGAGAAGTCATGATGGGAAGGTGACTATGGTTCCTTAGGTCGTATTCGATGGCCCAGAAATATTTTTAGTGATCCGGGACTGGGGGCCCGGGCCCACTCGGAATGAGTGGGCTATAGCACACAAAAATATGGGAATCGGGTAAAATTCTAGTTTTTTGGCCGTAAAACGCAAACAAACGAGGAACGGTCATGGCAGGGCGGTCACTATTGTTCCTTAGGAAGTATTGAATGGCCCGAAAAACTTTTAGGCGATACGGGTCCGGGGGCTCGGGCCCACTCTGAAGGCGTGGGCTATAGCACACGAAAATATTTGAATCGGGCGAAATTCTAGTTTTTTGGCCTTAAAAAGCAAACACACGAGGAATGGTCATGGCGGGGTGGTAACTATGGTTTGTTAGGTGATATTTTATGGCCCAAAAACTTTTTAAGCGCTCGGGGTCTGGGGGCGGGCCCACTCAGGAGGCGTGGGCTATAGCACACGAAAATATGGGAAATCGGGTGGAATTCTAGTTTTTTGGCTGCAAAACGCAATAAAAAGGAGGAACGGTCATGGCAGGGTAGTAACTATGGTCCTCTAGGTCGTATTTAATCGCCCGGAAAATTTTTAGGCGCTCGGGGTCCAGGGGGCCTGGGCCCACTCAGAAGACCACACAAAAATATGGGAATCGGGCGGAATTCTAGTTTTTTGGCCGTAAAACGCAAAAAAAACAAGGAACGGTCATGGTGGGATGGCGACTATGGTTCCATAAGTCGTATTCTATGACCCAAAAAATATTTAGGCGATATGGGTTCGGGGGCACAGGCCCACTCGGGAGGCGTGGCCTATAGCACACGAAAATATGGGAATCGGGCGGAATTCTAGTTATTGGGCCGTAAAACGCAAACAAATAATGAACGGTCATCGAGGGGTGGTCACTATTGTTCCTTAGGTCGTATTTCATGGCCCGAATAATGTTTAGGCGATCCAGGTCCGGGAGGCCCAGGCTCACTCTGAAAGTGTGGGCTATATCACACAAAAATATGGGAATCGGGCGGAATTCTACTTTTTTGGCCGTAAAATGCAAAAAAACAAGGAACGGTCATGGCGTGGCGGTGTCTATGGTTCCTTAGACGATCCAGGTCCGGGGCCTCGGGCCCACTTAGAAGGGGTGGGCTATAGCATACGAAAATATGGGAATCGGGCAGAATTCTAATTTTTTGACTGTAAAACGCAAAAAAAAAAAAGAGGAACGGTCATAGGAGGGCGGTAATTATGTTTCGTTAGGTCGTATTTCATGGCACGGAAAATTTTTAGGCTCTCGGGGTCAGGGGGGCCTAGGCCCACTGGGAAGACGTGGGCTATAACACACGAAAATATGGGAATCGGTAGGAATTCTAGTTTATTGGCCGTAAAACGCAAAAATAAATGAGGAACGGTCATGGCAGGGCGGCGATTATTATTCCTCAGGTCATATTCTATGACCCAAAAATATTTTAGGCGATATGGGTTCAGGGGCTCAAGCCCACTCGGAAGGCGTGGGCTATAGCACACGAAAATATGGGAATCGGGCAGAATTCTAGTTTTTTGGCCGTAAAACGCAAAAACACGAGGAACGGTCATGGCGGGGTAGTAACTATGCATAGTTAGGTCATAGTTTATGGCCCGTAAACTTTTTAGGCGCTCGTGGTCCGGGACCACTCGGAAGGCGTGGGTCATAGAACACTAAAATATGGGAATCATGCGGAATTTTAGTTTTTTGGCCGTAATACGCAAAAGAACTAAGAACGGTCATGACGGGGCCACGACTATGGTTCCTTAGGTCGTATTTCATGGCCCGAAATATTTTTAGGCGATCATGGTCTGGGGACTCGGGCCCACTCTGAAGGCGTGGGCTATTATAGCACACAAAAATTTGGGGATCGGGCAGAATTCTAGTTTTTTGACAGTAAAATGCCAAAAAATGAGGAACGGTCATGGAGGGGCGGTCACTATTATTCTTTAGGTCGTATTTCATTTCCCTGAAATATTTAGGCGTTCGGGGTCCGGGGGGCCCGGGCCTACTCGGAAGTCGTGGGCTATAGAACACGAAAATATGGAAATCGGGCAAAATTCTAGTTTTTTGGCAGTAAAACACAAAACAAACGAGGAACAGTCATGGTAGGGCGGCGATTATGATTCCTTGGGTCGTATTCTATGGCCCGAAAGTTTTTTAGGCGATCCGGGTTCAGGGGCGGTAACTATGGTTATAGGAGGGCGGTAACTATGGTTCGTTAGGTCGTATTTCATGGCACGGAAAATTTTTAGGCGCTCGGGGTCTGGGGGCCTAGGCCCACTCGGAAGACGTGGGCTATAGCACACGAAAATATGGGAATCGGTAGGAATTCTAGTTTTTTGGCCGTAAAACGCAAAAACAAATGAGGAACGGTTATGGCAGGGCGGCGACTATGATTCCTCAGGTCGTATTCTATGACCCAAAAGTATTTTAGGCGATATGGGTTTAGGGGCTCAAGCCCACTCGGAAGGCGTGGGCTATAGCACACGAAAATATGGGAATCAGGCGGAATTCTAGTTTTTTGGCCGTAAAACGCTATAACACGAGGAACGGTCATGGCGGGGTGGTAACTATGGATCGTTAGGTCGTATTTTATGCCCTGGAAACTTTTTAGGCGCTCGTAGTCCGGGGGGTACGGGACCACTCGGAAGGCGTGGGTCATAGAACACAAAAATATGGGAATCATGCGGAATTTTAGTTTTTTGGCCATAATACGCAAAAGAACTAAGAACGGTCATGACGGGGCCACGACTATGGTTCCTTAGGTCGTATTTCATGGCCCGAAATTTTTTTAGGTGATCCGAGTCCGGGGGCTCGGGCTTACTCTGAAGGCGTGGGCTATAAGCACACGAAAATATGGAAATCGGGCTGAATTCTAGGTTTTTGGCCGTAAAAGGCAAAAACACGAGGAACGGTTATGGCGGGATGGTAACTATGGTTCGTTAGGTCATATTTCATGGCCAGGAAAATTTTTAGGCGCTCGGGGTCCGGGCCCAATCGGAAGATGTGTGCTATAGCACAAGAAAATATGGGAATCAGGCGGAATTCTAGTTTTTTGGCCGTAAAACGCAAAAAAAATGAGGAACGGTCATGGAGGGGGGGCGACTATGGTTCCTTAGGTTGTATTATATGACCCAAAAGATTTGTAGGCGATTAGGGTTCGGCGGCTCGGGCCCACTCGGAAGGCGTGGGACGTAGCACACGAAAATATGGGAATCGGGAGGAATTCTAGTTTTTTGGCCGTAAAACGCAAAAAAAGAGGAACGGTCATGGCAGGGCAGTAACACTGGTTCCTTAAGTCGTATTTCATGGCCCAAAATTTTTTTAGGCAATCGAGGTCCGTGGGGATCTGGCCTACTTGGAAGGCGTGGGCTATGCACACGAAAATATGAGCATTTGACGAAAATCTAGTTTTTATTCCATCAAACGCAAAATAATGAGGAACAGTCATGGCGAGGGCGACTATGGTTCCTTAGGTCGTATTCTATGGCCCGACAAAATTTTAGGCGATCCGGGTCTGGGGGCTGAACCCACTTCGAAGGCATGGTATAGGACACGAAAATATGGGAATCGGGCAGAATTCTAGTTTTTTGGCCGTAAAACGCAAAAACACGAGGAACGGTCATGGCGGGGTAGTAACTATGCATAGTTAGGTCATAGTTTATGGCCCGTAAACATTTTAGGCGCTCGTGGTCCGGGGGGTCCGGGACCACTCGGAAGGCGTGGGTCATAGAACACTAAAATATGGGAATCATGCGGAATTTTAGTTTTTTGGCCGTAATACGCAAAAGAACAAAGAACGGTCATGGCGGGGCCATGAATATGGTTCCTTAGGTCGTATTTCATGGCCCAAAATTTTTTTAGGAGATCATGGTCTGGGGACTCGGGCCCACTCTGAAGGCGTGGGCTATTATAGCACACAAAAATTTGGGGATCGGGCAGAATTCTAGTTTTTTGACAGTAAAATGCCAAAAAATGAGGAACGGTCATGGAGGGGCGGTCACTATTATTCCTTAGGTCGTATTTCATTTCCCTTAAATATTTAGGCGTTCGGTGTCCGGGGGGCCCGGGCCTACTCGGAAGTCGTGGGCTATAGAACACGAAAATATGGAAATCGGGCAAAATTCTAGTTTTTTGGCAGTAAAACACAAAACAAACGAGGAACAGTCATGGCGGGGCGGCGATTATGATTCCTTGGGTCGTATTCTATGGCCCGAAAGTTTTTTAGGCAATCCGGGTTCAGGGGCGATAACTATGGTTATAGGAGGGCGGTAACTATGGTTCGTTAGGTCGTATTTCATGGCACGGAAAATTTTTAGGCGCTCGGGGTCTGGGGGCCTAGGCCCACTCGGAAAACGTGGGCTATAGCACACGAAAATATGAGAATCGGTAGGAATTCTAGTTTTTTGGTTGTAAAACGCAAAAACAAATGAGGAACGGTTATGGCAGGGCGGCAACTATGATTCCTCAGGTCGTATTCTATGACCCAAAAGTATTTTAGGCGATATGGGTTCAGGGGCTCAAGCCCACTCGGAAGGCGTGGGCTATAGCACACGAAAATATGGGAATCATGCGGAATTTTAGTTTTTTGGCCGTAATACGCAAAAGAACTAAGAACGGTCATGACGGGGCCACGACTATGGTTCCTTAGGTCGTATTTCATGGCCCGAAATATTTTTAGGCGATCAGGGTCTGGGGACTCGGGCCCACTCTGAAGGCGTGGGCTATAGCACACAAAAATTTGGGAATCGGGCGGAATTCTAGTTTTTTGACCGTAAAATGCCAAAAAACGAGGAACGGTCATGGCGGGGCGGTCACTATTGTTCCTTAGGTTGTATTTCATTTCCCTAAAAACTCTTAGGCATTCGGAGTCCGGGGGTCCCACTCGGAAGGTGTTGATTATAGCACACGAAAATATGGGAATCGAACGGAATTCTGGTTTTTTGGCCGTAAAATGCAAAACAAATGAGGGACGGTCATGGAGGGCCGGAGACTATGGTTCCTTAGGTCGTATTCTATGACCCAAACATTTTTAGGCGATCTGGGTTCGGGGGTTCGGGCCTACTCGGAAGGAGTGGGCTATAGCACACGAAAATATGGGAATCAAGCGGAATTCTAGTTTTTTTGGCCATAAAACGCAAAAAAAGAGGAACGGTCATGGCGGGGCGGTAACACTGGTTCCTTAGGTCGTATTTCATGGCCCGGAAAATTTTTAGGTGATCGGGGTCCGGTTATGGGAATTTGGCGGAATTCTAGCTTTTATTCCATCAAACGCAAAATAATGAGGAACGATCATGGCGGGGAGGCTACTATGGTTCCTTAGGTCATATTCTATGGCCCGACAAAATTTTAGGTGATCCGGGTCTGGGGGCTTTGGCCCACTAGGAAGGTTTTGGCTATAGCACACGAAAATATGGAAATCGGGCGGAATTTTAGCTTTTTGGTCGTAAAGGGCAAGAACAAAAGGAGGAACAGTCATGGCGAGGCGGTGACTATGGTTCCTTAGGTCGTATTTATTGACCCGAATTTTTTTTAGGCGATCCGGGTTGAGGGGCTCGGGCCCATTCGGAAGGCATGGGCTATAAGCACATTAAAATTTGGGAATCGGGCGGAATTCTAATTTTTTGGCCGTAAAACAAAAAAAGACGTGGAACAGTCATGGCGGGGTGGTAACTATGGTTCGTTAGGTCGTATTTTATGGCCCGGAAACTTTTTAGGCGCTCAGGGTCCGGGGGGTCGGGCCGACTAGGAAGGTTTTGGCTATAGCACACGAAAATATGGAAATCGAGCGGAATTTTAGCTTTTTGGTCGTAAAAGGCAAGAACAAAAGGAGGAACGGTCATGGCGAGGCGGCGACTATGGTTCCTTAGGTCGTATTCTATGACCCGAAATTCTTTTAGGCGATCCGGGTTCAGGGACTCGGGCCCATTCGGAAGGCATAGGCTCGGGTCTGGGGGTTCGGGCTCGGGCACACGAAAATATGGGAATAGGGCGGAATTCTAGTTTTTTGGCCGTAAAACGAAAAAACACGTGGAACAGTCATGGCGGGGTGGTAACTATGGTTCGTTAGGTCGTATTTTATTGCCCGGAAACTTTTTAGGCGCTCAGGGTCCGGGGGGTCGGGCCCACTAGGAAGATTTTGGCTATAGCACACGAAAATATGGAAATCGGGCGGAATTTTAGCTTTTTAGTCATAAAAGGCAAGAACAAACGGAGGAACGGTCATGGCGAGGCGACGACTATGGTTCCTTAGGTCGTATTCTATGACCCGAAATTTTTTTAGGCGATTCGGGTTCAGGGGCTCGGGCCCATTCGGAAGGCGTGGGCTATAAGCACACTAAAATTTGGGAATCGGGCGGAATTCTAATTTTTTGGCCGTAAAACGCAAAAACACGAGGAACGGTCATGGCGGGGTGGTAACTATGGTTCGTTATGTCGTATTTTAAGCCCCGGGTACTTTTTAGGCGCTCGAGGTCCTGGGGACGGGCCCACTCACAAGGTGTTGGTATAGCATACGAAAATATGGGAATCAGGCAGAATTCTAGTTTTTTGGCCGCAAAACGCAAAAAATGATGAACGGTCATGGCGGGGCGGTCACTATTGTTCCTTTGATCGTATTGCATGGCCCGGAAAACATATAGGCAATCCGGGTCTGGGGGATCGGACCCTCTCTGAAAGCGTGGGCGCACACAAAAATATGGGAATCGGGCGGAATTCTAATTTTTTGGCCGTAAAACGCAAAAACATGAGGAACAGTCATGGCCGGACGATAACTATGGTTCCTTAGGTCATATTTGATGGCCCGAAATTTTTTTAGGCAATCGAGGTCCGGGGGGCTCGTGCCCACTCAGAAGGCGTGGGCTATAGAACACGAAAATATGGGAATCAGTCGGAATTCTAGTTTTTTGACCGTAAAATGCAAAACAACGAGGAACGGTCATGGCGGGGCGACGACTATGATTTAAAATTTTTTAGGCGATACGGGTCCGGGGGCTCGGGCCCACTCTGAAGGTGTGGGCTATAAGCACACGAAAATATGGGAATCAGGCGGAATTCTAGTTTTTTGGCCGCAAAACGCAAAAACAGGAGGAACGGTCATGGCGGGATGGTAAACATGGTTCGTTAGGTCATATTTCATGGCCCGAAATATTTTTAGGCGCTCAGGGTCCGGGGGTCCGAGCCCAATCGGATGACGTGGGCTATAACACACGAAAATATGGGAATCAGGTGGAATTCTAGTTTTTTGGCCGTAAAATGCAAAACAAAAGAGGAACGGTCATGGCGGGGCGGTGACACTGGTTCCTTAGGTCGTATTTCATGGCCCGGAAAACCTTTAGGCGATCGGGGTCCGGGGGGACCGGGCCCACTCGAAAGGCGTAGGCTATAGCACACGCAAATTTGGAAATTTGGCGGAATTCTAGTTTTATTCCATCAAATGCAAAATAATGAGGAACGATCATGGTGGGGAGGAGACTCGGGTTCCTTAGGGTCTTATTCTATGGCCCGAATTTGTTATAGGGGATCCGGGTCTGGGAGCTCGGGCCCACTCTGAAGGCGTGGGCTATAGCACATGAAAATATGGGAATCGGGTGGATTCTTGTTTTTTGGCCGTAAAACGCAAAAACAAGAGGAACGGTCATGGTGGGGTGGTAACTATGGCTCGATAGGTCGTATTCTATTTCCCAAAAACTTTTTAGGCGCTCGGGGTACGGAGGGACGGGCCCACTAGGAAGGTGTTGGCTATAGCACACGAAAATATGGGAATCGGGCGGAATTTTAGTTTTTTGGTCATAAAAGGCAAGAACAAAAGGAGGAACGGTCATGGAGAGGCAGCGAATATGGTTCCTTAGGTCGTATTCTATGACCCGAAAATCTTTTAGGCGATCCGGGTTGAGGGGCTCTAGCCCGCTCGAAAGGCGTGGGCCATAAGCACATGAAAATATGGGAATCAGGCGGAATTCTAGTTTTTTGGCCGTAAAATGTAAAAACACGAGGAACGTTCATGGAGGGGTGGTAAATACGGTTCGTTAGGTCATATTTTATGGCCTGGAAACTTTTTAGGTGCTCGAGGTCCGGGCCCACTCGGAAGGTGTTGGCTATAGCACACGAAAATATGGGAATCGGGCGGAATTCTAGTTTTTTTGCCGTAAAACGCAAAAATACGAGGGACGGTCATGGCGGGCCGGCGACTATGGTTCCTTAGGTCCTATTCTATGACCCAAATTTTTTTTAGGTGATCTGGGTTCGGGGACTCGGGCCCACTCCGAAGGCGTGGGATATAGCACACGAAAATATGGGAATCGGGCGGAATTCTAGTTTTTTGGCCGTAGAACGAAACAAAAGAGGAACGATCATGGCAGGGCTGTAACACTAGTTCCTTAAGTCGTATTTCATGGCCCGAAATTTTTTTAGGCGATAGAGGTCCGGGGGGATCGGGCCCACTCGGAAGGCGTGGGCTATAGCATATGAAAATATGGGCATTTGGCGGAATTCTAATTTTTATTCCATCAAACGCAAATAATGAGGAACGGTCATGGCGGGGGCGGCTATGGTTCCTTAGGTCGTATTCTATGGCCCGAAAATATGTGAATCAGGCAGAATTTTAGTGTTTTGGCCGTAAAGCACAAAAACACGAAGAACGATCATGGCGGGGTGGTAATTATGGTTCATTAGGCCCACTAGGAAGGTGTTGGCTATAGCACACCGAAATATGGGGATCGGGCGGAATTTTAGTTTTTTGGTCGTAAAAGGAAAAAACAAAACGAGGAACGGTCATGGCGAGGCGGCGACTATGGTTACTTAGGTCGTATTCTATGACCCAAAATTTTATTAGGCGATCCGGGTTCGAGGACTCGGACCCACTCGGAAGGCGTGGGCTATAAGCACACAAAAATATGGGAATCGAGGATAATTCTAGTGTTTTAGCCGTAAAATGCAGAAACACGAGGAACGGTCATGGAGGGGTGGTAACTATGGTTCGTTAGGCCGGATTTTAAGGCCCAGGAAATTTTTAGGCGCTCGGGGTCCGGGAAGCCCCGGACGAGTAGGAAGGCGTGGGCCATAGAACTCGAAAATATGGGGAATCGGGTAGAATTTTAGTTTTTTTGCCGTAAAACGCAAAAAAACGAGGAACGGTCTTGGCGGCGCTGCGACTATGGTTCTTTAGTTCGTATTTCATTGCCCGAAAATTTTTTAGCCTTACTCGGAAGGCGTGGGCTATAGCACACGAAAATAGGGGAATTGGGCGGAATTCTAGTTTTTTGGCCGTAAAATGCAAAATATCGAGGAACGGTCATGGCGAGGCGGCGACTATGGTTCCATAGGACGTATTCTATGACCCAAAATATTTTTAGGAGATCTGGGTTAGGGGGATCGGGCCCACTCGGAAGGCATGGGCTATAGAACACGAAAATATGGGAATCAAGCGAAATTATAATTTTTTAGCCGTAAAACGCAAAAATGAGGAACGGTCATGGCGGGGAGGTAACACTGGTTCCTTAGGTCATATTTCATGACTCGGAAAATTTTTAGGCGATCGGGGTCCGGGGGACCGGGCCCACTCGGAAGGCGTGGGCTATATAGGACACGAAAATATGGGAATTTAGCGAAATTCTAGTTTTTATTCCATCAAACGCAAAATAATGAGGAACGGTCATGGCGGGGAGGCGACTATGGTTCCTTAGGTCGTATTCTATGGCCCGACAAAATTTTAGGCGATCCGGGTCTGGGGGGTCGGGCCCACTCCAAAGGCGTGGGCTATATTACACGAAAATATAGGAATCGAGCTAAATTCTAGATTTTTGGCCGTAAAACGCAAAAACACGTGGAATAGTCATGGCGGGGTGGTAACTATGGTTCATTAGGTCGTATTTTATGGCCCAGAAACTTTTTAGGCGCTCAGGGTCCGTGGGCCGGGCCCACTAGGAAGGTGTTGGCTATAGCACACGAAAATATGGGAATCGGGCGGAATTTTAGTTTTTTGGTTATAAAAGGAAAAAACAAAACGAGGAACGGTCATAGCGAGGCTGCGACTATGGTTACTTAGGTCGTATTCTATGACTTGAAAATCTGTTAGGCAATACGGGTTCAGGGGCTCAGGCCCACTCGGAAGGCGTGGGCCATAAGCACATGAAAATATGGGAATCAGGCGGAATTCTAGTTTTTTGGCCGTAAAACGCAAAAACACGAGGAACGGTCATGGCGGGGTGGTAAATACGGTTCATTAGGTCGTATTTTATGGCCTGGGAACTTTTTAGGTGCTCGGGGTCCGGGGGCCGGGCCCACTCGGAAGGTGTTGGCTATAGCATACGAAAATATGGGAATCATGCGGAATTCTAATTTTTTGGCCGTAAAACGCAAAAACTCGAGGAACAGTCATGGCGGTGTGATAACTTTGGTTCCTTAGGTCGTATTCTATGACCCAAAACTTTTTTAGGCAATCAAGGTCTGGGGCCCCCGGGCCCACTCGGAAGGCGTGGGCTATAGAACACGAAAAATATGGGAATCTGGCGGAATTCTAGTTTTTTGGCCGTAAAATGCAAAAACACGAGGAACGGTCATGGCGGGGCGACGACTATGGTCGAAATATTTTTAGGCGATCCGAGTCCGGGGGCTCGGGCTTACTCTGAAGGCATGGGCTATAAGCACACGAAAATATGGAAATCGGGCGGAATTCTAGGTTTTTGGCCGTAAAAGGTAAAAACACGAGGAACGGTTATGGCGGGATGGTAACTATGGTTCGTTAGGTCATATTTCATGGCCAGGAAAATTTTTAGGCGCTCGGGGTCCGGGCCCAATCGGAAGATGTGTGCTATAGCACAAGAAAATATGGGAATCGGGCGGAATTCTAGTTTTTTAGCCGTAAAACGCAAAAACAAATGAGGAACGGTCATGGCGGGGGGGCGACTATGGTTCCTTAGGTTGTATTATATGACCCAAAATATTTGTAGGCGATTAGGGTTCGGCGGCTCTGGCCCACTCGGAAGGCGTGGGACATAGCACACGAAAATATGGGAATCGGGAGGAATTCTAGTTTTTTGGCCGTAAAACGCAAAAGAAGAGGAACGGTCATGGCAGGGCGGTAACACTGGTTCCTTAAGTCGTATTTCCTGGCCCAAAATTTTTTTAGGCGATCGAGGTCCGTGGGGATCTGGCCTACTCGGAAGGCGTGGGCTATAGCATACGAAAATATGGGCATTTGACGAAAATCTATTTTTTATTCCATCAATCGCAAAATAATGAGGAACAGTCATGGCGGGGGCGACTATGGTTCCTTAGGTCGTATTCTATGGCCCGACAAAATTTTAGGCGATCCGGGTCTGGGGGCTGAGCCCACTCCGAAGGCGTGGTATAGCACACGAAAATATGGGAATCAGGCAGAATTCTAGTTTTTTGGCCGTAAAACGCAAAAACACGAGGAACGGTCATGGCGGGGTGGTAATTATGGTTCGTTAGGTCCTATTTTATGTCCCGGAAACTTTTTAGGTCCTCGGGTTCCGTGGGGCGGGGCCCACTAGGAAGGTGTTGGCTATAGCTCACGGATATATGGGAATCGGGCGGAATTTTAGTTTTTGGGTCGTAAAGGATAAAACAAAACGAGGAACGGTCATGGCGAGACGGCGACTATTGTTACTTAGGTCGTATTCTATGACCCGAAAATATTGTAGGCGATCCGGGTTCGAGGGCTCAGGCCCACTCGAACGCGTGGGCTATAACCACACAAAAATATGGGAATCTGGCAGAATTTTAGTTTTTTGGCCGTAAAACAAAAAAACACGAGGAATGGTCATGGATGGGAGGTAACAATGGTTCGTTAGGTCGTATTTTATGGCCCGAAAACTTTTTAGGCGCTCGGGGTCCGAGGGGGCCCGAGACCAGTCGGAAGGTGTGGGCCATAGAACACGAAAATATGGGAATCGGGTAGAATTTTAGTTTTTTGGCCGTAAAACGCAAAAAAACAAAGAACAGTCATGGCGGGGCAGCGACTATAGTTCCTTAGTTCGTGTTTCATGGCCTGAATATTTTTTATGCGATCCGGTTCAGGGGACTCGGGCCCACTCAGAAGGCGTGGGCTATAGCACACGAAAATATGGGAATCGGGCGGAATTCTAATTTTTTGGCCGTCAAACGCAAAATAATGAGGAACGGTCATGGCGGGGAGGCGACTATGGCTCCTTAGGTCGTATTGTATGGCCCGACAAAATTTTAGGCGATCCGGGTCTGGGGGCTCGGGCCCACTCCAAAGGCGTGGGATATAGCACACGAAAATATGGGAATCGAGCGGAATTCTAGTTTTTTGGCCGTAAAACGCAAAAATACGTGGAACAGTCATGGCAAGATGGTAACTATGGTTTATTAGGTCGTATTTTATGGCCCAAAAACTTTTTAGGTGCTCAGGGTCTGGGGGGAGGGGCCCACTAGGAAGGTGTTGGCTATAGCACAAGAAAATATGGGAATCGGGCGGAATTTTAGTTTTTTGGTCGTAAAAGGCTAGAACAAATAGAGGAACGGTCATGGCGAGGCGGTGACTATATTTCCTTAGGTCGTATTCTATGACCCGAAAATCTTTTAGGCGATACGTGTTCAGGGGCTCGGGCCCACTCGGAAGGCGTGGGCCATAAGCACACGAAAATATGGGAATCAGGCGGAATTCTAGTTTTTTGCCGTAAAACGAAAAATCACGAGGAACGGTCATGGTGGGGTAGTAACTATGGTTTGTTAGGTCGTATTTTATGGCCCGGGTACTTGTTAGGCGCTCATGGTCCAGGGGGCCGGGCCCACTCGGAAGGTGTTGGCTATAGCACCGAAAAAATATGGGAATCGGGAGGAATTCTAGTTTTTTAGTTGTAAAACGCCAAATACAAGGAACGGTCATGGCGGGTCGGTCACTATTGTTCCTTAGGTCGTATTGCATGGCCCGGAAAACTTTTAGGCGATCCAGGCCTGGGGGCTCGGGCCCACTCTTAAAGCGTGGGATATAGCACACAAAAATATGAGAATCAGACGGAATTCTAGTTTTTTGGCCGTAAAACGCAAAAACACAAGGAACAGTCATGGTGGGGCGATAACTATGGTTCATTAGGTCATATTTGATGGCCCGAAAAAAAAAATTATGCAATCGAGGTCCGGGGGACCCGGGCCCACTCGGAAGGAGTGGGCTATAGAACACGAAAATATGGGAATCTGGCAGAATTCTAGTTTTTTGGTCGTAAAATGCAAAAAGCAAGGAACGGTCATGGAGGGGCGACGAAGGGACTCTGAACATATGATATCATACTTTGGCCATGGGCCACATTGCAAGACAACTGCGAATGCTGAATAAATATCAATATAAAACTAGGCCGACAAGGTCGTCATAATTACTACAGCTGACAAACCAACCAAATATACATACAAGGCCTACAAGCCCAACATGTTGCACTAACTAAAAGGATATGTCTACAAGCCTCTACTGGTGGATATACTGTGATCGGAACAACTTTCCGACCTACTCATAACATCTATACATTTATACACAATATGTACATAAAGCTCTAGACCCGGCAACTCCGAAAGGCATGGAGCTTACCGATCAAGCTGAACTCGGGCAACACTTAATGAGGAGGTATACCCGTCTGTCTGTCTGAACCTGCACGCATGAAATGCAGCGCCCCCAGAAAAGGGACGTCAGTACGAAATAATGTACCGAGTATGTAAGGCACTATACTGAAAGCTGAAACTGAACTGATAATATAAAAACTGAAAGCAACTGGAAGTCAATGATAATCTGAAGATATGCTTACCTGCTGATACTGACTCAACTCTCTCAATATAGTAAGTAAAATAGTTGTCCGGCCTTATAAGACTTGGTATATATGTAACTGCTCTGCCGTAGTAGGCTCGCTCATAGGCGCTCGGCCATACTAGGCTCTATATCTCAACTAACTGGGCTCGCTCATAGGCGCTCGGCCACAGTAGGCTCGGTATATAACTTACCATCTGATCATAGGTTTCCCAATAGGGGCCTGTCCATCGATTATAACTCGATGGTAATAAAAATACTGTAATACTGTATATATAGGCTCTCTGCTCTCTTGACAGGAAGAAGACAGTACTCAATTAAATATGAAGTCCCGATAAGGAGAATACTGTAATTTATGAGACTAAGATAATGTATATAAATTCAGAAGTAGGAACTTCTCTTTATGCCTCGTTATCAAATACATGTAATTACGAGATCATGCCAAAATAAAATAAGGGCTTAGCCTTAACATACCTGAGCCGATTCTCTTGACAATTCCTCTAACACACGTTAATTGCGATAAAATATGAAACAAGTCGTATGAAAAGCTCAACGCAATCACGTTGCCCAAAGAAGATCTTGACCGAACCTTTCCATCCCCAAAATGACGTTTCTTATATGATTTGGATAAGAAACTCTTGGATAACGTTTCCATCCAAGAAAATCTTGGCCGAAAGTGATTTGGACAATGTTTCTTATGTGCTTGGTTGAAATTCTTTTGTGATTTTGGATAGTAACGTTTCTAAGAGATTAGAATTAGAAAGTGAATCTTGGACTAGGAATAGTATATTAAATTTTTAGGTGGCCCCACTTTGAAGGCTTTGCCACCAAAATTCATACAATTTGGCCACCTTGCATTATGATTTAAGAGTCACCAATTTGCATTGATGTGCTGACCGTTTTTATATGTAATTGTTATCCAAATATTTGGATTAATTAACCACTAGTCACTTGATTAACTAGTTAATTTCCCCATTATCCAATAATTTACATAATAAATGATTATGTCAAATTACTTAAAATACTACTCACTTTTAACACACTTCATACACCTTACTACCATGGTCATATGGTACCTTGTATGGTACTAGTCCATAAATACCAGGTATTTTAGCTCGGGCCGTATTTTATCCCAACATTACAAACTTCGACGAAAATTTATTTTTATTATTATTATTATTATTATTTTCAATTTGCTTACCTTCTCACCTTCACGAATTTGCTCATCACTTGTTTGAAATAGCATAAGGCTTATAATCTCATTCCCGAACTTACGTCGATTAACTTACGACGAAACTTTAACGTACCAAAATATGGGGTGTAACAGACGACTATGGTCGAAATATTTTTAGGTGATCCGGGTTCGGGGGCTCGGGCCCACTCTGAAGGCTTGGGCTACAAACACACGAAAATATTGGAATCGGGCGGAATTCTAGTATTTTGGCCGTAAAACGCAAAAAAATGAGGAATGGTCTTGGCGGGGCGGCAACTATGGTTCCTTAGGTCGTATTCTATGACCCAAAAACTTTTTAGGCGATTTGGGTTCGGGGGCTCTGGCCCACTCGGAAGGCGTGGGATATAGCACACGAAAATATGGGAATCGGGCGGAATTCTAGTTATTTGGCCGTAAAACGCAAAAACAAAGAGGAATGGTCATAGTGGGGCGGTAACACTGGTTCCTTAAGTCGTATTTCATGGCCCGAAAATTTTTTAGGCGATCAGGGTCCGGGGGGACCGGGCCCACTTGGAATGCGTGGGCTATAGCACATGAAAATATGGGCATTTGGCGGAATTCTAGTTTTTATTCCATCAAACACAAAATAATGAGGAACGGTCATGGCGGGGAGGCCACTATGGTTCCTTAGGACGTATTCTATGGCCCCATAAAATTTTAGTCGATCTGGGTCTGGGGGCTCGGGCCCACTCTGAAGGCGTGGTATAGCACACGAAAATATGGGAATCGGGCGGAATTCTAGTTTTTTGGCCGTAAAATGCAAAAACACAAGGAACGGTCATGGAGGGGTGGTAATTATAGTTTGTTAGGTCGTATTTTATGGCCCGAAAACTTTTTAGGCGCTCGGGTTCCGGGGGGTCGGGCCCACTAGGAAGGTGTTGGCTATAGAACACAAAAATATGGGAATCGGACGGAATTTTAGTTTTTTGGTTATAAAAGGAAAAAACAAAACGAGGAACGGTCATAGCGAGGCTGCGACTATGGTTACTTAGGTCGTATTCTATGACCCAAAATTTTTTTAGGTGATCCGGGTTCGAGGGCTCGGGACCACTCGGAAGGCGTGGGCTATAAGCATACGAAAATATGGGAATCAGGAAGAATTCTAGTTTTTTGGCCGTAAAACGCAAAAACACGAGGAACGGTCATGGCGGGGTGGTAACTATGGTTCGTTTGGCCATATTTTATGCCCCGGAAACTTTTTAGGAGCTCGGGGTCCAGGGGGGCCTGGGACCTCTCGAAAGGCGTGGGCCATAGAACACGAAAATATGGGAATCAGGCGGAATTCTAGTTTTTTGGTCGTAAAATGCAAAACATTGAGGAACGGTCATGGCGGGACCGAGACTATGGTTCCTTAGGTTGTATTTCATGGCCTAATAAAATTTTAGGCGATCCGGGTCAGGGGACTCGGGCCCACTCGGAAGGCGTGGGCTATAGCACACGAAAATATGGGAATCGGGCGGAATTCTAGTTCTTTGGTCGTAAATGCAAAAAAAGAGAAACGGTCATGGAGGGGCGGAGACTATGGTTCCTTAGGTCGTATTCTATGACCCAAAATGTTTTAGGCGATCTGGGTGCGGGGGCTCGGGACCACTCGGAAGGCGTGGGATATAGCACACAAAAATATGGGAATCGGGCGGAATTCTAGTTTTTATTCCATCAAACATAAAATAATGAGGAACGATCATGGCAGGGAGGCGACTATGGTTCCTTAAGGTCGTATTCCATGGCCCGAAAATATTTTAGGCGATCCGGGTCTGGGGGCTCGAGCCCACTCCGATGGCGTGGGCTATAGTACACGAAAATATGGGTATCGGGCAGAATTCTAGTTTTTTGGCCGTAAAATGCAAAAAAACGAGGAACGGTCATGACGGAGCGGTAACTATGGTTCCTTAGGTTGTATTCTATGACCCAAATGTTTTTTATGCAATCTAGGTTCGGGGGCTCTGGCCCACTCGGAAGGCGTGGGATATAGCATACGAAAATATGAGAATCGGGAGGAAATCTAGTTATTTGGCCGTAAAACGCAAAAAACAAAAAGAGGAACGGTCATGGTGGGGCGTAACACTGGTTCCTTAAGTAGTATTTGATGGCCCGAAAATTTTTAGGCGATCGGGGTCCAGGGGGACCGGGCCCACTCGGAAGGCGTGGGCTATAGCACACGAAAATATGGGCATTTGGCGGAATTCTAGTTTTTATTCCATCAAACACAAAATAATGAGGAACGGTCATGGAGGGGAGGCGACTATGGTTCCTTAGGACGTATTCTATGGCCCCATAAAAATTTAGTCGATCCGGGTCTGGGGCCCGGGCCCACTTCGAAGGCGTGGTATAGCACACGGAAATATGGGAATCGAAATTCTAGTTTTTTGGCCGTAAAACGCAAAAACACGAGGAACGGTCATGGCGGGGTGGTAACTATGGTTCGTTAGGTCATATTTTATGGCCCGAAAACTTTTTAGGAGCTCAAGGTCCAGAGGGGCCTGGGACCACTCAAAAGGCGTGGGCCATAGAACACGAAAATATGGGAATATGGCGTAATTATAGTTATTTGGCCGTAAAATGCAAAACAAATGAGGAACGGTCATGGCGGGGCCGCGACTATGGTTCCTGAGGTTGTATTTCATGGTCCAAAATTTTTTTAGGCGATCCAGGTCAGGGGACTCGGGCCCACTCGGAAGGCGTGGGCTTTAGAATATGAAAATATGGGAATCGGGCGGAATTCAAGTTTTTTGGTCATAAAACGCAAAAAACGAGGAACGGTCATGGCGGGGTGGCGACTATGGTTCCTTAGGTCGTATTCTATGACCAAAATTTTTTTAGGCGATCTGGGTTTGGGGGCTCGGGACCACTCGGAAGGCGTGGGATATAGCACACAAAAATATGGGAATCGGGCGGAATTCTAGTTTTTTGGCCGTAAAAAGCAAAAAAAAAAAAGGAACGGTCATGGCAGGGCGGTGACACTGGTTCCTTAGGTCGTATTTCATTGCCCGAAAAATTTTTAGGCGATAGGGGTCCGGGGGGACCGGACCCACTCGGAAGGCATGGGCTATAACACAAGAAAATATGGGAATTTGGCGGAATTCTAGTTTTTATTCCATCAAACGTAAAATAATGAGGAACGAACATGGCGGGGAGGCAACTATGGTTCCTTAGGGTCTTATTCTATGGCCCGAAAATATTTTAGGCGATCCAGGTCTGGGGGCTCGGGCCCACTCCGATGGCGTGGGCTATAGTACACGAAAATATGGGCATCGGGCGGAATTCTAGTTTTTGGCCGTAAAATAAAAAAACACGAGGAACGGTCATGGTGGGGCGGCGACTATGGTTCCTTAGGTGGTATTCTATGACCCAAAAAAATTATAGGCGATATGGGTTCTAGGGCTCGGGCCCACTCGGAAGGCGTGGGATATAGCACACGAAAATATAAGAATCGGGCGTAATTCTAGTTTTTTGGCCGTAAAATGCAAAAAAAAGAGGAACGGTCATGGTGGTGCGGTAACACTAGTTCCTTAAGTCGTATTTCATGGCCCGAAAATTTTTTAGGCGATCGGGGTCCGGGGGACCGGGCCCACTCGGAAGGCGTGGGCTATAGCACACGAAAATATGGGCATTTGGCAGAATTCTAGTTTTTATTCCATCAAACGCAAAATAATGAGGAACGGTCATGGGGGGGAGGTGACTATGGTTCCTTAGGACGTATTATATGGCCCCACAAAATTTTAGGCGATCCGGGTCTGGGGACTTGGGCCTACTCCGAAGGCGTGGTATAGCACACGAAAATATGAGAATCGGGCGGAATTCTAGTTTTTTGCCCGTAAAATGCAAAAACACGAGGAACGTTAATGGTAAGGTGGTAATTATTGTTCGTTAGGTCATATTTTATGGCCCGGAAACTTTTTAGGTGCTCAAGGTCCAGGGGGCCGGGCCCACTCGGAAGTTGTTGGCTATAGTACACGAAAATATGGGAATTGGGCGGAATTTTAGTTTTTTTATCATAAAAGGAAAAAACAAATGAGGAACGGTCATGGCGAGGCGGAGATTATGGTTACTTAGGTCTTATTCTATGAGCCGAAAATTTTTAAGGCGATCCGGGTTCGAGGGCTCGGGACCACTCGGAAGGCGTGGGCTATAAGCACACAAAAATTTGGGAATCTACAGAATTCTAGTTTTTTGGTAGTAAAACGCAAAAACACAAGGAACAGTCATGGCGGGGTGGTAACTATGGGTCCTTAGCTTCTATGACCCAAAATTATTTAGGCGATCCGTGTTCGAGGGCTCGGGCCCACTCGGAAGGCGTGGGCTATAAGCACACAAAAATATGAAAATCAGGCAAAATTCTAGTTTTTTGGCTGTAAAATGCAAAAACACGAGGAACGGTCATGGCAAGGTGGTAACTACGGTTCGTTAGGTCATATTTTATGCCCCAGAAACTTTTTAGGTGCTCGGGGTGCGGGGGGCGGGCCCACTCGGAAGGTGTTTGCTATAGCACACAAAAATATGAGAATCGGGCGAAATTCTAGTTTTTTGGCCGTAAAACGCAAAAACACGAGGAATAGTCATGGCGGGGCGATAACTATGGTTCCTTAGGTCATATTTGATGGCCCAAAAACATTTTAGGCAATCGAGGTCCGGGGGGCCCGGGCCCACTCGGAAGGCGTGGGCTATAGAACACAAAAATATGGGAATCACGCGGAATTCTAGTTTTTCGGCCAGAAAACGCAAAAAATCGAGGAACAGTCATGGCAGGGCGGCGACTATGGTCGAAATTTTTTTAGGCGATCTGGGTCCTGGGGATCGGTGTTACTCTGAAAGCGTGGCCTATAAGCACACGAAAATATGGAAATCGGGCGGAATTCTAGGTTTTTGGCCGTAAAACGCAAAAATACGAGGAACGGTTATGACGGGATGGTAACTATGGTTCGTTAGGTCATATTTCATGGCCCGGAAAATTTTTAGGCGCTCGGGGTCCGGGCCCAATCGGAAGACGTGGGCTATAGCACACGAAAATATGGGAATCGGGCGGAATTTTGGTTTTTTTGCCGTAAAACGCAAACAAAACGAGGAACAGTCATGGCGGGGCGGCGACTATGGTTCCTTAGGTCGTATGCTATGACCCAAAATATTTTGAGGCGATCAGGGTTCGGGGGCTCGGGCCCACTCGGAAGGCGTGGGATATAGCACACGAAAATATGGGAATCGGGAGGAATTCTAGTTTTTTGGCCGTAAAACGCAAAATAAATGAGGAATGGTCATGGCGGGGGGAGGGGGGGGGGCGACTAAGGTTCCTTAGGTCGTATTCTATGACCCAAAATATTTTTAGGCTATCAGGGTTCGGGGGCTCGGACCCACTCGGAAGGCGTGGGACATAGCACACGAAAATATGGGAATTGGGAGGAATTCTAATTTTTTGGCCGTAAAACGCAAAAAAAGAGGAACGGTCATGGCAGGGCAGTAACACTGGTTCCTTAAGTCGTATTACATGACCCAAAATTTTTTTAGGCGATCGATGTCCGGGGATCTGGCCCACTCCGAAGGCGTGGGCTATGGCACACGAAAATATGGGCATTTGGCGGAAATCTAGCATTTATTCCATCAAACGCAAAATAATGAGGAACGGTTATGTCAGGGGCGACTATGGTTCCTTACGTCGTATTCTATGGCCCGACAAAATTTTAGGCGATCCGGGTCTAGGGGCTCGGGCCCACTCCGAAGGCGTGGTGTAGCACACGAAAATATGGGAATCAGGCAAAATTCTTGTTTTTTGGCCATAAAACACAAAAACACGAGGAACGGTCATGGAGGGGTGGTAATTATGGTTTGTTAGGTCCTATTTTATGGCTCGGAAACTTTTTAGGTGCTCGGGTTCCGGGGGGCTGCGCCCACTAGGAAGGTGTTGGCTATAGCACACGGATATATGGGAATCGGGCAGAATTTTAGTTTTTTGGTCGTAAAAGGAAAAAACAAAACGAGGAACGGTCATGGCGAGGCGGCGACTATGGTTACTTAGGTCATATTCTATGAGCCGAAATTTTTTTAGGCGATCCGGGTTCGAGGGCTCGGGCCCACTCGAACGCGTGGGCTATAAGCACACGAAAATATGGGAATCGGGTAGAATTTTAGTTTTTTGGCCGTAAAACAAAAAAACATGAGGAACGGTCATGGCGTGGAGGTAACTATGGTTCGTTAGGTTGTATTTTATGGCCCGAAAACTTTTTAGGCGCTCGGGGTCCGAGGGGGCCTAGGACGAGTCGGCAGGGGTGGGCCATTGAACACGAAAATATGGGAATCAGGCGGAATTTTAGTTTTTTGGCTGTAAAACACAAAAAAATGAGGAACAGTCATCGCGGGGCCGCGACTATAGTTTCTTAGTTCGTATTTCATGGCCCGAAATTTTTTTAGGCTATCCGGTTCAGGGGACTCTGGCCCACTCAGAAGGCGTGGGCTATAGCATACAAAAATATGGGAATCAGGCGGAATTCTATTTTTTTGGCCTTAAAACGCAAAAAAAGAGGAACGGTCATGGAGGGGCGGTAACAATGGTTCCTTAGGTCGTATTTCATGGCTCAAAAAATTTTAGGCGCTCGAGGTCCGGGGGGACCGGGCCCACTCGGAAGGCGTGGGCTATATATAGCACACGAAAATATGGGAATGTGGCGGAATTCTAGTTTTTATTCCATCAAACGCAAAATAATGAGGAACGGTCATGGCGGGGAGGCGACTATGGTTCCGTAGGTCGTATTCTATGGCCCGACACAATTTTAGGCGATCTGGGTCTGGGGGCTCGGGCCCACTCCCAAGGCGTGGGCTATACCACACGAAAATATGGGAATCGATCGGAATTCTAGTTTTTTGGTCGTAAAACGCAACAATACGTGGAACAATCATGGCGGGGTGTTAACTATGGTTCATTAGGTCGTATTTTATGGCCCGGAAACCTTTTAGGCGCTCAGGGTCCGGGGGCAGGGCCCACTAGGAAGGTGTTGGCTATAGCACAAGAAAATATGGGAATCGAGCGGAATTTTAGTTTTTTGTCGTAAAAGGCAAGAACAAAAGGAGGAACGGTCATGGAGAGGCGATAACTATGGTTCCTTAGGTCGTATTCTATGACCCGAAAATCCTTTAGGCGATACGGATTCAGGGGCTCGAGCCCACTCGGAAGGCGTGGGCCATAAAGCACACGAAAATATGGGAATCGGGCGGAATTCTAGGTTTTTGGCTGTAAAACGCAAAAACACAAGGAACGATCATGGTGGGGTAGTAACTATGGTTTGTTAGGTTATATTTTATGGCCCGGGAACTTGTTAGGCGCTCGTGGTCCAGGGGGCCGGGCCCACTCGGAAGGTGTTGGCTATAGCACCGAAAAAATATAGGAATCAGGCGGAATTCTAGTTTTTTGGTCGTAAAATGCAAAAAACGAGGAACGGTCATGGCGGGTCGGTCACTATTGTTCCTTAGGTCATATTGCATGGCCCAGAAAACTTTTAGGCGATCCGGGTCCGGGGGCTCGGGCCCACTCTTAAAGCGTGGGATATAGCACACAAAAAATGAGAATCGGGCGGAATTCTAGTTTTTTTGCCGTAAAACACAAAAACAGAAGGAAAAGTCATGGTGGGGCGATAACTATGGTTCATTAGGTCATATTTGATGGCCCGAAATTTTTTTACGCAATCGAGGTCCGGGGGCATTAAGCCCACTCGGAAGGCGTGGGCTATAGAACACGAAAATATGGGAATCAGGCGGAATTCTAGTTTTTTGGTCGTAAAACGCAAAAAAAAAGGAACGGTCATGGGCGGGGCAACGACTATGGTCGAATTTTTTTTTTGGCTGATCCGGGTCTGGGGGCTCGGACCCACTCTGAAGGCTTGGGCTATAAGCACACGAAAATATGGGAATCGGGCGGATTTCTAGTTTTTTGGCCGTAAAACGCAAAAACACGAGGAACGATTATGGCGGAATGGTAACTATGGTTTGTTAGGTCATATTTCATGACCCGGAAAATTTTTAGGTGCTCGGTGTCCAGGGGGTCCGGGCCCAATCGGAAGACGTGGGCTATAGCACACGAAAATATGGGAATCATGCGAAATTCTAGTTTTTTAGCCGTAAAACGCAAAAAAACGAGGAACGGTCATGGCGGAGCGGTAACTATGGTTCCTTAGGTCGTATTCTATGACCCAAATGTTTTTTATGCAATCTAGATTCGGGGGCTCTGGCCCACTCGGAAGGTGTGGGATATAGCACACGAAAATATGGGAATCGGGAGGAAATCTAGTTATTTGGCCGTAAAACGCAAAAAAAAAGAGGAACGGTCATGGTGGGGCATAACACTGGTTCCTTAAGTAGTATTTCATGGCCCGAAAATTTTTAGGTGATCAGGGTCCAGGGGGACCGGGCCCACTCGGAAGGCGTGGGCTATAGCACACGAAAATATGGGCATTTGGCGGAATTCTAGTTTTTATTCCATCAAACGCAAAATAATGAGGAACGGTCATGGAGGGGAGGCGACTATGGTTCCTTAGGACGTATTCTATGGCCCCATAAAATTTTAGTCGATCCGGGTCTGGGGGCTCGGGCCCACTCCGAAGGTGTGGTATAGCACACGAAAATATGGAAATCGGGCGGAATTCTAGTTTTTTGGCCGTAAAATGCAAAAACACGAGGAACGGTCATGGCGGGGTGGTAATTATGGTTCGTTAGGTCATATTTTATGGCCCGGAAACTTTTTAGGCGCTCGGGTTCCGGGAGGCCGGGCCCACTCGGAAGGTGTTGGCTATAGCACAAAAAAATATGGGAATTGGGCGGAATTTTAGTTTTTTGGTCATAAAAGGAAAAAACAAAACGAGGAACGGTCATGGCGAGGCGGCGACTATGGTTACTTAGGTCGTATTCTATGACCCGAAAAAAGTTTAGGCTATCCGGGTTCGAGGGCTCGGGACCACTCGGAAGGCGTGGGCAATAAGCACACGAAAATATGGGAATCAGGCAGAATTCTAGTTTTTTGGCCGTAAAATGCAATAACACGAGTAACGGTCATGGCGGGGTGGTAACTATGGTTCGTTAGGTCATATTTTATGCCCCGGAAACTTTTTAGGAGCTCGGGATCCAGGGGACCTGGGACCTTTCGAAAGGCGTGGGCCATAGAACACGAAAATATAGCACACGAAAATATGGGAATCAGGCGGAATTCTAGTTTCTTGGCCGTAAAACGCAAAACAAAATGGGGAACGGTCATAGCGATGTCTAGGCGATCCGAGTCCGAGGGCCCGGCCCACTCGGAAGGCATGGGCTATAGCACACGAAAATATGGAAATCGGGCGGAATTCTAGTTTTTTGGCCGTAAAACGCAAAAAATGAGGAACGGTCATGGCAGGGTGGTGACACTGGTTCCTTAGGTCGTATTTCATCGCCCGAAAAATTTTTAGGCGATAGGAGTCCGGGGGGCCGGGCCCACTCGGAAGGCATGGGCTATATAGCACACGAAAATATGGGAATTTGGCGAAATTCTAGTTTTTATTCCATCAAACGTAAAATAATAAGGAACGACCATGGCGGGGAGGCGACTATGGTTCCTTAGGGTCGTATTCTATGGCCCGAAAATATTTTAGGCGATCCGGGTCTGGTGGCTCGGGCCCACTCCGAAGGCGTGGGCTATAGCATAAGAAAATATGGGCATCACGCGGAATTCTAGTTTTTGGCCGTAAAATGCAAAAACACGAGGAACGATCATGGCGGGGTGGTAACTATGGTTCGTTAGGTCGTATTTTATTTCCCGGAAACTTTTTAGGCGCTCGGGGTCCGGTGGGGGCCGGGCCCACTAGGAAGGTGTTGGCTATAGCACACGAAAATATGGGAATCGGGCGTAATTATATTTTTTTGGTCGTAAAAGGCAAAACCAAAATGAGGAACGGTCATGGCGAGGCGGAGACTATGGTTACTTAGGTCGTATTCTATGACCTGAAATATTTTTAGGCGATCCGGGTTCGAGGGCTCGGGCATAATCTGAAGGCGTGGGCTATAAGCACACGAAAATATGGGAATCACGCAGAATTCTAGTTTTTTGGCCGTAAAATGCAATACCACGAGGAACGATCATGGCATGGTGGTAACTACGGTTCGTTAGGTCATATTTTATGGCCCGGAAACTTTTTAGGCGCTCGGGGTTCGGGGGGCGGGCTCACTCGGAAGGTGTTGGCTATAGCATACAAAAATATGAGAATCGGGCGGATTCTAGTTTTTTGGCCGTAAAATGAAAAAACATGACGAACAGTCATGGCGGGGTGATAACTATGGTTTCTTAGGTCATATTTGATGGCCCGAAAACATTTTAGGCAATCGAAGTCCCGGGGGCCCGGGTCCACTCGGAAGGCGTGGGCTATAGAACACGAAAATATGTGAATCAGGCAGAATTCTAGTTTTTTGGCCCTAAAACTCAAAAAAATGAGGAACGGTCATGGCGGGGCAGCGACTATTTGCGAAAAGTTTTTAAGCAATCCGGGTCCGGGGGCTCAGGCCCACTCTGAAGGCTTGGGCTATAAGCTCACGAAAATATGGGAATCGAGCGGAATTCTATTTTTTGGCCGTAAAACGCAAAAACACGAGGAACGGTTATCGCGGGACGGTAACTATGGTTCGTTAGGTCATATTTCATGGCCTGAAAAATTTTTAGGCGCTCAGGGTCCGGGGTGTCCGGGCCCAATCGGAAGACGTGGGCTATAGCACACGAAAATATGGGAATCATGCGGAATTCTAGTTTTTTGGCCGTAAAACGCAAAAAAACGAGGAACGGTCATGGCGGAGCGGTAACTATGGTTCCTTAGGTCGTATTCTATGACCCAAAAAAATTATAGGCGATCTGGGTTCTGGGGCTCGGGTCCACTCGGAAGGCGTGGGATATAGCACACGAAAATATGGGAATCAGGCGGAATTCTAGTTTTTTGGCCCTAAAACTCAAAAAAATGAGGAACGGTCATGGCGGGGCAGCGACTATTTGCGAAATATTTTTAAGCAATCCGGGTCCGGGGGCTCGGGCCCACTCTGAAGGCTTGGGGTATAAGCTCACGAAAATATGGGAATCGAGCGGAATTCTATTTTTTGGCCGTAAAACGCAAAAACACGAGGAACGGTTATCGCGGGATGGTAACTATGGTTCGTTAGGTCATATTTCATGGCCTGAAAAATTTTTAGGCGCTCAGGGTCCGGGGTGTCCGGGCCCAATCGGAAGACGTGGGCTATAGCACACGAAAATATGGGAATCATGCGGAATTCTAGTTTTTTGGCCGTAAAGCGCAAAACAACGAGGAACGGTCATGGCGGAGTGGTAACTATGGTTCCTTAGGTCGTATTCTATGACCCAAAAAAATTATAGGCGATCTGGGTTCTGGGGCTCGGGTCCACTCGGAAGGCGTGGGATATAGCACACGAAAATATGGGAATCGGGTGTAATTCTAGTTTTTTGGCTGTAAAACGCAAAAAAAGAGGAACGGTCATGGTGGGGCGGTAACACTAGTTCCTTAAGTCGTATTACATGGCCCGAAATTTTTTAGGCGATCAGGGACCGGGGGGACCGGGCCCACTCGGAAGGCGTGGGCTATAGCATAGGAAAATATGGGCATTTGGAAGAATTCTAGTTTTTATTCCATCAAACGCAAAATAATGAGGAATGGTCATGGCGGGGAGGCGACTATGGTTCCTTAGGGCGTATTCTTTGGCCCCACAAAATTTTAGGCGATCCGGGTCTGGGGGCTCGGGCCCACTCCGAAGGCGTGGTATAGCACCCGAAAATATGGGAATCGGGCGGAATTCTAGTTTTATGGCCGTAAAACGCAAAAACACGAGGAACGTTAGTGGCGAGGTGGTAATTATTGTTTGTTAGGTCATATTTTATGGCCCGGAAAATTTTTAGGCGCTCAAGGTCCCGAGGGCCGGGCCCACTCGGAAGGTGTTGGCTATAGCACACAAAAATATGGGAATCGGGCGGAATTTTAGTTTTTTGGTCATAAAAGGAAGAAACAAAACGAGGAACGGTCATGGCGAGGCGGCGATTATGGTTACTTAGGTCGTATTCTATGACCCGAAAAAAGTTTAGGCTATCCGGGTTCGAGGGCTCGGGACCACTCGGAAGGCGTGGGCAATAAGCACACAAAAATTTGGGAATCAGGCAAAATTCTAGTTTTTTGGTAGTAAAACGCAAAAACACGAGGAACGGTCATGGCGGGGTGGTAACTATGGTTCCTTAGCTCGTATTCTATGACCCAAAAATTTTTAGGCTATCCGGGTTCTAGGGCTCGGGCCCACTCGGAAGGCGTGGGCTATAAGCACACAAAAATATGGGAATCTGGAAGAATTCTAGTTTTGTAGCCGTAAAACGCAAAAACACGAGGAACGGTCATGGCAGGGTGGTAACTATGGTTCGCTAGGTTGTATTTTATGGCCCGGAAAGTTTTTATGAGCTCAGGGAACGGGGGGGCCTGGGACCACTCGAAAGGCGGGGCCCATAGAACACGAAAATATGGGAATCGGGCGGAATTATAGTTATTTGTCCGTAAAATGCAAAAAATTGAGGAACGGTCATGGCGGGGCCGCGACTATGGTTCCTTAGGTCGTATTCTATGACCCAAATTTTTTTAGGTGATCTGGGTTCGGGGGCTCAGGCCCACTCGGAAGGCGTGGGATATAGCACACGAAAATATGATAATGAGGCGGAATTATAGTTTTTTGGCCGTAAATCGCAAAAAAAGAGGAACGGTCATGGAAGGGCGGTGACACTAGTTCCTTAGGTCGTATTGCATTGCCCGGAAAAGTTTTAGGCGATAGGGGTCCGGGGGACCAGGTCCACTCGGAAGGCATGGGCTATAACACACGAAAATATGGGAATTTGGCAGAATTCTAGTTTTTATTCCATCAAACGTAAAATAATGAGGAACGATCATGGTGGGGAGGCGACTATGGTTCCTTAGGGTCGTATTCTATGGCCCGAAAATATTTTAGGCGATCCGGGTCTGGGGGTTGGGCCCACTCCGAAGGCGTGGGCTACAGTACACGAAAATATGGGCATCGGGCGGAATTCTAGTTTTTGGCCGTAAAATGCAAAAACACAAGGAACGGTCATGACAGGGTGGTAACTATGGTTCATTAGGTCGTATTTTATTTCTCGGAAACTTTTTAGGTGCTCGGGGTCCGGGGGGCGAGCCCACTAGGAAGGTGTTGGCCATAGCACACGAAAATATGGGAATCGGGCGAAATTTTAGTTTTTTTGGTCGTAAAAGGCAAGACCAAAACGAGAAACAGTCATGGCAAGGCGGAGACTATGGTTACTTAGGTCGTATTCTATGACCCGAATTTTTTTTAGGCGATCCGGGTTCGAGGGCTCGGGCCCACTCTGAAGGTGTGGGATATAGCACACCAAAATATGGGAATCGGGCGTAATTCTAGTTTTTTGGCCGTAAAATGCAGAAAAAGAGGAACGGTCATGGTGGGGCGGTAACACTAGTTCCTTAAGTCGTATTTCATGGCCCGAAAAAATTTTAGCAGATCGGGGTCCGGGGGGATCGGGCCCACTCGTAAGGCGTGGGCTATAGCACACGAAAATATGGGCATTTGACAGAATTCTAGTTTTTATTCCATCAAACGCAAAATAATGAGGAACGGTCATGACGGGGAGGTGACTATGGTTCCTTAGGACGTATTCTATGGCCCCACAAAATTTTAGGAGATCTGGGTCTGGGGGCTCGGGCGCACTCCGTAGGCGTGGTATAACACACGAAAATATGGGAATCGGGAGGAATTCTAGTTTTTTACCGTAAAACGCAAAAACACGAGGAACGTTAATGGCGGGGTGGTAATTATTGTTCTTCAGGTCGTATTTTATGGCCCGGAAACTTTTTAGGCGCTCAAGGTCCCGGGGGCCGGGCCCACTCGGAAGGTGTTGGCTATAGCACACGAAAATATGGGAATTGGGCGATATTTTAGTTTTTTGGTCATAAAAGGAAAAAACAAAACGAGGAATGGTCATGGCGAGGCGGCGACTATGGTTACTTAGGTCGTATCCTCTGACCCGAATTTATTTTAGGCCATCTGGGTTCGAGGGCTCAGGACCACTCGGAAGGCGTGGGCTATAAGCACACGAAAATTTGGGAATCGGGCAGAATTCGAGTCTTTTGGTAGTAAAACGCAAAAACACGAGGAATGGTCATGGCGGGGTGGTAACTATGGTTCCTTAGCTCGTATTCTATGACCCAAAAATATTTAGGCGATCCAGGTTCGAGGTCTCAGGCCCACTCGGAAGGCGTGGGCTATAAGCACATGAAAATATGGGAATCAGGCAAAATTCTAGTTTTTTTGCCATAAAATGCAAAAACACGAGGAACGGTCATGGAGTGGTGGTAACTACGGTTCGTTAGGTTATATTTTAAGGCCCGGAAACTTTTTAGGCACTCGGGGTTTGGGGTGAGGGCCCACTCGGAAGGTGTTGGCTATAGCACACGAAAATACGGGAATCGGGCGGAATTGTAGTTTTTTGGCCGTAAAATGTAAAAACACGAGGAACAGTCATGGCGGGGCAATAACTATGGTTCCTTAGGTCATATTTGATGGCCCGAAAACAATTTAGGCAATCGAGGTCCGGGGGGCCCGGGCCCACTCGGAAGGCGTGGGCTATAGAACACGAAAATATGGGAATCAGGCGGAATTCTAGTTTTTTGGCCATAAAATGCAAAAAAAGAGGAACAGTCATGGCGGGGCGGCGACTATGGTCGAAAAGTTTTTAGGCGATCCGGGTCCAGGGGCTCGGGCCCACTCTGAAGGCTTGGGCTATAAGCACACGAAAATATGGGATTCGGGCGGAATTCTATTTTTTGGCCGTAAAACGCAAAAACACGAGGAACGGTTATCGTGGGACGGTAACTATGGTTTGTTAGGTCATATTTCATATCGTGAAAAACTTTTAGGCGCTCGGGGTTCGGGGTGTCCGGGCCCAATCGGAAGACGTGGGCTATAGCACACGAAAATATGGGAATCGGGCGGAATTCTAGTTTTTTGGTCGTAAAACGCTAAAAATGAGGAACGGTCATGGCGGGGTGGCGACTATGGTTCCTTAGGTCGTATTCTATGACCCAAAAAATATATAGGCGATCTGGGTTCTGGGGCTCGGGCGCACTCGGAAGGCGTGGGATATAGCACACGAAAATATGGGAATCGGGCGTAATTCTAGTTTTTTGGCCGTAAAATGCAAAAAAAGAGGAACGGTCATGGTAGGGCGGTAACACAAGTTCCATAAGTCGTATTTCATGGCCCGAAATATTTTTAGGCGATCGGGGTCCGGGGGAACCGGGCCCACTCGGAAGGCGTGGGCTATAGCACACGAAAATATGGGCATTTGGCGAATTCTAGTTTTTATTCCATCAAACGCAACATAATGAGGAATGGTCATGGTGGGGAGGCGATTATGGTTCCTTAGGACGTATTCTATGGCCCTACAAAATTTAAGGCTATCCGGGTCTGGGGGCTCGGACCCACTCCGTAGGCGTGGTATAACACACGAAAATATGGGAATCGGGCCGAATTCTAGTTTTTTACCGTAAAACGCAAAAACACGAGGAACGTTAATGGCGGGGTGGTAATTATTGTTCGTTAGGTCGTATTTTATGGCCCGGAAAATTTTTAAACGCTCGGGGTTCGCGGGGCCGGGCCCACTCGGAAGGTGTTGGCTATAGCACAAAAAAATATGGGAATTGGGCGGAATTTTAGTTTTTTGGTCATAAAAGGAAAAAACAAAACGAGGAACGGTCATGGCGAGGCGGCGACTATGGTTACTTAGGTCGTATTCTATGACCCGAAATATTTTTAGGCGATCCGGGTTCGATGGCGCGGGACCACTTGGAAGGCGTGGGCTATAAGCGCACGAAAATTTGGGAATCAGGCAGAATTCTAGTTTTTTGGTAGTAAAATGCAAAAACACGAGGAACGGTCATGGCAGGGTGGTAACTATGGTTCGTTAGGTCGTATATTATGGCCCGAAAGCTTTTTAGGCGCTCGGGGTCCGGGGGGCCTGGGACCACTCGGAAGGCGTGGGACATAGAACACGAAAATATGGGAATCGGGCAGAATTTTAGTTTTTTAGCCATAAAACGCAAAAAAACGAGGAACGGTTATGGCGGGGCCACGACTATGGTTCCTTAGGTCGTATTTCATGGGCCAAAAATTTTTTAGGCGATTCGGGTCAGGGGACTCGGGCCCACTCGGAAGGTGTGGGCTATAGCACACGAAAATATAGGAATCGGGCGAAATTCTAGTTTTTTGGCCGTAAAATGCAAAAACATGAGGAACGGTCATTGCGGAACGGCGACTATGGTTCCTTAGGTCGTATTTCATGGCCCGAAAAATTTTTAGGCGCTCGGAGTCCGGGGTTCATTGACCACTCCGAAGACGTGGGCAATAGCACACGAAAATATGGGAATGAGGCGGAATTCTAGTTTTTTGGCCGTAAAACACAAAACCACGAGGAACGGTCATGGAGGGGTGGAAACTATGGTTTGTTAGGTCGTATTTTCTGGCCCAGAAACTTTTTAGGCGCTCGAGGTCCGGGGGGACCGGGCCCACTCGGAAGGCGTGGGCTATATATAGCACACGAAAATATGGGATTTTGGCGGAATTCTAGTTTTTATTCCATCAAACGCAAAATAATGAGGAACGGTCATGGCGGTGAGGCGACTATGGTTCCTTAGGTCGTATTCTATGGCCCGAAATTTTTTTAGGCGATCCGGGTCTGGGGGCTGGGGCCCACTCCAAAGGCGTGGGCTATAGCACACGAAAATATGGGAATCAGGCGAAATTTAAGTTTTTTGGCCGTAAAACACAAAAACACGTGGAACAGTCATGGAGGGGTGGAAACTATGGTTCGTTAGGTTGTATTTTATGGCCCGAAAACTTTTTAGGCGCCCAGGATCCGGGGGGCTGGGCCCTTTAGGAAGGTATTGGCTATAGCACATGAATATATGAGAATCAGGCAGAATTGTAGTTTTTTGGTCGTAAAAGGCAAGAACAAAAGGAGGAACGGTCATGGCGAGGCGGAGACTATGGTTCCTTGGGTCGTATTCTATAGCTCGAAAGTTTTTTAGGTGACTCGGGTCCGGGGCTCGGGCCCACTCTGAAGGCGTGGGCTATAGTACACGAAAATATGAGAATCCGACGGAATTCTAGTCTTTTGGCTGTAAAACGCAATAACACGAGGAACGGTCATGGAGGGGTGGTAACTATGGTTTGTTAGGTCGTATTTTATGGCCCGGGAACCTTTTATGCGCTCGGGGTCCGGGGAGGCCGGTCCCACTCGGAAGATGTTGGCTATAGCACACGAAAATATTGGAATCGGGCGGAATTCTAGTTTTTTTGTCGTAAAACACAAAAAATAAAAAACGGTCATGGCGGGGGGGCGAATATGGTTCCTTAGGTCGTATTCTATGACCTAAAATATTTTTAGGCGATCTGGTTTCGGGGCTCGGTCCCACTCTAGTAACGTAGGCGATAGCAAACAAAAATATGTGATTCAGGCGGAATTCTAGTGTTTGGCCGTAAAATGCAAAACAATGAGGAACGGTCATGGAAGAGCGGCGACTATGGTTCCCTGGGTCGTATTCTATGGCCCAAATTTTTTTTAGGCGATCCGAGTCCGTGTGCTCGGACCCACTCTGAAGGCGTGGGCTATACGCACACGAAAATATGGGAATCGAGCGGAATTCTAGTTTTTTGGCCGTAAAATGCAAAAACACGAGGAACGTTCATGGCGGGGTAGTAACTATGATTCGTTAGGTCATATTTCATGGCCCGGAAAGTTTTTAGGCGCTCGGGGCCATGGGGCCCGGGCCCACTCAGAAGACTTGGGCTGTAGCACACGAAAATCTGGGAATCGGGCGAAATTTAAGTTTTTATTCCATCAAACGCAAAATAATGAGGAACGGTCATGGCAGGGAGGCGATTATGGTTTCTTAGGTCGTATTCTATGACCCGAAAAAAGTTTAGGCGATCCGGGTTTGGGGGTCGGGCCCACTCGGTAGGCGTGGGCTATAGCACACGAAAATATGGGAATCAGGAGGATTTCTAGGTTATTGGCCGTAAATCACAAAATAACTATGAACGGTCATGGAAGGGCGGTCACTATGGTTCCTTAGGTGGAAGGGCGCGGAAAACTTTTAGGCGATCGGGGTCAGGGCCCACTCGGAAGGCGTGGGATATAGAACATGAAAATATAGGAATCGGGGCAGAATTCTAGTTTGTTTGCCGTAAAACGCAAAACAACGACGAACGGTCATGGCGGGGCAGTAACTATGGTTCCTTAAGTCGTATTTCATGGCAAAAAAATTTTTTGTGCGATGGGGGTCCGGGGGTCCCGGGCCCAATCGGAAGGTGTGGGTTATAGAACACGAAAATATGGGAATCGGGAGGAATTCTAGTTTTTTGGCTGTAAAATGCAAAACAAACGAGGAACGGTCATGGAAGGACAGCGATTTTGGTTCCTTGGGTCATATTCTATGGCCAGAAAATATTTTAGGCGATCCGGTTCTGGGGGCTCGGGCCCACTCTAAAGCCGTGGGCTATAGCACATGAAAAAATGGAAATCCGGCGGAATTCTAGTTTTTTGGCCGTAACACCCAAAAACACGAGGAACGGTCATGGCGGGGCTGTAACTATAGTTCCTTAGGTCGTAATTCATGGCCCAAAATATTTTTAGGCGATCGGGGTCCGGGGTGTCCGGGCCCACTCGGAAGGCGTGGGCTATAGAACACTAAAATATGGGAATCGGGAGAAATTCAAGTTTATTTGCTGTCAAAGGCAAGAAAATGAGGAACGGTCATGGCGGGGCGGCGACTATGGTTCCTTAGGTCGTGTTCTATGACCCAATTTTTTTTTGGCGATCCGAGTTCGTGGGATCGGGCCCACTCGGAAGGCATGGGTTATAGCACACAACAATATGGGAATCACGCGAATTTCTAGTTTTTTAGCCGTAAAACGCAAAAAAATGAGGAACGTTCATCGCGAGGAGGTAACTATGGTTCCTTAGGTCATATTTTATGGCCTCAAAAATTGTTATGCGATCGGGGTCCGGGGGGCTCGAGACCACTCGTAAGGCGTGGGCTATAGAACAACAAAATATGGGATTCGGACAGAATTCTAGTTTTTTGGCTGTAAAACGCAAAACAAACGAGGAACGTTCATGGCGGCGCGGCGAGAAAAGTTCCTTGGGTTGTATTCTATGGCCCGAACAAATTTTAGGTGATCCGTGTCCGGGGCCTCGGGCCCACTCTGAAGGCTTGGGCTATAGCACACGTAAATATGGCAATCCGACGGAATTCTAGTTTTTTGGCTGTAAAATGCAAAAACACGAGGAACAGTCATGGCGGGGCGGTAACTATTATTCCTTAGGTTGTATTTTATGGCCGGAAAAACTTTTAGGCGATCCGGGTCTGGGGGCTCGAGCCCACTCTGAAAGCGTGGGCTATAGCACACAAAAATATGGGAATCGGGCGAAATTCTAAGTTTTTGGCCATAAAACACAAAAACACGAGGAACAGTCATGGTAGGGAGAAAAATATGGTTCCTAAGGTTATATTTCATGGCCCGAAATATTTTTAGGCAATCGAGGACCGGGGGGCCCGGGTCCACTCGGAAGGCGTGGGCTATAGAACACAAAAATATGGGAATCATGCGGAATTCTAGTTCTTTGGCCGTAAAACGCAAAAAAACGAGGGATGGTCATGGCGGGGCGGCGACTATGGCTCCTTGGGTCATATTCTATGTCCCGAAAACTTTTTAGGCGATCCGGGTCTGAGGGCTTGGGCCCACTCTGATGGCGTGGTCTGTAAGCCCACGAAAATATGGGAATCAAGCGAAATTCTAGTTTTTTGGCCGTAAAACGCAAAAAAACGAGGAATGGTCATGGCGGGGCGGCGACTATGGTTCCTTGGGTCGTATTCTATGGCCCGATTTCTTTTTAGGCGATCCGAGTCTGAGAGCTTGGGCCCACTCTAATGGCGTGGGCTATAAGCCCACGAAAATATGGGAATCAAGCGAAATTCTAGTTTTTTGGCCGTAAAACGCAAAACAAACGAGGAACGGTCATGGCGGGGCGACGAGTATGGTTCCTTGGGTTGTATTGTATGGCCCGAACAAATTTTAGGTGATCCATCTCCGGGGCTCGGGCCCACTCTGAAAGCATGGTCTATATAGTACACGAAAATATGGGAATCCGGCGGAATTCTAGTTTTTTGGACGTAAAACACAAAAACACGAGGAACGGTCATGGCGGGGTGGTAACTATTGTTCCTTAGGTCGAATCTCATGGCCGGGAAAACTTTTATATGATCCGGGTCCGGGGGCTCGGGCCCAATCTGAAAGTGTAGGAAATAGTACACAAAAATATGGGAATCGGGCGGAATTCTTGTTTTTTGGCCGTAAAACGCAAAAACACGAGGAACAGTCATGGCGGGGAGATAACTATGGTTCCTTAGGTCATATTTCATGGCCCGAAATAATTTAAGGCAATCGAGGTCCGGGGGCCCCGGGTCCACTCGGAAGGTGTGGGCTGTAGAACACGAAAATATGGGAATTAGGCGGAATTCTAGTTTTTTGGACGTAAAACGCAAATAAATGAGGAACGGTCATGGCGGGGCGGCGACTATGGTTCCTTGGATCGTATTTTATGGCCCGAAATATTTTTAGGTGATCCGGGTCCGGTGTGTCTCGGGCCCACTCTGAAGGCGTGGGATATAAGCAAACGAAAATATGGGACTCGGGCGGAATTCTAGTTTTTTGGCCGTAAAATGCAAAAACACGAGGAACGGTATGGCGGGGCGGTAACTATGGTTTGTTAGGTTATATTTCATGGCCCGAAAATTTTTAGGCGCTAGGGGTCCGGAGGGCCCTAGCCCACTCGGAAGACGTGGGCTATAGCACACGAAAATATTGGAATCGGGCGGAATTCTAGGTTTTTGGCCGTAAAACGCAAAAAAAGAGGAACGGTCATTGTGGGGCGGCGACTATGGTTCCTTAGGTCGTATTCTATGACCCAAATTTTTTTAGGCGATCTGGGTTCAAGGGTTCGGGCCCATTCGAATGGCATAGGCAATAGCACATGAAAATATGCGAATCGGACGGAATTCTAGTTTTTTAGCCGTAAAATGCAAAAATGAGGAACGGTCATGGCGGGGCGGTAACTATGGTTCCTTAGGTCGTATTTCATAGTATGGAAAATTTTTAGGCCATCGAGGTCCTGGCCCACTCGGAGGGCGTGGGCTATAGCACACAAATATATGAGAATTTTGCGGAATTCTAGTTTTTATTCCATCAAATGCAAAATAATGAGGAACGGTCATGGTGGGGCGGCTACTATGGTTTCTTAGATCGTTTTCTATTGCCCGAAATATTTTTAGGCGATCCGGGTATGGGGGCTCGGGTCCACTCCGAAGGCGTGGGCGATAACACACGAAAATATAGGAATCTGGCGGAATTCTAGTTTTTTGGCCGTAAAACGTAAAAACATGAGGAACGGTCATGGCGGGGTGGTAACTATGGTTCGTTAAGTCGTATATTAAGGCCTGGAAACTTTTTAGGCACTCTGGGTCCGGGGCCGGGCCCAATAGGAATATGTTGGGTATAACACACGAAAATATGGGAATCGAACGGAAATTCAGTTTTTTGGTCGTAAAAGCAAATATACGAAGAACGGTCATGGAGAGGAGGCGACTATGGTTCCATAGGTCGCATTCTACGACCCAAAATTTTTTAGGCGATCCGGGTTTGGTGGCTCGGGGGCTCGGGCCCACTTGGAAGGCGTGGGCTATAAGCACACGAAAATATGAGAATCGGGCGGAATTCTTGTTTTTTGGCCGTAAAACGCAAAAACACGAGGAATGGTCATGGCGGGCCGGTCACTATGGTTCGTAAGGTCATATTTCATGGCCCGAAAAACTTTTAGGCGATCGGGGTACAGGGGCCCGGGCCCACTCGGAAGGCGTGGGCCATAGATCACGAAAATATGGGAATCGAGCGGAATTCTAATTTTTTGGCCGTAAAACGCAAAAACACGAGGAACGGTCATGGCGGGGCGGTAACTATGGTTTGTTATGTTATATTTCATGGCCCAAAAAATTTTAGGCGCTCGGGGTCCAGAGGGCCCTGGCCCACTCGGAAGACGTGGGCTATAGCACACGAAAAATATGGGAATCGGGCGGAATTCTAGGTTTTTGGACGTAAAACGCAAAATAACGAGGAACGGTCATTGAGGGGCGACGACTATGGTTCCTTAGGTCGTATTCTATGACCCCAAATTTTTTTTAGGCGATCTGGGTTCAGGGGCTCGGGCCCATTCAGAAGGCGTGGGCAATAACATGAAAATATTGGAATCAAGCAGAATTCTAGTTTTTTAGCCGTAAAATGCAAAAAATGAGGAACGGTCATGGCGGGGCGGTAACTATGGTTCCTTAGGTCGTATTTCATGGTCCGAAAATTTTTTAGGCCATCGGGATCCTGGCCCACTCGGAAGGCATGGGCTATAGCACACGAAAATATGAGAATTTTGTGGAATTCTAGTTTTTATTCCATCAAACGCAAAATAATGAGGAACGGTCATGGTGGGGAGGCGACTATGGTTCCTTAGATCGTATTCTATGGCCCGAAATATTTTTAGGCAATCCGGGTCTGGGGGCTCAGGTCCACTCCGAAGGCGTGGGCGATAACACACGAAAATATAGGAATCGGGCGGAATTCTAGTTTTTTGGCCGTAAAACGTAAAAACATGAGGAACGGTCATGGCGGGGTGGTAACTATGGTTCATTAGGTCGTATATTAAGGCCCGAAAACTTTTTAGGCGCTCTGGGTACGGGGGGCTGGCCCCACTAGGAATGTGTTGGGTATAGCACAAGAAAATATGGGAATCGAACGTAAAAGCAAAAAAACGAGGAACGGTCATGGAGAGGCGGAAATTATGGTTTCTTAGGTCGTATTCTATGACCCAAAATATTTTTAGGCGATCCGGGTTTGGTGGCTCGTGGGCTCGGGCCCACTCAGAAGGCGTGGGCTATAAGCACACAAAAATATGGGAATCAGGCGGAATTCTTGTTTTTTGGCCGTAAAACGCAAAAACACGAGGAATGGTCATGGCGGGCCGGTCACTATGGTTCCTAAGGTCATATTTCATGGCCCGAAAAACTTTTAGGCGATCGGGGTACAGGGACCCGGGCCCACTCGGAAGGCGTGGGCTATAGAACACGAAAATATGGGAATCGAGCGGAATTCTAATTTTTTGGCCGTAAAACGCAAAAGCACGAGGAACGGTCATGGCGGGGCGGTAACTATGGTTTGTTAGGTCATATTTCATGGCCCGGAAAATTTTTTTAGGTACTCCGAGTCTGGTGGGCCTGGCCCACTCGGAAGGCGTGGGCTATAGCACACGAAAATATGGGAATCGAGCGGAATTCTAGGTTTTTGGCTGAAAAACCCAAAAGTGAGGAACGGTCATTGCGGGGCGGCGACTATGGTTCCTTAGGTCGTATTCTATGACCCCAAAATTGTTTTAGTCGATCTGGGTTCAGGGGCTGGGGCCCATTCAGAAGGCGTGGGCAATAACACACGAAAATATGGGAATCGTGCAAATTCTAGTTTTTTAGCCGTAAAACACAAAAAATGAGGAACGGTCATTGCGGGGTGGTAACTATGGTTCCTTAGGTCGTATTTCATGGTCTGGAAATTTTTTAGGCCATCGGGGTCCTAGCCCACTCCGAAGGACTGGGCTATAGCACACGAAAATATGAGAATTTTGCGGAATTCTAGTTTTTATTCCATCAAACGCAAAATAATGAGGAACGGTCATGGCGGGGAGGCGACCTTGGTTCCTTAGATCATATTCTATGTCCCGAAAAAACTTTAGGTGATCCGGGTCTGGGGGCTCGGTCCACTACGAAGGCGTGGGCTATGGCACACGAAAATATAGGAATTAGGCGGAATTCTAGTTTTTTGGCCATAAAACGTAAAAACATGAGGAACGGTTATGGCGGGGTGGTAAGTAGGTTCCTTAGTTTGTATATTAAGGCCCGGAAACTTTTTAGGTGCTCTGGGTCCGGGGGGCCGAGCCCAATAGGAATATGTTGGCTATAGTACACGAAAGTATGGGAATCGAGCGGAAATTTAGTTTTTTGGTCGTAAAAAAAGCAAAAAAACGAGGAACGGTCAGGGAGCGGCGGCGACTATGGTTCCTTAGGTCGTATTCTATGACCCAAAATATTTTTAGGCGATCTAGGTCCGAGGGATCGGGACCACTCGGAAGGCGTGGGCTATAAGCACACGAAAATATGGGAATCGAGCGGAATTCTAGTTTTTTGGCCGTAAAACACAAAACCACGAGGAACGGTCATGGCGGGGTAGTAACTATGATTCATTAGGTCGTATTTTCTGGCCTGGAAACTTTTTAGGCGCTCGGGGTCCGGGGGACCGGGCCCACTCGGAAGCCGTGGGCTACAGCACACGAAAATATGGGATTTTGGCGGAATTCTAGTTTTTATTCCATCAAACGCAAAATAATGAGGAACAGTCATGGCGGGGAGGCGACTATGGTTCCTTATGTCGTATTCTATGGCCCGAAATATTTTTAGGCGATCCGGGTCTGGGGCCCACTCCAAAGGCGTGGGCTATATCACACGAAAATATGGGAATCGGGCGGAATTCAAGTTTTTTGGCCGTAAAATGCAAAAACATGTGGAACAGTCATGGCGGGGTGGTAACTATGGTTCGTTAGGTCGTATTTTATGGCCCGGAAACTTTTTAGGCGCCCAGGATCTGGGGGGCCGGGCCCTTTAGGAAGGTATTGGCTATAGCACATGAATATGTGAGAATCAGGCGGAATTTTAGTTTTTTGGTCGTAAAAGGCAAGAACAAAAGGAGGAACGGTCATGGCGAGGCGGCGACTATGGTTCCTTGGGTCGTATTCTATGGCCCAAAATTTTTTTAGGTGACCCGGGTCCGGGGCTCGGGCCCACTCTGAAGGCGTGGGCTATAGTATACGAAAATATGGGAATCCAGCGGAATTCTAGTCTTTTGGCTGTAAAACGCAATAACACGAGGAATGGTCATGGCAGGGTGGTAACTATGGTTCGTTAGGTCGTATTTTATGGCCCGGGAACCTTTTAGGCGATCAGGGTCCGGGGCGGCCGGTCCCACTCGGAAGGTGTTGGCTATAGCACACGAAAATATGGGAATCGGGCGGAATTCTAGTTTTTTATCGTAAAACACAAAAAACGAAGAACGGTCATGGCGGGGGGGCGACTATGGTTCCTTAGGTCGTATTCTATGACCTAATTTTTTTTTAGGCGATCTGGGTTCGGGGGCTCGGGCCCACTCTAAAAGCGTAGGCGATAGCAAACAAAAATATGGGATTCAGGCGGAATTCTAGTTTTTTTACCGTAAATTGCAAACAAACGAGGAACAGTAATGGCGGGGCGATAACTATGGTTCCTTTGGTCATATTTCATGGCCCGAAAATATTTTAGGCAATCAAGGTTCGGGGGGCCCGGTCCCACTCGGAAGGCGTGGGCTATAGAACACCAAAATATGGGAATCATGCGGAATTCATGTGTTTGGCCGTAAAACGCAATAAAATGAGAAACGGACATGGCAGGGCGGTGACTATGGTTCCCTGTGTCGTATTCTATGGCCCAAAATGTTTTTAGGCAATCCGGGTCCGGGTGCTCGGGCCCACTCTGAAGGCGTGGGCTATACACACATGAAAATATGGGAATCGAGCGGAATTCTAGTTTTTTGGCCGTAAAATGCAAAAACACGAAGAACGTTCATGGCGGGGCAGTAACTATGATTTGTTAGGTCATATTTCATGGCCCGGAAAGTTTTTAGACGCTCGGGGCCATGGGGCCCGGGCCCACTCGGAAGACTTGGGCTGTAGCACACGAAAATGTGGGAATCGGGCAGAATTCTAGTTTTTTGGCCACAAAATGAAAAACAGGAGGAACGGTCATTGCGCAGCGGCGACTATGGTTCCTTAGATCGTATTTCATGTCCCGTAAAATTTTTAGGCGCTCGGGGTCAGGGGGTTTGGGCCCACTCGAAATACGTGGTCTATAGCACACGAAAATATGGAAATCGGGCGGAATTCTAGTTTTTTGGTCGTAAAATGCAAAACAATGTGGAACGGGCATGGCGGAGTAGCCACTATTGTTCCTTAGGAAGTATTTCATGGCCCGAAAAACTTTTAGGCAATCAAAGTCCGGGGGGCCCAGGCCCACTCTGAAAGCGTGGGCTATAGCACAAAAAAATATGGGAATCAGGCGGAATTCTAGTTTTTTGGCCGTAAAACGCAAAAACACGAGGAACAATCATGGAGGGGCGGTAACTATGGGTTTTTAGGTCATATTTCATGGCCCGGAAAATTTTTAGGTGCTCGGGGTCCGCGGGACCTTGGCCCACTCGGAAGACGTGAGCTATAGCACACGAAAATATGAGAATCGGGAGGAATTCTAGTTTTTCGGCCATAATAAGCAAAAAACGAGGAACGGTCATTACGGGGCGGCGAGTATGTTTCCTTAGGTCGTATTCTACGACCCAATATTTTTTTAGGCGATATGGGTTCGAGTACTCAGGCCCTCTCAGAAGGCGTGGGCTATAGAACATGAAAATATGGAAATCAGGAGGAATTTTACTTTTTTGGCCGTAAAACGCAAAAAAACACGGAACGGTCATTGCGGGGCGGCGACTATATTTCCTTAGGTCATATTCTAAGACCCAAATTTTTTTAAGGCGATCTGGGTTAGGGGGCTCGGGCCCACTCGAAAGGCGTGGGCTGCACAAGAAAATATTTAGGCGATCTAGGTCCGAGGGGACCGGGACCACTCGGAAGGCGTGGGCTATAGAACACGAAAATATGGGAATCAGGCGAAATTTAAGTTTTTATTCCATCAAACGCAAAATAATGAGGAACGGTCATGGCGGGAAGGCGATTATGGTTTCTTAGGTCGTATTGTATGACCCAAAAAAAGTTTAGGCAATCCGGGTTCGGGGGCTCGGGCCCACTCGGAAGGCGTGGGTTATAAACACAAGAAAATATGGGAATCGGGCGAAATTCTTATTTTTTGGCCGTAAAACGCAAAAAACATAAGGAACGGTCATGGCGGGGAGGTCACTATGGTTCCTTAGGTCGTATTTCATCGCCCGGAAAATTTTTAGGCGATGGGGGTCCGGGGTGGACCGGGCCTACTCGGAAGGCGCCGGCTATAACACAAGAAAATAAGGGAATTTGGTGGAATTCTAGTTTTATTCCATCAAACGCAAAATAATGAGGAACAATCATGGCGGGGAGGAGATTATGGTTCCTTAGGTCGCATTTTATGGCCCGGAATATTTTTATGCAATCGGGATTCGGCGGGCCCGAGCCCACTCGGAAGGCGTGGGCTATAGAACACGAAAATATGGGAATCGGGCGAAATTCTAGTTTTTTGGCCGTAAAATGCAAAAACACGAGGAACGGTCGTGGCGGGGCGGTAACTATGGTTCCTTAGGTCATATTTCAAGGCCCGGAAAATTTTTATGCGATCGGGGCCCGAGCCCAATCGGAAGGCGTGGGCTATAGAACACGAAAATATGAAAATCAGGCGGAATTCTAGTTTTTAGGCCGTAAAACGCAAAACAAATGAGGAACGGTCATGGAGGGGCAGCGACTATGGTTCCTTGGGTCGTATTCTATGGCCCAAAATTTTTTAGGTGATCCGGGTCCGGGGGCTCGGGCCCACTCTGAAGGCGTGGGCTATAGTACACGAAAATATGATAATCCAGAGGAATTCTAGTCTTTTGGCTGTAAAACGCAATAACACGAGGAACGGTCATGGAGGGGTGGTAACTATGGTTCGTTAGGTCGTATTTTTTGGCCCGGAAACGTTTTAGGCGCTCGGGGTCCGGGGGGCCGGGCCCACTCGGAAGGTGTTGGCTATAGCACTCAAAAATATGGGAATCGGGCGAAATTCTAGTGTTTATGTCGTAAAAGGCAAAACAACGAGGAATGGTCATGGCGAGGCAGCGACTATGGTTCCTTAGGTCGTATTCTATGACCCGAAAAAATATTAGGCGATCCGGGTTCGGGAGCTCAGGCCCACTCAGAAGGCGTGGGCTATAAGCACACGTAAATATGGGAATCACGCGGAATTCTTGTTTTTTGGACGTAAAACGCAAAAACACAAGGAACGCTCATGGCGGGGCGGTAACTATGGTTCGTTAAAGTCGTATTTCATGGCCCGGAATATTTTTAGGTGCTCGGGGACTGGGAGGCCCGGGCTCACTCGGAAGACGTGGGCTATAACACACGAAAATATGGGAATCAGGCGGAATTCTAGTTTTTTGGCCGTAAAGTGCATAAAACTGAGTAACAGTCACGGCGGGGCGATGACTATGGTTCCTTAGGTCGTATTCTATGACCCAAAATATTTTTAGGTGATCTGGGTTCGGGGGCTCGGTCCCACTCGGAAGGCGTGGGCTATAGCACACGAAAATATGAGAATCGGACGGAATATTAGTTTTTTGGCCGTAAAATGCAAAAAAAGGAGGAGAGGTCATGGCGGGTCGGTAACTATAGTTCCTTAGGTCGTATTTCATAGCCCGAAAATTTTTTAAATGATCGGGGTCGGGGGGCCCAGGACCACTCAGAAGGCGTGGGCTATAGAACACGAAAATATGGGAATCAGGTGAAATTTAAGTTTTTATTCCATCAAATGCAAAATAATGAGGAACGGTCATGGCGGGGAGGCGATTATGGTTTCTTAGGTCGTATTCTATGACCCGAAAATTGTTTAGGCGATCCGGGTTCGGGGGTCGGGCCCACTCGAAAGGCGTGGGCTATAGCACACAAAAATATGGGAATCGGGAGGATTTCTAGTTTATTGGCCGTAAATCACAAAATAACTAGGAACGGTCATGGAAGGGCGGTCACTATGGTTCCTTAGGTGGTATTTCAAGGCACGGAAAACTTTTAGGCGATCGGGGTCAGGGGGCCAAGGCCCACTCGGAAGGCGTGGGATATAGAACACGAAAATATAGGAATCGGGCAGAATTCTAGTTTGTTTCCGTAAAATGCAAAACAACGAGGAACGATCATGGCGGGGCGGTAACTATGGTTCCTTAGGTCGTATTTCATGGCAAGGAAAAATTTTGTGCGATGGGGGTCCAGGGGTCCCGGGCCCAATCGGAAGGTGAGGGCTATAGAACACGAAAATATTGGAATCGAGAGGAATTCTAGTTTTTTGGTTGTAAAATGCAAAACAAACGAGGAACGGTCAAGGCAGGGCAGCGATTTTGGTTCCTTGGGTCATATTCTATGGCCAAAAAACATTTTAGGCGATCCAGTTTTGGGGGCTCGGGCCCACTCTGAAGCCGTGGGCTATAGCACATGAAAATATGGGATTCGGGCGGAATTCTAGTTTTTTGGCCGTAACACCCAAAACCACGAGGAACGGTCATGGCGGGGCTGTAACTATGGTTCCTTAGGTCGTAATTCATGGCCCAAAATATTTTTAGGCAATCAGGGTCCGAGGTGTCCGGGCCCACTCGGAAGGCGTGGGCTATAGAACACGAAAATATGGGAATCGGGAGAAATTCAAGTTTATTGGCCGTCAAAGGCAAAAAAATTAGGAACGGGCATGGCGGGGCGGCGACTATGGTTCCTTAGGTCGTGTTCTATGACCCAAATTTTTTTTGGCGATCCGAGTTCATGGGATCGGGCCCACTCGGAAGGCGTGGGCTATAGCACACAACAATATGGGAATCACGCGAATTTCTTATTTTTTAGCCGTAAAACGCAAAAAACGAGGAACGTTCATGGCGGGGAGGTAACTATGGTTCCTTAGGTAGTATTTTATGGCCTCAAAAATTGTTATGCGATCGGGGTCCGGGGGGCTCGAGACCACTCGTAAGGCGTGGGCTATAGAACAACAAAGTATGGGATTCGGACAGAATTCTAGTTTTTTGGCCGTAAAACGCAAAACAAACGAGGAACGTTCATGGTGGCGCGGCGAGTAAAGTTCCTTGGGTTGTATTCTATGGCCCGAACAAATTTTAGGTGATCCGTGTCCAGGGCCTTGGGCCCACTCTGAAGGCTTGGGCTATAACACACGTAAATATGGCAATCCGGCGGAATTCTAGTTTTTTGGCCGTAAAATGCAAAAACACGAGGAACAGTCATGGCGGGGCGGTAACTATTATTCCTTAGGTTGTATTTCATGGACGGGAAAACTTTTAGGTGATCCGGGTCTGGAGGCTCGGGCCCACTCTGAAAGCGTGGGCTATAGCACACAAAAATATGGGAATCAGGCGGAATTCTAAGTTTTTGGCCGTAAAACACAAAAACATGAGGAACAGTCATGGCGGGGAGATAACTATGGTTACTTAGGTTATATTTAATGGCCAGAAATCCTTTTAGGCAATCGAGGTCTGGGGGGCCTGGGTCCTCTCGGAAGGCGTGGGCGTATAGAACACAAATATATGGGAATCATGCGAAATTCTAGTTCTTTGGCCGTAAAATGCAAAAAAATGAAGAATGGTCATGGCGGGGCGGAGACTATGGTTCCTTGGGTCGTATTCTATGGCCCAAATTTTTTTTAGGCGATCCGGGTCTGAGGGCTTGGGCCCACTCTGATGGCGTGGGCTATAAGCCCACGAAAATATGGGAATCAAGTGGAATTCTAGTTTTTTGGCCGTAAAATGCAAAACAAATGAGGAACGGTCATGGCGGGGCGGCGATTATGGTTCCTTGGGTTGTATTCTATGGCCCGAACAAATTTTAGGTGATCCGGCTCCAGGGCTAGGGCCCACTCTGAAAGGATGGGCTATAGCACACGAAAATATGGGAATCCGGCGGAATTCTAGTTTTTTGGACGTAAAACAGAAAAACACGAGGAACGGTCATGGCGGGGAGGTAACTATTGTTCCTTAGGTAGAATTCCATGGCCGGGAAAACTTTTATATGATCCGGGTCCGGGGGCTCGGGCCCAATCTGAATTCTTATTTTTTGGCCGTAAAATGCAAAAACACGAGGAACAGTCATGGAGGGGAGATAACTATGGTTCCTTAGGTCATATTTCATGGCCCGAAATATTTTTAGGCAATCGAGGTCCGGGGGGGCCGGGTCCACTCGAAAGGTGTGGGCTATAAGAACACGAAAATAAGGGAATTAGGCGGCATTCTAGTTTTTTGGACGTAAAACGCAAATAAATGTGGAACGGTCATGGCGGGGCGGCGACTATGGTTCCTTGGATCGTATTTTATGGCCCAAAAAGTTTTTAGGTGATCCGGGTCCGGGGTGTCTCGGGCCCACTCGGAAGGCGTGGGATATAAGCACACGAAAATATGGGAATCGGGCGGAATTCTAGTTTTTTGGCCGTAAAATGCAAAAACACGAGGAACGGTCATGGCGGGGTGGTAACTATGGTTTGTTAGGTTATATTTCATGGCCCGAAAATTTTTAGGCGCTCGGGGTCCGGAGGGCCCTAGCCCACTCGGAAGACGTGGGCTATAGCACACGAAAATATTGGAATCGGGTGGAATTCTAGGTTTTTGGTCGTAAAACGCAAAAAAAAAAAGAGGAACGGTCATTGTGGGGCGGCGACTATGGTTCCTTAGGTCGTATTCTATGACCCAAATTTTTTTTAGGCGATCTGGATTCAAGGGCTCGGGCCCATTCGGATGGCATAGGCAATAACATACTAAAATATGAGAATCGGGCGGAATTCTAGTTTTTTAGCCGTAAAATGCAAAAATGAGGAACGGTCATGGCGGGGCGGTAACTATGGTTCCTTAGGTCGTATTTCATGATCTGAAAAATTTTTAGGCCATCGGGGTCCTGGCCCACTCGGAAGGCGTAGGTTATAGCACACGAAAATATGAGAATTTTGCGGAATTCTAGTTTTTATTCCATCAAACGCAAAATAATGAGGAACGGTCATGGTGGGGAGGCGACTATGGTTCCATAGATCGTATTCTATGGCCCGAAATATTTTTTGGCGATTCGGGTCTGGGGGCTCGGGTCCACTCCGAAGGCGTGGGCGATAACACACGAAAATATAGGAATCGGGCGGAATTTTAGTTTTTTGGCCGTAAAACGTAAAAACATGAGGAACGGTCATGGCAGGGTGGTAACTATGGTTCGTTAGGTCATATATTAAGGCCCGGAAACTTTTTAGGCGCTCTGGGTCCGGGGAGCCGGGCCCACTAGGAATGTGTTGGGTATAGCACACAAAAATATGGGAATCGAACGGAAAATTAGTTTTTTGTTCGTAAAAGCAAAATAACGAGGAACGGTCATGGAGAGGCGGTGACTATGGTTCCTTAGGTCGTATTCTATGACCCGAAAATTTTTTAGGCGATCCGGGTTTGGTGGCTCGGGGCCTCGGGCCCACTCGGAAGGCGTGGGCTATAAGCACACGAAAATATGGGAATCAGGCGGAATTCTTGTTTTTTGGCCGAAAAATGCAAAAACACGAGGAATGGTCATGGCGGGCTAGTCACTATGGTTCCTAAGGTCATATTTCATGGCCCGAAAAACTTTAAGGCGATCGGGGTACAGGGGCCCTGGCCCACTCGGAAGGCGTGGGCTATAGAACACGAAAATATGGGAATCGAACGGAATTCTAATTTTTTGGCCGTAAAATGCAAAAACATGAGGAACGGTCATGGCGGGGCGGTAAATATGGTTTGTTAGGTCATATTTCATGGCCGGAAAACTTTTAGGTGCTCGGGGTCCGGAGGGCCCTGGCCCACTCGGAAGATGTGGGCTATAGCACACGAAAATATGGGAATCGGGCGGAATTCTATGTTTTTGGTCGTAAAACGCAAAACAATGAGGAACGGTCATTGCGGGGCGGCGACTATGGTTCCTTAGGTCGTATTCTATGACCCCAAATTTTTTTTAGTCGATCTGGGTTCAGGGGCTTTGGCCGATTCGGAAGGCATGGGAAATAACACACGAAAATATGGGAATCAGGCGGAATTCTAGTTTTTTAGCAGTACAACGCAAAAGATGAGGAAAGGTCATGGCGGGCGGTAACTATGGTTCCTTAGGTCGTATTTCATGGTCCGGAAAATTTTTAGGCCATCGGGGTCTTGGCCCACTCGGAAGGCGTGGGCTATAGCACACGCAAATATGAGAATTTTGCGGAATTCTAGTTTTTATTCCATCAAACGCAAAATAATGAGGAACGGTCATGGTGGGGAGGAGACTATGGTTCCTTAGATTGTATTCTGTGGCCCGAAATATTTTTAGGCGATCCGGGTCTGGGGGCTCGGGTCCACTCCGAAGGCGTGGGCGATAACACATGAAAATATAGGAATCGGGCGGAATTCTAGTTTTTTGGCCGTAAAACGTAAAAACATGAGGAACGGTCATGGCGGGGTGGTAACTATGGTTCGTTAGGTCATATATTAAGGCCCGAAAACTTTTTAGGCGCTCTGGGTCCGGGGGGCCGGGCCCACTAGGAATGTGTTGGGTATAGCACACGAAAATATGGGAATCGAACGGAAATTTAGTTTTTTGGTCGTAAAAACAAAAAAATGAGGAACGGTCATGAAGAGGTGGCGACTATGGTTCCTTAGGTCGTATTCTATGACCCAAAATTTTTTATGCGATCCGGGTTTGGTGGCTCGGGGTCTCGGGTCCACTCGGAAGGCGTGGGCTATAAGCACACGAAAATATGGGAATCGGGGGGAATTCTAATTTTTTGGCCGTAAAACGCAAAACCACGAGGAACGGTCATGGCAGGTTGGTAACTATGGTTCGTTAGGTCATATTTTATGGCTCGGAAACTTTATAGGAGCTCGGGGTCTGGGGGCCGGGCCCACTCGGAAGGTGTTGGCGATAGCACACGAAAATATGAGAATCGTGCAGAATTCTAGTTTTTGTCGTAAAAGGCAAATAAAATGAGGAATGGTCATAGGGAGGCGGCGACTACGGTTCCTTAGTTCGTATTCTATGACCCAATAATTTTTTTGGCGATCCGGGTTCGGGGGCTCGGGCCCACTCGGAAGGCGTCACCTATAAGCATACGAAAATATGGGAATCAGGCGGAATTCTTATTTTTTGGACGTAAAACGCAAAAACACAAGGAACGCTCATGGCGGGGCGGTAACTATGGTTCGTTAGGTCGTATTTCATGGCCTAATAAATTTTTAGCCGCTCGGGGTCCGGCGAGCCCGAGCCCAGTCGGAAGGCGTGGGCTATAGAACACAAAAATATGGGAATCAGACGAAATTCTAGTTTTTTGGACGTAAAACGCAAATACACGAGGAACGGTCATGAAGGGGCGGTAACTATGGTTCGTTAGGTCATATTTCATGGCCCGAAAAATTTTTAGGCGCTCGGGGTTCGGGGGACTAGGGCCCACTAAGAAGACGTGGGCAATAGCACCCGAAAATATCTGAATCGGGAGGAATTCTAGTTGTTTAGCCGTAAAAAGCAAAAAAACGAGGAACGGTCATTGCGGGGCGGCGACTATATTTCTTTAGGTCGTATTCTATGACCCAAATTGTTTTTAGGCGATCTGGGTTCGGGTGCTCGGGGCGGTAACTATGGTTCATTAGGTCGTATTTCATGGCAAGGATATTCTCTGTGCGATCGGGGTCCGGGAGCCCGGGCCCAATCGGAAGGTGTGGGCTATAGAACACGAAAATATGGGAATCGGAAGGAATTCTAGTTTTTTGGCTGTAAAATGCAAAACAAATGAGGAACGGTCATGGAAGGGCTGTGATTTTGGTTCCTTGGGTCATATTCTATGGCCAGAAAACATTTTAGGCGATCCGGTTCCGGGGGCTCGGGCCCACTCTGAAGGCGTGGGCTATATAGCATATGAAAATACGGGAATCGAGCGGAATTCTAGTTTTGTGGCCGCAAAACGCAAAAACACGAGAAACGGTCATGGCGGGGCTGTAACCTTGGTTCCTTAAGTCATATTCTATGACCCAAAATATTTTTAGGCGGTCTGGGTTCGGGTGCTCGGGCCCTCTCAGAAGGCGTGGGCTATAGAACACGAAAATATGGGAATGAGGCGAAATTCTAGTATTTTAGCCGTAAAACACAAAAAACACGAGGAACGGTCATCGCGGGGTGGTAACTATGGTTCGTTAGGTCATATTTCATGGCTCGGAAAATTTTTAGGTCCTCTGGGTCTGGTGGACCCGGGCCCACTCGGAACACGTGGCTATAGCACACGAAAATATGGGAATCGGGAGGAATCCTAGTTTTTTTGCCGTAAAACACAAAATAATAGGGAACGGTCATTACGGGGCGGCGACTATGTTTCCTTAGGTCGTATTATCTGACCCAAAAATTTTTTAGGCGATCTGGGTTCGGGTGCTAGGGCCCTCTCAGAAGGCGTGGGCTATAGAACACGAAAATATGGGAATCAGGCGGAATTCTAGTATTTTGGCCGTAAAACGCAAAGAAACGAGAAACGGTCATGGCGGGACGGCAACTATGGTTCCTTGGGTCGTATCCTATGGCCCGAAAAATTATTGGCGATCTGGGGCCGGAGGATCGGGCCCAATCTGAAGGCGTGGGCTATAAGCACACGAAAATATGGGAATCGGGCGAAATTCTAGTATTTTGGCCGTAAAACACAAAAACGCGAGGAACAGTCATGGCGGGGTGGTAACTATGGTTCGTTAGGTCATATTTTATGGCTCGGAAAAGTTTTAGGCGCTCGGGGTCCGATGGACCCGGGCCCACTCGGAAGACGTGGGCTATAGCACACGAAAATATGGGAATCGGGAGGAATTCTAGTTTTTTGGCCGTCAAACGCAAAAAAATAGGAAACGGTCATTGCGAGGCGGCGACTATGTTTCCTTAGGTCATATTCTATGACGCAAATTCTCTTTACGCGATCTGGGTTCGGGGGCTCGAGCCCACTCAGAAGGCGTGGGCTGCACACGAAAATATAGGAATCGGGCGGAGTTCTAGTCTTTTGGTCGTAAAATACAAAAAAAGAGGAACGGTCATGGCGGGGCGCAAACTATGGTTCCTTAGGTCGTATTTCAGGGCCCGAAAAATTTTTAAGCGATCGGGGTCCGGGGGGACGGGGCCCACTCGGAAGGCGTGGGCTATAGCATACAAAAATATGGGAATTTGGCGGAATTCTAGTTTTTATTCCATCAAACGCAAAATAATGAGGAATGGTCATGGCGGGGCGGCGACTATGTTTCCTTAGGTCATATTGTATGACCCAATTTGTTTTTAGACAATCTGGGTTCGGGTGCTCGGGCCCTCTCAGAAGGCGTGGGCTATAGAACACGAAAATATGGGAATCAGGCGAAATTTTAGTATTTTGGTCGTAAAATGAAAAGAAACGAGAAACGGTCATGGCGGGGCGGAGACTATGGTTCCTTGGGTCGTATGCTATGGCCCGAAAAATTATTGGCGATCCAGGGCCAGGGGATCGGGCCCAATCTGAAGGCGTGGGCTATAAGAACACGAAAATATGGGAATCAGGCGAAATTCTAGTATTTTGGCCGTAAAACACAAAAACGCAAGGAACGGTCATGGCGACGTGGTAACTATGGTTCGTTAGGTCATATTTCATGGTTCGGAAAATTTTTAGGCGCTCGGGGTCCAGTGGACCCGGGTCCACTCGGAAGACGTGGGCTATAGCACACAAAAATATGGGAATCGGGAGGAATTCTAGTTTTATGGCCGTAAAACGCAAAAAAACAGTCAACGGTCATTGCGGGGCGGCGACTATGTTTCCTTAGGTCATATTCTATGACCCAAATGTTTTTTACGCGATCTGGGTTGGGGGCTCGGGCCCACTCGGAAGGTGTGAGCTGCACATGAAAATATTGGAATCGGGCGGAATTTTAGTTTTTTGGCCGTAAAATGCAAAAAAGAGGAACGGTCATGGCGGGGCGGAAGCTATGGTTCCTTAGGTCATATTTCATGGCCTGGAAAAATTTTAGGCAATCGGGGTCGGCGGGGACCGGGAACACTCGGAAGACGCTACAAAAATATGGGAATTTGGCAGAATTCTAGTTTTTATTCCATCAAACGCAAAATAATGAGGAACGGTCATGGCGGGGAGGCGATTATGGTTTCTTAGGTCGTATTCTATGACCTGAATCTTTTTTAGGCGATCCGGGTTTGGGGGCTCGGGCCCACTCGGAAGGCATGAGCTATAAACACAAGAAAATATGGGAATCGGGCGGAATTCTTGTTTTTTGGCCGTAAAACGCAAAAACACGAGGAACGGTCATGTCGGGGTGGTCACAATGGTTCCTTAGGTCGTATTTCATCGCCCGGAAAATTTTTTGGCGATCGGGGTTCGGGGTGGAACGGGCCTACTCGGAAGACGTGGGCTATAGAACACAAAAATATGGGAATCACGCGAAATTTAAGTTTTTTGGCCGAAAAACGCAAAACAACGAGGAACGGTCATGGCGGGGCGATGACTATGGTTCCTTAGGTCGTATTATAGGGCCAGAAAAGTTTTTAGGCGATCTTGGTCTGGGGGCTCGGGTCCACTCTGAAGGCGTGGGCATTTAAGCAGTTTAAATTAACAAGTAGGATGCAAGCATTATAATTATAACATGATCTGGGTCCTAGACTACCCGTACAGCACACGAAAATATGGGAATCGGGAGGAATTCTAGTTTATTGGCCGTAAATCACAAAATAACGAGGAACGGTCATGGCAGGGCAGTCACTATGGTTCCATAGGTGGAATTTCAAGGCACGGAAATTTTTTAGGTGATCGGGGTCAGGTGGCCAGGGCCCACTCGGAAGGCATGGGCTATAAAACCCGAAAATATAGGAATCGGGCAGAATTCTAGTTTGTTTGGCGTAAAACGCAAAACAACGAGGAACGGTCATGGCGGGGCGGTAACTATGGTTCCTTAGGTCGTATTTCATGGCAAGGATATTTTTTGTGCGATCGGGGTCCGGGGAGCCCGGGCCCAATCGGAAGGTGTGGGCAATAGAACACGAAAATATGGGAATCAGGCTGAATTCTAGTATTTTGGCAGTAAAATGCAAAGAAACGAGAAACGGTCATGGCGGGGCGACGACTATGGTTCCTTGGGTCGTATGCTATGGCCCAAAATTTTGTTTTGCGATCCGGGGCCGGGGGATTGAGCCCAATCTGAAGGCGTGGGCTATAAGCACACGAGAATATGGGAATCGGGCGAAATTCTAGTATTTTGGCAGTAAAACACAAAAACACGAGGAACGGTCATGGAGGGGTGATAACTATGGTTCGTTAGGTCATATTTCATGGCTCGGAAAATTTTTTGGCGCTCGGGGTCCGGTGGACCCAGGCCCACTCGGAAGATGTGGGCTATAGCACACGAAAATATGGGAATCGGGAGGAATCCTAGTTTTTTGGCCGTAAAACGCAAACAAATAGGGAACGGTCATTGCGGGGCGGCGACTATGTTTCCTTTGGTCATATTCTATGACCTAAAATGTTTTTACGCGATCTGGGTTCGGGGGCTCGGGTCCACTCGGAAAGCGTGGGCTGCACACGAAAATATAGGAATCGGGCGGAATTCTAGTTTTTTGGCCGTAAAACGCAAAAGAAGAGGAACGGTCATGGCGGGGGGAAACTATGGTTCGTTAGGTCGTATTTCATGGCCCGGAAAATTTTTAGGCAATCGGGGTCCGGGGGGACCGAGCCCGCTCGGAAGGCGTGGGCTATAGCACACAAAAATATGGGAATTTGGCGGAATTCTAGTTTTTATCCCATCAAACGTAAAATAATGAGGAATGGTCATGGCGGGGAGGCGATTATGGTTTCTTAGGTCGTATTCTATGACCCGAATTTTTTTAGGCGATCCGGGTTCGGGGGCTCGGGCCCACTGGGAAGGCGTGGGCTATAAACACAAAAAAATATGGGAATCATGCGGAATTCTTATTTTTTGGATGTAAAACGCAAAAACATGAGGAACGGTCATGGCGGGGCGGTCACTATGGTTCCTTAGGTCGTATTTCATCGCCCGGAAAATTTTTAGGCGATCGGGGTCCGGGTTGGACTGGGCCTACTCGAAAGGCGCCGGCTATAGCACAAGAAAATATGGGAATTTGGCGGAATTCTAGTTTTTATTCCATCAAACGCAAAATAATGAGGAACGGTCATGGCGGGGAGGCGATTATGGTTCCTTAGGTCGTAGTTTATGGCCAGGAAAATTTTTATGCGATCGGGGTCCTGCGGGCCCGAGCCCACTTGGAAGGCGTGGGCTATAGAACACCAAAATATGGGAATCGGGCAGAATTCTAGTTTTTTGGCCGTAAAACGCAAAAACACGAGGAACGGTCGTGGCGGGGCGGTAACTATGGTTCCTTAAAATCGTATTTCATGGCCCGAATTTTTTTATGCGATCGGTGCCTAGGCCCAATCGGAAGGCATAGGCTATAGAACACGAAAATATGGGAATCAGGCAGAATTCTAGTTTTTTGGCCGTCAAACGCTAAACAAATGAGGAACGGTCAGGGCGGGGCGGCGACTATGGTTCCTTTGGGCGTATTCTATGGACCGAAAAGTTTTTAGGTGATCCGGGTCCGGGGACTCGGGCCCACTCTGAAGGCGTGGGCTATAGTACACAAAAATATAGGAATCCGGCGGAATTCTAGTCTTTTGGCTCTAAAACGCAATAACACGAGGAACGGTCATGGAGGGGTGGTAACTATGGTTCGTTAGGTCGTATTTTATGGCCCAGAAATGTTTTAGGCACTCGGGGTCTGGGGGCCGGGCCCACTCGGAAGGTGTTGGCTATAGCACACAAAAATATAGGAATCAGGCGAAATTCTAGTTTTTATGTCGTAAAAGGCAAAACAACGAGGAATGGTCATGGCGAGGCAGCGACTATGGTTCCTTAGGTCGTATTCTATGACCCGAATTTTTTTTAGGCGATCCAGGTTCGGGGGCTTGGCCCACTCGGAAGGCGTGGGCTACAAGCACACTAAAATATGGGAATCAAGCGGAATTCTTGTTTTTTTGACGTAAAACGCAAAAACACAAGGAACGCTCATGGCGGGGCGGTAACTATGGTTCGTTAGGTCGTATTTCATGGGCCGGAATATTTTTAGGCGCTCGAGGACCGGGTGGCCCGGGCTCACTCGGAAGACGTGGGCTATAGCACACGAAAATATGGGAATCAGGCGGAATTCTAGTTTTTTTGTCGTAAAATGCAAAAAAAATGAGTAACAGTCACGACGGGGCTACGACTATGGTTCCTTAGGTCGTATTCTATGACCCAAAATTTTTTAGGCGATCTGGTTTCGGGGGCTCGGTCCCACTCGGAAGGCGTGGGCTATAGCACACGAAAATTTGAGAATCGGGCGGAATTTTAGTTTTTTGGCCGTAAAATGCAAACAAAGAGGAGAGGTCATGGCGGGGCAGTGACTATGGTTCCTTAAGTCGTATTTGATAGCCTGAAAAACTATTAGGCTATCCGGGTCCGGGGGGACCGGGTCCACTCGGATGGCGTGGGCTATACCACACGAAAATATGAGAATCGTGCGAAATTCTAGTTTATTTGCCGTAAAACGCAAAAAAAACTGTGGAGCGCTCATGGCAGGGTAGTAACTTTGGTTCCTTAGGTCGTATTTGATGGCCTGAAAAACTTTTAAGCAATCCAGGTCCGGGGGAACGGGGTCCACTCGGAAGGCGTGGGCTATAGCACAAGAAAATATAGGAATCAGGCGGAATTCTAGTTTTTTGTCCGTAAAAAGCAAATATACGAGAAACAGTCATGGCGGGGTGGTGACTATGGTTCCTTAGGTCGTATTTGATGGCCCAAAATTTTTTTAGGCAATCCAGGTCTGTAGGGGCCAGCCCAATCGGAAGGCGGCGACACACAAAAAAATCGTAATCGAGCTGAATACTAGTATTTTGGCCGTAAACCACAAAACTATGAGGAACGGTCATGGAGAGGCAGTGACTATGATTACTTAGGTCGTATTTGATGGCTCGGAAAAATTTTAGGCGATCCGGGTCCGGGGGCTCGGGACCACTCGGAAGGTGTGGGCTATAGCACACAAAAAAATGGGAATCGGGCGAATTTCTAGTTTTGTGGCTGTAAAACGCAAAAAATCGAGGAACGGTCATGGCGGACAGTGACTATGGTTCCTTAGGTCATACTTGATGGCCCGGAAAATTTTTAGGCAATCGTGGTCCGGGGGGGATCGGGTCCACTCGGAAGGCGTGGGATATAGCACACGAAAGTATGGGAATCGGGTGGAATTTTAGTTATTTGGCCATATAACGAAAAACAACAATGAAAGGTCATGGTGGTGCAGTGACTATGGTTCCTTAAGTCGTATTTGATGGCCTGAAAAACTTTTAGGCTATCCGGGTCCACTCGGAAGGCATGGGCTATACCACACGAAAATATGAGAATCATGCAAAATTCTAGTTTATTTGCCGTAAAACACAAAAAACCGAGGAGCGGTCATGGCAGAGTAGTAACTTTGGTTCCTAAGCACACAAATTATGGGAAATGGGCGGAATTCTAGTTTTGTGGCCGTAAAACGCAAAAACAACGAGAAACGGTCATTACGGGGCGGTTAAAATGGTTCCTTAGGTCGTATTTGATGGACAGAAAAAATTTCAGGTGATCCGGGTCTGGGGTCCCGGGCCTACTCGAAAGGCGTGGGACATAGCCCACAAAAATATGGGAATCGGGCGGAATTCTAATTTTTTAGCCATATTACGCAAAACAACATTGAAAGGTCATGGCAGGATAATGACTAGGGTTCCTTAGGTCGTATTTGATAGCCTAAAAAACTTTTACACAATCCGGGTCTGGGGGGACCAGGTTCACTTGGAAGGCATGGGCTATAGCACACGAAAATATGGGAATCGTGCGAAATTCTAGTTTATTGGCCGTAAAACGCAACAAACTAGGAGCGCTCATGGCGGGGCGGTGTCTTTGGTTCCTTAGGTTGTATTTGATGGCCCAGAAAAAATTTTGGCGATCCGGGTCCGGAGGGCTGGGGACCACTCGGAAGGCGCACACGAAAAATGGGAAATGGGCAGAATTCTAGTTTTGTGGCCGTCAAACGCAAAAACAATGAGAAAATGTCATTACGGGGCGGTGACTAAGGTTCCTTAGGTCGTATTTGGTGGATCGGAAAAATTTCAGGCGAGTCGGGTCCGGGGTCCGAGGCCTACTTGAAAGGCGTGGGATATAGCACACGAAAATTTGGGAATCGGGCGGAATTCTAGTTTTTTGGCCATAAAATGGAAAACAACAATGAAAGGTCATGGCGGGATAGTGACTAGGGTTCCTTAGGTCGTATTTGATGGCCTGAAAAACCTTTTTGCTAGGCGATCGGGGTCCGGGTCAGAAGGCGTGGGCTGCACACGAATATATGGGAATTGGGGGGAATTCTAGTTTTTTTGCCGTAAAATGCAAAAAATGAGGAACGGTCATGGAGGGGCGGTGACTATGGTTCCTTAGGTCGTATTTGATAGCCCGTAAATATTTTAGGCGATCGGGGTCCGGGGGGCCCAGAACCAACTAGGAAGGCATGGGCTATATAGCACACGAATATATGGGAATCGGGCAGAATTCTAGTTCTTTGGCCATAAAACGCAAAACAACGAGGAACGGCCATTGCGGGGTGGAGACTATGTTTCCTTAGATCAAATTTGATAGCCTGGAAAAATGTTAGGTATTCGGGGTCCGGGGATTCGGAGCCACTCAGAAGGCATGGGCTATAGCACAAGAAAATATGGGAATCACGCAAAATTCTAGTTTTTTGGTCGTAAAAAGCAAAATAACGAGGAACGGTCATGGCAGGGCGGTGACTAGGGTTCCTTAGGTCGTATTTGATGGCCTAAAAAACTTTTACGCAATCCGGGTCCGGGGTAACCGGGTCCACTCGGAAGGTGTGGTCTATAGCACACAAAAATATGGGAATAGTGCAAAATTCTAATTTATTGGCTGTAAAACGCAACAAAATGAGGCGTGGTCATTGCGGGGCGGTATCTTTGGTTCCTTAGGTCGTATTTGATGGCCCGGAAATTTTTTGGCGATCCGGGTCCGGAGGGCTAGGACCACTCGGAAAGCGTAGGCTATAGCACACGAAAAATGAGAAATGAGCGAAATTCTAGTTTTGTGGCCGTAAAACGCAAAAACAACGAGAAACGGTCATTACGGGGCGGTGACTATGGTTCATTAGGTCGTATTTGATGAACCGGAAAAATTTCAGGCAATTCGGGTCCGGGGTCCCAAGCCTACTCGAAAGGCGTGGGATATAGCACACGAAAATATGGGAATCGGGCGGAATTATAGTTTTTTGGCCATATAATGCAAAACAACAATGAAAGGTCATGGCGGGATAGTGACTAGGGTTCCTTAGGTAGTATTTGATGGCCTGAAAAACTTTTACGCAATCCGGGTCCGGGGGGACCGGGTCCACTCGGAAGGCGTGGGCTATAGCACACGAAATATGGGAATTGTGCGAAATTCTATTTTCTTCGTCGTAAAATGCAACAAAACGAGGAGCGGTCATGGAGGGGGTGACTTTGGTTCTTTAGGTCTTATATGATGGCCCAGAAAAATATTTTGGCGATCCGTGTCCGGGGGGCCGGGGACCACTCGGAAGGCGTGGGCTATAGCATACGAAAAATGGGAATTGGGCGGAATTCTAGTTTTGTGGCCGAATAACGCAAAAAAACGAGAAAAGGTCATTAAGAAGCAGTGACTATGGTTCCTTAGATCATATTTGATGGCCCGAAAGTTTTTTAGGCGATTCGGGTCCGGGGGCCCGGCCCACTCGCAAGGCTTGGGCTATAGCACACGAAAATATAGGAACAAGGCGGAATTCTAGTTTTTTGGTCGTAAAACGCAAAACATCAAGGAACGGTCATGGCGGGGGGGGGGGGGGGTAACTATGGTTTCTTAGGTCTTATTTCATGGCCCGGAAAATTTTTAGGAGATCAGGGTCCGGGTTGCCCGGGCCTACTCGGAAGGGGTGGGCTATAGCACACGAAAACATGGGAATCGGGTGTATTTCTAGTTTTTTGGCCATAATATGCAAATATACGATGAACGGTCATGACGGGGCGGTGTCTATGGTTCCTTAGGACCTATTTGATGGTACGAAAAAATTTTAGGGGATCAGGCTCTAGAGGGGCTAGCCCACTCGGAAGGCGGCACACGAAAATATGGTAATCGTGCGGAATTCTCATTTTTTGGCCGTAAAACGCAAAAAAACGAGGAACAATCATGGAAGGGTGGTGACTATGGTTCCTTAGGTCATTATTGATGGCCCAGAAAAATTTTAGGCTATCCGGGTCCGGGGGCCCGGGCCCACTCGAAAGGCGTGGGCTATAACACACGAAAATATGGGAATAGGGCAGAATTCTAGTTTTTTGGCCGTAAAACGCAACAAAACGAGGAAAGGTCAGGCGGGGTGTTGTCTATTGTTCCTTAGGTCGTATTCGATGACCCGGAAAATTTTAGGCGATACGGTTCCGGGGGGCCCAAGTCCACTCGGAAAGCGTGGGCATATCACACGAAAATAAGGGAAACGGGTGGAATTCTAGTGATTTGGCCGTATAATGCAAACAACGAGGAAAGGTCATGGCGGGGTAGTGACTATGGTTCATTAGGTCGTATTTGATGGTCCGAAAAACATTTAGGCGATCCGAGTCCAGGGGGTCTGGCCCACTCGGAAGGAGGGGGCTATAACATACGAATATATGTGAATCAGGCGGAATACTGGTTTTTTTGCCTTAAAATGCATAAAATGAAGAACGATCATGGCGGGTTTGGGGGGCCAGGCCCACTTGGAAGGTATGGGCATAACATACGAAAATATTATAATCGGGCGGAATTCTAGCTTTTTGGCTGTAAAACGTAAAACAATGTGGAACGGTCATGGAGGGGCGGTGACTATGGTTCCTTAGGTCATATTTGATGGCCCGGAAAAGTTTTAGGTGATATGGGTCCGAGGGCCCGGACCCACTCGTAAGGCGTGGACGTAAATATGGGAATTAGGCGGAATTCTAGTTATTTTCCCATATAACGCAAAACAACGAGGAAAGGTTATTGTGGGGCAGTGACTATGGTTCCTTAGGTCTTATTTGATGGCCCGGAAGACTATTAGGCAATCCGGGTCCACTCGGAAGGCGTGGGCTATAGCTCACGAAAATATGGGAATCGTGCGAAATTCTAGTTTATTTGCCGTAAAACGCAACAAACCGAGGAGGGGTCATGGCGGGGCAGTAACTTTGGTTCCTTAGGTCATATATTTTGGCCAGGAAAATTTTTAGGCGATCCAGGTCTAGAGGGCCGGCCCAATCGGAAGGCGGCACACGAAAATATGGTAATCGGGCAGAATTCAAGAGTTTTGGCCGTAAAACGCAAAAACAATGAGGAATGGTCATAGCGGGGTGGTGACTATGATTCCTTAGGTTGTATTTGATGGTCTGGAAATTTTTTAGGCGATCCAGGTCTGGAGGGCCTGGGACCATTCGGAAGGCGTTGGCTATAGCACACGAAAAAATGGGAACCAGGCGAAATTCTAGTTTTGTGGCCGTAAAACGCAAATAAACGAGGACGATCAATCTAGGGCGATGACTATGGTTCCTTAGGTCGTATTTGATGGCGCCGGGGTTCGGGGGGCCTGGGACCACTCGGAAGGCGTTGGCTATAGCACACGAAAAAATGGGAACCACGCGGAATTCTAGTTTTGTGGCCGTAAAACGGAATAAAATCAGGAACGATCATTACGGGGCGATGACTATGGTTCATTAGGTCGTATTTTATGGCAAAGAAAATTTTTAGGCAATCAGGGTACGGGGGCCCGGGCCCACTCGGAAGGCTTGGGATATAGCACACGCAAATATGGGAATCGGGCGAAATTCTTCTTTTCTGCCATATAACGCAAAACAAAGAGGAAAGGTCATGGCAGGGCAGTGACTATGGTTTATTAGGTCGTATTTGATGACTCGAAAAACTTTTAGGCAATCCGGGTCTGGGGGGGACCGGGTCCACTCGGAAGGCGTGTGCTATTGCACACAAAAATATGGGAATCGTGCGAAATTCTAGTTTCATGGGCTTAAAATGCAAAAAACGAGGAGCGGTCATGGATGGGTGGTGAATTTGATTCCATAGATCGTATTTGATGGCCCTAAAAAAATTTAGGCCATCCAGGTCCGGGGACCACTCGGAAGGCGTGGGCTATATCACAAGAAAAATGGGAATCGGGCTGAAATCTAGTTTTGTGGCCGTAAAACGCAAAAGAATAAGGAACGGTCATTACGGGGCGGTGACTATGGTTCATTAGGTAGTATGTGATAGCCCAGAAAAATTTAAGGCGATCCGGGTCCGGGGACCTGGGACCACTCGCAAGGCGTGGGCTATAGCACACGAAAATTTGGGAATCAGGTGGAATTCTAGTATTTTGGCCGTCAAACGCAAAACATCAAGTAACAATCATGGCTGGGCAGTAACTATGGTTTCTTAGGTCATATTTCATGGCCCGGAAAATATTTAGGCAATCGGGGTCCGGGGGTCCCGGGCCCACTCGGAAGGCGTGGGTTGTAGCACAAGAAAAAATGGGAATCGGGCGGAATTCTAGTTTTGTGGCCGTAAAATGCAAAAAATAAGGAACGGTCATTACAGGGCGATGGCTATGGTTCCTTAAATTGTAGTTGAAGGCCCGAAAAAATTTTAGGCGATCCGGGTCCTGGGGCCCGGGCCCACTCGCAAGGCGTGGGCTATAGCACACGAAAATATGGGAATCAGGCGAAATTCTAGTTTTTTGGCAGTAAAATGCAAATATACGAGGAACGGTCATGGCTGGGCGGTGACTATGGTTCCTTAGGTCATATTTGAAGGCCCAGAAAAATTTTAGGCGATCCGGGGCCGGAGGGCTGGTCGGAAGGCGTGGGCTGTAGCACACTAAAAAATGGGAATCGGGCGGAATTCTAGTTTTGTGGCCGTAAAACGCAAAAAACCGAGGAACAGTCATTTAGGCAATCCAGGTCCGGGGGGACCGGGTCCCTTCGGAATGCGTGTGCTATAGCACATGAAAATATGGGAATCGTGCCAAATTCTATTTTCTTGGATGTAAAACGCAAAAGAACGAGGTGCGGTCATGGCGGGGCCGTGAATTTGGTTTCGTAGGTCGTATTTGATGGCCCGGAAAAATTTTAGGCAATCCGAGTCCGGGGGGGTGGGCACCACTCGGAAGGTGTGGGCTATAGCACACGAAAAATGGGAATCGAGGCGATCTGGGTCCGGGGACTAGGACCCACTCGCAAGGCGTGGGATATAACACACGACAATATGAGAATCAGGCGGAATTTAAGTTTTTTGGCCGTAAAATGCAAAACATTGAGGAACGGTCATGGAGGGGTGGTAAATATGGTTTCTTAGGTCTTATTTCATGGCCCAAAAATTTTTTAGGCGATCGGGGTCTGGGGGACCCGGGCCCACTCGGAAGGCGTGGGCTATAGCACACGAGAATATGGGAATCAGGCGAAATTCTAGTTTTTTGGCCATAAAACGCATATATAAGAGGAATGGTCAAGACGGGGCAGTGACTATGGTTCCTTAGGACGTATTTAATGGTCTGAAAAAATTTTGGCGATTCAGGTCTGGAGGGGTCGGCCCAGTCGGAAGGCGGCACACGTAAATATAGGAATCAGACTGAATTCTAGTGTTTTGTATGTAAAATGCAAAACAACGAAGAATGGTCATGGCAGGGCGGTGACTAAGGTTCCTTAGGTCATAATTGATGGCCCGGAAATATGTAATTCAGGCGAAATTCTAGTTTTTCGGCCGCAAAACGCAAACAATGAGGAAAGGTCATGGCGGGGTGGTGACTATGGTTCCTTAGATCATATTCTAAGGCCCAAAAATTTTTAGGCGATCCGGGTACGGGGGGGCCAAGCCCACTCGGAAAGTGTGGGCTATAGCACACGAAAATATGGGAATCGAGCGGAATTCTAGTTTTGTGTCCGTAAAATGCAAAATATGAGGAAAGGTCATGGAGGGGTGGTGACTATGGTTCCTTAGGTCATATTCGATGGCCCGTAAAACTTTAGGCGATCTAGGTTCGGGGGGCCCTAGCCCACTCGGAAGGCGTGGGCTATAGCACACGAAAATGTGGGAATCAGGCGGAATGCTATTTTTTTGGCCGCAAAATGCATAAAACGAGGAACGATCAAGGCGGGGTGGTGACAATGGTTCCTTAGGTAGTATTTGATGGCCTGGAAAATTTTTAGGCGATACGAGTCTAAGGGGCTGGGCCCACTTGGATGGCGTGGGCTATAGCACACGAAAATATGGGAATCAGACGACATTCTAGCTTTTTGGCTGTAAAACAAAAACAAACGTGGAACGGTCATGGAAGGTGGTGAATATGTTTCCTTAGGTCATTTTTGATTGCCTGAAAAGGTTTTAGGCGATCTGGGTCTGGGGGCCCCGGGCCAACTCGGAAGGCGTGGACGAAAATATGGGAATTGGGCGGAATTCTAGTTTTTTGGCCATATAACGCAAAACAACGAGGAAAGGTCATGGCGGGGAAGTGACTATGGTTCCTTAGGTCGTATTTGATTGCCCGAAAAAATTTTAGGCGATCCAAGTCCGGGGGCCCTGTCCCACTCGGAAGGAGTGGGCTATAGCACACGAAAATGCAGGAATCAGGCGGAATGCTAGTTATTTGGCCGCAAAATGCCTAAAACGAAGAACGATCAAGGCGGGGTTGTGACAATGGTTCCTTAGGTAGTATTTGATGACTTGGGAAAGTTTTAGGCGATTCGGGTTTAGGGGGTTGGGCCCACTTGGAAGGCCATAGCACACGAAAATATGGGAATTGGACGGAATTTTAGTTTTTTGGCTGTAAAATGAAAACAAATGTGGAACGGTCATGGAGGGTGGTGACTATGGTTCCTTAGGTCATATTTGATTGCCCGAAAAAGTTTTAGGCGATCTAGGTTCGGGGTCCCGAGCCCACTCGGAAGGCGTGGACGAAAATATGGGAATCGGGAGGAATTCTAGTTTTTTGGCCATATAACGCAAAAGAACGAGGAAAGGTCATGGAGGGGAAGTGACTATGTTTCCTTAGGACGTATTTGATATCCCGAAAAACATTTTGGCAATGCGGTATCGGGTCCACTCGGAAGGCATGGGCTATAGCACACGAAAATAGGAATTGGGGGAATTCTAGTTTTGTTGTCGTAAAACGCAAAAAAACAACAAGGAATGGTCATTATGGGGTGGTGAATATGGTTCTTTAGGTCGTATTTGATGGCCTGGAAAACTTTTAGGCGATCCGGGTCAGGGGGCTGGAGACCACTCGGAAGGCGTGGGCCATAGTACACGGAAAAAATGGGAATCGAGCGGAATTCTAGTTTTGTGACCGTAAAACGTAAAAAACGAGGAACGCTCATTACGGGGCGGTGAATATGGTTCCTTAGGTTGTATTTGATGGACGGGAAAAATATAGGCCATCCGGGTCTGGGGGCCCGTGACCACTCGCAAGGCGTGGGCTATAGCACACGAAAATATGGGAATCAGAAAAAGTTCTAGTTTCTTGGCCGTAAAACGCAAAACAATGAGGAACGGTCATGGCAGGGCAGTAACTATGGTTTCTTAGGTTGTATTTCATGGCCCGAAAATTTTTTAGGCAATCAAGGTCCGGAGGGTCTGTGCCCACTCGGAAGGCGTGGGATATAGCACACGAAATATGAGAATCCAGCATAATTCTAGATTTTTGCCATATAACGCAAAACAACGAGGAACGGTCATGGTGGGATAGTGACTATGGTTCCTTAGGTCGTATTTGATGGCCCTAAAATCTTTTAGGAAATCCGGGTCCTGGGGGATCGGGTCCCTTCGGAAGGCGTGTGCTACCACACGAAAATATGGGAATCGTGCCAAATTCTAGTTTCTTGGCCGTAAAACACAAAAGAATGAGGAGCGGTTATGGCGGGGCCGTGACTTTGGTTCAGTAGGTCGTATTTGATGGCCCGGAAAAATTTCAGGTGATGCGAGTCCGGGGAGCCGGGGACCACTCGGAAGGCGTGGGATATAGCACACGAAAAATGGGAATCGGGCGAAATTCTAGTTTTGTGTCCGTAAAATGCAAAAAAATGAGGAACGGTCATTACAGGGCATTGACTATTGTTCTACAGGTAGTATTTGATAGCTTGGAAAAATTTTAGGTGATTCGGGTCCGGGGACCCGGGCCCACTCGCAAAGGCACGGTCATAGTAGGGCAGTGAGTATAGTTCCTTAGGTCGTAATTGATTGCCCGGAAACATTTTAGGTTATCCGGGTCCTGGAGGCCCGGGCCCACTCGAAATGCGTGGGCTATAACACACGAAAATATGGGAATCAGGCGGAATTCTAGTTTTTTGGCTGTAACATGCAAAAAACGAGGAAAGTTCATGGCGGGGTGGTAACTATGGTTCCTTATGTCATATTTGATGGCCCGTAAAATTTTAGGCGATCTGGGTTCGAGGGCCCCTAAACCACTCGGAAGGCGTGGGCTATATCACACGAAAATGTGGGAATCAGGCGGAATGCTTGTTTTTTGGCCGCAAAATGCATAAAACAAGGAACGATCAAGGTGGGGTGGTGACAATTGTTCCTTAGGTAGTATTTGATGTCCTGGAAAAGTTTTAGGCGATACGGGTCTAGGGGCTGGGCCCACTTGGAAGGCGTGGGCTATAGTAGACGAAAATATGGGAATCAGAAGGAATTCTAGCTTTTTGGTTGTATAACAAAAACAAATGCGGGACGGTCATGGAGGGTGGTGACTATGGTTCCTTAGGTCAGATTTGATTGCCTGAAAAGGTTTTAGGCGATCTGGATCCGGGGGGCCCGGGCCCACTCGGAAGGCGTGGACGAAAATATGAGAATTGGGCGGAATTCTAGTTTTTTGGCCATATAACGCAAAACAACGAGGAAAGGTCATGGCGGGGAAGTGACTATGGTTCCTTAGGTTGTATTTGATAGCCTGAAAGTTTTTTAGGCGATCCGAGTCCGGGGGCCCTGGCCCACTCGGAAGGAGTGGGCTATAAAATAAGAAAATGTGGGAATCAGGCGGAATGCTAGTTATTTGGCCGCAAAATGCATAAAACGAGGAACGATCAAGGCGGGGTGGTGATAATGGTTCCTTAGGTAGTATTTGATGGCTTAGAAAAGTTTTATGCGATCCGAGTTTAGGGGGATGGGCCCACTTGGAAGGCGTGGGCTATAGCACACAAAAATATGGGAATCAGATGGAATTCTAGCTTTTTGGCTGTAAAACGAAAACAAATGTGGAACGGTCTTGCAGGGTGGTGACTGTGGTTTCTTAGGTCATATTTGATTGCCCGAAAAAGTTTTAGGCGATCTGGGTTCGGGGGGTCCGGACCCACTCTGATGGTGTGGACAAAATTATGGGAATCGGGCGGAATTCTAGTTTTTTTGCCATATAACGCAAAACAATTAGGAAAGGTCATGGAGGGGAAGTGACTATGGTTCCTTAGGTCGTATTTGATATCCCGAAAAACATTTAGGCAACCCGGGTCCGGGGGGACTGGGTCCATTCGGAAGGCATGGGCTATAGCACACGAAAATATGGGAATCGTGCGAAATTCTAGTTTCTTAGACGTAAAACGCATAAAAAGAGGAGCAATCATGGCAGGGCCATGACTTTGGTTCAGTAGGTCGTATTTGATGGCCCGGAAAAATTTTAGGCGATCCGAGTCCAGGGGGCCGTGGACCACTCGGAAGGCGTGGGCTATAGCACACGAAAAATGGAAATCGGGCGGAATTCTAGTTTTGTGGCCGTAAAATGCAAAAAAACGAGGAACGATCATTATGGGGCAGTGACTATTGTTCCATAGGTAGTATTTGATGGCCCAGAAAAATTTTAGGTGATCCGGGTCCAGGAGGGGGGGGGACCACATGGAAGGTGTGGGCTATAGCACACGAAAAAAATGGGAAGCGGGCGGAATTCTAGTTTTGTGGCCGTAAAACACAAAAAAAAATGAGGAACGCTCATTACGGGGCAGTGAATATGGTTCCTTAGGTCGTATTTGATGGACCGAACAAAATATAGGCTATCCGGGTCAGGAGGCCTGTGCCCACTCGCAAGGCGTGGGCTATAGCACACGAAAATATGGGAATCAGGAGTAATTCTTGTTTCTTGGCTGTAAAATGCAAAACAATGAGGAATGGTCATGGAGGGGCGGTAACAATGGCTTCTTAGGTCATATTTCATGGCCCAAAATAGTTTTAGGCAATCAGGGTTCGGGGGGCCCGTGCCCACTCGCAAGGCGTGGGATATAGCACACGAAATATGGGAATCAGGCGGAATTCTAGTGTTTTGCCATATAACGCAAAACAACGAGGAAAGGTCATGGCGGGGCAGTGTCTATGGTTCCTTAGGTCATATTTGATGGCTCGAAAAACTTTTAGGCATTCCGGGTCCTGGGGGACCGGGTCCCTTCGTAAGGCGTGTGCTACAGCACACGAAAATATGGGAATTGTGCCAAATTCTAGTTTCTTGGCCGTAAAATGCAAAAGAACGAGGAGCGGTCATGGCGGGGCCGTGACTTTGGTTCAGTAGGTCGTATTTGATGTCCCGGAAAAATTTTCGGCGATCCGAGTCCGGTGGGCCGGGGACCACTCGGAAGGCGTGGGCTATAGCACGAAAAATGGGAATCGGGCGGAATTCTAGTTTTGTAGCCGTAAAATGCCAAAAAATGAGGAACGGTCATTACGGAGCGGTGAATATTGTTCCATAAGTAGTATTTGATGGCCTGGAAAAATTTTAGGCGATCCGGATTCGGGGACCCGGGCCCACTCGCAAGGCGTGGGCTATAACACACGAAAATATGGAAATCAGGCAGAATTCAAATGTTTTGTCCGTAAAATGCATTTATAAGAGGAACGGTCAAGGTAGGGCAGTGACTATGGTTCCTTAGGTTGTATTTGATGGTCCGGAAATATTTTAGGCGATTCAGGTCTGGAGGGGTCGGCCCACTCGGAAGACTGCACACGAAAATATGGGAATCGGACTGAATTCTAGTTTTTTGTCTGCAAAGCACAAAACAACGAGGAATTGGCATGGCAGGGTGGTGACTAAGGTTCCTTAGGTCATAATTGATGGCCCGGAAAATTTTTAGGCTATCCGGGTTCGGGGGGCCCAGGCCCACTCGAAAGGCGTGGGCTATAGCACACGAAAATATGTGAATCACGCGAACTTCTAGTTTTTCGGCCGCAAACCGCAAAAAAACGAGGAAAGGTCATAGTGGGGTGGTGACTATGGTTCCTTAGGTCATATTCTATGGCCCCGAAAATTTTAGGCGATCCGAGTACGGGGGCCCAAGCCCACTGGGAAGATGTGGTCTATAGCACACGAGAATAAGAGAATCGGGCGGAATTCTAGTTTTTTGGCCGTAAAACGCATATATAAGAGGAACAGTCAAGGTGGGACAGTGACTATGGTTCCTTAGGTCGTATTTGATGGTACGGAAAAATTTTAGGCGATTCAGGTCTGGAGGGGCCGGCCCACTCGGAAGGCGGCACACGAAAATATGGAAATCTGACTGAATTTTAGTTTTTTGTCCGCAAAATGCAAAACAACGAGGAATTGTCATGGCAGGGCGGTGACTAAGGTTCCTTAGGTCGTAATTGATGGCCTGGAAAAATTTTAGGCTATCCGGGTTCGGGGGGCCCGGGCCCACTCGAAATGCGTGGGCTATAGCACACGAAAATATGTGAATCACGCGAACTTCTAGTTTTTCGGCCGCAAAACGCAAAAAAACGAGGAAAGGTCATAGTGGGGTGGTGACTATGGTTCCTTAGGTTGTATTCTATGGCCCCGAAAATTTTAGGCGATCCGGGTATGGGGGGCCCAAGCCCACTGGGAAGATGTTGTCTATAGCACACGAAAATATGGGAATCGGGCGGAATTCTAGATTTTTGGCCGTTTAACGCAAACAACAAGGAATGGTCATGGAGGGGAAGCGACTATGGTTCCTTAGGTCGTATTTGATGGCCCAAAAGTTTTTTAGGTGATCCGAGTCCGGGGGGCCTGGCCCACTCGGAAGGCGTGGGCTATAACACATGAAAATATGGGAATCAGGCGGAATGCTAGTTGTTTGGCCGCAAAATGCATAAAACGAGGAACGATCATGGCAGAGGGGTGATAATGGTTCCTTAGGTAGTATTGGATGGCCTGGAAAAGTTTAAGGCGATCCAGGTCTAGGTGGTTGGGCCCACTTGGAAGGCGTGGGCTATAGCACAAGAAAATATGGGAATCAGACAGAACTCTAGCTTTTTGGCTGTAAAACAAGAACAAACGTGGAAAGGTCATGGAGGGTGGTGACTATGGTTCCTTAGGTCATATTTGATGGCCCGAAAAAGTTTTAGGCGATCTGGGTCCGAGGGGCCCGGGCCCACTCGGAAGGAGTGGAAGAAAATAAGGGAATTAGGCGAAATTCAAGTTTATTGGCCATATAACGCAAAACAACGAGGAAAGGTCATGGCAGGGAAGTGAAAATGGTTCCTTAGGTCGTATTTGATGGCCTGAAAAAAATTTAGGCGATCCGGGTCCGGGGGGCGGGACCACACCGAAGGCGTGGGCTATAGGACATGAAAAATGGGAATCGGGGGAATTCTAGTTTTGTGGCCGTAAAACGCAAAACAATGAGGAACGGACATTACGGGGCGGTGACTAGGGTTCTTTAGGTCGCATTTGATGGCCCGAAAAAATTTTAGGCGATCCGGGTCCGGGTACTCGGGCCCACTCGCAAGGCGTGGGCTATAGCACACGAAAATATGGGAATCAGGCGGAATTCTAGTTTTTTAACCGTAAAACGCAAAACATCGATGAACGGTCATGGAGGGGAGGTAACTATGGTTTCTTAGGACGTATTTCATGGCCTGGAAAAGTTTTAGGCGATCGGGGTCCGGGGACCCGGGCCCACTCGAAAGGCGTTGGCTATAACACACGAAAATATGGGAATAAGGCAAAATTTCTAGTTTTTCGGCCGTAAAATGAAAAAATCGAGGAAAGGTCATAGCGGTGTGGTGACTATGGTTCCTTAGGTCTTATTTGATGGACCGTAAAATTTTAGGCGATCCGGGTCCGGGGGCCCCAAGCCCACTCGGAAGGCGTGGGCTATAGCACACGAAAATTTGAGAATCAGGCGGAATGCTAGTGTTTTGGTCGCAAAATGCATAAAACGAGGAACGATCAAGGCGGGGTGGCGAAAATGGTTAATTAGGTAGTATTTGATGGCCTGGAAAAGTTTTAGGCAACACGGGTCTAGGGGGTTGGGCCCACTTGGAAGGCATGGGCTATAGCACACGAAAATATGGGAATCAGACGAAATTCTAGCCTTTTGGCTGTAAAACGAAAACAAACGTGGAACGGTCATGGAGGGTGGTGACTATAGTTCCGTAGGTCATATTTGATTGCCTGAAAAAGTTTTAGGCGATGGGTCCGGGGGCCCCAGGCCCACTCGGAAGGCGTGGACGAAAATATGCGAAACAGGCGGAATTCTAGTGTTTTGGCCATATAACGCAAAACAACGAGGAAAGGTCATGGCGGGGAAGTGACTATGGTTCCTTAGGTTGTATTTGATAGCCCAAAAATTTTTAGGCGATCCGAGTCCGGGGGCCACTCGGAAGGAGTGGGCTATAGCACACGAAAATGTGGGAATCGGGCGGAATGCTAGTTTTTTTGCCGCAAAATGCATAAACTGTGGAGAGACCAAGGCGGGGTGGTGACAATGGTTCCTTAGGAAGTATTTGATGGCTTGGAAAAGTTTTAGGCGATCCGGGTCTAGGGTGTTGGGTCCACTTGGAAGGCGTGGGCGATATCACCCGAAAATATGGGAATCAGACGGAATTCTAGCTTTTCGGCTGTAAAACGAAAACAAACGTGGAACGGTCATTGAGGGTGGTGACTATGGTTCCTTAGGTCATTTTTGATTTCCCGAAAACGTTTTAGGCAATCTGAGATCCGGGGGGCCCGGGCCCACTCGGAAGGCGTGGACGAAAATATGGGAATCAGGCACAATTCTAGTTTTTTGGCCGTAAAACGCAAATATACGAGGAACGGTCATGGCGAGATGGTGACTATGGTTCCTTAGGTCATATTTGATGGCCCGAAAAAAAATTTAGTCGATCCAGGTCTGGAAGGGCCGGCCCGAAAATAATGTAATCGGGCAGAATTCTTGTTTTTTGGCTGTAAAAAGCAAAAAATGAGGAACGGTCATGGTAGGGTGGTGTGTATGGTTCCTTAGGTCATAATTGATGGCCCGGAAAAATTTTAGGCTATCCGGGTCCTAGAGGTCTGGGCCCACTCGAAAGGCGTGGGCTAGCACACGAAAATATGGGAATCGGGCGGAATTCTAGGTTTTTAGCCGTTAAACGCAAAACATCGAAGACGGTTATGGCGGGGTGGTAACTATGGTTTCTTAGGACCTATTTCATGACCCGAATTTTTTTTAGGCGATCAGGGTATGGGGACCTGGGCCTACTTGGGAGGCGTGGGCTATAGCACACGAAAATATGGGAATCGGGCGAAATTCTAGTTTTTTGGCCGTAAAACGCAAATATACGAGGAACGATCATGGCGGGGTGGTGACTATGGTTCTTTAGATCGTATTGGATGGCCCGGAAAAATTTTAAGCGATCCAGGTCTGGAAGGGCCGGCCCACTCGGAAGGCGGCACACGAAAATATGGTAATCGGGCGGAATTCTAGTTTTTTGGCCGTAAAAAGCAAAACACAAGGAACGGTCATGGTAGGGCGGTGAGTATGGTTCCTTAGGTCGTAATTGACGGCTCGGAAAAATTTTAGGCTATCCGGGTCCTAGAGGCCCGGGCCCACTCGAAAGGCGTGGGCTATAACACACGAAAAATGGGAATCAGGCGGAATTCTAGTTTTTTGGCCGTAAAATGCAAAAAATGAGAAACAGTCATGGCGGGGTGGTGACTATGGTTCCTTAGGTCATATTCGACGGCCCGTAAAATTTTAGGCGATCCAGGTCCGAGGGCTCAAGCCCACTCGGAAGGCGTGGGCTAAAGCACACGAAGATATGGGAATCGGATAAAATTCTAGTTTTTTGGCCGTAGAACGAAAACAATGAGGAAAGGTCATGGCGGGGCAGTGACTATGGTTCCATATGTCGTATTTGATTTTCCAAAAAAAATTTGGGCGATCCGAGTCCGTTGGCCCTGGCCCACTCGGAAGGCGTGGGCTATTGCACACGAAAATATGAGAATCTGGCGGAATGCTAGTTTTTTCGCCTCAAAATGCATAAAACGAGGAACGATCAAGAAGGGGTGGTGACAATGGTTACTTAGGTAGTATTTGATGGCCAGGAAAAGTTTTCGGCGATCCGGATCTAGGGGGCTGGGGCCTTTTGGATGGCGTGGGCTATAGCACACGAAAATATGGGAATCGTACGGAATTCTAGCTTTTTGGCTGTAAAACAAAAAAAAATGTAGAACGGTCATGGAGGGTGCTGAATATGGTTCCTTAGGTCATATTTGATTTCCCGAAAAAGTTTTAGGCGATCTGGGTTAGGGGGGCCCGGGCCCACTCGGAAGGCATGGACGAAAATATGAGAATCAGGCAGAATTCTAGTTTTTTGGCCATATAATGCAAAACAACGAGGAAAGGTCATGGCGGGGAAGTGACTATGGTTCCTTAGGTCGTATTTGATAGCTCGAAAAACATTTAGGCAATCCGGGTCCAAGGGGACCGGGTCCACTCGGAAGGCATGGGCTATAGCACACGAAAATATGGGAATCGTGCGAAATGCTAGTTTCTTGACCGTAAAACGCAAAAACAAAAGAGGAGCGGTCATGGCGGGGTGGTGACTTTGGTTCCTTAAGTCATATTTGATGGCCTAGAAAAATTTTAGGCGATACGGGTTCGGGGGCTGGGGACCACTCGGAAGGCGTGGGCTATAGCACACGAAAAATGGGAATCGGGGGAATTCTAGTTTTGTGGCCGTAAAACGCAAAAAAACGAGGAACGTTCATTACGGGGCGGTGACTATGGTTCTTTTGGTCATATTTGATGGCCCGGAAAATTTATAGACGATCTGAGTCCGGGGACCCGGGCCCACTCGCAACGCGTGGGCTATAGCACAGGAAAATATGGGAATCGGGCGGAATTCTAGTTTTTTAGCTGTAAAGTGCAAAACATAGAGGAATTGTCATGGCGGGATGGTAACTATGGTTTCTTAGGAAGTATTTCATGGCCAAAATTGTTTTTAGGCGATCGGGGTCCGGGGACCCGAGCCCACTCGGAAGGCGTGGGCTATGCACACGAAAATATGGGAATAGGGTGGAATTCTAGTTTTTCGGCCGTAAAATGAAAAAAAGGAGGAAAGGCCATGGCGGGGTAGTGACTATGGTTCCTTAGGTCATATTTGATAGCCCGTAAAATTTTAGGCGATCCGGGTCCGAGTGCTCAAGCCCACTCGGATGGCGTGGGATATAGCACACGAAAATATGGGAATCGGGCGGAATTCTAGTTTTTTGGCCGTACAATGCAAACAACGGGGAAAGGTCATGACGGGGCACTGACTATGGTTCCTTATGTCGTATTTGATGGCCCGAAAAACTTTTAGGCGATCCGAGTCGGTTGGCCCTGGCCCACTCGGAAGGCGTGGGCTATAGCACACGAAAATGTGGGAATCAGGCGGAATGCTAGATTTTTTACCGCAAAATGCATAAAATGAGGAACGATCAAGGCGGGGTGGTGAAAATGGTTCCTTAGGTAGTATTTGATGGCCTTGAAAAGCTTTAGGCGATCCGAATCTAGGGGCTGGGCCTACTTGGAAGGCGTGGGCTATAGCACACGAAAATATAGGAATCAAACGGAATTCTAGCTTTTTGGTTGTAAAATGAAAACAAATGTAGAACGGTCATGGAGGGTGGTGACTATGGTTCCTTAGGTCATATTAGATTGCCCAAAAAAGGTTTAGTCGATCTGGGTTCGGGGGCTCACTCGGAAGGCGTGGACGAAAATATAAGAAGCGGGCAGAATTCTAGTTTTTTGGCCATATAACGCAAATCAATGAGGAAAGGTCATGAAAGGGAAGTGACTATGGTTCCTTAGGTCATATTGGATAGCCGAAAAAACATTTAGGCAATCTGGGTGCGGGGGGAACCGGGTCCACTCGGAAGGGATGGGCTATAACACAAGAAAATATGGGAATCGTGCGACATTCTAGTTTCTTGACCATAAAACGCAAACAAAGAGGAGCGGTCATGACGGGGAAGTGACTTTGGTTCCTTAGGTAGTATTTGATGGCCTGGAAAATTATTAGGCGATCCGGGTCCGGGGGGCCGGGGACCACTCGCAAGGCGTGGGCTATATCACACGAAAAATGGGAATCGGGGGAATTCTAGTTTTATGGCCGTAAAACGCAAATAAACGAGGAACGGTCATTTTGGGGCGGTGACTATGGTTGTTTAGGTCGTATTTGATGGCCCAGAAAATTTTTAGGCGATCCGAGTCTGGAATGGCCGGCCCACTCGGAAGGCGACACACGAAAATATGGTAATCGGGCTGAATTCTAGTTTTTTCGTCGTAAAAAGCAAAAAATGAGGAACGGTCATGGCAGGACGGTGAGTATGGTTCCTTAGGTCGTAATTGATGGCCCGTAAAATTTTAGGCGATCCGGATCCGGGGGCCCAAGCCCACTAGGAGGGGTGGGCTATAGCACGCGAAAATGTGGAAATCGGGCAGAATTCTAGTTTTTTGGCCGCACAATTCAAACAACGAGGAAAGATCATAGCGGGGCAGTGACTATGGTTCCTTAGTTTGTATTTGATGGCCCAAAAAAATTTTAGGCGATCCGAGTCTGGGGGCCCTAGCCCGCTCGGAAGGCGTGGGCTAGCACACGAAAATGTGGGAATCAGGCGGAATGCTAGTTTTTGGCCGCAAAATGCATAAAACGAGGAACGTTCAAGGTGGTGTGGTGACAATGGTTCCTTAGGTAGTATTTGATGGTCTGGAAAAGTTTTAGGCGATCCGGGTCTAGGGGCTGGGCCCACTTGGAAGGCGTGGGCTATTGCACACGAAAATATGAGAATTGGGCGGAATTCTAGCTTTCTGGCTGTAAAATGCAAAAAAACATGGAACGGTCATGGTGGGGAAGTGACTATGGTTCATTAGTTCATGTTTGATTGCCCGAAAAAAATTTAGGCGATCTAGGTCTAGGGGACCCGGGCCCACTCGGAAGGCGTGGACGAAAATATGGGAATCAGGCGGAATTCTAGTTTTTTGGCCGTATAACGCAAAACAACGAGGAAAAGTCATGGCGGGGCTGTGACTATGGTTTCTTAGGTCATATTTGTTGGCCCGAAAGTTTTTTAGGCGATCCAAGTCCAGATGGCCTGGCATACTCGGAAGGCGTGGGCATAGCTCACAAATATATGGGAATCAAGCAGAATGCTAGTTTTTTGGCCTTAAAATGCATAAAACAAGTAACGATCATGGCAGGGTGGTGATAATGGTTCCTTAGGTTGTATTTGATGGCCTGAAAATTTTTTAGGCGATTCGGGTCTGGGGGGCGGGTCCACTTGGAAGGCGTGAGCTATAGCACACGAAAATATGGGAATCAGGCTTAATTCTATCTTTTTGTGTATAAAACGCAAAAAATGTGGAACGGTCATGGCGAGGCGGTAACTATGGTTACTTAGGTCATATTTGATGGACCGGAAAAGTTTTAGGCGATCTGGGTCCGGGGGCTTGGGCCCACTCGAAAGGTGTGGACGAAAATATGGGAATCATACAGAATTCTAGTTTTTTGACCATATAACACAAAACAACGAGGAAAGGTCATGGTTGGGCAGTGACTATGGTTCTTAGGTCGTATTTGATGGCCAGGAAAACTATTAGGCAATCCAGGTCCGTGGGGACCGGGTCCACTCGGAAGGCGTGGGATATATAGCACAAAACAATATGGGAATAATGCGAAATTCTAGTTTTTTGATCATAAAATGCAAAAAAAATGAGGAACGGTCATGGCGGGGTGGTGACTATGGTTCCTTAGGTTGTATTTAAAATTTTTAGGCGATCCGGGTCCGGGGGGCCAGGGACCACACGGAAGGCGTGGGCTATAGCACACAAAAAATGGGATTCAGGCGGAATTTTAGTTTTGTGGACGTAAAACTCAAATAAACGAGGAACGGTCATGGCGGAGTGGTGACAATGGTTCCTTAGGTTGTATTTGATAGCCTGGAAAGGTTTTAGGCAATCTGGGTCTGGTGGGTCGGGCCCACTCGGAAGGCGTGGGCTATAGCACACGAAAAAATGGGAATCGGGCGGAATTCTAGTTTATTGGCCGTAAAACACAAAATATGAGGAACGGTCATTACGGGGCGGTGATTATGGTTCCGTAGGTCGTATTTGATGGCCCGGAAAACATTTAGACGATCCGGGTCCGGGGGCCCAGGCCCACTCGCAAGGTGTTGGTTATAGCACACGAAAATATGGGAATCAGGCGAAATTCTAGTTTTTTGGCCGTAAAACGCACAACAACGAGGAACGGTCATGTCGGGACGGTAACTAGGGTTTCTGAGGTCGTATTTATATGGCACGAAAATTTTTTAGGCAATCGGGATCCGGACGGCCTGGGCCCACTCGGAAGGCATGGACGAAAATATGAGAATTGGGCAGAATTCTAGTTTTTTGGCCATATAACGTAAAACAACGAGGAAAGGTCATGGCAGGGTAGTGTCTTTGGTTCCTTAGGTCATATTTGATGGCCCGAAATACTTTTAGGCAATCCGGGTCTGGGGGGACCGGGTCCACTCGGAAGGTGTGTGCTATAGCACACGAAAATATGGGATCGTGCGAAATTCTAATTTCTTGGCTGTAAAACGCAAAACAAAAAAGAGGAGCGGTCATGGAGGGGTGGTGACTTTGGTGCCTTAAGTTGTATTTTATGGCCCGGAAAATTTTTAGGCGATCCGGGTCCGGGGGCTTGGGCCCACTCGCAAGGGGTGGGCTATAGCACACGAAAATATGGGAATCTGGCGGAATTCTAGTTTTTTTACTGTAAAATGCAAATATATGAGGAACGGTCATGGAGGGGCAGTAACTATGGTTCCATAGGTCGTATTGGATGGCTCGGAAAATTTTTAGGCAATTCGGATATGGAGGGGCCGGCCCACTCGGAAGGCGGTACACGAAAAATAAGGGAACGAGGCGAAATTCTAGTTTTTTTGCCGTAAAACGCAAAGAAATGAGGAAAGGTCATGGAAGTTTGGTGACTATGGTTCCTTAGGTCATATTCTATGGCCTGGAAAATTTTAGGCGATCCGGCTTCGGGGGGCCCAAGCCCACGCGGAAGGTATGGGCTATAGCACACGAAAATATGGGAATCGAGCGGAATCCTAGTTTTTTGGCCGTATAAGGCAAACAAGGAGAAAAGGTCATGGCGGAGCAGTTACTATGGTTCCTTAGGTTGTATTTGATGGCCCAAAACAAATTTAGGCGATCCGAGTCCGGGGAACCCGGCCCACTCGGAAGGCGTGGGCTAGCACACGAAAATATGGGAATCATGTGGAGTGCTAGTTTTTTGGCCGTAAATGCATAAAACGAGGAACGAACATGGAGGGGTTGTGACAATGGTTCTTTAGGTCATATTTGATGGCCTGGAAAAGTTTTAGGTGATCCGGGTCTGGGGGTCGGGACCACTTGGAAGCCGTGGGCTATAGCACACGAAAATATGAGAATTAGGCGGAATTCTAGCTTTTTGGTTGTAAAATGAAAACAAATGTGGAACAGTCATGGAGGGGCAGTGACTATGGTTCCTTGGGTCATATTTGATGGCCCGGAAAAGTTTTAGGCGATCTGGGTCCGGGGGCCCCGGGCCTACTCAGAAGGTGTGGACGAAAGTATAGGAATCGAGCGGAATTCTAGCTTTTTGGCAATATAAAGCAAAACAACGAGGGAAGGTCATGGCAAGGCAGTGACTATGGTTCCTTAGGTCGTATTTGATGGCCCGAAAATTTTTAGGCGATCCGGGTCTAGAGGGTCCGGCCCACTCGGAAGGCGGCACACGAAAATATGGTAATCAGGAGGAATTCTAGTTTTTTGGCCGTAAAACGCAAAACAAATGAGGAACGGTCAGGAAAGGTGGTGACTATAGTTCCTTAGGTCGTAATTGAGGAACGGTCAGAAAATATTTTGGCCGTTTAACGCAAACAACAAGGAATGGTCATGGCGGGGAAGCGACTATGGTTCCTTAGGTCGTATTTGATGGCCCGAAAATATTTTAGGTGATCCGAGTCCGGGGGGCCTGGTCCACTCAGAAGGCGTGGGCTATAGCACATGAAAATATGGGAATCAGGCGGAATGCTAGTTGTTTGGCCGCAAAATGCATAAAATGAGGAACAATCATGGCAGAGTGGTGATAATGGTTCCTTAGGTAGTATTGGATGGCCTGAAAAAGTTTTAGGCGATCCAGGTCTAGGTGGTTGGGCCCACTTGGAAGGCGTGGGCTATAGCACAAGAAAATATGGGAATCAGACAAAACTCTAGCTTTTTGGCTGTAAAACGAGAACAAACGTGGAGAGGTCATGGAGGGTGGTGACTATGGTTCCTTAGGTCATATTTGATGGCCCGAAAAAGTTTTAGGCGATCTGGGTCCGGGGGGCCCGGGCCCACTCGAAAGGAGTGGAAGAAAATAAGGAAATTAGGCGAAATTCATGTTTATTGGCCATATAACGCAAAACAACGAGGAAAGGTCATGGCAGGGAAGTAACAATGGTTCCTTAGGTCGTATTTGATGGCCTGGAAAAATTTTAGGCGATCCGGGTCCGGGGAGCGGGGACCACACGGAAGGTGTGGGCTATAGCACATGAAAAATGGGAATCGGGGGAATTCTAGTTTTGTGGCCGTAAAACACAAAACATGAGGAACGGTCATTACGGGGAGGTGACTATGGTTCTTTAGGTCGCATTTGATGGCCCGGAAAAATTTAAGGCTGTCCCGGTCCGGGGACCCGGGCTCACTCGCAAGGCGTGGGTTATAGCGCACGAAAATTTGGGAATCAGGCGGAATGCTAGTGTTTTGGTCGCAAAATGCATAAAACGAGGAACGATCAAGTCGGGGTGGCGAAAATGGTTACTTAGGTAGTATTTGATGGCCTAGAAAAGTTTTAGGCGATACGGGTCTAGGGAGCTGGGCCCACTTGGAAAGCGTGGGCTATAGCACACGAAAATATGGGAATCGGACGAAATTCTAGCTTTTTGGCTGTAAAACGAAAACAAACGTGGAACGGTCATGAAGGGTAGTGACTATGGTTCCGTAGGTCATATTTGATTGCCTGAAAAAAATTTAGGAGGTTTGGGTCCGGGGGGCCCGGGCCCACTCGGAAGGCGTGGACGAAAATATGCGAATCAGGCGGAATTCTAGTGTTTTGGCCATATAACGCACAACAACGAGGAAAGGTCATGGCGGGGAAGTGACTATGGTTCATTAGGTCGTATTTGAAAGCCTGAAAATTTTTAGGCGATCCGAGTCCGGGGGCCCTGGCTCACTCGGAAGGAGTTGGCTATTATAGCACACGAAAATGTGGGAATCGGGAGGAATGCTAGTTTTTTGGCCGCAAAATGCATAAACCGTGGAACGATCAAGCCGGGGTGGTGACAATGGTTCCTTAGGTAGTATTTGATGGCTTGGAAAAGTTTTAGGCGATCCGGGTCTAGGGTATTGGTTCCACTTGGAAGGCGTGGGCTATAGCACCCGAAAATATGGGAATCAGACGGAATTCTAGCTTTTCGGCTGTAAAACTGAAACAAACGTGGAATGGTCATGGAGGGTGGTGACTATGGTTCCTTAGGTCATATTTGATTGCCCAAAAATATTTTAGGCGATCTGGGGCCGGGGGGCCCGGGCCCACTCGGAAGGCGTGGACGAAAATATGGGAATCGGGCAGAATTCTAGTTTTCTGGCCGTAAAATGCAAATATACGAGGAACGGTCATGGCGAGGTGGTGACTATGGTTCCTTAGGTCGTATTTGATGGCCCAAAAAAAAATTTAGGCGATCCAGGTCTGGAAGGGCCGGCCCACTCGGAAGGCGGCGCACGATAATAATGTAATCGGGCGGAATTCTTGTTTTTTGGCTGTAAAAAGAAAAAAATGAGGGACGGTCATGGTAGGGCGGTGAGTATGGTTCCTTAGGTCGTAATTGATGGCCCGGAAAAATTTTAGGCTATCCGGGTCCTAGATGTCTGGGCCCACTCGAAAGGCGTGGGCTATAGCACACGAAAATATGGGAATCGGGCAGAATTCTAGGTTTTTAGCCGTTAAACGCAAAACATCGAGGACGGTTATGGCGGGGTGGTAACTATGGTTTCTTAGGACCTATTTCATGACCCAAATTTTTTTTAGGCGATCGGGGCATGGGGACCCGGGCCTACTCGGGAGGCGTGGGCTATAACACACGAAAATATGGAAATCGGGCTGAATTCTAATTTTTTAGCCGTAAAACGCAAATATACGAGGAAATATCATGGCGGGGTGGTGACTATGGTTCTTTAGGTCGTATTGGATGGCCCGGAAAATTTTTAAGCGATCCAGGTCTGGAAGGGCCTGCCCACTAGGAAGGCGGCACACGAAAATATGGTAATCGGGCGGAATTCTAGTTTTTTGGCCGTAAAAAGCAAAAAACAAGGAACGGTCATGGTAGGGCGGTGAGTATGGTTCCTTAGGTCATAACTGATGGCTCGGAAAAATTTTAGGCTATCCGGGTCCTGGAGGCCCGGGCCCATTCGAAAGGTGTGGGCTATAACACACGAAAAATGGGAATCAGGCGGAATTCTAGTTTTTCTGCCGTAAAATGCAAAAAACGAGGAAAGGTCATGGCGGGGTGGTGACTATGGTTCCTTAGGTCATATTCGATGGCCCGTAGAATTTTAGGCGATCCAGGTCGGGGGGCTCTAGTCCACTCGGAAGGCGTGGGCAAAAGCACACAAAAATATGGAAATCGGGCAAAATTCTAGTTTTTTGGCCGTACAACGAAAACAATGAGGAAAGGTCATGGCAGGGCAGTGACTATGGTTCCTTATGTCGTATTTGATGTCCCAAAAAAAATTTAGGCGATCTGAGTCCGTTGGCCCTGGTCCACTCGGAAGGCGTGGGTTATTGCACACGAAAATGTGAGAATCAGGCGGAATGCTAGTTTTTTTGCCTAAAAATGCATAAAACGAGGAACGATCAAGAAGGGGTGGTGAAAATGGTTCCTTAGGTAGTATTTGATGGCCTGGAAAAGTTTTCGGTGATCAGGATCTAGGGGGCTGGGCCCTTTTGGAAGGCGTGGGCTATAGCACACGAAAATATGAGAATCGTACGAAATTCTAGCTTTTTGTTTGTAAAACGAAAACAAACGTAGAACGGTCATGGAGGGTGCTGACTATGGTTCCTTAGGTCATATTTGATTCCCTGAAAAGGTTTTAGGCGATCAAGGTTCGGGGGGCCCGGGCCCACTCGGAAGGCATGGACGAAAATATGAGAATCGGGCGAAATTCTAGTTTTTTGGCCATATAACGCAAAACAACGAGGAAAGGTCATGGAAGGGAAGTGACTATGGTTCCTTAGGTCGTATTTGATAGCCCGAAAAACATTTAGGCAATCCGGGTCCAAGGGGACCGGGTCCACTCGGAAGGCATGGGCACACGAAAATATGGGAATCGTGCGAAATGCTAATTTCTTGACCGTAAAATGCAAAAAAAGAGGAGCGGTCACGGTGGTGCGGTGACTTTGGTTCCTTAAGTCATATTTGATGGCCCAAAAAAATTTTAGGCGATACGGGTCCGGTGGGGCGGGGACCACTCGGAAGGCGTGGGCTATAGCACACGAAAAATGGGAATCGGGGAAATTCTAGTTTTTTGGCCGTAAAATGCAAAAAAACGAGGAACGTTCATTACGGGGCGGTGACTATGGTTCTTTTGGTCATATTTGATGGCCCGGAAATATTTTAGATGATCCGAGTCCGGGGACCCGGGCCCACTCGCCACGCGTGGGCTATAGCACAGGAAAATATGGGAATCGGGCGGAATTCTAGTTTTTTAGCCGTAAAATGCAAAACATAGATGAATTGTCATGGCGGGACGGTAACTATGGTTTCTTAGGACGTATTTCATGGCCAAAATTGTTTTTAGGCGATCGGGGTCCGGGGACCCGAGACCACTCGAAAGGCGTGGGCACACGAAAATATGGGAATCAAGCGGAATTCTAGTTTCTTGACCGTAAAACGCAAAAAAAGAGGAGCGATCATGACGGGGCGGTGACTTTGGTTTCTTAGGTCGTATTTGATGGCCCGGAAAATTATTAGGCGATCCGGGTCCGGGGGGCCGGGGACCACTCGCAAGGCGTGGGCTATAGCACACGAAAAATGGGAATCGGGGAATTCTAGTTTTATGGCCGTAAAATGCAAATAAACGAGGAACGGTCATTTTGGGGCGTTGACTATGGTTGTATAGGTCGTATTTGATGGCCCAGAAAATTTTTAGGCGATCCGGGTCTGGAATGGCCGGCCCACTCGGAAGGCGGCACACAAAAATATGGTAATCGGGCGGAATTCTAGTTTTTTCTTCGAAAAAAGCAAAACATGAGGAACGGTCATGGCAGGACGGTGAGTATGGTTCCTTAGGTCGTAATTGATGGCCCGTAAGATTTTAGGCGATCCGGGTCCGGGGGCCCAAGCCAACTAGGAGGGGTGGGCTATAGCACACGAAAATATGGGAATCGGGCGGAATTCTAGTTTTTTGGCAGCACAATTCAAACAACGAGGAAAGGTCATGGCGGGGCAGTGAATATGGTTCCTTAGTTTGATGGCCCAAAATATTTTTAGGCGATCCGAGTCCGGGGGCCCTAGCCCGCTCGGAAAGCGAGGGCTATAGCACACGAAAATGTGGGAATCAGGCGGAATGCTAGTTTTTGGCCGCAAAATGCATAAAACGAGGAACGATCAAGGCGGTGTGGTGAAAATGGTTCCTTAGGTAGTATTTGATGGACTGGAAAAGTTTTAGGCGATCCGGGTCTAGGGGCTGGGCCCACTTGGAAGGTGTAGGCTATTGCACACGAAAATATGGGAATTAGGCGGAATTCTAGCTTTCTGGCTGTAAAACGCAAAAAAACGTGGAACGGTCATGGTGGGGCGATGACTATGGTTCCTTAGTTCATATTTGATTGCCCGAAATTTTTTTCGGCGATCTAGGTTCGGGGGGCCCGGGCCCACTCGGAAGGCGTGGACGAAAATATGGGAATCGGGTGGAATTCTAGTTTTTTGGCCATATAACGCAAACCAACGAGGAAAGCTCATGGCGGGGCAGTGACTATGGTTCAGTTGGTCGTATTTGATGGTCTGGAATACTTTTGGACAATCCGGGTCCACTCGAAAGGCGTGGGCTGCACACAAAAATATGGGAATCGTGCGAAATTTTAGTTTCTTAGCCGAAAAAAGCAAAAAAATGAGGAGCGGTCATGGAGGGTATGTGACTATGGTTCCTTAGGTCGTATTTGATGGCCTGGAATAATTTTAAGCGATCCGGGTGCGGGGGGGCCAGGACCACTCGGAAGGCGTGGGCTATAGCACACAAAAAATATGAATCTGGAGGAATTCTAGTTTTGTGGCCGTAAAATGCAAAACAGAGGAGGAACGGTCATTACGAGGTGGTGACTATAGTTCCTTAGGTCGTATTTGATGTCCAGGAAAAATTTTAGGCGATCTGGGTCCGGCACCCGGGCCCACTCATAAGGCATGGGCTATAGCACACGAAAATATGGAAATCGGACGGAATTCTAGTTTTTTTGCCGTAAAATGCAAAACATCGACGAGCAGTCATGGCGGGGCGGTAACTATGGTTTCTTAGGTCATATTTCATTGCCCAAAATATTTTTAGGCGATCGGGGTCCAGGGAGTCCGGGCCCACTCGGAAGGCGTGGGCTGTAGCACACGAAAATATGGGAATCAGGCGGAATTCTCATTTGTTTGCCGTAAAACACAAATATACGAGGAACGGTCATCGTGGGGAGGTGACTATGGTTCCTTAGGTCGTATTTGATGGCTTGAAAAAATTTTAGGCGATCCGGGTCCAGGGGGCCTAAGCCCACTCAGAAGGCGTGGGCTATAGCACACGAAAATATGGGAATCGGGCGGAATTCTAGTTTTTTGGCCGTATAACGCAAATAACGAGGAAAGGTCATGGCGGGGCTGTGGCTATGGTTTCTTAGGTCGTATTTGTTGGCCCGAAATTTTTTTAAGCGATCCAAGTCCAGGGGGCCTGGCCTACTCGGAAGGCGTGGGCATAGCTCACGAATATATGGGAATTAGGCGGAATGCTAGTTTTTTGGCCTTAAAATGCATAAAACAAGTAACGATCATGGCAGGGTGGTGACAATGGTTCCTTAGGTTGTATTTGATGGCCTGAAATTTTTTTAGGCGATCCGGGTGTGGGGGGTCGAGCCCACTTGGAAGATGTGGGCTATAGCACACGAAAATATGGGAATTTGGCGGAATTCTATCTTTTTGTCTATAAAACGCAAAAAAATGTGGAACGGTCATGGCGAGACGGTGACTATGGTTACTTAGGTCATATTTGATGGACCGGAAAAGTTTTAGGCGATCTGGGTCCGGGGGCTTGGGCCCACTCGAAAGGTGTGGACGAAAATATGGGAATCATACAGAATTCTAGTTTTTTGACCATATAACACAAAACAACGAGGAAAGGTCATGGTTGGGCAGTGACTATGGTTCTTAGGTCGTATTTGATGGCCAGGAAAACTATTAGGCAATCCAGGTCCGTGGGGACCGGGTCCACTAGGAAAGCGTGGGCTATATAGCACAAAATAATATGGGAATAATGCGAAATTCTAGTTTTTTGTCCGTAAAATGAAAAAAAACGAGGAACGGTCATGGCGGGGTGGTGACTATGGTTCCTTAGGTCGTATTTAATGGCCCAGAAAAATTTTAGGCGATCCGGGTCCGGGGGCCAGGGACCACACGGAAGGCGTGGGTATAGCACACGAAAAATGGGAATCAGGCGGACTTTTAGTTTTGTGGACGTAAAACGCAAATAAACGAGGAACGATCATGGCGGAGTGGTGACAATGGTTCCTTAGGTTGTATTTGATGGCCTGGAAAGGTTTTAGGCAATCTGGGTCTGGGGGGTCGGGCCCACTCGGAAGGCGTGGGCTATAGCACACCAAAAAATGGGAATCGGGCGGAATTCTAGTTTATTGGCCGTAAAACACAAAGAATGAGGAACGGTCATTACGGGGCGGTGATTATGGTTTCGTAGGTCGTATTTGATGGCCCGAAAAATATTTAGGCGATCCGGGTCCGGGGGCCCATGCCCACTCACAAGGTGTTGGCTATAGCACACGAAAATATGGGAATCGGGCAAAATTCTAGTTTTTTTGCCGTAAAACGCACAACAACGAGGAACGGTCATGTCGGGACGGTAACTATGGTTTATGAGGTCGTATTTCATGGCACGGAAATATTTTAGGCAATCGGGATCTGGACGGCCCGGGCCCACTCGGAAGGCGTGGGATATACACACGCAAATATGGGAATCGGGCGGAATTCTAGTTTTTTGGCCATATAACGCAAAACAACGAGGAAAGGTCATGGTAGGGTAGTGTCTTTGGTTCCTTAGGTCATATTTGATGGCCCGAAATACTTTTAGGCAATCCGGGTCCGGGGGGACTGGGTCCACTCGGAAGGTGTGTGCTATAGCACACGAAAATATGGGAATCGTGCGAAATTCTAATTTCTTGGCCGTAAAACGCAAAAGAAAGAGGAGCGGTCATGGAGGGGTGGTGACTTTGGTTCCTTATGTTGTATTTTATGGCCCGGAAAATTTTTAGGCAATCCGGGTCCAAGGTCTTGGGCCAACTCGCAAAGCGTGGGCTATAGCACACGAAAATATGGGAATCGGGCGGAATTCTACTTTTTTGGCTGTAAAATGCAAATATATGAGGAACGGTCATGGCGGGGCGGTAACTATGGTTCCTTAGGTCGTATTGGATGGCTCGGAAAATTTTTAGGCGATTCGGGTAAGGAGGGGCCGGCCCACTCGGAAAGCGGTACACGAAAATATGGGAACGGGGCGGAATTCTAGTTTTTTGGCCGTAAAACGCAAAACAACGAGGAAAGGTCATGGTAGTTTGGTGACTATGGTTGCTTAGGTCATATTCTATTGCCCGGAAAATTTTAGGCGATCCGGGTCCGGGGGGCCCAAGCTCACGCGGAAGGTGTGGGCTATAGCACACGAAAATATGGGAATCGAGCAGAATTTTAGTTTTTTGGCCGTATAACGCAAACAACGAGAAAAGGTCATGGCGGAGCAGTAACTATGGTTCCTTAGGTCATATTTGATGGCCCAAAAAAAAATTTAGGCGATCCGAGTCCGGGGAAACTGGCCCACTCGAAAGGCGTGGGCAAGCACACGAAAATATGGGAATCGGGTGGAATGCTAGTTTTTTGGCCGTAAATGCATAAAACGAGGAACGAACATGGAGGGGTTGTGAAAATGGTTCTTTAGGTCATATTTGATGGCCTGTAAAAGTTTTAGGTGATCCGGGTCTGGGGTCGGGACCACTTGGAAGGCGTGGGCTATAGTACACGAAAATATGAGAATTAGGCGGAATTCTAGCTTTTTGGTTGTAAAACGAAAACAAATGTGGAACAGTCATGGAGGGGCAGTGACTATGGTTCCTTAGGTCATATTTGATGGCCTGGAAAATTTATAGGCAATCTGGGTCCGGGGGCCCCGGGCCCACTAGGAAGGCGTGGACGAAAGTATAGGAATCGAGCGGAATTCTAGTTTTTGGCAATATAACGCAAAGAAACGAGGGAAGGTCATGGCAGGGCAGTGACTATGGTTCCTTAGGTCATATTTGATGGCCCAGAAATTTTTAGGCGATCCGGGTCTAGAGGGTCCGGCCCACTCGAAAGGTGGTACACGAAAATATGGTAATCAGGAGGAATTCTAGTTTTTTGGCCGTAAAACGCAAAACAAATGAGGAACGGTCAAGAAAGGTGGTGACTATAGTTCTTTAGGTCGTAATTGATGGCCCGAAAAATTTTTAGGCTATACTGGTCTGGGGGGGCTCGGGCCCACTCGACAGGCATGGGCTATTGAACACGAAAATATGGGAATCATGCGGAATTCTAGTTTTTCGGCCCTAAATCTCAAACAAACGAGGAAAGGTCATGGCGGGGTGGTGGCTGTGGTTCCTTAGGTCATATTCTATGTCCCAGAAAATTTTAGGCGATACGGGTCCGGAGGCCCCCAGCCCACTCGGAAGGCGTGGGCTATAACACACGAAAATATGGGAATCGGGTTGAATTCTAGTTTTTTGGCCGTAAAACGCAAATATACAAGGAACGGTCATGGCAGGGCGGTGCCTATGGTTCCTTAGGTTGTATTTGATGGCCCATAAAAAATTTAGGCGATCCGGGTCTAGAGGGGTCGGCCCACTCGAAAGGCGGCACACGAAAATATGGTAATCGGGACAAATTCTAGTTTTTTGGCCGTAAAACGCAAAACAAAAAAAGGAATGTTCATGGAAGGGTGGTGACTATGGTTCCTTAGGTCGTAATGGATGGCCCAGAATTCTTTTTGGCTATCGGGGTCCGGGGGGCCCGGGCCCACCCGAAAGGCGTGGGCTCTAGCACATGAAAATATGGGAATCATGCGGAATTCTAGTTTTTAGCCCTAAAATGCAAACAAATGAGTAAAGGTCATGGCGGGGTGGTGACTATGGTTCCTTTGGTCGTATTCGATGTCCCGGAAAATTTTAGGCGATCCGCGTCCGTGGGACCAAGCCCACTCGGAAGGTGTGGGCTATAGCACACGAAAATATGGGAATCGGGCGGAATTCTAGATTTTTAGCCGTATAACGCAAACGACGTGGAAAGGTCATGGAGAGGCAGTGACTATGGTTCCTTTGGTCGTATTTGATGGCCGAAAAAGTTTTTTTCAATCCGAGTCGGGGGGGCCTAGCCCACTCGGAAGGCGTGGGCTATAGCACACAAAAATATTGGAATCAGGCAGAATGCTAGTTTTTTGGCCGTAAAATGCATAAAACGATGAACGATCATGAAGGGGTGGTGAAAATGGTTCCTTAGGTATTATCTGATGGCCTGGAAAAGTTTTAGGTGATTCGGGTCTAAGGGTCGGGCCTACTTGGATGGCGTGGGCTAGCACGCGAAAATATGGGAATTAGGCGGAATTCTAGCTTTTACAGCTTTTAAACGCAAAAAAATGGAACGGTCATGGTGGGGCGGTGACTATGGTTCCTTAAGTCATATTTGATGGCCCGTAAAAGTTTTAGGCGATCTAGGTCCGGGGGTCCCGGGCCCACTCGGAAGGCGTTGACGAAAATATGGGAATCTGGCAGAATTCTAGATTTTTGGCCATATAACGCAAAACAGCGAAGAAAGGTCATGGAAGGGCAATGACTATGGTTCCTTAGGTCGTATTTGATGGCCGGGAATACTTTTAGGCAAACCGGGTCTGGGGGGACCGGGTCCACTCGGAAGGCGTGGGCTAGCACACGAAAGTATGGGAATCGTGCAAAATTCTAGTTTCTTGGCCGTAAAACGCAAACAAACAAGGAGCGGTCATGGTGGGGCGGTGACTTTGGTTCCTTATGTCGTATTTGATGGCCCAGAAAAATTTTAGGCGATCCGGGTTCGGGGGGCTAGGGCCCACTCGGAAGGTGTGGGCTATGGCACATGCAAATATGGGAATCGGGCGGAATTCTAGTTTTTTGGCCGTAAACCGCAAAAAAATGAGGAACGGTCATGGGAGGGCGGTGACTGTAGTTGATTAGGTCGTAATTGATGGCCCAGAAAATTTTTATGTTATTCGGGTCGGGGGGCCGGGCATACTCGAAATGCATGGGCTATAACACACGAAAATATGGGAATCACGTGGAATGCTAGTTTTTGGCTATAAAATGCATAAAACGAGGAACGATCATGGCGGGGTGTTGACAATGGTTACTTTGGTTGTATTTGATGGCCTGGAAAAGTTTTAGGCAATCCGGGTCTGGTGGGCGAGCCTACATCGTAGGCGTTGGTGATAGCACAGGAAAACATGGGAATCAGGCGGAATTCTAGCTTTTTAGCTGTAAAACACAAACAAACGAGGAGCGGTCATGGCAGGGAAGTGACCATCATTCCTTAAGTCATATTTGATAGCCCAGAAAAGTTTTAGGAGATCTGGGTCCGGCACCCGGGCCCACTCGTAAGGCGTGGGCTATAGCACATGAAAATATGGAAATCGAACGGAATTCTAGTTTTTTAGCCGTAAAATGCAAAACATCGACAAGCAGTCATGGCGGGGCGGTAACTATGGTTTCTTAGGTCATATTTCATGGCCCAAAATATTTTTAGGCTATCCGGGTCCAGGGAGTCCGGGCCCACTCGGAAGGCGTGGGCTATAGCACACGAAAATATGGGAATCAGGCGGAATTCTCATTTTTTTGCCGTAAAACACAAATATACGAGGAAAGGTCATGGCGGGGCTGTGACTATGGTTTCTTAGGTCGTATTTGTTGGCCCGAAAATTTTTTAAGCGATCCAAGTTCAGGGGACCTGGCCTACTCGGAAGGCGTGGGCATAACTCACGAATATATGGGAATCAGGCGGAATGCTAGTAGTTTGGCCTTAAAATGCATAAAAAAGTAACGATCATGGCAGGGTGGTGAAAATGGTTCCTTAGGTAGTATTTAATGGCCTAGAAAAGTTTTAGGCGATCCGGGTCTGGGGGCCGGACCTACTTGGATGGCGTGGGCTATAGCACACGAAAATATGGGAATCAGGCGGAATTTTTGCTTTTACAACTGTTAAATGCAAAAAAGTCGAACGGTCATGGCGGGGTGGTGACTATGGTTCCTTAAGTCATATTTGATGGCCCGTAAAAGTTTTAGGCGATCTAGGTTCGGGGGGGCCGAGCCCACTCGGAAGGCGTTGATGAAAATATAGGAATCTAGCAGAATTCTAGGTTTTTGGCCATATAACGCAAAACAACGAAGAAAGGTCATGGAAGGGCAGTGACTATGGTTCCTTAGGTCGTATTTTATGGCCGGGAACACTTTTAGGCAATCTAGGTCCGGGGGGACTAGGTCCACTCAGAAGGTGTGGGCTAGCACACGAAAATATGGGAATCGTGCAAAATTCTAGTTTCTTGGCCGTAAAACGCAAACAAATGAGAAGCGGTCATGGTGGGGTGGTGACTTTGGTTCCTTATGTCGTATTTGATGGCCCGGAAAATTTTTAGGCGATCCGGGTCCGGGGGGCCGGGGACCGCTCAGAAGGAATTGTAGTTTTGTGGCCGTAAAACGCAAAAAAATGAGGAGCGGTCATGGTGTGGCGGTAACTATGGTTTCTTAGGTCGTATTTCATGTCTTGGAAAATTTTTAGGCGATCGGGGTCCGTGGGGCTCGGGCCCACTCGGAAGATGTGGGCTATAACACACGTAAATATGGGAATCGGGAGGAATTCTAGTTTTTTGGCCGTAAACTGCAAAAAAACGAGGAACGGTCCTGGGAGGGCAGTGAATGTGGTTGATTAGGTCGTAATTGATGGCCCAGAAAACTTTTATGCTATTCAGGTCCGGGGGGCCCGGGCCTAATCGAAAGGCATGGCTATAGCACACGAAAATATGGGAATCAGGCGTATGCTAGTTTTTGGCCGTAAAATGCATAAAACGAGGAAGGATCATGGAGGGGTGGTGACAATGGTTCCTTTGGTTGTATTTGATGGCCTGAAAAAGTTTTAGGCGATCTGGGTCTAGGGGGCAGGCCTACATCGTAGGCGTGGGTGATAGCACACGAAAACATGGGAATCAGGCAGAATTCTTGCTTTTTGGCTGTAAAACACAAACAAACGAGGAGCGGTCATGGAAGGGCAGTTACTATGGTTCCTTAAGTAATATGTGATAGCCCGAAAAAGTTTTAGGCGATTTGGGCCCGGCGGACCCGAGCCCACTCGGAAGGCATGGATGAAAATATGAGAATCGGGCAGAATTTTAGTTTTTTGGTTGTAAAACACAAAAAGATGAGGAACGGCCATGGCAGGGTGGTGACTATGGTTCATTAGGTCGTATTTGATGGCCCGAAAAAATTTTAAGCGATCCGGTTCCAGGGGTACCGGTTCCACTTGGAAGGCGTGGGCTATAGCACACGAAAATATGGGAATCGTGCAAAATTCTAGTTTCTTGGCCATAAAACGCAAAACAACGAGGAGCGATCATGGCGGGGAGGTGACTATGGTTCCTTTGGACGTATTTTATGGCCCGAAAAATTTTTAGGCGATCCTGGTCCGGGTACCCGGGCCCACTCGCAAGGCATGGGCAATAGCACACGAAAAATATAGGAATAAGGTGAAATTCTAGTTTTTTTGCCGTAAAACGCAAAACATCGAGGAACTGTCATGGAGAGGCGGGAACTATGGTTTCTTAGGTCGTATTTCATGGCCCGAAAAAATTTTAGGCGATCAGGGTTCGGGGGGCCCGGGCCCACTCGGAAGGCGTTGGCTATAGCACACGAAAACATGGGAATCGGGCAGAATTCTAGTTTTACTTCCGTAAAACGCAAATATACGAGGAACGGTCATGGAGGAGCGGTAACAATGGTTCCTTAGTCCGTATTTTATGGCCCAAATTTTTTTTAGGCGATCCGGGTCTGGAGGGGTCGGCCCACTCGGAAGGCGGCACACAAAATTATAATAATCGGGCGGAATTCTAGTGTTTTTGGCCGTAAACCGCAAAAAAAGAGGAACGGTCATGGCAGGGCGGTGACTGTGGTTGATTAGGTCGTAATTGATGGCCCAGAAAAATTTTAGGCTATCCAGGTCCGGGGGGCCCAAGTCCACTCGGAAGGCATGGGCTATACACACGAAAATATGGGAATCGGGGGGAATTCTAGTGTTTTGGTCGTATAACGGAAACAATGAGGAAAGGTCATGGCGGGGTAGTGACTATGGTTCCTTAGGTCATATTTGATGGTCCAAAAAAAAAATTAGGCGATCCGAGTCCGGGGGGCCTGGCCCACTAGGAAGGCGTGGGCTATAGCACACGAAAATATGGGAATCAGGCGGAATTCTAGCATTTTGGCTGTAAAACGCAAAACAATGTGGAACGGTCATGGAGGGGCGGTGACTATGGTTCCTTAGGTCATATTTGATGGCCCGGAAATGTTTAAGGCAATATTGGTCTAGGGGGCCCGAACCCACTTGGAAGTCGTGGACGAAAATATGGGAATCGGGCGGAATTCTCGTTCTTTTGCCATATAATGCAAAACAACAAGGAAAGGTCATGGCGGGGTAGTGACTATGGTTCCTTAGGTCGTATTTGATGGCCTGTAAAACTTTTAGGCAATTCGAGTCAGGGGGACCGGGTCCACTCGGAAGGCATAGGCTATAGCACACGAAAATATGGGAATCAGGCGGAATTCTAGTTTTTTTGCCGTAAAACGCAAATATACGAGGAACGGTCATGGTGGGGCAGTGACTATGGTCCTTAGGTCGTATTTGATGGCCCGGAAAATTTTTAGGCGATCCGGATCTGGAGGGGCCGGCCCAATCGGAAGGCGACACATGAAAATATGGTAATTGGGCGGAATTCTATTGTTTTGGCCATAAAACGCAAAAACATGAGGAACGGTCATGGCGGGACGGTGACTATAGTTCCTTAGGTTGTATTTGAGTGCCCAAAATTTTTTAGGTGATCCGGGTCTATAGGGGCCGGCCCAATCGGAAGACGACACACGAAAATATGGTAAACGGGCGGAATACTAGTTTTTTGGCTGTAAAACGCAAAACAACGCGGAACGGTCATGGCGGGGTGGTGACTATGGTTGCTTAGGTCGTATTTGATGCCTAAGAAACATTTTAGGCGATCCGGGTCTGGGGTCAGGCCCACATCATAAGCGTGGGCGATATCACACGAAAAAATAGGAATCGAGCGGAATTCTAACTTTTTGGCTGTAAAACGCAAACAAATGAGGAGCGGTCATGGTGGGGCAGTGACTATGGTTCCTTAGGTCATATTTGATGGCCTGGAAAAGTTTTAGGCGATTGTGGTCCAGGGGGGCCGGGCCCACTCGGAAGGCGTGGAATATTGCACACGAAAATATGGGAATGGGGCAGAATTCTAGTTTTTTAGCCATATAACGCAAAACAACAATGAAAGGTCATCGCGGGGCGGTGACTATGGTTCCTTAGGTCGTATTTGATCGCCTGAAAAACTTTTAGGAAATTCGGGTCCTGGGGGACCGGGTCCACTCGGAAGGCGTGGGCTATAGCACACGAAAATATGGGAATCTTGCGAAATTCTAGTTTCTTGGTCGTAAAACACAACAAAACGAGGAGCGGTCATGGCAGGGTAGTGAATTTGGTTCCTTAGGTTGTATTTATTGGCCCGAAAAAAATTTTGGAGATCCGAGGACCACTCGGAAAGCGTGGGCTATAGCACATGAAAAAGGAGAAATGGGCAGAATTCTAGTTTTGTGGCCGTAAAACGCAAATATACGAGGAAAGGTCATGGCGGGGAAGTGGCTATGGTTCCCAGGCCGTATTTGATGGCCCAGAAAAATTTTAGGCGATCCGGGCCTGGGGGGGCCGGTCCACTCGGAAGGCGACACACGAAAATATGGTAATCGGGAGGAAATCTAGTTTTTTGGCCGTAAAACGGAAAGAAATAAGGAACGGTCATGGTAGGGCGGTGATTATGGTTCCATAGATCGTAATTAAAGGCCTGAAAAATTTTAGGCGATCCGGCTCCGGGGGGCCCAAGTCCACTCGGAAGGCATGGGTTATAGCACACAAAAATGGGAATCGGGCGGAATTCTAGTTTTTATGGCCGTAAAACACAAAACAACGAGGAACGGTCATTACAGGGAGGTGACTATGGTTCATTAGGTCGTATTTGATGGCCCGAAAAATTTTTAGGCGATCCGGGTCTGGGGACACGGGCCAACTCGCAAGGCATGGGCTATAGCACACGAAAATAAGGGAATCGAGCGGAATTCTAGTTTTTTGGCCGTAAAACACAAATATACGAGGAACGATCATGGAGGGGTAGTGACTATGTTCCTTAGTTCGTATGTGATGGCCCGGAAAAAATTTAGGCGATCTGGTTCCAAGGGACCGGCCCACTCGCAAGGCGTGGGCTATAGCACTCGAAATTATGGGAATCGGGCTGAATTCTAGTTTTTTGGCCATAAAACGCAAAACAACGAGGAACGGTCATGCAGGGGTGGTAAATTTTGCATCTTAGGTCGTATTTCATGGCACAAAATGTTTTTACGCAATCGGGGATCGGGGGCGGCGGGCCAACTCGGAAGGCGTGGGATATAGCACAAGAAAATATGGGAATCCTGCGGAATTCTAGTTTTTCGGCCGTAAAATGGAAACAACGAGGAATGGTCATGGCAGGGCGGTGACTATGGTTTCTTAGGTCGTATTTCATGGCATAGAAAAATTTTAGGCAATCGGGGTCCGGTGGGCCCGGGCCAACTCGGAAGGCACGGGCTATAGCACATGAAAAAGGGGAATCGGGCGGAATTCTAGTTTTATGGCCGTAAAACGCAAAACAACGAGGAACAGTCATTATGGGGAGGTGACTATGGTTCCTTAGGTCGTATTTGATGGCCGAGAAATATTTTTGGCGATCCGGGTCTGGAGGTGTCGGCTCAATCGGAAGGCGGCACACGAAAATATGGTAATCGGGCGGAATTCTAGTTTTTTGGCCGTAAAACTGAAAACATCGAGGAACGGTCATCGCGGGGCGGTAGCTATGGTTTTTTAGGTCGAATTTCATGGCCCGAAAAGTTTTTAGGCAGTCAGGGCCCAGGCCCACTCGGAAGGCGTGGGCTATAGAACACGAAAATATGGGAATCGGGCTGAATTCTTGTTTTTTGGCCGTAAAATGCAAAACATCGAGGAACGGTCATGGCGGGGCGGTAACTATGGTTTCTTAGGTCGTATTTCATGGCCCGAAAATTTTTAGGCGATCGGGGTTCGGAGGCCCGGGCCCACTCGGAAGGCGTCGGCTATAGCACACGAAAATATGGGAATCGGGCAAAATTTTAGTTTTTTGGCCGTAAAACACGAATATACGAGAAACAATCATGGTGGGGCGGTGACTATGGTTCCTTTGACCGTATTTGATGGCCCGAAAAACTTTTAGGCGATCTGGGTTTGGAGGGGCCGGCCTACTCGAAAGGCGGCACACCAAAATATGGTAATCGGGAGGAATTCTAGTTTTTTGGCCGTAAAATGCAACAAAAAAAAAGAGGAACGGTCATGGAAGGGCGGTGACTATGCTTCCTTGGTTCATAATTGATAGCCCGGAAAAATTTTAGGCTATCCGGGTCCAGGGGGCCCGGGCCCACTCGAAAGGCGTGGGCTATAGAACAGAAAAATATGGGAATTAGGCGGAATTATAGTTTTTCGGCCGTAAAACGCAAAAAAATGAGGAAAGGTCATGGAGGGGTGGTGACTATAGTTCCCTAGGTCGTATTCGATGGCCCAAAATTTTTTAGGCGAACCGGTTCCGGTTGGCCCAAGTCCACTCGAAAGGCGTGGGCTATTGCACACAAAAATATGGGAATCGGGCGAAATTCTAGTGTTTTGGCCGTATAACGCAAACATCGAGGAAAGGTCATGGCAGGGCAGTGAATTTGGTTCCTTAAGTCGTATTTGATGGTCCGAAAATTTTTTAGGCGATCCGAGTTCGGGGGACTTGGACCCACTCTGAAGGCGTGGACGAAAATTTGGGAATCGGGCGGAATTCTAGTTCTTTTTCCATATAATGCAAAACAATGAGGAAAGGTCGTGGCGGGGAAGTGACTATGGTTCCTTAGGTCGTATTTTATGGTCCAAAAATATTTTAGGCGATCTGGGTCTGGAGGGGTCGGCCCAATCAGAAGGCGGCACACGAAAATATGGTAATCGAGCGGAATTCTAGTGTTTTGGCTGTAAAACGCAAAAAATAAGGAACGGTCATGGCAGGGCGGTGACTATGGTTCCTTAGGTCGTAATTGATAGCTCGGAAAAATTTTAGGCTATCCGGGTCCGAGGGTCCCGGGCCCACTCGAAAGGCGTGTGCTATAGCACACGAAAATATGGGAATTAGTTGGAATTCTAGTTTTGTGGCCGTAAAATGCAAAAAATAAGGAACGGTCATTACAGGGCGATGGCTATGGTTCCTTAAATTGTAGTTGAAGGCCCGAAAAAATTTTAGGCGATCCGGGTCCTGGGGCCCGGGCCCACTCGCAAGACGTGGGCTATAGCACACGAAAATATTAGAATCAGGCGGAATTTTAGTTTTTTGGCCGTAAAACGGAAACAAATGAGGAACGGTCATGGTGGGGCGGTGACTATGGTTCCTTAGGTCGTATTTGATGGCCCGGAAAAATTTTAGGCGATCCGGGTCCGGTGAGCCTGGGACCACTCGGAAGGCGTGGGCTATATAGCACACGAAAAATGAGAATCGGGCGGAATTTTAATTTTATGGCCGTAAAACGCAAACCAACGAGGAACGGTCATTACGGGGAGGTGACTTTGGTTCCTTAGGTCGTATTTGATGGACCGAAAAAAAATTTGGCGATCCGGGTCCAGGGGCCTGGCCCACTCGCAAGGCGTGGGCTATAGCACTCGAAAATATGGGAATCGGGTGGAATTCTAGTTTTTTGGCCGTAAAATGCAAAACAACGAGGAACAGTCATGGCGGGGCGGTAAATATTGTTTCTTAGGTCATATTTCGTGGCACAGAAAAGTTTTAGGCTATCGGGGTCCGGGGGGCCGTGCCAACTCGGAACGCGTGGGATATAGCACACGAAAATACGGGAATCGGGCGGAATTCTAGTGTTTTGGCCGTATAACGTAAACAATGAGGAAAGGTCATGGCGGGGCAGTGACTATGGTTCCTTAGGTCATATTTGATGGTCCAAAAAAAAAATTAGGCGATCCGAGTCCGGGGGGCCTGGCCCACTAGGAAGGCGTGGGCTATAGCACACGAAAATATGGGAATCAGGCGGAATTCTAGCATTTTGGCTGTAAAACGCAAAACAATGTGGAACGGCCATGGACGGGCGGTGACTATGGTTCCTTAGGTCATATTTGATGCCCCGAAAAAGTTTAAGGCGATATTGGTCTTGGGGACCCGAACCCACTTGGAAGTCGTGGACGAAAATATGGAAATCGGGCGGAATTCTCGTTCTTTTGCCATATAATGCAAAACAACAAGGAAAGGTCATGGCGGGGTAGTGACTATGGTTCCTTAGGTCGTATTTAATGGCCTATAAAACTTTTAGGCAATTCGGGTCAGGGGGACCGGGTCCACTCGGAAGGCATAGGCTATAGCACACGAAAATATGGGAATCAGGCGGAATTCTAGTTGTTTTGCTGTAAAACGCAAATATACGAGGAACGGTCATGGTGGGGCAGTGACTATGGTTCCTTAGGTCGTATTTGATGGCCCGAAAATTTTTTAGGCGATCCGGGTCTGGAGGGGCCGGCCCAATCGGAAGGCGGCACACGAAAATAGGGTAATCGGGCGTAATTCTAGTGTTTTGGCCGTAAAACGCAAAACAATGAGGAACGGTAATAGCAGGGAGGTGACTATGGTTCCTTAGGTCGTATTTGATGCTTGGAAATATTTTAGGCGATCCGGGTCCGGGGGGCCTGGGACCACTCAGAAGGCGTGGGCTATAGCACACGAAACAATAGGAACAAGTAGGAATTCTAGTTTTGTGGCCGTAAAATGCAAACAAATGAGGAACGGTCATTACAGGGCAATGACTATGGTTCCTTAGTTCGTATTTGATGGCCCAGAAAAAATTTAGGTGATCCGGGTCCAGGGCCTCGCAAGGCGTGGGCTATCGCACTCGAAAATATGGGAATCGGGCGGCATTATAGTTTTTTGGCCGTAAAATAGAAAACAACGAGGAAAGGTCATGGCGGGGCAGTGACTACGGTTTCTTAGGTCATATTTCATGGCATAGAAAGCTTTTAGGCAATCGCGGCCCGGGCGGCCCAGGCCAACTCGGAAGGTGTGGGCTATAACACACGAAAAATGGGAATCGGGCGGAATTCTAGTTTTATGGCCGTAAAACGCAAAACAACGAGGAACGGTCATTACGGGGAGGTGACTATGGTTCCTTAGGCCGTATTTGATGGCTCGAAAAAATGTTAGGTGATCCGGGTCTGGGGACACGGGCCCACTCGCAAGGCATGGGCTATAGCACACGAAAATATAGGAATCGGGCGGAATTCTAGTTTTTTGGCCGTAAAACGCAAAACAACGAGGAACGGTCATGCAGGGGCGGTAAATTTTGTATCTTAGGTCATATTTCATGGCACAAAATTTTTTTACGCAATCGGGGACCGAGGGCCCCGGGCCAACTCGGAAGGCGTGGGATATAGCACAAGAAAATATGGGAATCCTGCGGAATTCTAGTTTTTCGGCCGTAAAATGGAAACAACGAGGAATGGTCATGGCGGGGCGGTGACTATGGTTTCTTAGGTCGTATTTCATGGCACAGAAAATTTTTAGGCGATCGGGATTCGGGGGCCCGGGCCCACTCGGAAGGCGTCGGCTATAGCACACGAAAACATGGGAATCGGGCGAAATTCTAGTTTTTTGGCCGTAAAACACGAATATACGAGGAAAAATCATGGTGGGGCAGTGACTATGGTTCCTTTGACAGTATTTGATGGCCCAGAATTTTTTTAGGCGATCTGGGTTTGGAGAGGCCGGCCCACTCGAAAGGCGGCACACGAAAATATGGTAATCGGGCGGAATTCTAGTTTTTTGGACGTAAAATGCAAAAAAAAAGAGGAACGGTCATGGCAGGGCGGTGACTATGCTTCCTTGGGTCATAATTGATAGCCCGGAAAAATTTTAGGCTATCCGGGTCTAGGGGGCCCTGGCCCACTCGAAAGGCGTGGGCTATAGAACACGAAAATATGGGAATTAGACGGAATTATAGTTTTTCGGCCGTAAAACGCAAAAAAACGAGGAAAGGTCATGGAGGGGTGGTGACTATAGTTCCCTAGGTCGTATTCGATGGCCCAAAAAATTTTAGGCGATCCGGTTCCGGTGGGCCCAAGTCCACTTGAAAGGCGTGGGCTATTGCACACAAAAATATGGGAATCGGGCGGAATTCTAGTGTTTTGGCCGCATAACGCAAACATCGAGGAAAGGTCATGGCAGGGCAGTGACTTTGGTTCCTTAAGTCGAATTTGATGGTCAAACAATTTTAGGCGATCCGAGTTCGGGGGGCTTGGACCCACTCTGAAGGCGTGGACGAAAATTTGGGAATTGGGCGGAATTCTAGTTCTTTTTCCATACAATGCAAAATAATGAGGAAAGGTCGGGTCGGGTAAGTGACTATGGTTCCTTAGGTCGTATTTTATGGTCCGGAAAAATTTTAGGCAATCTGGGTCTGGAGGGGTCGGCCCAATCAGAAGGCGGCACACGAAAATATGGTAATCGAGCGGAATTCTAGTGTTTTGGCTGTAAAACGCAAAAAAATGAGGAACGGTCATGGCAGGGCGGTGACTATGGTTCCTTAGGTCGTAATTGATGGCTCGAAAAAATTTTAGGCTATCCAGGTCTGGGGGGCCCGGGCCCACTCGAAAGGCGTGTGCTATAGCACACGAAAATATGGGAATCAGGCGAAATTCTAGTTTTGTGGCCGTAAAATGCAAAAAATAAGGAACGGTCATTATAGGGCGATGACTATGGTTCCTTAAATCGTAGTTGAAGGCCCAAAAAAAATTAGGCGATGGCCCACTCGGAAGGCATTGGCTATAGCACACGAAAACATGGGAATCGGGCGAAATTCTAGTTTTTTGGCCGTAAAACACGAATATACGAGGAACAATCATGGTGGGGAGGTGACTATGGTTCCTTTGACCGTATTTGATGGCCCGGAATTTTTTTAGGCGATCTGGGTTTGGAGGGGCCGGCCCACTCGAAAGGCGGCACACGAAAATATGTCGGGCGAAATTCTAGTTTTTTGGCCGTAAAATGCAAAAACAAAAGAGGAACAGTCATGGCAGGGCGGTGACTATGCTTCCTTGGATCATAATTGATAGCCCGGAGAAATTTTAGGCTATCCGGGTCTAGGGGGCCCTGGACCACTCGAAAGGCGTGGGCTATAGAACACGAAAATATGGGAATTAGGCGGAATTATAGTTTTTCGGCCGTAAAACGCAAAAAAACAAGGAAAGGTCATGGAGGGGTAGTGACTATAGTTCCCTAGGTCCTATTCGATGGCCCGAAAAATTTTAGGCGATCCGGTTCCGATGGGCCCAAGTCCACTCGAAAGGCGTGGGCTATTGCACACAAAAGTATGGGAATCGGGCGGAATTCTAGTGTTTTGGCCGCATAATGCAAAAAACGAGGAAATGTCATGGCAGGGCAGTGACTTTGGTTCCTTAAGTCGTATTTGATGGTCAAAAAATTTTAGGCGATCCGAGTTCTGGGGGCTTGGACCCACTCTGAAGGCGTGGACGAAAATTTGGGAATCGGGCAGAATTCTAGTTCTTTTTCCATACAATGCAAAATAATGAGGAAAGGTCGTGGCGGGGAAGTGACTATGGTTCCTTAGGTCATATTTTATGGTCCGAAAAAATTTTAGGCGATCTGGGTCTGGAGGGGTCGGCCCAATCAGAAGGCGGCACACGAAAATATGGTAATCGAGCGGAATTCTAGTGTTTTGGCTGTAAAACGCAAACAAATGAGGAACGGTCATGGCAGGGAGGTGACAATGGTTCCTTAGGTCGTAATTGATGGCTCGGAAAAATTTTAGGCTATCCAGGTCTGGGGGGCCCGGGCCCACTCGAAAGGCGTGTGCTATAGCACACGAAAATATGGGAATCAGGCGGAATTCTAGTTTTGTGGTCGTAAAATGCAAAAAATAAGGAACGGTCATTACAGGGCGATGACTATGGTTCCTTAAATCGTAGTTGAAGGCCCGAAAAAATTTAGGCGATGGCCCACTCGGAAGGCGTTGGCTATAGCACACGAAAACATGGGAATCGGGCGAAATTCTAGTTTTTTTGCCGTAAAACACGAATATACGAGGAACAATCATGGTGGGGAGGTGACTATGGTTCCTTTGACCGTATTTGATGGCCCGGAATTATTTTAGGCGATCTGGGTTTGGAGGGGCCGGCCCACTCGAAATGCGGCACCCGAAAATATTATAATCGGGGGGAATTCTAGTTTTTTGGCCGTAAAATGCAAAAACAAAAGAGGAACAGTCATGGCAGGGCGGTGACTATGCTTCCTTGGATCATAATTGATAGCCCGGAAAAAATTTTGGCTATCCGGGTCTAGGGGGCCCTGGCCCACTCGAAAGGCGTGGGCTATAGAACACGAAAATATGGGAATTAGGCGGAATTATAGTTTTTCGGCCGTAAAACGCAAAAAAACAAGGAAAGGTCATGGAGGGGTAGTGACTATAGTTCCCTAGGTCATATTCGATGGCCCGAAAAATTTTAGGCGATCCGATTCTGGTGGGCCCAAGTCCACTCGAAAGGCGTGGGCTATTGCACACAAAAGTATGGGAATCGGGCGGAATTCTAGTGTTTTGGCCGCATAATGCAAACAACGAGGAAATTTCATGGCAGGGCAGTGACTTTGGTTCCTTAAGTCGTATTTGATGGTCAAAAAATTTTAGGCGATCCGAGTTCGGGGGGCTTGGACCCACTCTGAAGGCGTGGACGAAAATTTGGGAATCGGGCGGAATTCTAGTTCTTTTTCCATACAATGCAAAATAATGAGGAAAGGTCGTGGCGGGGAAGTGACTATGGTTCCTTAGGTCGTATTTTATGGTCCGGAAAAATTTTAGGCGACATGGGTCTGGAGGGGTCGGCCCAATCAGAAGGCGGCACACGAAAATATGGTAATCGAGCGGAATTCTAGTGTTTTGGCTGTAAAACGCAAAAACATGAGGAACGGTCATGGCAGGGCGGTGACTATGGTTCCTTAGGTCATAATTGATGGCTCGGAAAAATTTTAGGCTATCCAGTTCTGGGGGGCCCGGGCCCACTCGAAAGGCGTGTGCTATAGCACACGAAAATATGGGAATCAGGCGGAATTCTAGTTTTGTGGCCATAAAATGCAAAAAATAAAGAACGGTCATTACAGGGCGATGACTATGGTTCCTTAAATCGTAGTTGAAGGCCCGAAAAAATTTAGGCGATGGCCCACTCGGAAGGCGTTGGCTATAGCACACGAAAACATGGGAATCGGGCGAAATTCTAGTTTTTTTGCCGTAAAACACGAATATACGAGGAACAATCATGGTGGGGAGGTGACTATGGTTCCTTTGACCGTATTTGAAGGCTCGGAATTATTTTAGGCGATCTGGGTTTGGAGGGGCCGGCCCACTCGAAAGGCGGCACACGAAAATATGATAATCGGGCGGAATTCTAGTTTTTTGGCCGTAAAATGCAAAAACAAAAAGAGGAACAGTCATGGCAGGGCGGTGACTATGCTTCCTTGGATCATAATTGATAGCCTGGAAAAATTATAGGCTATCCGGGTCTAGGGGGCCCTGGCCCACTCGAAAGGCGTGGGCTATAGAACACAAAAATATGGGAATTAGGCGGAATTATAGTTTTTCGGCCGTAAAACGCAAATAAACGAGGAAAGGTCATGGAGGGGTGGTGACTATAGTTCCCTAGGTCGTATTCGATGGCCCGAAAAATTTTAGGCGATCCAGTTCCGGTGGGCCCAAGTCCACTCGAAAGGCGTGGGCTATTGCACACAAAAGTATGGGAATCGGGCGAAATTCTAGTGTTTTGGCCGCATAATGCAAACAACGAGGAAATGTCATGGCAGGGCAGTGACTTTGGTTCCTTAAGTCGTATTTGATGGTCAAAAAATTTTAGGCGATCCGAGTTCGGGGGGCTTGGACACACTCTGAAGGCGTGGACGAAAATTTGGGAATCGGGCGGAATTCTAGTTCTTTTTCCATACAATGCAAAATAATGAGGAAAGGTCGTGGCGGGGAAGTGACTATGGTTCCTTAGGCCGTATTTTATGGTCCGGAAAATGTTTTTTGCAATCTGGGTCTGGAGGGGTCGGCCCAATCAGAAGGCGGCACACGAAAATATGGTAATCGAGCGGAATTCTAGTGTTTTGGCTGTAAAACGCAAAAAAAATGAGGAACGGTCATGGCAGGGCGGTGACTATGGTTCCTTAGGTCATAATTGATGGCTCGGAAAAATTTTAGGCTATCCAGGTCTGGGGGGGCCCGGGCCCACTCGCAAGGCGTGGGCTATAGCACACGAAAATATGGGAATCAGGCGGAATTTTAGTTTTTTGGCCGTAAAACAGAAAAACAATACGAGGAACGGTCATGACGGGGCGGTGACTATGGTTCCTTAGGTCGTATTTGATGGCCCGGAAAATTTTTAGGCGATCTGGGTCCGGTGGGCCTGGGACCACTCGGAAGGCGTGGGCTATATAGCACATGAAAAATGGGAATCAAGCGAAATTTTAATTTTGTGGCCGTAAAACGCAAAAGAACGAGGAACGGTCATTACGGGGAGGTGACTTTGGTTCCTTAGGTCGTATTTGATGGCCCGAAAAAAAATTGGCGATCCGGGCCCAGGGGCCTGGCCCACTCGCAAGGCGTGGGCTATAGCACTCGAAAATATAGGAATCAGGTGGAATTCTAGTTTTTTGGTCGTAAAACGCAAAACAACGAGGAACAGTCATGGCGGGGCGGTAACTATTGTTTCTTAGGTCGTATTTCGTGGCACAGAAAAGTTTTAGGCAATCGGGGTCCGGGGGCCCGGGCCAACTCGGAACGCGTGGGATATAGAACACGAAAATATGGGAATCGGGCAGAATTCTAGTTTTTTTGCCGTAAAACACGAATATACGAGGAACAATCATGGTGGGGAGGTGACTATGGTTCCTTTGACCGTATTTGATGGCCCGGAATTATTTTAGGCGATCTGGGTTTGGAGGGGCCGGCCCACCCAAAAGGCGGCACACGAAAATATGATAATCGGGCGGAATTCTAGTTTTTTGGCCGTAAAATGCAAAAAAAAAAAAACGGTCATGGCAGGGCAGTGACTATGCTTCCTTGGATCATAATTGATAGCCCAAAAACATTTTAGGCTATCCGGGTCTAGGGGGCCCTGGCCCACTCGAAAGGCGTGGGCTATAGAACATGAAAATATGGGAATTAGGCGGAATTATAGTTTTTCGGCCGTAAAACGCAAAAAAACAAGGAAAGGTCATGGAGGGGTAGTGACTATAGTTCCCTAGGTTGTATTCGATGGCCCGAAAAATTTTAGGCGATCCGGTTCCGGTGGGCCCAAGTCCACTCGAAAGGCGTGGGCTATTGCACACAAAAGTATGGGAATCGGGCGGAATTCTAGTGTTTTGGCCGCATAATGCAAACAACGAGGAAATGTCATGGCAGGGCAGTGACTTTGGTTCCTTAAGTCGTATTTGATGGTCAAAAAATTTTAGGCGATCCGAGTTCGGGGGACTTGGACCCACTCTGAAGGCGTGGACGAAAATTTGGGAATTGGGCGGAATTCTAGTTCTTTTTCCATACAATGCAAAATAATGAGGAAAGGTCGGGGCGGGTAAGTGACTATGGTTCCTTATGTCGTATTTTATGGTCCGGAAAAATTTTAGGTAATCTGGGTCTGGAGGGGTCGGCCCAATCAGAAGGCGGCACACGAAAATATGGTAATCGAGCGGAATTCTAGTGTTTTGGCTGTAAAACGCAAAAAAATGAGGAACGGTCATGGCAGGGCGGTGACTATGGTTCCTTAGGTCATAATTGATGGCTCGGAAAAATTTTAGGTTATTCAGGTCTGGGGGGCCCGGGCCCACTCGCAAGGCGTGGGCTATAGCACACGAAAATATGGGAATCAGGCGGAATTTTAGTTTTTTGGCCGTAAAACAGAAAAACAATACGAGGAACGGTCATGGCGGGGCGGTGACTATGGTTCCTTAGGTCGTATTTGATGGCCCAGAAAATTTTTAGGCGATCTGGGTCCGGTGGGCCTGGGACCACTCGGAAGGCGTGGGCTATATAGCACACGAAAAATGGGAATCAAGCGGAATTTTAATTTTGTAGCCGTAAAATGCAAAAGAACGAGGAACGGTCATTACGGGGAGGTGACTTTGGTTCCTTAGGTCGTATTTGATGGCCCGAAAAAAAAATTGGCGATCCGGGCCCAGGGGCCTGGCCCACTCGCAAGGCGTGTGCTATAGCACTCGAAAATATAGGAATCAGGTGGAATTCTAGTTTTTTGGTCGTAAAACGCAAAACAACGAGGAACAGTCATGGCGGGGCGGTAACTATCGTTTCTTAGGTCGTATTTCGTGGCACAGAAAAGTTTTAGGCAATCAGGGTCCGGGGGCCCGGGCCAACTCGGAACGCGTGGGATATAGAACACGAAAATATGGCAATCGGGCAGAATTCTAGTTTTTTTGCCGTAAAACACGAATATACGAGGAACAATCATGGTGGGGAGGTGACTATGGTTCCTTTGACCGTATTTGATGGCCCGGAATTATTTTAGGTGATCTGGGTTTGGAGGGGCCGGCCCACTCGAAAGGCGGCACCCGAAAATATGATAATCGGGAGGAATTCTGGTTTTTTGGCCGTAAAATGCAAAAAAAAAAAGGAACAGTCATGGCAGGGCGGTGACTATGCTTCCTTGGATCATAATTGATAGCCCGGAAAAATTTTAGCCTATCCGGGTCTAGGGGGCCCTGGCCCACTCGAAAGGCGTGGGCTATAGAACACGAAAATATGGGAATTAGGCGGAATTATAGTTTTTCGGCCGTAAAACGCAAAAAAAACAAGGAAAGGTCATGGAGGGGTAGTGGCTATAGTTCCCTAGGTCGTATTCGATGGCCCGAAAAATTTTAGGCGATCCGGTTCCGGTGGGCCCAAGTCCACTCGAAAGGCATGGGCTATTGCACACAAAAGTATGGGAATCGGGCGGAATTCTAGTGTTTTGGCCGCATAATGCAAACAACGAGGAAATGTCATGGCAGGGCAGTGACTTTGGTTCCTTAAGTCGTATTTGATGGTCAAAAAATTTTAGGCGATCCGAGTTCGGGGGGCTTGGACCCACTATGAAGGCGTGGACGAAAATTTGGGAATCGGGCGGAATTCTAGTTCTTTTTCCATACAATGCAAAATAATGAGGAAAGGTCGTGGTGGGGAAGTGACTATGGTTCCTTAGGTCGTATTTTATGGTCCGGAAAAATTTTAGGCGATCTGGGTCCGGAGGGGTCGGCCCCATCAGAAGGCGGCACACAAAAATATGGTAATCGAGCGGAATTCTAGTGTTTTGGCTGTAAAACGCAAAAAAATGAGGAACGGTCATGGCAGGGCGGTGACTATGGTTCCTTAGGTCATAATTGATGGCTCGGAAAAATTTTAGGTTATTCAGGTCTGGGGGGCCCGGGCCCACTCGCAAGGCGTGGGCTATAGCACACGAAAATATGGGAATCAGGCGGAATTTTAGTTTTTTGGCCATAAAATAGAAAAACAATACGAGGAACGGTCATGGCGGGGCGGTGACTATGGTTCCTTAGGTCGTATTTGATGGCCCGAAAAATTTTTAGGCGATCTGGATCCGGTGGGCCTGGGACCACTCGGAAGGCGTGGGCTATATAGCACACGAAAAATGGGAATCAAGCGGAATTTTAATTTTGTGGCCGTAAAACGCAAAAGAACGAGGAACGGTCATTACGGGTAGGTGACTTTGGTTCCTTAGGTCGTATTTGATGGCCCGAAAAAAAAATTGGCGATCCGGGCCCAGGGGCCTGGCCCACTCGCAAGGCGTGGGCTATAGCACTCGAAAATATAGGAATCAGGTAGAATTCTAGTTTTTTGGTCGTAAAACGCAAAACAACGAGGAACAGTCATGGCGGGGCGGTAACTATTGTTTCTTAGGTCGTATTTCGTGGCACAGAAAAGTTTTAGGCAATCGGGGTCCGGGGGCCCGGGCCAACTCGGAACGCGTGGGATATAGAACACGAAAATATGGGAATCGGGCAGAATTCTAGTTTTTTTGCCGTAAAATACGAATATACGAGGAACAATCATGGTGGGGAGGTGACTATGGTTCCTTTGACCGTATTTGATGGCCCGGAATTATTTTAGGCGATCTGGGTTTTGAGGGGCCGGTCCACTCGAAAGGCGGCACACGAAAATATGATAATCGGGCGGAATTCTAGTTTTTTGGCCGTAAAATGCAAAAAAAAAAAAAGAGGAACAGTCATGGCAGGGCGGTGACTATGCTTCCTTGGATCATAATTGATAGCCCGGAAAAATTTTAGGCTATCCGGGTCTAGGGGGGCCTGGCCCACTCGAAAGGCGTGGGCTATAGAACACAAAAATATGGGATTTAGGCGGAATTATAGTTTTTTGGCCGTAAAACGCAAATAAACGAGGAAAGGTCATGGAGGGGTGGTGACTATAGTTCCCTAGGTCGTATTCGATGGCCCGAAAAATTTTAGGCGATCCGGTTCCGGTGGGCCCAAGTCCACTCGAAAGGCGTGGGCTATTGCACACAAAAGTATGGGAATCGGGCGGAATTCTAGTGTTTTGGCCGCATAATGCAAACAACGAGGAAAGGTCATGGCAGGGCAGTGACTTTGGTTCCTTAAGTCGTATTTGATGGTCAAAAAATTTTAGGCGATCCGAGTTCGGGGGGCTTGGACCCACTCTGAAGGCGTGGACGAAAATTTGGGAATCGGGCGGAATTCTAGTTCTTTTTCCATACAATGCAAAATAATGAGGAAAGGTCGTGGCGGGGAAGTGACTATGGTTCCTTAGGTCATATTTTATGGTCCGAAAAATTTTTAGGCGATCTGGGTCTGGAGGGGTCGGCCCAATCAGAAGGCGGCACACGAAAATATGGTAATCGAGCGGAATTCTAGTGTTTTGGCTGTAAAACGCAAACAAAATGCGGAACGGTCATGGCAGGGCGGTGACTATGGTTCCTTAGGTCGTAATTGATGGCTCGGAAAAATTTTAGGCTATCCAGGTCTGGGGGGCCCGGGCCCACTCGCAAGGCGTGGGCTATAGCACACGAAAATATGGGAATCAGGCGGAATTTTAGTTTTTTGGCCGCAAAACAGAAAAACAATACGAGGAACGGTCATGGCGGGGCGGTGACTATGGTTCTTTAGGTCGTATTTGGTGGCCCGGAAAATTTTTAGGCGATCTGGGTCCGGTGGGCCTGGGACCACTCGGAAGGCGTTGGCTATATAGCACACGAAAAATGGGAATCAAGCGGAATTTTAATTTTGTGGCCGTAAAACGCAAAAGAACGAGGAACGGTCATTACGGGGAGGTGACTTTGGTTCCTTAGGTCGTATTTGATGGCCCGAAAAAAAAACTTGGCGATACGGGCCCAGGGGCCTGGCCCACTCGCATGGCGTGGGCTATAGCACTCGAAAATATAGGAATCAGGTGGAATTCTAGTTTTTTGGTCGTAAAACGCAAAACAACGAGGAACAGTCATGGCGGGGCGGTAACTATTGTTTCTTAGGTCGTATTTCGTGGCACAGAAAAGTTTTAGGCAATCGGGGTCCGGGGGCCCGGGCCAACTCAGAACGCGTGGGATATAGAACACGAAAATATGGGAATCGGGCAGAATTCTAGTTTTTCGGCCGTAAAACGGAAAACAACGAGGAACGGTCTTTGCGGGGCGGTGACTATGGTTTCTTAGGTCGTATTTCATCGCACAGAAAATTTTTAGGCAATCGGGGTCTGGGGGACGCTGGCCAACTCGAAAAGCGGGGGCTAGCACATGAAAAATGGGAATCGGACGAAATTCTAGTTTTATGGATGTAAAACACAAAACAACGAGGAACAGTCATTACGGGGAGGTCACTATGGTTCCTTAGGTCGTATTCGATGGCCCAAAAAATTTTAGGCGATCCGATTCCGGTGGGCCCAAGTCAACTCGGAAGGCGTGGGCTATAGCACACGAAAATATGGGAATCGGTCGGAACTCTAGTGTTTTGGCCTTAAAACGCAAATATACAAGGAACGGTCATGGCGAGGAAGTGACTATGGTTCCTTAGGTCGTATTTTATGGCTCGGAAAATTTTTAGGCGATCTGTGTCTGGAGGTGTCGGCCCAATTGGAAGGCGGCACACGAAAATATGGTAATCAGGCGGAATTCTAGTGTTTTGGCTGTAAAACGCAAAAAAATGAGGAACGGTCATGGCAGGGCGGTGACTATGGTTTTTTAGGTCGTAATTGATGCCCCAGAAAATTTTTAAGCTATTCGGGTCTGGGTGGCACGGGCCCACACGAAAGGCGTGGGCTATAACACACAAAAATATGGGAATGAGGCGGAATTCTAGTTTTGTGGCCGTAAAACGCAAAAAATGAGGAACGGTCATTACAGGGCTATGACTATGGTTCCTTAGGACATATTTGATGGCCCAAAAAATCTTTAGGTGATCCGGGTCATGGCGGGGTGGTAACTATTATTTTCATCGCATAGACAATATTTAGGCAATTAGGGTTCGGGGGGGCCGGGCCAACTCAGAAGGCGTGGGATATAGCACACGAAAAAAGGGAATTGGGCGGAATTCTAGTTTTTTGGCCGTAAATCGGAAAACAACGAGGAAAGGTCATGGCGGGGCGGTGACTATGGTTTCTTAGGTTGTATTTCATGGCACAGAAAATTTTTAGGCAATCGGGGTGCGGGGGGGTCCGGTCCAACTCGGAAGGCATGCGCTATAGCACATGAAAAATGGGATACGGGCAGAATTCTAAATTTGTGGCCGTAAAACGCAAAACAACGAGGAACGGTCATTACGGGGAGGTGATTATGGTTCCTTAGGTCGTATTTGATGGCCCAAAAAAATTTTAGGCGATCCGGGTCCGGGGACCCGGGCCCACTCGCAAGGCATGGACAATAGCACACGAAAATATGGGAATTGGGCAGAATTCTAGTTTCTTGGCCGTATAACTTAAACCGTCGATCAACGGTCATCGCGAGGCGGTGACTATGGTTTTTTAGATCGAATTTCATGGCTCGAAAATGTTTTAGGCAGTCGGGGTCCGGGGGCCCGAAAACAATTTAAGCGTTATGAGTCTAGGGGCCCGGCCTAATCGCATGGCGTGGGCTATAACACTCGAAAATATGGGAATAAGGGGGAATTCTAGTTTTTTGGCCGTAAAATGCAAAACAACGAGGAACGGTCATGGCGGGGTGGTAACTATTGTTTCTTAGGTCGTATTTCATGGCACAGACAATTTTTAGGCAATCAGGGTCCGGGCCAACTCGGAAGGCGTGGGATATAGCATACGAAAAAATGGAAATTGGGCGTAATTCTAGTTTTTTGGCCGTAAATCGGAAAACAACGAGGAAAGGTCATGGCGGGGCGGTGACTATGGTTTCTTAGGTCGTATTTCATGGCACAAAAAATTTTTAGGCAATCTTGGTGCGGGGCGGACCGGTCCAACTCGGAAGGCGTGGGCTATAGCACACGAAAAATGGGATACGGGCAGAATTCTAAATTTGTGGCCGTAAAACGCAAAACAACGAGGAACAGTCATTACGGGGAGGTGATTATGGTTCCTTAGGTCGTATTTGATGGCCCGGAAAAATTTTAGGCGATCCGGGTCCGGGGACCCGGGCCCACTCGCAAGGCATGGGCTATAGCACACGAAAATATGGGAATCGGGCAAAATTCTTGTTTCTTGGCCGTAAAACATAAAACATCGATCAACGGTCATCGCGGGGCGGTGACCTATGGTTCCTTAGGTCCTATTTGATGGCCCCGAAAAACTTTTAGGCGATCCAGGGTCCGGAGGGCCCGGGCCCACTCGGAAGGCGTGGGCTATAGCACTCGAAAATATGGGAATCGGGCAGAATTCTAGTTTTTTGGCCGGAAAATGCAAAAGAACGAGGAACGGTCATGGTGAGGGCAGTGACTATGGTTCCTTAGGTCGTATTTGATGGCCTGGCGTGGGCTATACCACTCGGAAGGCGTGGGCTATAGCACACAAAAAATGGGAATCAGGCAGAATTTTAGTTTAGTGGCCGTAAAACGCAAAATAATGAGGAACGGTCATTACAGGGAGGTGAATATGGTTCCTTAGGTCATATTTTATGGCTCGGAAAAAAATTAGGCGAACCGGGTCTGGGGGGCCGGCCCACTCGTAGGGCGTGGGCTATAGCAATCGAAAATATGGGAATCGGGCGGAATTTTAGTTTTTTGGCAGTAAAACGTAAATATACGAGGAACGGTCATGGAGGCAGTGACTATGGTTCCTTAGTTCATATTTTATGGCCCAAAATTTTTTTAGGAGATCTGGGTCTGGAAGGGCCTGCCCAATCGGAAGGCGGCACACGAAAATATGGTAATCGGGCAGAATTCTAGTGTTTTGGCAGTAAAACTTAAAACATCAATGAACGGTCATGGCGGGGCGGTAAGTATGGTTTCTTAGGTCGTATTTCATAGCCAGGAATATTTTTAGGCGATCAGGGTTCAGGGGGCCCGGGGCCACTCCGAAGGTGTCGGCAATAGTACACGAAAATATGGGAATCGGGGGAAATTCTAGCTTTTTGGCCATAAAATAAAAATATACGAGGAACGGTCATGGCGAGGCGGTGACTATGGTTCCTTAGGCCATGGCCCGTAAAATCTTTAGGCGATATGGGTCTGGAGGGGCCGGCCCACTCGGAAGGCGACACAGGAAAATATAGTAATCGGGAGGAATTCAAGTGTTTTAGCCATAAAACACAAAAAAGAGGAATGGTCATGGCAGGGCGGTTACTATGGTTCCTTGGGTCGTAATTGATAGCCCAGAAAAATTTTAGGCTATCCGGGTCCAGGGGGCCCGGGCCCATTCGAAAGGCGTGGGCTATAGCACACAAAAATATGGGAATCAGGCGAAATTCTAGTTTTTCGGCCGTAAAACGCAAAAAAACGGGGAAAGGTCATGGAAGGGTGGTGACTATGGTTCCTTAGGTCGTATACGATGACCTAGAAAATTTTAGGCGATCCGGTTCCGGGAGGCCCCAGTCCACTCGGAAGGCGTGGGCTATAGCATACGAAAAAATGAGAATCGTGCGGAATTCTAGTGTTTTGGCCGTATAACACAAACAACGAGGAAAGGTCATGGCGGGGAAGTGACTATGGTTCCTTAGGTCGTATTTGATGGTCCGGAAAAAGTTTATGCGATCCGAGTCCAGGGGGACTGGCATACGAAAATATGGGAATGAGGTGGAATGCTAGTTTTTTGCCTTAAAATGCATAAAACGAGGAACGATCATGGCGTGGTGGTGACAATGGTTCATTAAGTCGTATTGGATGGCCTGGAAAAGTTTCAGGCGATCCGGGTCTTGGGGGCCAGGCCTACTTGGAAGGTGTGGGCATAGCACACGAAAATATGGGAATCAGGAGGAATTCTAGCTTTTTGGCTGTAAAACGCAAACAAAATGTGGAATGGCCATGGAGGGGCGGTGACTATGATTCCCTAGGACATATTTGATGGCCCGGAAAAGGTTTAGGCGATATGGGTCCGGGGGGCCCGGATCCACTCGGAAGGTGTGGACAAAAATATTTGAATCAGGCGGAATTATAATTCTTTTGCCATATAATTGTCACGCCCCGAACCTAGGAGCGAGACAAGCACCCCGTGCGTCACCTAACCTGGCGTACCAAATTGCGACTAAGGGACTCTGAACACATAATGTCATACTTTGGCCATGGGGCCACCTTGCAAGACAATTTGCGAAGCAAAATATAAAACTGAATGGAAACTAGCACTAACTAAATATCAATATAAAGCTAGGCCGACAAGGCCGTCATAGCTACTACAGCTGACAAACCACCAATTTATACAAACCCAACATACTGCACTAACCAACAGGATATGCCTACAAGCCTCTACTGATAGATGTACTGTGATCGGAACAGGGCCCCGACCTACCCATAACATATATACAGATATACATAAGATGTACACAAAACTCTAGTCCTGGCAACTCCGAAAGACGTGGAGCTTACCGATCAGGCGGAACTCGGAAAACACCTACTGAGGAGGTCTACCCGTCTGTCTGTCTGAACCTGCACGCATGAAATGCAGCGCCCCCAAAAAAGGGACGTCAGTACGAAATAATGTACCGAGTATGTAAGGCAATAAAATAACTGAAATCTGAAACTGAACTGATAATATGATAACTGAAATTAACTGGGAGTCAAAGATGATTTGGAGATATACTTACCTGCTGATACTGACTCAACTCCTTCAATATAGTAAGTAAAATAATTGTACGGCCTTATAAGGCTCGGTATATATAACTGCTCTGCCATAGTAGGCTCGCTTATAGGCGCTCGGCCATACTAGGCTATGTATCTCGACCATGCTGGGCTCGCTCATAGGCGCTCGGCCACAGTAGGCTCGGTATATAACTTTCCATCTGATCAGAAGTTGCCCAATAGGGGCCTGCCCATCGATTATAGCTCGATGGTAATGAAAATACTGTAATACTGTATATATAGGCTTGCTGCTCTCTTGACTGGAAGAAGACAATACTATATTGAATATAGAATCTCGATAAGGAATAATATTGTAACTTATGAGACTAGAATAGTGTGAATAAATTCATGAATATGAACTTCTCTTTTGTCTCATTACTAACACATGTAGCTACGAGATCATGCCAAAATGAAGGAAGGCTTAGCCTTAACATACCTTATCACAATCTTTTCAATCACCAAGTTGAACTCACCTCTTCGCACCTTAATCTACAAGAATGATAATAATACTATCGTTAAGTTACGAAAGGTACAACTATCGCACAACGAACGACAAACCTATTTTGTATTAAAACGGGCAGCATCTCCCCTATAATATGCCCTTCCTCCAACTTCAAGATAACACCAACAATACAAGGACAGAACAATAACAACATATATACATCATTTTCCAGCCCTATATACACCATCAAATACTACAAAACAGCCCAACACACCCCAATCTCTTCGTACACAAAACGACCACCGTAGTAGTGTCAAACGACCCGAAAATGTTATGACGAACGACCAGCCAACCACCCTACATTTATATGGTGTTTATAAACCCCCTTCCTCCTCCAAAACTCCACAAAATAGTAATAAAACACGCAGCCCAACAGCAACACAAAACAGTCCACAAAACAGTCCGCTACAAGTGAATAACTCGAACTCACGGCTTCCGATCACCATCCCGTGAGTTCTTACAAGTATAGAACGACTTACCATGAATTTACAGAAGAAAAAATGGATGAAAGAGAGCAGTAAACTCACCTTATTTGTTGGATAACTCAGCTCCTATCTTGGTTCTTCAAACTCTAAGTTTTACCTCCAATTGGAACTTGAAAGGGAGAGAAAATCAATTAGGGTTTGTGGGAAATTTTTGGGAGGATTCTTTGCAGAGCTTATGTCTGGTTATTATGCTCTATTTTAAGTCTAATATATGAAGAAAATAGGCCCTTAAAAGGCCTCTTTGGACGACCCGAAATGGCCCATTTTTGGGCTTTCATTTAAGCAAGTAGGTGACACACCTACTTGTCACCTAGCAGCTTGCGCAGTATCGCAAAAATGCCCATATCTCATTACTCTGATGTCATATTGACAAACGGTTTAATGCATTGGAAAATAGACTCATAGATCTTTAATTTGATGGGTGGAACACCCCATAACTCTAAGTATATTGGGAGAAAATCGCAGTTATATTTGACCCAAAGTTTCAGTAAAACTTATGAATGTAACTTGTGATGACTTTCATCGACTTTTGTTCCACAACTCTCTTGACTTCAAAACATAACACACGGATGTCATACGACTAATATAAATCATAACATAATCTCCTTATCATGTTAAGCACCCAAGTCTCACCCCAAAGGTATATGTTATAACATTCCCAACTTGTCGACTTTCGACGAAACATTATTTTCTTCAATTGCTTTAGCTTCTGAACTGTCCAACCCTCTTTGTACTTGTTGTTCATGATCTTCAATGTTTGTAACCTCAGAGGTAACATGATTAACTTACTTTATATACTTTTAAATATTATCTCTTTTTTGGTCCTACATTAGTCTGCTTACGACGCATTTTTACATACGAAAATATAGGGTGTAACATCACTCCCCCCTTGGGAACATTCGTCCTCGAATGTTTACTCTTAGAGACTTTGGAAAATTTTGCCAAAGTATCCTTCGTACACTAGGTTAAAACCAACCTGCACGTAGCCAGAAACATACTATGCATGCCACACATGGCCAATCTTTATAAATAGCAGCAATTTGCCTCTGACATAATCCTGTCTCGTAGCCCTGCTACATCTGGAACACACAAACGACCCTTGTATCTAAGAACCCCATCTCCCTTGAGCTCTAACAATGGCTTCTTCTGCTGCGGAACTCGCTCTCTCAACTCGACCAACTCTGGGTCCTCGTACTGCCTTTCCTTGACTTCAGCTATGAGGGATGATTTTGCAGTGTTTTGGATTACAACTCCACCATCCTCAGAATCTACTAACCGAACCCCCAACGAAGCCAATTGATGAATATCTCTAGCTAATTGTCTTTTCTCGGGCTCTACATGTGCTAAGCTACCCATAGATCGGCGACTTAAGGCATCTGCTACAACATTAGCTTTCCCTGGATGGTAGAGAATGTTAACATCGTAATCTTTCAATAACTCAAGCCATCGCCTCTGTCGCAAATTCAACTCTTTCTGCTTGAAAATATATTGTAGGCTTTTATGATCAGTAAATATATCAACATGAACACCATATAAATAATGCCGCCATATCTTAAGTGCATGGACAACCGCAGCTAACTCGAGGTCGTGGGTCGGATAATTCCTCTCGTGCTTCCTCAACTGCCTTGAAGCATATGCAATTACCTTCCCATGTTGCATCAGGACACATCCTAACCCGACACCTGATGCATCACACTACACGGCATAACCCTCTAGACCCTATGGAAGTGTTAGAACTGGAGCTGAGGTCAACTTGTTCTTAAGCTCTTGGAAACTCCGCTCACAAGCCTCTGTCCATTGAAACTTAGTTTCTTTCTGTGTCAACTTCGTCAATGGTGCCGAAAGGGAAGAAAAACCCTCTACGAACCTCCGATAGTATCCTGCTAAGCCTAGAAAGCTACGAACCTCTGTCGGAGTGGTAGGTCTAGGCCAAGATTTCACGGCCTCAATCTTCTGAGTGTCCACCTTTATCCCTTCATCTGATACAATATGCCCCAAGAATGCTACAGACTTCAACCAGAACTCACATTTAGAAAACTTAGCATACAACTTACGATCACGGAGGGTTTGGAGTACCGCTCGCAGGTGGTCCGCATGCTCATCCTCTGAACGGGAATAAACCAGAATATCATCAATAAATACTATCACGAACAGATCTAAAAATGGCCGGAATAGGCTATTCATCAAGTCCATAAATACAGCGGGTGCATTAGTCAACCCGAAGGACATGACAAGGAACTCGAAGTGGCCATATCGGGTCCTGAAGGCTGTCTTCGGAATATCTTTTTCCCGAACTCTGACCTGGTGGTACCCCGACCTCAAATCAATCTTGGAAAAGCATCTAGCTCCCTGCAACTGATCAAACAAGTCATCGATCCTTGGAAGTGGATACTTATTCTTAATAGTTACCTTGTTCAACTGCCTATAATCGATACACATCCTCAGCGAGCCGTCTTTCTTCCGCACAAATAGTACCGGTGCACCCCAAGGTGAGGTACTGGGCCTAATGTAACCTTTCTCCAGCAAATCTTTTAACTGCTCCTTCAACTCCTTCAATTCGGTAGGTGCCATTCTATACGGAGGGACGGATATTGGTTGAGTTCCTGGAAGCAAATCGATGCTAAAATCAATCTCTCGCTCTGGAGGAATACCTGGAAGCTCATCTGGAAACACATCTGCATACTCTTTGACTATGGGAATAGACTGACGTGTAGGTATCTCAGCATTTGCATCTCTAACTCGCACAATATGATAAATGCACCCTTTTGCGATCATTTTCCTCGCCTTCAGATAGGAAATAAACCTACCTCTGGGTGTTGGTGTATTACCTACCCATTCAAGGACTGGCTCACCCGGAAAATGAAATTTGGCTACCTTTGCTCGGCAATCAACTGTGGCATAGCAAGCTGCCAACCAGTCCATGCCCATGATAGCATCAAAGTCCATCATCTCTAGCTCAACTAGGTCAGCTGAGGTCTGACGACTACAAATTGTCATCGTACAACCTCGGTAAACCCGTCTAGCAATAATCGATTCTCCGACCGGTGTAGATACCGCAAAAGGATCACTTAGTATTTCAGGCACTATACCAAACTTCCTCGCGACAAATGGGGTAATATACGATAAAGTAGATCCTGGGTCTATCAAAGCATAAGCATCGTGAGAGAAAATGGTTAATATACCTGTCACAACGTCTGGTGAAGACTCCTGGTCCTGTCGACCCGCTAAAGCATAGATACGGTTCTGATTACCACTTGAACTGGAACCTCTACCTCTGCCTCGACCTCTACCAGCCGAAGACTGAGACTCACGCCTTGAAGGATGCACGGACATAGACGATCCTGTTGCTGAACTCGCTGGTTGTGCCATTCCCCCAGAATCTCTATTTGGGCAATCTCGCGTCATATGCCCCGGACGCCCACATGTATAACAAGCATCAGAACCTGCTCGGCATTGACCCAAGTGTCCTCTACCACAGATGTCACACCGCGGAGGAAATGACCATGTCTGCGCAGAACCTCGTTGTCGCTGCAAACCCGACGCCCGTGAGCTCTCACCTGGTCCTGACTGAGTATAGCGGTCATACCCGTAACCCTGTAACTGAGGTGGCGGAGGCCTAGGTGGCCGTCCGAAGTACTGGGTCCTATAACTACCCTGAGATTGCTCCTGAGACCTGGGAAATCTCATCCTCTTACGTTGCCCTTGCTCAGCCCTCTCTGTACCCTGCTGCCGACGCCTACCCCTTTCTATATTCTGGGCGAATGCCTGAATCCGGGAGATATCCATACTATCCTGCAATGCAGCGGTGGCACATGCCTCGGTTAACTCTGGGGCTAACCCTGCTATAAACCTGTGAATCCTGTCCCGCATAGTAGAAACTATGGATGGTGCATATCTGGCCAATGAGTCAAAACGGAGACTATACTCTCGAACACTCATATTACCCTGCTTGAGGGCTAGAAACTGATCGACTCGAGCCTGTCGGATCTCCCGCGGTAAGTACTGGTCAAGGAAAGCATCTGAAAAATTCTCCCAAATAGCTGGAGGTGTATCACGTCCCCTGGACCTCTCCCATCCCTCATACCAAAGGATGGCTATATCTCGGAGTCGAAAAGCTGCTAGCTCAACTGCCTCTTTCTCCGTGGCATGCATAACACGAAAGATCCTGTGAAGCTGATCTATGAAATCCTGCGGGTCCTCCCTCTGATCTGTCCCCGTGAACTCTGGGGGACTCAAAGCAATAAACTCTCGGACCCTTGAACTCCCAGACCCCTCAGAAGTTCCTGCACTAGCTGATGCCCTAGCATGTTGCTGGGTAGCTACCAACTGTGTCAACAAATGCACCGCACTCCTTAAGTCCTGATCTGATGGAAGTGGAGGGGGAACTGGATGTGCGGTTTCCCTAGGAATCTCCGTAGTTGGTGGAGGAGCCGGTAATGGCTGAGTAGGGGTCTCCCCTTGAGCCTCAGACTGGGCCCCATCTACTGGGGGTACCCTGTTGGTCCCCTCACCTACTACTGTATCTCTCCTCTGGCTAGCCGTAGTCTTCCTAGTCACCGTCATCTGTGCATGCAAACACCAACACATAAGTTTAATTCAAATTTCCTATAACTCAGTTCTATAGCACGATTTAGATTTCAAAGAAGTGTAACCAACTCCTAAATGCCCTGTAGTTCCTTGCTTATATAATGTGGTGCACAACACATCTATAAACAAGACCCTACTAGACATGGCTTGTAGACTCCCTAGGACAGAACTGCTCTGATACCAAGTTTGTCACGCCCCGAACCTAGGAGCGAGACAAGCACCCCGTGCGTCACCTAACCTGGCGTACCAAATTGCGACTAAGGGACTCTGAACACATAATGTCATACTTTGGCCATGGGGCCACCTTGCAAGACAATTTGCGAAGCAAAATATAAAACTGAATGGAAACTAGCACTAACTAAATATCAATATAAAGCTAGGCCGACAAGGCCGTCATAGCTACTACAGCTGACAAACCACCAATTTATACAAACCCAACATACTGCACTAACCAACAGGATATGCCTACAAGCCTCTACTGATAGATGTACTGTGATCGGAACAGGGCCCCGACCTACCCATAACATATATACAGATATACATAAGATGTACACAAAACTCTAGTCCTGGCAACTCCGAAAGACGTGGAGCTTACCGATCAGGCGGAACTCGGAAAACACCTACTGAGGAGGTCTACCCGTCTGTCTGTCTGAACCTGCACGCATGAAATGCAGCGCCCCCAAAAAAGGGACGTCAGTACGAAATAATGTACCGAGTATGTAAGGCAATAAAATAACTGAAATCTGAAACTGAACTGATAATATGATAACTGAAATTAACTGGGAGTCAAAGATGATCTGGAGATATACTTACCTGCTGATACTGACTCAACTCCTTCAATATAGTAAGTAAAATAATTGTACGGCCTTATAAGGCTCGGTATATATAACTGCTCTGCCATAGTAGGCTCGCTTATAGGCGCTCGGCCATACTAGGCTATGTATCTCGACCATGCTGGGCTCGCTCATAGGCGCTCGGCCACAGTAGGCTCGGTATATAACTTTCCATCTGATCAGAAGTTGCCCAATAGGGGCCTGCCCATCGATTATAGCTCGATGGTAATGAAAATACTGTAATACTGTATATATAGGCTTGCTGCTCTCTTGACTGGAAGAAGACAATACTATATTGAATATAGAATCTCGATAAGGAATAATATTGTAACTTATGAGACTAGAATAGTGTGAATAAATTCATGAATATGAACTTCTCTTTTTGTCTCATTACTAACACATGTAGCTACGAGATCATGCCAAAATGAAGGAAGGCTTAGCCTTAACATACCTTATCACAATCTTTTCAATCACCAAGTTGAACTCACCTCTTCGCACCTTAATCTACAAGAATGATAATAATACTATCGTTAAGTTACGAAAGGTACAACTATCGCACAACGAACGACAAACCTATTTTGTATTAAAACGGGCAGCATCTCCTCTATAATATGCCCTTCCTCCAACTTCAAGATAACACCAACAATACAAGGACAGAACAATAACAACATATATACATCATTTTCCAGCCCTATATACACCATCAAATACTACAAAACAGCCCAACACACCCCAATCTCTTCGTACACAAAACGACCACCGTAGTAGTGTCAAACGACCCGAAAATGTTATGACGAACGACCAGCCAACAACCCTACATTTATATGGTGTTTATAAACCCCCTTCCTCCTCCAAAACTCCACAAAATAGTAATAAAACACGCAGCCCAACAGCAACACAAAACAGTCCACAAAACAGTCCGCTACAAGTGAATAACTCGAACTCACGGCTTCCGATCACCATCCCGTGAGTTCTTACAAGTATAGAACGACTTACCATGAATTTAAAGAAGAAAAAATGGATGAAAGAGAGCAGTAAACTCACCTTATTTGTTGGATAACTCAGCTCCTATCTTGGTTCTTCAAACTCTAAGTTTTACCTCCAATTGGAACTTGAAAGGGAGAGAAAATCAATTAGGGTTTGTGGGAAATTTTTGGGAGGATTCTTTGCAGAGCTTATGTCTGGTTATTATGCTCTATTTTAAGTCTAATATATGAAGAAAATAGGCCCTTAAAAGGCCTCTTTGGACGACCCGAAATGGCCCATTTTTGGGCTTTCATTTAAGCAAGTAGGTGACACACCTACTTGTCACCTAGCAGCTTGCGCAGTATCGCAAAAATGCCCATATCTCATTACTCTGATGTCATATTGACAAACGGTTTAATGCATTGGAAAATAGACTCATAGATCTTTAATTTGATGGGTGGAACACCCCATAACTCTATGTATATTGGGAGAAAATCGCAGTTACATTTGACCCAAAGTTTCAGTAAAACTTATGAATGTAACTTGTGATGACTTTCATCGACTTTTGTTCCACAACTCTCTTGACTTCAAAACATAACACACGGATGTCATACGACTAATATATATCATAACATAATCTCCTTATCATGTTAAGCACCCAAGTCTCACCCCAAAGGTATATGTTATAACATTCCCAACTTGTCGACTTTCGACGAAACATTATTTTCTTCAATTGCTTTAGCTTCTGAACTGTCCAACCCTCTTTGTACTTGTTGTTCATGATCTTCAATGTTTGTAACCTCAGAGGTAACATGATTAACTTACTTTATATACTTTTAAATATTATCTCTTTTTTGGTCCTACATTAGTCTGCTTACGACGCATTTTTACATACGAAAATATAGGGTGTAACAATAATGCAAAACAACGAGGAAAGGTCATGGCGGGGTAGTGACTATGGTTCCTTAGGTTGTATTTGATGACCCGGAAAACTTTTAGGCAATCCGGGTCCGGGGGACCGGGTCCACTCGGAAGGCGTGGGCTATAGCACACGAAAATATGGGAATCGGGCGGAATTCTAGTTTTTTGGCTGTAAAACGCAAATATACGAGGAACGGTCATGGCGGGCAGTGACTATGGTTCCTTAGTTCGTATTTTATGGCCAAAATATTTTTAGGAGATCCGGGTTTGGAAGGGTTGGCCCAATCGTAAGGCGCCACACGAAAATATGGTAATCGGGCAGTATTCTAGTGTTTTGGCTGTAAAACGGAAAGAAATGAGGAACGGTCATGGAGGGGCGGTGACAATGGTTCCATAGGTCGTATTTGATGGCCTAAAAAGTTTTTAGGCGATTCGGGTCCGTGGGACCTGGGACCACTCGGAAGGCGTGGGCTATAGCACATGAAAAATGGAAACTATGCGGAATTCTAGTTTTGTGGCCGTAAAATGCAAAAACTGTGGAACGGTCATTACGGGGTGATGACTATGGTTCCTTAGGTCGTATTTGATGGCGAAAATTTTTTAGGCCATCCGAGTCCGGGGGCCCGGGCCCACTCGGAAGGCGTGGGCTATATAGCACACGAAAATATGGGAATCGGGCGGAATTCTAGTTTATTGGCAGTAAAACGCAAAACAACGAGGAACAGTCATGGCGGGGCAGTGACTATGGTTCCTTAGGTCATATTTGATGGCCTGGAAAAATATTAGGTGATCCGGGTCCGGGGGGCCTGGGACCACTCGGAAGGCGTGGGCTATAGCACACGAAAAATGGGAATTGGGCAGAATTTTAGTTTTGTGGCCGTAAAACGCAAAAGAACGAGGAACGGTCATTACAGGGAGGTGAATATGGTTCCTTAGGTCATATTTTATGTTTCGGAAAAAAATTAGGCGAACCGGGTCTGGGGGCCGGCCCACTGGCAAGGTGTGGGCTATAGCAATCGAAAATATGGGAATCGGGCGGAATTTTAGTTTTTTGGCAGTAAAACGTAAATATACGAGGAACGGTCATGGAGGGCAGTGACTATGGTTCCTTAGTTCATATTTTATGGCCCAATTTTTTTTTCTGAGATCTGGGTCTGGAAGGGCTGGCCCAATCGGAAGGCGGCACACGAAAATATGGTAATCGGGCAGAATTCTAGTGTTTTGGCAGTAAAACTTAAAACATCGATGAACGTTCATCGCGGGGCGGTAACTGTGGTTTTTTAGGTCGAATTTTATAGCCCGAAAAGTTTTTAGGCAGTCGTGGTCCGGGGGGGCCAAGCCAACTCGGAAGGCATGGGCTATAGCACACGAAAATATGGGAATCGGGCGAAATTCTAGTTTTTTGGACGTCAAACGCAAAATATCGAGGAACGGTCATGGAGGGGCGGTAACTATGGTTTCTTAGGTCATATTTCATGTCCCGGAAAAATTTTAGGCGATTGGAGTCCGGAGGGACCGAGACCACTCGGAAGGCGTTAGCTATAGCACACGAAAACTTGGGAATTAGGCGGAATTCTAGTTTTTCGGCTGTAAAACGCAAAAAAACGAGGAAAGGTCATGGCGGGGTGGTGACTATAGTTCCTTAGGTCGTATTCGATGGCCCGGAATATTTTAGGCGATCCGGTTCCGGGGAGCCCAAGTCCACTCGGAAGGCATGGGCGATAATAGCACATGAAAATATGAGAATCGGGCGGAATTCTAGTGTGTTGGCCGTATAACGCAAACAAAGAGGAAAGGACATGGCGGAGCAGTGACTATGGTTCCTTAAATTGTATTTGATGGTCCGAAAAAATTTTATGTGTTTTGAGTGCGGGGGGGGTTGGGGGGGCTGGCCCACTCGGAAGGCGTGGGCTATATAGCACACGAAAATATGGGAATCAGGTGGAATGCTAGTTTTTTTGCCTTAAAATGCATAAAACAAGGAACGATCATGGCGGGATGGTGACAATGGTTCCTTGGGTCGTATTTGATTGCCTGGAAAAGTTTTAGGTGATCCGGGTCTGGGGGTCGGGCCCACTTAGATGGTGTGGGCATTGCACACGAAAATATGAGAATGAGGCAGAATTCTAGCTTTTTGGCGGTAAAACGCAAAAGAATGTGGAACGGTCATGGCGGGGAGGTGACTATGGTTCCTTAGATCGTATTTGATGGCCCGGAAAAGTTTTAGGTGATCCGGGTCCGGGGACCCAGGCCCACTCGCAAGGCATGGGCTATAGCACACGGAAATATGGGAATCGAGCGGCATTCTAGTTTTTTGACCTTAAAACGCAAAACATCGGGGAACGGTCATCGCGGGCGGTAACAATGGTTTTTTAGGTCGAATTTCATGGCCCAAAATACTTTTAGGCAATCATGGTCTGGGGGGCCCGGGCCCACTCGGAAGGCGTGGGCTATAGCACACGAAAATATGGGAATCGGGCGGAATTCTAGTTTTTTGGCCGTAAAATGCCAAAAAATGAGGAACTGTCAGGGCGAGGTGGTGACTATGGTTCCTTATGTCGTGTTTGATGGTCCAAAAAATTTTAGGTGATCCGGGTCTGGAGGGGCCGACCCACTCGGATGGCGACACATGAAAATATGGGAATCAGGCGGAATTCTAGTTTTTTGTCCGTAAAACGCAAAACAACGAGGAACAGTCATGGCAGGGCGGTGACTAAGGTTCCTTAGGTCGTAATTGATGGTCCGAAAAATTTTTAGGCTATCCGGGTCCGAGGGGCCCAGTCCCACTCGTAAGGCGTGGGCTATAGCACACGAAAATATGTGAATCAGGTAAAGATTATATTCACTTTGGGCTCATGTACTGTATTGTAAGTACATGTCTCGTGATTCGATAACTTCCTTCCTTTTTTGTGTAGCAGGCTAAACGCCTCGGCAGTATAATAGATGTATCTATGGTTTATGTCGCTCAACCATCGACAATGTACATATTATTTTGGATCGGGCCAAACGACCTCAGCATAATCGTACATTATATCGCTGGTAGTTCGAACATTCACGAGATTACCTTTCCACCGATGCTCGATATTTATATGGTATTCCTTATTTATTTGATATTGGCACTTGACATTTTCTGAGCTATTAAGGTAGAATTCAAGATTGAGAAATTCATACTTTAAAAGAAATATTTGGAAGATTATGTAACCTACATATTTACCCCATTTTAGTTGTGTGCTTCATATCTACTTATAATTTATTATATTGCTTGTTACACCTCTAGTAAGTGTCGATGTCGACCCCTCGTCACTACTTCACCGGGGTTAGGCTAGATACTTACTGGGTACGCATTGATTTATGTACTCATGCTGCACTTCTGCACTAAATGTGCAGGATCCGATAGGTTTATTTGGTGATCCTCTTGGCGCGTAGGCGTACCTGTTGAAGGGACTTTATGTGAGCTGCATTCCATGCTACGCATCACAGTCCGCCGAGTCTCATCATACTATTTATTTTATCCTGTCTTATTTATATTATGGACATATGTTGTATTATTATTGTACTCCTTAGAAAATGCTCATGCACCTGTGACACCGGGTTTTGGGGTTATACTAGTTGATGCTTACAATTTCGTATATTATTATCGCCTTTCATTTCTTTTATAAACTACAAATGTTGTATGTTCCCATGGATTTAGAAGTGTAAATTCCCTTCCTTATTAAAATCTATGATTTTGAAAATTAATAAAATGAGTAATTAAATTAATAAATCACTGTTGGCTTGCCTGACGGCAGCGTTAGGTGCTATCACGACCTATAGTGGATTTCTTTGGGTCGTGACAGCTTGGTATCAGAGCTCTAGGTTCATTTGGGTCTCACGAGTCATGGGCAAGTCTAGTAGAGTCTTACGGATAGGTACAAAGACGTCTGTACTTATCTTCGAGAGGCTACAGGGTTGTTAGGAGCACTTCCCTTCTTGATTCCTCATCGTGTGATTTGATTCCTTTGAGGCTTATGCCTTTATTTCCTTCCTACTCAACTTTATGTGACATGGAGCGCTTGTTATCAATTAGGCATTGAGGAGTTGTGGTGGTACTGCAGATGTGGTGAAGGATGTTTTCCCTGCGTACTCGAGCGAGTTATTATCGTCATCTTATGGAAGGGAGTTATGTTGTTTCATGCCCTATATTGGTATTTTCTATGGTTTTGAGGCTACACACATATTGCTATGATGTTCATACATTGTTATCGTGCAGTGTTGGTGTAATGGTAGGGTGCTTATCTACGTGTCGAGGCAGTGAATGACTCGAAAGGAGGATTTCTCAGTGCATAATTTAGGGCTTCGACATTTGATTCCAGCGGGGGAAAGACAATCGGACTGTGGATGTTCAGGTTTTGGTTGATGGAGTAATGAGACTTGATATTTTTTAGCGTGGTGGAATTTTCATTTGTGATGTCGTGTTGTCGTCCTTGTTGAGCGCATTAAGGTTCGCCAGTGTTATGGTCTTCTTCAATTTGCATTCGGGGCAGGGTGTTGTAAAATGGTGCATGAGATGCGGTTGTCAGAGATGGCGATGTGTAGCAGTTTAGGAAATCGAATTGGTGTTTCTAGTGTTGATAGCTCGGGAAAGATGATTCTTCGAGGAGGCTTAGAGTTGGTAGGAATTTATTGGTTCAGGTGCTACAGGTATGGATTTTAACTTGAGGCAGCAATTGGGAAGCGAAGGATGAGGAATGACATGTGGGAGGTATCTTGTGGTGGTTGCAATACTAGCAGGTCAAAGTATGAAGAGAAGAAGTCAAGGAGTTGCTTAAAGGAGGTGGTTTAACCGAAGTGGGAAAGACAGAGTAGCATAAGGATTTTGTGGCATGAAAGTCACTTGCCTTGAGAAAGTTTAGGGCAATTTGGGGAATCGTAATAAAATGTGATTTGGTCTATGGATTTTATTTGGAATAGTGGCTACTATACCAGGGGAGATGGAATATGGCAAAGATGAGTTTGCTTGAAATGAAGAGGGGTGTGAAGACTTGATTACCATTTTTGGATGCAACGTGACTCCGAGTTTGGAATGCATTGTCAGATTTTCAGTTAATGTCGATGGGGGGTGAACAGATTTCTACAGCTGGTGGATGAGCATAGCTCAGGAGGGTTTACTGGATTCGTGGTAGTTGTACCCAATGCAGCGTCATTAGAAGATGTCGGTATGGAATTTCCACATGTGGGTTATCTCTTGTGAATAGGTTGGCGATTGTGTGATGTTGATGAACTTTCTACGAAGAATTTTACTTACTACCTGGCAGGAGGTCGAGTACGTGATTGTGGCTGATAATTCGGGATGCTTTAAAAAGAGTCTAACAAAAGATTTCGAGAAATTTGACAGGTTAAAGGTGCGAGTTCATGGTGATGGAGAAAGAGGAATATTTGTGGGTTCTAGATTTATGTGATTGTAGCTTAAATTTAAGTGGGAGAGCCCACTGTCTACGATTGGATAGCGTGGTTGTCTGCTTGTACGGTTTTTGGTTATCGATGCATTGGTAGATTATTTACGACTAAGAAAAAAAACATCTGGGTAATTCGAGCGAAAGGTTTTGATGAATGTGTTCTATATTTTGCCTTATCGATTCACGCGCAAATTTTGGGGAGACTCAGAGTTTATGCTTCTTGTAGATGTGATGTACAAGGAAAATAATTCATCTGATTGCTTCTTTGGGATTGTTTATGTGCTGACAGCGCACTAGAGTTTGGCATATATTCGGGAGCAAGTAAGAGTGGGTGATTCTCAACAGTGGTTCTAATGGGTTCATTACGCGTCTAGAGATCGGGATTTTTCAGTAAAGTGTGAAGAATACTTGGGAAATTTTCTACGTTATCATCGGGTCTGCGGGGCAGTATTGGAAGGTCTTTCAGAATGGGTGTACCAGTTGAAGATGTTATTGTGCGCATGAGGAAGGTATGAGATGGTTCATGGGTATTGAGACGATGTGGTCTCGTGGAGTGGGTCACTCGGGAGGAGTGTTGTTGAGTTTCGTTATGATTATTTCTAAGGCAAGTCAAGAGTGAATTGGAAGAAGTTAGTTTGGTTAGTGATGGTTAAATCAACATGATTGTGGCAATGATCAGTTCTTTCGGCGTGTGAAGTTATACATGGGGTTTGTGGTTGTATGTGCGGGCTCGACAACCCCCATAACTTGATTGATTTGGGAGATATTTGATTCAAATGGCCTTGTGGTGTAAATGGATTCCGGAAGGGTCATGGCGGTTTAGATCATGATTTGAGGTTGGTATTTTTTGCGGTTTGGGAATTCAGTTGCGTGTTGCATTTGTTCTTATGAAATGAGATAAGTGAAAGGTTTCTAGCCAATGAAGTGTTTATTCTACTGGTAGTTCAGGGGTATGATGAATTCTTGTATTCTCGCATAGCGGCATGATAGGTGTAGTAAGTGACATGGGAATTTGAAAGTTGAGGATCAAGGTTGTGGTTCGGGGTTGACAAGAATGTCATGAGCTCGGATAAGCAGGGGAGAATTAAGATGTTCAAAGTAAGCTGGCATTTTCTTTAGTGTCACTTGAGAACGACATTCTGTGTAAGAGGCTTTGTGTATTGATTTGCGGATTCTTGATTGCTTTACCGAATTAGTACGGTTGGTGGTATGGAGGTGCAGACTTTGCTACCTGGTGCGGAAGGTTGTGGGAGATTTGTATAAGTGTGACATGTTAGTCACTTGAGTGTTAATGATTGAAACCAAGTATGGAGATATTTGGTAATATCGCCAATGTGAGAGTTTATGCTTGGAAGGCGCTCTATCCCTTTGGTTGTGAACTGTGGGAGTTTGGTCCGGAGTGGATGACTGCTCATGTATGTAATGAATGCGGGCCATTATGGATCCTTGGAAGGTTATTGGCCCAGTATGGTATGATCAGAATCGGTTTGAGGTCCGTTGATGGGTCTAATGTGTATGTGTTCTCTACATCAGGCCGGATATATTCATTCAGCATAGTGTTGCTTATGGAGGAGGAGTCGAGCATTGGATAATATTCCTGTCGTCAGTTATTCCATGTAATCTCTATTGTGCTATGTGTGTTGTGAGACGGCTTGATTATTCGTGCATGTGTAGAGGTCCCGTGTAACTTGTGGTGTTATATGAGCAGGATGGCTCTCGAGATGCAGATCATTTATCGCAACTTAGTTGTGCTTGGGTTTCATAGCGTATGGCGCTATCCGTCTTCCCAAGATTTATATTATGCACTTAGCATGCTTGTGGCCGATATTCGGGCATTTCGTAAGTATAAGCATTACGGCTTGTAGAGTTAATATTAACTTGTCTGCTAGGCTGCTTGTATTGGGTTAGACGAGGTTTTTGGGACCTGGAATTTGCATTATCATAATGGAATAAGGAATGTTTGGAAGAATAACAACATATTTTCGCTCAAAATTTGGTAATGGTCCTTGTCAGACGAGAGAGCTCCTCGACATGTTGCTTTCATAGGTGATTATGAGTTTTTGCATGTTTCTTTTACCATTAGCAGCGTTGGGAAGGTCCAGAACGAGCTTTCATTTGATATGAAGTATATTACCGTTAATGGGTTTGGCAAAGGGCAGTTGTTGTAGTCGAAAGTTATTGCTCTGAGTACATGAGTTATGTGGCACATAGTGTGATTTCACCTTGGCAGTGTATTGACGGCTTGATGCAGCTTGTTGAGATTGATATAATGTATATATATATATGGATCAGATCTTATAAGGAATTTCGAATGTTGGAATCTGGTTCCACGTACTATGAGGCTAAGGTCGAAGGAAGAATCTTCAATCGAGGTTGTGTTCATGGACTTATATGGACTGAGGCGGCATGAGATTACTCCTCAGTATGGGTATGATGAGTTCATTCGCCTAATTGACGGCTTTGGAACGACTCTTGGCACGTTCGAGGATGAAAGCATGTTTAAGTAGGGGAGAATATAACGAACTGACATGTCATTTTGAGTACTAGCTTTCATTTCTGTGTTCCGGGACTTTTGATAGCTCTATTTGATAATTTAAGACTTGTGTGCGTGGTCCGTGTTGATTTTTTTAAAAAAAGTGAGTTTTTAAAGAAAATGTGATTTTTGACTTTAAAAATGACTAGAGTTGACCACGGTCAATATTTTGGTAAATGACCTCGGATCGATGTTTGGACGATTCCTGTAGATTCGTATAATATTTTTGGACTTGTAAGCATGTTAAGTTGAGTTCCTAGGTGACCCGAGGGGATTTCGACGCATTATGTGAAAAATTGAAAAGTGAGTTTCAGAGTTGAAATCTTGAATTTTGATGATCGATTCCTGATATTTGATGTTATTTTGATGATTTGAGATAGCGAGCGAGTTTGTATGATATTATTACGCGTTGATGTTCAGATTAGATCCCGATGAGCTTAGCGAGCGATCCTCTCATTTGGGATGTTAGGATCGTATTTGAGATATTGGGCATGGCTGGGAGACTTCGCAATTGCGAAGTCAATGTTGCATTTGCGAGCCAGAGGATTGCATTTGCGATGAAAGTGCCGCATTTGCGACATTGACCGGGGGCAAGACAGCTTCGAAAATACAAAGCTTAGTGAGCATTTGGGATGAAAGGGCCTTTGCAAATGCGAGGGAACAGTCGCATTTGCAACATTGAGGCAATGAGACGCTAGTCGTATACAGTGATTAGTGGCTCGTATTTGCAAGCATCCCAATTATGGCAAGATTTCGCAATTTGTGGTATTTGAAGTTGGGTAATATGGGGATTTTTGGACTTGGCTCATTTTACACCATTTTTCAACTCTAAACTCCATTGAGGCAATTTTTGAAGGTATTTTCTTCAAAAATTTATTGGTAAGCAACTTTAACTTATTTTAATTACTTTTTCATGAGATTTATCATCAAATTATGATTTTCAAGTAGAAATTATGGGAATTTCGATAGAATTTAGGGATTTTGTAAAAATTGAGATTTAAACCGGGTTGACTTTTTATTGACTTTTTCAATTATGATTAAAGTGGACCCTTTTTCATTTGTGTGTAGTTTCTAAAACTTGTTGATTGTGTTTGGGAAAGAGGTAAGTGTTGCATAGCTTTGTTGAGATAATTTTTCCTACTAAATGATTTAAACTAGCCAATAATTCAAGGTGATAAGGCTCGGTCTATTATACATATATTTACTTCTAAATCAATTTCAATTATAAGTTCAAGTAATTGAGCCAACATAATGAGTTCAAATAAATCAAATATTACATGATAAGGTCCTAAGTCTACCCAGACATAAACATGCTTTAGCTACATACAGACTCCTGTCACCTCGTGAGTACATAGCACCCACAACTAATATCACATAGCAATTACATCACTTAGGGGTAGTTTTCCCCTCACAAAGTTAGACATGATACTTACCTCGCTCCGAAGTTCCATTACCGGCTCCAACGCTACTCAAACACCTAAAAATGATGCTCGTCTCTCCAAAATTAGTCAACCAATATGCAAATCCATAAATATATATTCTATTACCCATAATTAATCAATTTATAATAATTCTCAACTCCGCTAAAAAAGTCAACAAAGTCAACCCTCGGCCCCACATGCCTAGATGCCAAAAAAGTTTGAAGATAAACTCTACCCATAGCATTACGAACTCAATTATATAATCTATTCCTAATTCCATTTTCAAAATCGTGGTCAAAATCCAAAATTATCAATTCCAGGTCTTCCTCTTAAAATCCCAAACTTTTCCATAAATTTTCATGTAAAAATCCGTATGTAATCCAAGTATTTCACTAAAATTGTGTGGGGATTACTTACCTTGCAATGTTTCATGAAAATCTCCATTTGAAACTCTCCAAAAATCGCCCAAACCAAGAGAGAATGAAAGAAAATGGGCCAAATCCCGTATAAAAATCCAATTCTGCCCAGCGCTTCCTCGCACCTCCGGAATAGCAGTCGCTTTTGCGGCTTCGCACCTGCGGAAAATCAATCACAGGTGTGGCTCCAGCACAAACCAATAGCCCTCGCTTCTGCGCCCCCAGTAGCGCATCTATGCTTCCGCTTCTGCGCTCGCGCACCTGCGTTTCCATGTCTGCTTCTGCACTCCAATGGTCGCATTTGTGATCACGCAGGTGTGAGAATTCCTTCGCACCTGTGGCCTCTACCCAGTTCACTTCCATCCGCTTCTATGGTTCACTGCCTCGCTTCTACGAGGCCATTTCTGCGATGAATTCCACAGAAGCGGTTGCACAAGCAACTAGAATTCTCCATCTTTTCCTTAAGCCCAAAATCCAATCCTGTAACCATCTGGAATCCATCCGAGGCCTCTGGGACCTTGACCAAACATACCAACGTGTCCCAAAACACATTACGAACTTAGTTGAGGCCTCAAATCATGCCAAACAACATCGAAACTACGAATCGGCGATCGAAATCCTTCTTTAAACTCTCAAACTTTCAAACTTCGACGAACACGCCCGAACCATACCAAAATATTTCATAATGGTGCCAAGCTTTGTGTACACGTCATAAATCACGATAGAAACCTATTCCAAGGCTCTAAACCTCAAAGAGACATCGATAACACCAAAGTCCACTTCAAATCAAACTTAAGAAATTCTTAAACTTTCAAAATGTTAAATTTCCATAATAAGCGTTGAAATGCTCACGGACCACCTGATACTCAACCCGAACATACGCCCAAGTCTAAAATAATCATACGAACCTACTGGAACCTTCAAATTCCAATTCCGTGGCCATTTACTCAAAAGTCAAACCTTAGTCAATTCTTCAACTTAAAGCTTCTGAATTTAGAATTTTCTTTTCAAATCAGCTCCGAACTTCCCGAATTCTAATCCCGACCACACGTACAAGTCATAGAACATTAAGTGAAGCTACTCAAGGATTCAAACCGCAGAAAAATGTGCTAGAGCTCAAAACGATCAGTAAGGTCGTTACATGGTCAATATTGTTAGACGACTAGAGCAGGTCCATAGTCAGGAGAGTGAGGAGAGGGAGGCCAGAAGGCTTCATGATTTGGGAATTTTCAGCGGTGGTTCTTCCGGAGGGTAGTTCCACCACAACTGGGGTCGTTCTGATAGGCCCGCTCAGATGGTTCATCTGGTTCCTCATGGTGCATCATCTAGCCATGGTTCATACAGTGTGTGTCCGGGTCAATCATCTCTCAGTGCCCTCCCAGCTCAGAATTTATCTCGTTCTCCATCAGTTCAGGGTTCATCTACACCAGGTTCTTCTAGTAGTTATTCTAGTTCTCTAGGTTCGCTTCAGTACCTGCCACCATTGTCGGAGCGGGGTTGCTTTGAGTATGGGGAAATTGGTCACGTGAAGAGGTATTGTCCCCGTATTTTGGGAGGTCCAATTCAGCAGAAGAGTCAAGCTGCGACTTTCGCACCAGTTACTTTATCACCCGCTCATCCAGGTCGAGGTAGGGCTCAGGGAGTTAGAGGTCACCCAAGAGGGGGAGGCGGATTAGGTGGTGGTCATGCACGATTCTATGCTATTCCTACCAGGACAGAGGTCGTTGCTTTAGATACAATGATCACATGTATTGTTTCAGTGGATGCTTCCACATTATTTGACCATGGCTCGACATATTCATATGTATCATCCTATTTTATTCGTTATTTGGATATGCCCTGTGAGTCCTTAATTTTTCCTGTTCATGTATCTACGTCGGTGAGCGATACTATCATTATGGACCATGTGTATCGGTCGTGTGTGGTGACCATTGGGAGATTAAAGACTATAGTTGATCTCTTATTACTTAGTATGGTGGATTTTGACGTGATTTTGGGCATGGATTGGTTGTCCCCATATCATGCTATTCTAGATTGTCATACTAAGATCATGACGTTGGCGATGCCGGGGTTACCTAGGATCGAGTGGAGAGGTTCTCTGGATTATGTTCCCAGTAGGGTGATTTTATATATGAAGGCCCAATGGATGGTTCGAAAAGGGTGTTTGTCATATTTGGCTTTTGTGAGGGTTGTTGGTGCTGGTACTCCTATCATTGATTCTATTCTGGTAGTGCGAGACTTTTCGGATGTGTTTCCTGCAGACCTGTCGGGCATTCCACCCGACAGGGATATTGATTTGGTATTGACTTGGTGCCGGACACTCAACCCATTTCTATTCCTCTGTACCGTATGACACCAGCAGAGTTGAAATAATTGAAAGAGTTGCTTCAAGAGCTTCTTGATAAGGGGTTCATTAGCCTAGTGTATCTACTTGGGCATACCGGTTCTGTTTGTGAAGAAGATGATGGTACTATGCGGATGTGCATCGATTATAGGTAGTTGAAATAAGTTACAATAAAGTACAAGTATCCTTTATTGTGCATTGATGACTTATTTGATCAGCATGAGGGAGCTAGGGTGTTCTCTAAGATTGATTTAAGGTCTGGTATCACCAGTTGAAGATTCAGGACTCGGATATTCTGAAGACGGCATTCAGTACCCACTATGGTCACTATAAGTTCGTTGTGATGTCTTTTGGGCTGACTAATGCCCCAGCAACATTCATACATCTGATGAACAGTGTATTCTAGCCATATCGTGATTCGTTTGTCATAGTATTTATTGATGATATCCTGGCGTACTCACGTAGCCGGGAGGAGCATACACAACATGTGAGGATTGTACTACAGAGGTTAAGGGAAGAGAATCTTTATGCCAAGTTCTCCAAGTATGAGTTTTGGCTCAGTTCGGTGGAATTCTTGGAGCACATGGTGTCTAGTGAGGGGATTAAAGTAGATCCAAAGAAGATAGAGGCGGTTTAGAGTTGGCCTAGACCATCTCCAGCTACTGAGAGTTGAAGCCTCATGAGAAGAACTACCATGTTCATAATTTGGAGTTGGCAGCCATCGTTCATGCATTGAAGATTTGGAGGCATTATCTGTATGGTGTGTCTTGTGAGGTATTTACGGATCATCAGAGTCTTCAACACTTGTTCAAACAAAAGGATCTACATTTGAGGCAGTGGAGATGGTTGGAGATACTAAAGGACTATGATATTACCATTTTGTATCATCCCGGAAAGGCTAATGTGGTGGCCAATGCCTTGAGTAGGAAGGCGGTGAGTATGCGTAGCCTTGCATTTATTCCTATTGGTGAGAGACCGCTTGCATCAGATATTCAGGCCTTGGCCAATTAGTTCATGAAGTTAGATATTTTGGAGCCTAATTGGGTTATATCTTGTGTGGTATCTTAGTCTTCCTTATATGATCGCATCAGAGAGCGTCAGTATGACGATCTCCATATTCATATCCTTAGGGAAACGGTTCCGCACGGTAATGCCAAGGAGGTTGTGGTTACGTGACATGTCGGGAGGATTTATTTTTGGTTTCAGAGAGAAATGGGCCACGTAGTCCCTAAATTTGAAGTTTAAGTTCTAGGAAGGGACTGTAGTTTGAATTATGTGAAGACGATTCTAGAATGGAGTTTCGACGGTTCCAATAGCTCTGTAGGGTGATTTTGGTCTTAGATCGTGTTGGGATGTTGAATTTGAGGTCCGTAGGTAATTTTAGCGCCAATTGGCAAAAGTTGGAAAATTGGATGATTTTTGGAAAGTTTGACCAGGAGTGGACATTTTGATATCGGGGTCGGATTCTGATTACGGAAGTTGGAGTAGGTCCGTAATGTCAATTATGACTTGTGTGCAAAATTTGAGGTCAATCGGACTTGATTTGATAGGTTTCGGTGTCAAATGTAGAAGTTTGAAGTTTTAAAGTTCATTAGGCTTGAATCGATGCGCAATTTGTATTTTTAGCGTTGTTTGATGTGATTTAAAGGCCCAACTAAGTCCGTATGAAATTTTGGGACTTGTTGGTATATTCGGGTGGGGTCCCGGAGGCCCCGGGTGTGACTCAGATCGAATTCGGAACAAATTTGGACTTGTGAGAATGGTTGAAGTGAACCAGTTCTGATGCAATCGCACCTGCACAAGATTGACCGCAGGTGCGAGCTCGCAGAAGCGAGCAATTGGGCACAGATGCGGGGATGAAGGAAGTGGCATGTGGTCGCAGGTGAGACGTGAAGGCCGCAGAAGCGGAGTCGCTTCTACGGAAGAATGAGCACATAAGCGAAAAGGCCAAGGAGGCCTGTTAATCGCAGATGCGGACGAGGTCCATAGGAGCGCATGCACAGAAGCGCTGCTTGGCCGCAGGAGTGGAAGCGCAGAGGCGCATTTGGGTCCGCAGAAGCGGACATGCCTGGACTAAGTAAGAACCACACATGCGATGGAAATTCAGCAGGTGCAGAGCCGCAGATGCGGTTGTGGGTTTGCAGGTGCGACTTCGCTGGGCAGAAAAGGGTAAATTCTGAGGGCTTAATTTCATTCTCCATTTCTGAACCTAGAGAGCTCGGATTGAGGCAAAATTTCGAGTGTTTTTGAGAGAAAATATTTGGATAAGGATTCTTGACTTGTTTTTGATTTATTTCCACTAAGATATCATTTATTCTTCATTTAATTAAGGAATTGGGTTGAGAAATTTGTGAAAAAGGTGGAAAAGTACGTAGGCCAAATTTTGAGGTTTTGATCGAGAATTTTGTATCGGATTTGAGTAATTTTGGTATGGGTGAACTCGATATCAAATTGGCGTATTTTGTGACTTTTACCCGATTCCGAGACGTGGGCCCGGGTCAATGTTTTTGGGATGATTTTTTAATTCTTTGCTAAAGTCGTTGATTTATTATTTAAATTAGTTTCTTGTAGTTGTATTTATAGTATGTAATTGCTTTTTGCTAGATTTGGGACGTTCGGAGTCGGAAAGTTGAGGGAAAGTCATTTTTATTGACTGATTGAGCAGGATTTGCGGTAAATGACTTGTTTAACTGTGTGTGGGGATATGTGAGTGTCGTGTATGCGAGGTGACGAGTGTGTACACGGGCTAAATGTGGAAAATCTTATTCCTATTGAGTAGTCTTCTTTTAATTCCTTAACTTAGTTGCCTAGCATGTCTAGTTATCATGTTTAGCCTAATATCGCATGTCTACGCGTCTTAACTCTTACCTGAAATTTGTGCAACATGCTTAATTGAATTACATGCTTCCTTGATTTTGTATTCAATCTTTAATTGTAGGATTTCCTTGCGGTAAATTCGTTGTTCCAGAAGTTATGAGTTGTGTATTTATTTTTGGGACTACGAGGCGGTACCTCGGGATCTCTCCATTGCATATTTAATTTTGGGACTATGAGGCGGTACCTTGGGAGTTCCTCTATTATGTATTTACTTTTGGAACTATGAGGCGGTACCTCGGGAGCTCCCCTGTCGCGTATTTACATTTGGGACTACGAGGCAGTACCTCGGAAGTGCCCCCTATTGTATACCTCTATTTGCTATGTTGTTACCTTTCTGTAATTCCTCATTGTTAAATTCTCACTCGTTTCAGTATATTATTATATCCTCTGCCTTATTTTCTTTTTATTCCAGTAGGTCCGCGACCTGACCTCGTCACTACTCTACCGAGGTTAGGCTTGGCACTTACTGGGTACCGTTGTGGTGTACTCATGCTACTCTTTTGCACATCCTTTTTTGCAGATCCAAGTTCTTCCTATCAGGCCAGATACCAGTGAGATAGCCTGTACATGGAGATTTCAAGGTACATCTGCCAGCGTCCGCAGACCTCGGAGTCCCCTTCTATCCTTATTATGTTGTTTTTCCTTATTCTCTTTAGACTCTGATGTATAGAGACACTTAGTATTTTCTCATAGAATCTTGTGACTTATTTCTATCGGGTTTTGGGAGTTGTAATTATTTGAATCACAGTTCTCATTTATATTTCAAGTGTTGAGGTTTGAGTTCAGTTTATATTAAGTTATTCAGCAAATGTTAGGCATACCTAGTCATAGAGACTAGGTGCCGTCACGATATCCTACGGAAGGAAATTTGGGTCATGACAAGTTGGTATCAGAGCTCTAGGTTCATAGGTGTTATGAGTCACAAACAGGTTTAGTAGAGTCTCACGGATCGGTACAGAGACGTCTGTACTTATCTTCGGGAGGCTATAAAACTGTTAGGAAAAGATTCACTTCTTTGATTTCTTATCATGCGAGATTTTAACTTCGGACTCTAAATTTATGTCTTTCTATTCTCTCATAGATAGTAAGGACATGTACAGTTGGATCGGATGACCATACACCCACGCCCCCTACTAGAGCCGTGAGAGGCCGAGGCCGGCGTAGAGCCTGCGGACGTCCACGTGGTGCAGCCAGAGCACCCGCACGAGCTTCTACAGAGGAGCCACCAGTAGCTCCAGTTGGAGGGCATACACCTGAGACACCTGTTACTGCACCAACCCTCCCGGAGACTCTCGCCCAGTTTTTGAGCATGTTCAGCACCTTGGCTCAGGCAGGATTGATACCACTTGCTCCTGCCACATCTCAGGCCGGGGGAAGAGCATAGACTCCCGCCGTCGGTACCCCAGAGCAGCAGGTCCAGGTCGACCAGGTTCCAGAGATCATACCGATGTAGTCGGTAGCTTTTGTTCAGCCCGAGGTCAGGGCAGCAATTTTAGAGGGGGAGCAACTTAGGCTCGAGAGGTACAAGAAGTACCACCCTCCTACTTTCAGTGGCTTGGTGTCAGATGATGCCAATGGTTTTCCTGAGGAGTGCCACTGTATCACCCGTACTATGGGTGTTGCGGAGACTAGTGGGGTTTCTTTCACTATGTTCCAGCTTAGAGGAGCAGTTTATCAGTGGTGGGAAGCATATGAGTTGGGCAGTCTGGCCGAGGCAGCTTCGCTCACTTTGACTTAGTTCTCGAATATATTCTTGAGGGAGTATGTTCCCTAGAGTCTTAGAGATGCATGGCGCACAGAGTTTGAGCAGTTGCGCCAGGGTTCTATGACCGTGTCAGAGTATGCGGTTCGATTCAATGATTTGTCTATGGCTGTTCGAGAGCGGGTTCGTCGATGTTTTGAGGGGATCAACCCTAGTATCAGATTTAGCATGGCCCGAGAGATGAAGATAGATATTGCATACCAGCAGGTAGTGGGGATTGCTAGGATATTGGAGGGTATGTTGACTCGGGAGAGAGAAGAAAGAGAGACCAAGAGGTCTCAAGAGTCTAGCACTTATAGTGGTACTCATTCCCCAGTTGCATCTTATTAAGGCAAGGGTTATATGGGTCGCCCTATTCATTCAGCACTTCCAGCAGCCAGCGGTACTCCGGCCATTCCTAGGCCCCAGGATCCCTATTATGCACCGCCAATGCCTAGTGTACCTCCTGTACGAGGTGATTTCAGTGGTTAGTCTAGCCGATCAGGCCCGAGCTAGCTACAACAGCCATGTCCTCCGAGAGCTTGTTTTAAGTGGGGGTGACACTCACCATATGGTGAGGGACTGCCCCAAACTTATGAGGGTTACACATCCATAGATTTATTAGGCACCGCATGCTCCGCCGGGTCCTCAGGCTATGATTACAGCACCAGCTACCACCCCACCTGCACAACCAGCTAGAGGTGGAGGTCGTACAGGTAGAGGTCGCCCTAGAGGGGGAGGCCAGGCCAGATACTATTCCCTTCCTGCTAGGATCGAGGCAGTTGCATCTCATTATGTCATCACATGTATTGTTCTGATCTATCATAGAGATGCATCAGTCTTATTTGATCCATGCTCCACTTATTCCTACGTGTCATCTTATTTTTCTCCATATTTGGGTGTATCCCGTGATTCTATGAGTTCACCTGTCTATGTGTCTACACCCGTGGGTGATTCTATTGTTGTTGACCATGTATATCAGTCGTGTTTGATTGTTCTTAGTAGTTTTGAGACCAAAGCCGATTTATTATGCTCAATAAGGTAGATTTTTATGTTATTTTAGGCATGGACTGGTTGTCGCCCTATCACGCTATCCTTGATTATCGCGCAAAGATGGTGACGTTGGCTATGCCAGGTCTACCGCTGCTAGAGTGGATAGGTACCTTAGATCATATTCCTAGCATGGTTGTCTTATTTCTTAAGGCTCAGCGAATGGTTGAGAAGGGGTATTGCATATCTGGAATATGTGAGGGATGTTAGTGTTGATACTCCTACCGTTAAGTCAGTTCCGGTAGTGAGGGACTATTCAGATAGATGTATTCCCAGCGGATCTGCCAGGCATGCCGCCCGATAGGGATATTGACTTTGGCATTGATTTGTCACCGGTCACTCAACCCATTTCTATTCCACCATATCGTATGGCCCCAATAGAGTTGAAATAATTAAAAGAACAGTTGCAAGAGTTGCTCGATAAGGGCTTCATTCGGCCCAGTGTGTTGCCTTGGGTTGCTCATGTCTTGTTTGTAAAGAAGAAGGATGGTTCTATGAGAATGTGTATTGATTATCGTCAATTGAACAAGGTTACAGTAAAGAACATGTATCCATTGCCACATATTAATGACCTATTTGATCAACTTCAGGGTGCAAGAGTGTTCTCCTAGATCGACTTGCATTCAGGCTATTATCAGTTGAAGATTCGGGAGCCAGATATCCTGAAGACTTTTTTCAGGACTCGGAATGGTAATTACGAGTTCCTTGTGATGTCTTTTGGGTTGACCAATGCCCCAGCAGCATTCATGCACTTGATGAACAGTATATTTCATCCCTATCTTGACTCTTTCATCATTGTGTTTATTGACGACATTCTGGTGTACTCCCGAAGTTGGGAGGATCATGAGCAGCAACTGAGGACTGTGCTTTAGACCTTGAGAGAAAAGAAGTTATATGAAAAATTTTCAAAGTGTGAATTCTGGCTAGATTCAGTGGCATTCTTGGGGTCATGTAGTATCGAGTGAGGGGATCAAGGTAGATTCGAAGAAGATTGAAGCAGTGCGGAGTTGGCCCAGATCATCCTCAGCTACAGAGATCCATAACTTTCTTGGCTTGGCAGTGTACTACCGTCGATTTGTAGAAGGTTTCTCGTCTGTTGCAGCACCTATGACCAGATTGACCTAGAAGGGTGCTCTGTTCAGATGGACCGAGGAGTGTGAAGAGAGATTTCAAAAGCTCAAGACTGCTTTGACTACGGCCCAGTGTTGGTGTTGCCTACTGGTTCGGGGTCCTATACGGTGTATTGTGATGCATCGCGCATTGGTCTCGGCACAATGTTGATGCAGGACGGTAGGGTGATTTCCTACGCATCTAGACAACTGAAGGTGCATGAAAAGAAATATTCCGTCCACGACCTCGAGTTAGCAGCTATTGTTCATGCCTTGAAGATCTGGCGGCACTATTTGTATGGTGTCCCTTGCAAGATAATCACCGATCATCGGAGTCTACAGCATCTGTTTAAACAGAAGGATCTTAACTTGCGGCAGCGGAGATGATTGGAGTTGCTTAAGGTTATTACATCACCATTCTCTATCATCCTGAGAAGGACAATGTGGTGGCCGATGCCTTGAGTCGCAAGGCGGAGAGTTTGGACAGTTTAGAATATCTACCAGTAGCAGAGAGGCCTTTAGCCTTGGATGTTCAGGCCTTGGCCAACCCGTTTGTCAGATTGGATGTTTTCGAGTCGAGCAGAGTTTTGGCTTGTGTGGTTTCTCATCCTTCTTTTTATGCTCGTATCAGAGAGCAACAGTATGATGACCCCCATCTGCTTGTCCTTAAGGACACGGTTCAACACGGTGATGCCAATGCGGTCACTATTGGAGATGACGGTGTATTACGAATGCAGGGCAGGCTATGTGTACCCAATGTAGATGGTTTGCGTGAGTTGATTTTCTAGGAGGCCACAGTTCGAGGTACTCCAATCATCCAAGTGTCGCGGAGATGTATCAGGACTTGAGGCAGCACTATTGGTGAAGGTGGATAAAGAAGGACATACTGGAATATTAGCTCGTTGCCTAAATTGTCAGCAGGTGAAGTATGAGCATCATCGACCGGGTGGATTGCTTTAGAACTTAGAGATTCTAGAGTGGAAATGGGAGCAGATCACTGTGGATTTCGTTTTTGGGATCCCACGGACTCAGAGGAAGTTCGATGCAGTTTGGGTGATAGTGGATAGATTTACCAAGTTAGCTCATTTCATTCATGTGGTTACTACGTACTCTTCAAGGCAGCTGGCTCAGGTTTACATTCGCGAGATTATCAGGCTTCATGGCGTGCCGGTATCTATCATCTCTGACTAGGGTACGCAATTTACATCGCAGTTCTGGAAAGCCGTACAACATGAGTTGGGTACTCGGGGTGGAGTTGAGTATAACATTTCACCCTCAGACAGACGGACAGTCCAAGTGCACTATTCAGATATTGGAGGATATGCTTCGTGCGTGTGATGGATTTTAGGGGTGTGGGAGGATATTCAAATGTTGCGAAATTTTCCTACAACAACAGTTATCAGTCGAGCATTCAGATGACACCGTATGAGACTTTGTATGGTAGACGGTGCCGGTCTCCAGTGGGTTGGTTCGAGCCGGGCGAGGCTAGCTTATTGGGTATAAACCTGGTTCAGGATGCTTTGAAAAAGGTAATCGACTTCGTACAGCCCAGTCCAGGCAGAAGCGTTATACAGACCAGAAGGTTCGCGATGTTGCATTCATTATTGGGGTGCGAGTCTTGGTCCAGGTTTCGTCGATGAAGGGTGTTATGAGGTTCGGGAGGAAGGGCAAGTTGAGCCCTAGATATATCAGGCCTTTTGAGATTCTTGAGACGGTTGGAGAGCTGGCTTACAGACTTACACTACCACCTAGTCTCTCTGCAGTTCATCCACTGTTCCATGTTTCCATGCTCCGGAAGTAACACGGCGATCCGTCCCATGTGTTAGACTTCAGCTCTGTCCAGTTGGACAAGGATCTATCTTATGTTGAGGAGCCGGTGGCCATTTTGGACAGGCAAGTTCGAAAGTTGAGCTCGAAGAACATCGCTTCAATGAAGGTTCAGTGAAGGAGTCATTTGGTCGAGGAGGCGACTTGGGAGACCGAGCATGATATGCACAACAGTTATCCTCATCTTTTCACCACTTCATGTATCTCTCTATACGCATTCGAGGACGAATGTTTATTTTAAGAGGGGGAGGATGTAACGACCCGGCCGGTCGTTTTGAGAGTATTAGCCCCGAACCCCTATTTATTGCTCCCTCTATTTTATTTTGTGGCTACATGACTTGTTAGGAGGATTTGTTTTTGGTTTCAGAGTGAAATATGGCACATAGTCCTAAATTGAAAGTTTAAGTTCTAGGATGGGACCGTACTTTGAATTGTATGAAGACGACTCCAGAATAGATTTTCGACGGTTCCAATAGCTCCGTAGGGTGATTTTGGTCTTAGGAGCGTGTTCAGATGTTGAATTTGAGGTCCGTAAGTCATTTTAGTGTCAATTGGGAAAGGTTGGAAAATTGGATAATTTTTGGAAAGTTTTACTAGGAGTGGACTTTTTTATATCAGGGTCGGATTTTAATTTCGGAAGTTGGAATATGTCTGTAATGTCAATTATGACTTGTAGGCAAAATTTGAAGTCAATCGGACTTGATTTGATAGGTTTCGGCGTCAAATGTAGAAGTTTGAAGTTTTAAGTTCATTAGGCTTGAATTGATGTGCAATTTGTATTTTTAGCATTGTTTGATGTTATTTAAAGGCTTGACTAAGTCCGTATGATATTTTGGGACTTATTTGTATATTCGGACAGGGTCCCGGAGGCCTCAGGTGTGATTCGGATTGAATCCGGAACAAATTTCGACTTGTGAGAATGTCTAAAGTGCACTAGTTCTGGTGCAATCGCACTTGCGCAAGATTGACCGCAGGTGCGGGCTCACATAAACGAGCAATTGGGTGCATATGCGGGGTTGGAGGAAGTGGCCCCTGGTCGCAGGTGCGACGTGAAGGCCGCAGAAGTGGAGTCGTTTCTGCGGAAGAATGAGTGCAGAAGCGGAAAGGCCAGGGAGGCTTGTTGATCGCAGATGCGGACGAGGTCCGCAAGAGCGTGTGCGCAGAAGCGCTCTTTGGCCGCAGCAGCGGAACGCAGAGGCGCATTTGGGTCTCCAGAAGTAGACATGCCTGGACTAGGTTAGAAATACATTTGCGATGGAAATTTTGCAGGTACGGAGCCGCAGATGCGACTGTGGGTTCCCAGGTGCGACTTCGCTAGAGAGCTCGGGGGTTTAATTTCATTCTCCATTTTTGAACCTAGAGAGCTCGGATTGAGGCAAAATTTTGAGAGTTTTTCAGAGAAAGTATTTGGGTAAGGACTCTTGACTTGTTTTTGATTTATTTCCACTAAGATATCATTTATTCTTCATTTAATTAAGGATTTGGGTTGAGAAATTTGTGAAAAACGTGGGAAAATCCTTTAAGCCGAATTTTGAGGTTTTGATCGAGCATTTTATATCGGATTTGAGTAATTTTGGTATGGGTGAGCTCGATATCGAATGAGTGTTCGTATTTTGTGACCTTTACCCGATTCCGAGACGTGGGCCCGGGTCGACTTTTTGGGATGATTTTTCAATTCTTTGCTAAAGTCGTAGATTTATTAATTAAATTAGTTTCTTGTTGATTTTGGCTAGATTTGGGCCGTTCGGAGTCGGAAATTCGAGAAAAAGGCATTCTTATCGACTAATTGAGCGGGATTTGAGGTAAGTGACTTGCCTAACCTTGTGTGGGATAAATCCCCTTAGGATTTGGTACTGTTATAACAATTTGTGATATGTGAGTATCGTGTATGTGAGGTGAAAAGTGCGTATACGGGCTAAATGTTGAAAATCTAATTCTTGTTGAGTAGTCTTCTTTTAGTTCTTTAACTAAGTTGCCTAGCATGTGTAGTTATCATGTTTAGCCTAATATCGCATGTCTACGTGTCTTAACTCTCACTTGAAATTTGTGCAACATTCTTAATTGAATTACCTGCTTCCTTAATTTTGTATTCAGTATTTAATTGTAGGGTTTCCTTGCTGTAAATTCGTTGTTCCATAAGTTATGAGTTATGTATTTACTTTTGGGACTATGAGGCAGTACCTCGGGAGCTCCCCATTGCATATTTACTTTTGAGACTGCGAGGCGGTACCTCGGGAACTCCTCTGTTATGTATTTACTTATAGGACTGCGAAGCGGTACCTCGGGAGCTCCCTTGTCGCGTATTTACATTTGGGACTACGAGGCGATACCTCAGGAGTGCCCCATGTTGTTTATCTCTATTTGCTGTGTTGTTACCTTTCGGTAATTCCTCATTGTTAAATTCTCACTCGTTTCAGTATATTATTATATCCTCTGCCTTATTTCCTTTTTATTCCAGTAGGGCCGCAACCTGACCTCGTCACTACTTTACCGAGGTTAGGCTTGGCACTTACTGGGTACCGTTGTGGTGTACTCATGCTACTCTTCTGCACATCCTTTTTTGCAGATCCAAGTTCTTCCTATCAGGCCAGATACCAGTGAGATAGCCTGTACATGGAGATTTCAAGGTACATCTGCCAGCGTCCGCAGACCTCGGAGTCCCCTTCTATCCTTATTATGTTGTTTTTCCTTATTCTCTTTAGACTCTGATGTATAGAAACACTTAGTATTTTCTCATAGAAGCCTGTGACTTATTTCTATCGGGTTTTGGGAGTTATAATTATTTGAATCGCAGTTCTCATTTATATTTCATGTGTTGAGGTTTGAGTTCAGTTTATATTCAGTTATTCAGCAAATGTTAGGCATACCTAGTCATAGAGACTAGGTGCCGTCATGATATCCTACAGAGGGAAATTTGGGTCATGACAAGCAGCACTATTTGTGGAGGAGGATAAAGAAAGACATAGTGGAGTTTGTAGCTCGGTGCTTGAATTGTCAGCAGGCGAAGTACGAGCATCAGAGGCCGGGCGATTTGCTTTAGAGGCATGAGATTCCATAGTGGAAATAGGAGCATATCACCATGGACTTCGTAGTTGGGCTCCCACAGACTTCGAGGAAGTTTGATGCTATTTGGGTGATTATAGACTGGTTGACTAAGTCCGCACATTTCATTCCAGTTGGGACTACCTACTCTTCAGAGCGGTTGGCTCAGATCTATATCTGCGAGATTGTTCACCTTCACGGTGTGCCTGTGTCCATTATTTCAGATCGGGGCACCCAATTCACATTGGAGTTTTGGAGAGCAGTGCAGCGAGAGTTAGGCACATGGGTTGAGTTGAGTACAACATTCCACCCTCAGTCGGACAGACAGTCCGAGCGTACAATTCAGATATTGGAGAATATGCTACGCGCTTGCGTCATGGATTTCGGGGGTTCTTGGGCTCCGTTTCTGCCGCTTGCATAGTTTGCCTACAACAATATCTACCAATCGAGTATTTAGATGGCTCCATATGAGGCTTTGTATGAGAGGCGATGTCGGTCTCCGATTGCTTGGTTTGAGCTGGGTAAGGCTGGGCTATTGGGTACTGACTTGGTTCAGGATGCTTTGGACAAGGTTAAGTTGATTCAGGATCGGTTTCACATGGATCAGTCTAGACAGAAGAGTTACGCCAATTGGAAGGTTCTTCATGTTGCTTACATGGTGGGAGAGAAGGTATTTCTCAGAGTTTCACCCATGAAGGGTGTTATGAGGTTTGGGAAGAAGGGGAATTTGAGCCCTCGGTATATTGGGCCTTTTGAGGTGCCTGAGAGGAGTGGAGATGTGGCTTACAAGCTTGCATTGCTACCTAGTCTATCAAGTGTTCATCCAGTGTTTCATATTTCCATGCTCCGGAAGTATTTCGGCAATCCGTCTCATGTTTTGGACTTCAGCATGGTTCAGTTAGATGGTGATTTGACTTAGGATGTGGTGCATGTGGCCATTTTGGATCGGCAGGTTTGGAAGTTGAGGCCAAAGAATATAGCTTTGGTGAAGGTGCAGTGGAGAGGTCAGCTAGTTTAGGAGGCTACTTGGGAGACCGAGCGAGAGATGCGGAGCAGATATCCACACATATTTGAGACTCCAGATATGAATCTAGACCTGTTCAAGGGTGAATGGTTATTTAAGAGGGGAGAATGTAACGACCCAGCCGGTCGTTTTGAGTATTATAACCCCATTCCACCATTTATTGCTTATCCCATACTCATTTATTGTTATGTGACTTGTTAGGGTGATTGGTTCAGTTCCGGGGATGTTTCCAAGTGAGTTGGGATACTTAGTCCAAAGATTGGAAGCCTAAGTTGAAAGAGCTAATTAGATGTTGACATATGTGTAAATGACTCCGGAATGGAGTTTTGATGGTTCTCATAGCTCCGTATGGTGATTTTGGACTTATGAATGTGTCAGAATATTGATTTAGAGGTCTGTAGGTTATTTTGGCTTGAATTGGCGAAGCTTGGAAAAGTTGAAGTTTGGAGAGTTGAGAAGTTTGATCGAGAGTTGACTTTGTAGATACCGAGCTTGGATTTTTGTTCCGGAAGTTAAAATAGGTAAGTTGTGTCATTTATGACTTGTGTGCAAAATTTGAGATCAATCGGAGTTGATTTGGTGTGTTTCGGCATTGGTTTTAGAAGTTAGAAGTTCAATAGTTCATTAGATTTTAATCGGGGTGCGATACGTGTTTTCGATGTTGTTTGAAGTGATTTGAGGGTTCGTATGTATGAAGTTTTAGGATGTGTTGGTCTATTTGGATGGGGTCCCGGGGGCCTCGGGTGAGATTCGGATTGATTATGGATTGAATTTTGCCTTGTTGAACTGTAGAAATTCTTATGTCTGGTTTCCTTGTTCGGGGAGGGTATCTGGGAGACATGTGAATTTTGTTCTTCGTGTTCGCGAAGAAGGCCACACGTTCGTGAAGGTTTAAGGAGTTTGTTCATCGCAATCGCGATTGGGTGATCGCGTTCGTCTAGAATGATGAGGCAGGTGGGGAACCAGGCTTGTAAGCCTTCGCGTTCGCGGGAGAGGGGTCGCGTTCGTGTAGGCCTTGGTTCAGTGTTCAACGCGTTCGCGAAGGGTCTCTCGCGTTTGCGTAAGAGGAATTTTGGCACGCTGGGTGTTTTTATGCTTCGCGAACGCGAGGCACTTTCCGCGTTCGTGAAGAAGGGCATCTAGGCAGCAAATATTTATTTCAAAATCGAGGGTTTGAACCCATTTTTCATATTTTGAGCTAGAGACCTCGGATTTGGGCGATTCTTGGAGGGATTTTCAAGGAATTGATTAGGTTAAGTGATTCTAACTGGGATTTGGTTGTTATACATGAATCTATCGTTGTTTTTTCCATTTAATTAGTGTTTTGGGTTTGAAAACTTGGGGAAGATTGTAGAAACTTCATAGAGTATAATTTGAGGATTTGAAGGTCGAATTGAGATGGGAATTAAGTGATTTTGGTATGGTTGGACTCGTTGTTGAATGGGTATTCGGATATAGTTAGTTTTTCTGATTCCGAGACGTGACCTTGGGGTTGACTTTTTGACTTTTTCTAAAGAACCTAGTTTTATCATATGGAATTGATTCCTATAGCTTGTATTGATTGTATTAAGTTGTTTGTGACTAGATTCGAGTTGTTCGGAGGCCGATTCGTGAGGCAAGGGCTTGTTGGAGTAGAGATTTGCATGGTTTGAGGTAAGTAACACTTCTAAACTTAGTTCTGAAGGTTTGAATCCACGAAATACATGTTATGTGGTTTGTGTTGAGATGATGCACATGCTAGGTGACGGGTGTGTGGGCGTGCACCGTAGTAATAGTGACTCATTTGATTCCGTGGAGTTGTGTAGTCATCTAATCTTGCTATTATTCATGTTTATTCCATGTGTAGAGAATTTGAGTTGTGATTCATGTTAGAAATCATTTTTAGGTTATATGTTGGTATTGTTGGGACCCACAAAGGTCGTTCTTTTGCTGTTGAGTTATTTGTTTACATTGCAATTATATAATCAGTCACATTCATCATTTGCATATCATATCTCGGTCCCTGATACCATTTATGGTTACATCATGTATCACTGTTTTGGGCTGATTGGAATGAGTGTTGTGAGCCCGAGAGACTAGAGAGAGTGATGACCGAGTGAGGCCGAGGGCCTTTTGGTGAGTGATATTGATGGGATCGGGCTACGTGCCGCAGCGGGAATTATTGATTCATGATGGGATCGGGTTGCACGTCGCATTGGGTATTATTGATTCATGATGGGATCAGGCTGCATGTCGTAGCAGTTTTTATTAGCGCTAGGGTAGGATCCGCCCCTCCAGAGTCTGGCATACCAGCAGTGAGCGCAGGTATCGTACAGTGTTGAGTGACTGAGTATGGTGAGTGAGAGTGGAGATAGTCAGATTGAGTACTCTGAGAGTGTGAGTACGTGAGGTTATCATTGTGATGCATTACATGTGGAATGCACTTTTGACATGTAGATATAGAGATGTAACATTCCTCATATCAGTCAACCTTGGCATATTTTATCCGTGTTGAGCTTAAACTGTTAATTACTTGAAAGCATGTCTATATTTCTGAATTGTCTACAAACTAATTATTGGATTTATTTTTGAGTTATTACTGTTATTATCTGGATTTGGACTATACCTTTCTGAGCTCGTCACTGCTTTTAGCCCAAGGTTAGTCTTGTTACTTATCGAGCATATTGGGTCGATTGTACTCATACTACACTCTGCACTTCGTTTGCAGATTTAGGTACTTCTGGACACAACGACTTCTACATTTGGAGTTGCATATGTTTGGAGACTATTGAGGTAGCTTTCTTGGCATCCGCAGGACATCGACTCTCCTTCTTTTCTTTTATTTTAGCATTGTTCTATCTTTCTAGACAGTTGCTTTTAGCAGTTAGACTGTATTGTCATTTAGATGCTCATGTACTTAGCGACACCCGAATTTTGGGGGATTTTGTATTGAGTTGCGGTATTTTCATTATCAGTTAACTATGAGGGTTATTACTGTTAAACCCGTTTCACCTTTTTTTCAATTTAAAAATGCATAGTTATTTGTGGATGTTGGCTTGCCTAGTACCATGATAGGCGTCATCAGGACATGTTGAGTTTTGGGTTGTGACATTTAGTGCATTATGTTTCCTTGTTCAATGTAATTGATACTTAAGTATTTCCAAACTTTTAAATAATAAAATAAGTATTTTAAGGCATAGAATTAAACTTTAAAGTTTTAACTTTGAAATTTAAAATTTTAAAATTGAAATTAAGTGGTTACATAAAACTATTAAATAAGACCAATCTGTAAGGATCAAACTTCAAAGGCTTTCATTTCATATTTTCATTGCATAGTTATACTTCAAATTAACTTGTCTAATAAACTAACACATTAAGCTTAAATAAGTCTAACAAATTCAAAATAATACAAATTGTCTCAAATCAACTTAAATACAAATTTCTGGAGGATGCTCAAGACAGCCCTTGATATGCCTCCTTAAACCAGTTGTGCTCCCCCACTTTCGACGAACATTAAAGACTCGACTACAGTTCTTGCACTCTACTTTGCGTACTTTTTTTATTTTCTTCTACCACCTCAAAGTGTTCCCAAACATGTGAGCGTACTCTAGAAGCACGTGACATGATTTAACTTGAATCTAACAAAAATTATAACCACACTTCACTAGATAATTATAATTTTCTAGTGGCTATCGTAAATAATTAATAAAACTTGAAATGCTAATTAATTGAAAACTTGAGAGCAATAAGCAACTCAATAATCAAGAGGGAATTGAGAGAAAATTAGAGTAGAAGAAGAGAGCAAGTTGTTGTGAGAAAAATATAAAGAAGACGAGCGCTATTTATAGTTTTTAAAAAGCTAAAAATGTAATTTATTAATTATTATGGGTGGACGGATTATTTTAGTAAGGGGATAGGCCGAAATGGCTAAAAGTGCAAAAAATAATCATTTCCCAACAGTCATTTTTATTTTGACTGTTGGCAACAGTCAGAATTAAAAATAAATTACAACTTAAACCGGGCTGGACGGGCCGGAACACTGTTAAAATCCTTGAACAGGTTACTGAGCTAGTCGGGTTCCGGTGCACTGGTAGCCAAAAAAGGTCCGACCCTGTCCGGCACAACCCCTACCCTAGCCAACCCGTACCACCCCTTACCGGATCGGATCGGGCTGACCCGGGTCGAACGGGTTGTTAATTGGCCGACCCGGCCCGATTAACACCTTTACCCTACAGCACCTAAAAAGAAAATATTTATTAGTTGAACCATATTCCAATATAAGAAGTCCAATGAAAGCAATATTTGAAATGATAATTTATGGAAAAACTTACCAATACTAAAATCGACTAGAATGAGGTGATCACAAAAGGAATTACTGAATAACTAAAAAAGATAGATAGTACTAGTACAAATGATCCAATATTGAAAAATTAAGTATCTGTCATACATGTAATAAGATTCTCTTTCAAATAATAATTTTATCCCGTCTAGGAGCTTAAAGAGTTCATAAAAGGCCAGTGCATACTGCATACAAGTCCTACAATATTTCTAGCAACTTCTTCTCATGCTTCTTTCCTCCATTTTTTGGTTATCCCTAAATTCATACTTGACTAGGAATATTTAATTCATAATCCATAGCTACGATTAGTAGCACACACAAGACTTTCACCAAAGGTATCCAAAAGTGTTTTGCAGGTCTGAATTGGTACCTTAGCTCCTCCCACGACTACAACACCATAATCATAGGATAAGAATGGGTTACGGTGTCTAAACATTGGTTAGCTAGTGTTCGATTTTTTAACTATCTAGCTATCATCATAAAAGAACAATAGATTATATGAATATGTCACGACCAAAATACATTATAGGTTGTGATGGCGTCCAATACTGCCGTTAGGCAAGCCAAAAATAAATCAACACGTCGATCGATAGTTCATAACACATTTTGAAACAAGTGACAGACTAAATAAACGGAATCGTTCCACTTTCATAGTAAAACACAGATATCATCTACAAGGTTTGAATATGAGCAACACATAAAATGAATGTCATAATAGAAAGGCAGCCATGAACAATGGCCTAAATCTCTAAAACCAGGTGTCACAAGTGTATGAGGAAATATACATTACTATTACAAGAACTGTCTAGAATTAGAAATACACAGAATACAATAAATGAATGGTAAGGGGACTCTATCTGATGTGGATGTAACATAGAAGAGCTCACCGCAAAGTCTCCTCAGCAACTACGCCTATGCGCCTGTAAGACCACCAAATGTACATGTCTTAGTAACTGCACAATTAGTGCAGAAGTGTAGTATGAGTATGTAGATCAATGCGCACCTAGTAAGTATCTAGTCTAACCTCAAAAAAGTAGTAGCAAGGGGTCGACATCGACACTTACTAGTGATCCAATAATCAAAGTACATTAAAAATATATAGGTATGAAGCATAGAAAGTAGCAACGAAACAAATAAATGTGTATGACATGATCCTCAACAGAAGAATAAATACAAAATCATCAAATACCAAGTACTTCCTCAAATAAAATGCATTTGACCAATATCTGATGTAAATGTCAAATTCGAGTTAGGATACTCATATACGCATTGACTCCCTATCGAAATATTACGTACGATTCTACCGAGGAGAACGACTCGATCCCATAAGAATATTTTATAGTACTGCTGAGGCGAACGACCATATCCTATAAGAGTATTTCATAGTACTGTCGAGGCGAATGACCTGATTCATAAGAGTATTTCATAGTACTGCCAAGGCGAACGGCTTGATCCCATAGGAGTGGTGTTACATGATACTGTCAAAGTCGTACGGCCCGATCCATAAGTGTATTTCATAATATTGTCGAGGCGAATGGCTTGCTCCCATAAAATTAGTGCTAAGGCGATCAGCCTGATCCTATAAGAATGGTAAAACTTTCGACGGGTCATTAGTCCAACTCGCGATATACGTATGAGTTAAGAAATCATGAAACTTCCAGAAAAATGATTATTACACGGTAGTAAATCTGTAAGAGAAGGTATAATTTCTGCGCTAATCAAGTAGCACACTAACTCTCTAGAATAGCAAAGCTCAGTACTATATACAAGTCTAGTCTCAGGCTAAAACATGAATTAAAGCATTTAAACAAGCAAGATTTAATTAAGTAGCACAACTAAAGCATGAAGAAAATCTAAGTCTACCCGGACATGTCAAAATATGGCATACGCACTCGTACATACGTAACTCCCATAAGACATAGCATGTAGCAAATATAGTACCTAGGGGGATAGGTTCCCTCTTACAAGGTTAGGCAAGAGACTGACCTTGCTCTAAAATCCAATGGTCGGCTTCAACATATCTCTAATACCTCAAACCAATGCGAAACGATCCAAAACTAGCAAAAGAACATATAGACCAATCAAAACCATACTCAAAATTCCCAATTTAACAATTAGAAATAATTTTCAATCCCACACGAAAAGTCAATAAAGTCAACCTCCACGCCTATGTGTCTGGATTTCAAAATTCTAGAAAATAAATATTAACTATAGCACCATGAACTCAAATATACAATTCTTTTCAAATTCCATGTCCAATTTCTTGGTCAAAACTCAAAAATATCATTTTAGGTCAACTTCCAAATTTTCACATTTTTTACATCAAATCATGAATTTACAAGTCTAAATTCATATATGTTCATGAAATATAATCAAAAGTGTGTTAGAAACACTTATCCTCCATAGTTGGGTGAAATGGCCCTTCAAAGTCATCTCAGAATCGGCTCCAATTGACCCCAAATGAAAAATGAGAAGGAATCCCGGACATTACTCTTCGCGAACACAGCACGTACCTCGCGTTCGCGAAGCACAACTCTTCTTCGGCCAAAAACCTCTTCGCAATCACATAGCACGGTTCACGAACGTGATGACTTACCAGGCTAGCACTACGCGAATGCAACCATGCCTTCGCGAACGCGAAGGCCAAAACTCCAGTCCAAGCTTCTTCTTCGTGAACATGACCTCCTTTTCATGAAAGCGTAGCACCATTTCCCTAATCCTTAGTAAGTGCGTCTCACCCAGCGTGATCGCGAAGCACAAGCTACCTCCAGCCCAAATCCTTCACTGCGAACACATGTTTCCCACCGCGTTCGCGAACATCAAAACTTGAACAAGCAACTAGCAGCAGCAAAATACTTCGACATGGTCTGAAACTACCCCAAAACATATCTGAGTCCCAATACCTTACCCAAACTTATCTAAGGGCTCGAAATGCCACGAATAACATCAAAACCAAGAGTTGGCGACCAAAATCATTCTCTTTCAAACTTTGACGAACGCATACTGCATCACACTTAGTCATTCTGGATTATGACTAAACTTCACACAAAAGCTCCAATCAACTAAATGGACAAATACAAGGTCCTAAAATGCCATTCGAATTTCGATAACACCAAAGTTAACTTCAATCAAACATAGCAATTTCAAAAATCTTCGAAATGCAAACTTTCAACATTAAGCGTCGAATCACTCTCGGGGTCACCCGATAATCAACTTGAGCATACGCTCAAGTCCAAAATTACCTTACGAACCTATAGGAATCTTCGAATCCCGATTCCGAGGTCGTTTACTCAAAAGTCAAACCTTGGCCAACTTCTACAACTTAAAGTTTCCAAATTGAGAATCACTATTCCAACTCAATCCCGAACTTCTCGAACATCGAAACCATCGATACACGTAAGTCCAGATGCATCATATGAAGCTACTCAAAGTATCAAACTACCGAACAAAAATACAAGAGTTCAAAATAACCAGTCAAGTCGTTACCGAATATGGCCAAATTGAATCTCTATATTATTTCATGACTAAATCATATAATCAATTGCATATGTTATAGTCATCAAACATGATTACGTTAGTATTGAGTTGAGCATGTGTTATATTTTGATGATTAATAAACCATGTCTGATTATGATAAAAGAACCACATTTAATAAGCTGGTTGGTATGCTACTGGACTGATGTGCAGATATGATGAAGGTGATGCAAGAACTAGGTTCGTAGTAGATGAGTGCAGAATGCTAATCAGACGCAAATATCAGAATACCTAATGCAAGTTGAATTCCTCAAGAATTTTTGTTCGTACTCTATAAAGAAATTGTTAATTAGATGAGTTCATGGGCAAAAAGGATTTTGCAAATAAGGGAAAAAATTTGCATGAAAAGAAAATGTTGAAGAGTTCGAAACAAATAAGGAAACCAAATCAAAATAGAGAGGTTTTCCTTAACCAGAAATATTCTAGGTTTTGGAGCTTTAATTCAAGAGATTTTCAGCCAACTATGCAACTATATAAAGAGACTTTTTACTGAAATTCAAGGCAAATTCTATTGAGAGTAATACACTGAAAAAAATAGTTCCTAACAATAGCGATCACGGCAAGAAGGTACTCTTGGAGACTCAAGTTTCTCAACTAAAGAACTTGTTCCTGAAGACGAAGATGTTAAATTTCTTTAGTTGTTTAAGTTGAGTCAAGTGTTCGAAACTATAATATATTTGCTTTTAAGAAGTATAATCATAAGTTAGTATAGAAACTTTGAATTTTTGGCAGCTTCCTAGATTAGAGTTAGCTTGGGAAGGGGTAGCTTCAATTGAGTTGATTGTATGGATAGGGTACTAGAGTTAGTCCCCTTGGTTATAGAGTTGTAACCTAAAACAGCTCATTGAATTTAAATAAAATTTGAGGTAAATCCTAGTGGGGTAGGTCGTAGTTTTTACTCTCTTGAGCAAGAAGATTTTTCACGTAACAATTACTGTGTTATTTAATTTTTGCAATTTATTTTTGTTTGTGTCTATTTGCTTAAGTTCAAAGAACCAGGTTCTTTGAAATCGCGAAAATCGAGTAAGACACAATTCAATTCCTCCTTTTATATCTGGTTCAACTCTTAAATAACAATTGGTATTAGAGCATGTTCTTTCATAAGCGGCTAACTCCTTAAAAAATCTACAATGGTTGCTCCACCAGATTCTCAAGAAGGACAATTAACTGTTAGATCATCATTGTTTAATAGAAAATACTATGGCTGGTGGAAGGAAATGATGCGCGATTTTCTGGAAGGAAAAGAACTGGAGTTTTGAGATATTGTTGAAAAAGGACCAAAGATACCAATGTCGGTCGATGATAAAGATATCACCATTGAACCAAAGCTAAGATAAAAATATTCCAAAGAAAATGTTAAAAGAGTCCAAAAGAAAGCTAAAGCCAAGAAGATTTTGATTAACGGTATTGGTTCAGATGAATACAATAAAATATCAGTATGCAGAGATGAAAAACCAATATAGGATGCTTGCGGTATGCACATGAAGGTACGTCTCAAGTTAAACAGTTAAACAACATGTTAACTAGAAAATACGAATTGTTTAAGATAAAAGAGGGAGAAACAATTTTGGAGATGCATACAAGCCTTACATCAATCGTCAATGAGTTGATATATTTTAGAAATATTATCACACGAAGAAAATAGTGAAAAAGATATTGATCATATTGCCACCCTCATGGGATAGCAAGCTCATTGCAATTACTGAAGCAAGAAACTTTAATACAATGACCCTTGATGATCTTACTGGAAACCTGAAGACATTTGAGTTAAAGCTTAATCAAGATCGTCTAGATCGATAGTCTGCTAAACCTCATAAGGCCAAGAACCTAATTCTCAATATCACTCAGAAGCAGGCGTTGTAGAAGATGATATGGCACTGCTTACCAGACGTTTCCGACGAGCAATAAGGAAAGGTGAATTCCTTAAAAATGGTAGTTCATCCAAACCTAAGGCTATAGAGAAAAATAATAATCATGGATGCTACAAGTGTGGAATAAATATCACTTCATCAAGGACTGATTGTTATGGGAAATAGAGTAGAAAAAGAATAATCCTGAGAAGGTAAAACAATAGAAACGAGATCGGGAAATGGACGGAGGAAGACAAATAAGGCTATGGACAAAATTTTAAAAAAGGCTATGGTTCTTATACAATCATCTTCAACTGATGAGTGTGATGATGATGATGATAAAAGTGATAAATATGACAGTCAGTGATGGACAAGGAAGACAGTGATTCAAAACATGAAGATATCCTGGCATTAATAGCAAACTCAGATTTTGATGTTGACGAGGAAGAAGAACCCGGGGTAAGTTTTCAAGATATTAAAATTCATACTTACTCTAAAACAAAATTATTTTCCTTGTTTGGTATCTTGATTGATGCATATCAAAATATTTCTGCTGAAAGGAACAACTAATGAATGATTATGCATCATTTGGTTTGAGAACAAAGATCCTTGAAGCTTTCTTATTGATCTCAAGGACCAGGTTCTTGCTTTAGAAGATGAAAAGTCTGTCTTAGAAATTGATAACAAGAAATTGCTTAGTGCACCAACCAAAGGTAAAGACTTAGCCAATATATTCAAGAGAAACTAGAGAGTGAATCGAAGAAAGTTAATACAAACCTTCTAGTTGAATCTGAAAATACTAGGGTGCTTCAAGAAAATTTGGATAAGGCTAAATATGAGTCTGAACGAAATTTAAAATGGACTAGGTCTTCACATATGATGTTTACGCTGCATGAAAATCACAGTAGTAATAAAAAAGGTCTAAGACTCGCTAAGGTTAAAACCACATATAATCCATATAAGAAGTATGTTGACATCCCTAATAATCGCATATGCACTCACTATGGTAATAATGGAACTTTAAGGAAACACACACATCGAGGATCAAAGCAAATATGAAGAATGTTATATATGTTTAGAAAATAAAAATTAGTAAACCTGGTTCTTCGTGAAAAATGAAAGACTACCAGGATGGACTAAAAAGAGTATGATTCATCCTTTCACTCAAAGAAAGAGATCCAAGATTGTCTGGATTCCTAAAGCTAACCCTTGAATACTTTTGCAGGCTAAAGTGAGAGGAAGCAAGAACTGGTGGTATGTGGATAGTGCTTGCTCCCGCCATATGACTGGAAATAAAGACAGTTTCCTCCCACTGAGAGGATATCAAGGAGGGAGTATCGGCTTTGAAAATTGCAAAAAGGTAATACAATCGGCATAAGTAAGGTTAGTAAGTCTCACTCTCATGCAATTAAAAATGTATACTATGTTAAAAGTTTGAAGAACAGTTTGTTGAGTGTTTATCTCAAATGTGTGATAAAGGGAACCAAGGTCCTTTGGAAACTCCATGATTATGAATGAAAATCTGGAAACCTGGTTCTCAAAAAAAAAAAGGTACAAAAATATTTACAAAGCTGATATTAGGTATTCACTGAAAATAAACTATCATGTCTTAGTATACTTGACATTGATTCCTTTCAATGATATAAGAGGCTAGGGCATGTAAGTTTTTCTATGTTGAACAAATTAATTACTAAGGTCCTAGTTTTGATTTGCCAAAATCAAAATTCAAAAAAGATAAAATTTGTGATGCTTGTGCTTAAGGAAAACATATCAGATTATCCTTCAAATAAGAGAAAGTGGTAGGTACCTCTCGACATCTGGCACTGCTCCGCATGAACCTATGTGGACCCGTGAAGGTTCGGAGTAGAGGTGAAAAAAGGTATATATTTGTAACTGTTGATGACAACTATATATTTACTTGGATCATATTTCTTACGACTAAAAATGAAACATATAATATATGTGTAACCTTTGTAAAGAAATTACAAAAAAAAAGTGGATAGTCATGTAGCTAGCATTAGATCTGACCATGGAACTAAATTTAAAAGTGTAAACTTTATTGAGTTCTGTGTAAGTAATAGCATAGATCATAATTTCTTTGCACCTAGGACTCCACAACAAAATGGTGTTGTGGAAAAGAAAAATAGGATTTTAGAAGATATGTCAAGAACTATGTTCATTGCTAGTGGACTTCCTAAATGTTTTTGGGTTGAAGCTGTGAATACTGCATGTAATATTATCAATAGATGCATGATTAGGCCAATAATTGAAAAGACTCCCTATAAATTACTTAAGGGCAAAAAATCCAACATAACTCACCTAAGAGCCTTTGGTAGAGAGTGTTTTGTCCATAATAATGGTAAAGAGGCTCTAGGGAAGTTTGATGTGAGGGTTTTATTAGGTTACTCTCCACATAGAAAAGCTTACAAAGTGTATAATAAAAGAACCATGTGTGTTGAAGAAAGTATACATGTAATTTTTTATGAAACTAACTATGTGACTGAGAAAGGTATACAGGCTGACGATGATGGAGAATTTGGACCCACACAGACCAATGAAGAACAATCAAACCAAGGACATCCGGAGGATACTGGAGAATAGGTATAAGAACCGGGTCCTCTAGAAGTCGATCATGATATACAATATGCAGGGGGAACCGACCAAGGAAATAATGCATATATAAATGAACCTGGTGGAAGCAATGAGCTAGGGTCTTCAAGTGAGAGCTTGGAAGCATCATAGTACCCATCCACTTACCAATGCTCTAACACTGGTGGACTCTGGGATAGTAACAAGATCAAAATTCAAAAATATGATTGCGTTTACAACCTATATATGTATGGTTGAGCCAAAGAATATCAAAGAAGAACTTGAAGATGTAGACTATATAGTGGCTATGCAGGAGGAACTCAATAAGTTTGAAAGAAATAAGGTATGACACCTAGTTCCTATCTAGAAGATAGAATAGTCACTGCAACCATATGGGTGTTTAGGAAGATGATCAAGGAAACATCACCAGAAATAAAGCAAGGTTGGTTGTGCTACAATCAAGAAGAAGACATCAATTATGATGAGATATTTGCTTCAGTTTCAAGGATAGTGGTAATTTACTCATTGCCTTTTCATTCTACATGAGTTTCAAGCTGTATCTAATGGATGTGAAGAGTGCTTTTTCTAAATGGGTATTTGAAAGAGAGTTGTTTGTGTGGCAGCCTATAGGATTTAAGAGTCATGAGTTCCCAGATCATGTGTTTAAATTGGACAAAGCATTGTATGGTTTAAAGCAGACTCTAAGGTCATGGTATGAGATGTTGTCAAAATTTATCCTAGAGAACGGGTTCTCACGCGGTAAAATTGACAACACTCCGTTCTTGTTGAAAAGTGGCAAGAACCTACTGATTGTTCAAATATAGATTGATGATATCATTTTTGGAGTCATAAACGAAGCCTTATGCAATGAATTTGTTAAACTAATGAGGAATGAATTCGAAATGAGTATGATGAGAGAATTGAATTTCTTTCTTGGACTTCAAGTTAAGTAGACTGAAAAAGAACTATGATACATTAACATAAGTACATCAAAGAGTTGCTTAAGAGGTTTGGTATGGACAATGCAAATAATTAATACTCCAATCGCTATGGCAACTAAGTTGGATATGGATGAACCCAATACCTCCATTGATGAAAAGAAGTATAGATATATGATTGGGTCTTTTCTCTACCTAACTGCAAGCAGGCCGGATATGGGGTTGTGTGACAGATTTCAGTCCAATCCCAAGGAGTTACACTTGAAGGCTGTTAAAAGAATCTTGAAGTATCTTAATGGTAGTCAAGACCTAATTTTTTGGTACCCAGTTGGAGATTCATTTGATTCGATTAGGTATGCGGATGCTAATTATCCTGGATATTTGGTAGATAGGAATAACACATTAGGTATGAATCACTTCTTTGGGTCATGTTTGATCTCATGGGCCTAAAAAAACAGAACTTTATGGCTCTATAAACTACAAAACTTGATTATGTAGTTGCTGCCACATGTTGTGCTCAACTATTGTGGATTAAATAACAACTAGAAGACCATGGAGTAATGATTGAACGAGTTCCTATATTTTGTGATAATACAAGTGCAATGAATATGGAAAAGAACTTGGTTCATCACAAGAGAGAAAAACATATTGATGTGTGGCATCACTTTTTAAGAGATAATATAGAAAAAGGTAACTTCTCTATCAAATTTTGCTATACAGAGAAGCAAATTGCATATATATTTTCCAAGGCTTTAAGTAGGGATCACTTTGAAAGAAATCTCTTAGAGCTTGATTTCATCAAAATAAATTAGGACATTCATGGCTAGCATCAATGATTGGTTGTCTTAATAAATTATCTAGTGAGTATATATGTAGAAGAATGTTTAACTCAGTCTTATATTGTAACAGGTATGCATGCATGGACATTGATTCAAGGACATGGATTCTTAATTTGATGATAAAATCCTAGATTAGAAAAGGTTGCCGATAGCCACATTGAGGAAATCAGTCAAAGACCCTAGTTGTGTGACACTCAGGTATGTACCCCCTTTCCATATGATAGTTGTGCTTAACTGTTAAACTGTCACGTCATTAAAACCAGGTTCCTACTCAAATTGATCACATCCTATAGTAATGACTCTCTTCAACTCATGAAATCAAAAGGGATCGGGTTCCAAAGTTAAAAACTGTCATTCCGAGAGTAATCATGACTAGTATCAATCTCGTGAAATCAGGACCAATTAAATTAGTTGTACCCTCTTTCCATATCAGAATCGAATTAGGAGCAAGTAGTGTGATTGATTAAAAATGAGTAACTATCAAATAGTATTCCTACAAAACTCTCTCACACACTTTTTCTCTCTCATTCAATGAAAATTGCACATCATTCTCAAAGAACATAAGTTAAAAATTGAAATCCTAGTTCTTTAGTTCTTCCAAAAATATTAAACCTTCAACAATGTCGAACTCACCAAGCCAATCCACTTCTAGTATCCTTGAACGAAACATCACACCTGCTGCCAATATACCTCTTTCCGCATCCACTCATGTCGAGTCTATCTAAGATCATTTTTTCTCCAAAAGCGCCTTAAAAGCCTTCACTGGTTTGGTCGGCTAGTCTAATGAAGAGGACAGTGAGAATTCTTACGGTGAAAATTTAACAGTGGAGGAGCCTCAAATTGAGGGGAAAGGAAACACTAAATAGGAGAAGGAGGATGGTAATGAACAATCAAAAGTGGATGATATTGTGGAACTGGTGATTCATGGGGAAGAAGAGGGGGAATGTGAGATAGTGCAAGAAAAGGAAAGTGATGTGGTGGAATCTAAAACTCAGGTGAAAGTGGAGGTAGTGGTGAGCAGATAGAAGAAAGGGAGAGTGAGCGAGGCATTAATGATGTGGGTGTGGATGTTGTGGAAAACATGACGAACCCTAGGGAAGAATTGATGCAGGAAAATGTTGGTATTGAAATAGAATTATCAAAAGCCTCTGGACAACAATAAGGTTCTTCTATTGCTGGAGAGGGAGAAGTGGTTAGAGAAGGAGTTGCTAAAGAACCTACTGAGAAAGTCATTTATCAAGCTCAAGAACTTGGTTATCTGAATGTTGATCCAGAGAAATCTGAATTCTTTGGCTGGGGTGATACTGATGAAGAAAGAGAAAAAATGGAGAGGAATAAGTGAGAAAAGAAAGCAGTGCCAGTAGTGATGATGAGGTGCTAGCAGATCTGATTGCTAAAATGAGGGAAAAGAAACTAAATGAGGCAAGAAACATCTCTGGAAGAGTGAAAGAAATAGAAAAGAAAACAGTATTACCTCAAATGTCTGTTAATCTTGGGGGTGGAGCTCTAAATACAGGAGGGATGAGTAAGGCTGCATTTGAAAAGGCCTTGAAAGAAAGTAGGAAAAAGAAGAAGGAAAAACAAGAGTTCAGTCTAGTGGATAAGCCTGATATGGAGGAAGTTGGCCTTGTCAGTAAGGGAGATGATAAAGAGGAGGAGGAGTTCCTCTTCGAAGGAAAGGAAAGAAAACGTTTGAATCATCTTTAGCTACACCTAAGGAGAAAAAGGGTTCTAGAAAAAGGAAGACTGTTGTTTCGGAGTCTGAAGGGAAATGAACCAGTTCCAAACGAAGAAAGAAGACACGCGAAAATTACCGTTGTAGTCATAAAAGAGTGGTTTGCAGGGGTGATGTTGTTAAAGGGCCGAGTAATCAACCTAGATACTGTGAACATATTTGGAATAAATGAGATAGGGGAGAAGAATGAGAATCAGGGGTGGACACATTTATTTTTATGCTCACTCCTAGTGATATATGGTGAAGCAATGCTTCATTTTTACAAGAACTTTAAGTTGATATAAGATGGCATAGTGAGTTCTAAGGTTAGGGGAGTGGGCCTGGTTTTTGATGTCAAGTTGTTGGGGAAGATACTGAATGTGCCCGTAGAAGGTTTTGATACCTATGTGCGTCGTGAGTGGCCAAGTTTGGGAGAGAAAGAAGATGCTCTATACTTGAACTCTAAGTACACACAAAAAAGGTAGCAGTTGACTGCGAGGAAGGTATGAAAAGGAGAGATAGAGCCAATTCACAAGCTTCTATTCAAATTTGTGAAAATTGTTGTCTCGATTAGAAAGGAGGCATGAGGCTACTTACTTGAACCTAGCGGTAATGGAAGTTCTGGACCAAAATAGGCTAATTAACCTACCCTCAATAATGATCAAGCATATGGAAAGGGCGGTTGATCAGGAAAATGCACTCATGCTCTACCATATGGGTATTTGTTGACTAGGGTGTTTGAGCACTTTGAAGTCCCTCTAAGAGGACTTAAGAAAGGGACTAAAAAGGATATGTTTGATGAGGAAACTTTAAGGGAATGCGATTGTGTTACGCGACCACCAGTAACTAAAATAAAAAGCATGGTCATAAATCTTTGAAGGAATTGACTGATGTCAATGAGGAAAAGAGAAGATGATAGAGGAAATTTCCTTCTTGAAAGAGGAAAATAGGAAGCTGAAGGATAAGATGAAAAAAGAGCAGGAGGCTTCTGCTGCTCGATTTGACAAGCTTATGGGTTTTATTCATGGAGAACCATCTTCCAACAAAGAACTTGGTCTTCAGTTTTCTTAGATTTCCTAGTCTAGCCCTAGTTGATCCTTAGTCATGTCCCTCCTATGACCAGTTTCTGGATTTGTATTTTTTGTTATTTTGGTTTTGTTGGCAGTTTGACGGGTTTGTTCAATCGTCTTTTGATTTGGGCCTTTTGGGCTTAATGTGGTGCAATGACTAATCAATAAAAAATTTTTGTTTCGGGCTAAATTTTGTTTGCTGATTTTATTGGATTAAATGTTTGTGCTCTTGATAATATGTACATGTTAGTGTAGTCCCAGCAGCCATGAGTTTTACATTGCTACATTCTCATTGTTAACTCTACTGACTCTTTCTTTGTTTGATGATTCCAAAAGGGAAAAGTTAAGCATGTGCATATTCACTGATTAGTAAATATGGTTCTTAACCATTTGGGCTAATAAAGAGTGTTGTTATTTAGTTTGTCTCTTTGCAGGTTCTACATTGAATTATGCCTAACTATCTTTAAGGTTGTGATGAATGGAAGGCGAGTCATTTATACTTGTGCAGACATGGACAAATTGAAGAAGAGTGATGTCAATGAAACTGGTACTTATGAGGAAAGCTGATGAAAAATTGGGCAAGTTGTTGACTGATTTGCACATGGGTTTGTTATCATCGAAAAGAGGAAATTTGTTGAGCACGTGTTATATTTTGATGATTAATAAATCAGGTCTGATTATGATGAATGAACCAGGTTTCATGAGCTGGTTGGTATGCTACTGGATTGGTGTGAAAATATGATAAAGGTGATGCAAGAACCAAGTTCGTAGCAGATGAGGGCAGAGTGATGATCAGACGTGAAATATCAGAATACCAATGCAAGTTGAATTCGTCAAGAAGTTCTATCTATACTCTACAAGAAAAGTATTAATTAGAGGAGTTCGTGGTCAAAAAGAATTTTGCAAATAAGGGAAAAAACTTGCATGAAAAGAAAATATTGAAGAGTTAGAAATAAATAAGGAAACCAAATCAAAACAGGAAAGGTTTTCCTCTACCGGAATATTCTAGGTTTTGGAGCTTTAATTGAAGAAGATTTCCGGTCAACTTTGCAACTCTATAAAGAGACTTTTCCGCAATTCAAGGCAAATGCTATTGAGAAAAATTACACTGAATCACTCATGTCAATAGCGATCACGACAAAAAGATACTCTTTGATACTCAAACTGCTCAACTGAAGAACATGTGTCCTGAAGATGAAGTTCTTTAGTTATTTAGGTTGAGTCAAGTGTTCTAAATTGTAACTTATTTACTTTTGAGAAGTGTAATTATAGGTTAGTATAGAAACTTTGACTTTTTGATAGCTTCATAGACTAGAGTTAATTTGGGAAGGGGTAGCTACAATTGAGTTGATTGTAAGGGTAGGGTGCTAGAGTTAGTCCCATTGGTTATAGAGTTGTAACCTAAAATTGCTCACTTAAGTTAAGTGAAGTTTGAGGCAAATCCTAAAGTAGGTCGTGATTTTACTCCCTTGAGCAAAGAGGCTATTCACGTAAAAATTATTGTGTTAATTAATTTTTGTATTTTATTTCTGTTTGTGTTTGTCTGCTTAAGTTCAAAGAACGAGGTTCTTTAGAATCGCAAAATCGGGTAAAATACAATTCAATCCCCTTCTTGTGTCTGGTTCAACTCTAAAATAACAATTAGAAGCAACGTTGTCAGTTAGGACCTATTTCGCTATTGAATCTTTTCTCTTTCGAATTGTTTAGTCTCTTGCAGGTAGAGTTGCTCAGGAGCAATCGAAATATATATATATAGAGAGAGAGAGAGAGATTCATATTATATTTTTTTAGTTGTTGACGAAAACAATATATACATAGTAATTAATATTAATCAAAGATTCAATGTTATTTGTTTTTAGTCCTCTTGTATTTAGAAAAATATAGATCGGCTTGCAACTTTAAATAATTTTAATATAGACTTTTAATTTTGCGAGTTAAAAATTTTCTTTTCTATTTTTTTAGGACAAATACCAATAAAATTTGTTGTCTTCAACTTTTAGAAAATACAATTCCACCAACCAAAACTTAATTCATTTTTCTAGTAAACTTTGTGACTTTATTGATTACTGCAACTTTTCTACTAATAATCCGTAATTGTAACATTTACCAATTGATGAGATTTCTGACATTGACCAATTATTTGTTAGGTTGGAGTTATATTTTTGTTGTTAAACTAAATATTTCATAACACTAATAATTCATCATCTTTCTACCTATTTAAAGGCTCTTGAGTCTTGATTACTAATTCTTGAGTCTTGATTACTAATAAATATTTTTTTCGTCTTAAATTATTTGTCGTATTTCTCTTTTACACGTCTTTAAAGAAAATATTAATTAGAATAAATTTTTGACTATTTACCCTTATTATGTCTTTAATATAATCTCTCTTCATTGAACATTTACTTTATTTACGTGTCATCTCCATCTTCAAGAATAATTACTACTAAGGATAAAATGAAAAAAATAATTAATTTTATCTTAAACTTCTAAAATGATAAATAATTGAAACATCTATCTTTAGACATTATGATAAATAATTTGAGATAGAGTGAGTAGAAATTAATTCTTCATATTAATTGTATATTGGTTTATTTTAACTCTAATTCCCTGTCTAACTTTACTTTTAGAATAATAAACAGTACTGGATAAGAAAAAATGGAAGAACCAATATAGTATTTATTTTCTTCAAATTATAAAGTAATAGCAGTTCTTCATTTTTTAACTTTAATGTCTTGAATACAAATATAATGTTTAGTGGTTAGATATTAAACATTGAAAATTTGAATTCCTAAAACGTAGTTTAATGTCAAAATTAGCTGTTATATTTGGTCCTAAATATTAGGATTTTGAATTATAAAAGGAAATTTTTTGTTGATTTAAATGTCCTAAATATTGAGATTTCCTACTATAATAAATAAAGTGTAGTTGGTTTCAAAATACTAAATATTAAAAAATTAATAAAATGACTATTCTATCCAGTGCGAATTGTATTTTTTAAGGATAAAAAAGGCGAACGACATTTCGTTAAGGGCTTTCGTACTTTTAATATAGTATTGATAAAGTAAAATGTATTCATAGTGTTTCCTTGAATTTCATATTGTTGGAAATGGTTTATAATGATTTACATATTGTTTTAATCGTTGAGGTTAGATAAGTTTGAAAATATATAATCGCATTGAAACCAAGGTGTTGTGTTGGGTTGTTGCGGCTCATGCCTTATTTTAATTTTGTTGTTAGTTAAGTTCATTGGACTTTGCCTTATAAAATGCTGACAGTCAGCTTTTGGTAACTTGGACAAAAGTGACTTTTGGTATGATATAAAAAAAAAGACTTCATTTTAAAATTTTAACTCCAAAATTTCTCACATATAAATGTTTCATTAGATATTTGGTCATTCAATTTATTCGATTCTTGCTAAACATGTACCAACATATGACACATTATGTCTTTAGTTATATGTAGTAAATTAAATGGAATGAACTTATATTTCATGAAAAATTCAAAAAACAAAGGAAACTGAAACAAAAAATATCGACCATATTTGTTTTTTTGGGTGAAATATGAGAGTAGTAAACATTGGCATACTTAGATACTTGCTTTGCTAGTTCAAAGTTATGTTGGATTGGTGGATGGATTCCCCAACTTCGTCAGCCAAGACCTGCAAATAGAAAGTAAGTTATTAAGGGGGGACCATATATGTTTGGCTAAATTTATAAGCTCGTTAAACTGGCTTATAAGCACCGTTTGGCTTATCTACGCATTTGGTAAACACTCAAAATGCTTATAAGCTAAAATCAATCATAAGTCATAAGCTGATCACCCCCAACTTATGCCTTTTCAGCTTATAAGCACTTTTAGTTTGACCAACCATTTTACTAGTTTATCCTTAATAATATTTTCTAATTCACAAAATACTTTTCCCAAAATAAATTTCTTGACTTTCTCTTCATTCCATATTCGTTATTAATTCTTTTCTTTACAAAGAAATTTTTAATTTATAATCTTTTGAAAATAATTCAAGGGTATTTTAGTCATTTTAACAAAAGAATAGCTTATCAGTACTTTTTAATCAAACACATCAACTGCTTATTATCAATTTTAGCACTTCTATCCTAACACGTAAATGCTTATTTTAAAAATCAGTTTCAGCACTTAAAAAAACTTTTCAGCACTACAAGCTTATCAGCTATTTACAATCAGCTAATCCAAACGGGCTCATTGTTTATGTATTTCCCAGACTGAGATGGTTAATCTGATTTCAATTTAAATAAAACTCGGACCAAAGGAACCATGAACATACTATAGCTGATTCAAGAATAAGATTTGATACAACACTTAATATTAAGCAAGCAAAATGGTCCCTCTGAGAAGATCAAATAAGTATTGCCAACCTATTTTATGTTTTTGGATTTCTCATTCTTAGTCATATATAACTTCAACAAATACCTTTTTGATCTCTACTATTATAGGACCTTTGTTCTACGTAATACGTAATACCAGTGTTTATCTCCAATATTTATGCCATATTTTTTTCTTTTCTTTCTGCGACAAATTGAACACGAGTAATCTTGTATCTTATCTTAAATATTTTTAACCAAGAAAGCTCTTGATCTTCTGACCATTATGTTATGCAAATTTCTATCATATACTTTGAACCTTCTTCGTTCACTATTTCTAAATTGAGATTTTTATATTTAAAATAGCTTCTTTATTTTTATTATCATTATTGTTTTATTTATTTCCTAATGAAAAAGAGGGGGAAAAGTGAGTGAGGGAGAGGAAAGAGTAATTAGTTTTCCAAAATTCATCACAAAATGAATATTCTTACCTAAATACCGTACTTCTAGGAGCAGATGCATCAGACAAAACGAGGGAGAAGAGTAGCATTAGAAATAAAAAAAATAATATGGAAATTTTGCCTAAGAAATTTTTTAAAAATATTTTCTTAAAAAATTGTATTCGTATGACTTTTTTTCTTCTTCGAAATATTCATGAAAAGCAATTATTTCTTAATTTTACGATTACCAAAAGAAGAACAAAGCAAAAATTAGACATGGCCAAGATTTCATCTAAGGCACCCTAATAATTATTATTTCTGAAATTAAAGTGACGGTGTAATAAGCTCTCGTTTGAACATAACTGTTTTTTCTTACTTTTTTTCAAAAAATAATATTGAAAATATTTCTTCATACAATTTGATTAGTTTTTAAAAAAAAAATTTAAGAAAAATTTTCAAGTTCCAAATTTTTGGTTGAAAATATTTCTTTCACTAATAAAATATTAATATTTTTTTCAAGTAAAATGTATATCCAAATATATTTTAACTTTCAAAAGTTATTTTTAAATGTATTTTTTTTTTTTTTAAGTTTCAATCAAATCTATACGGATATGGGTAACTAAGAAGTCAATTTTATTGCCAAAAAATCATTGTTGTCGAGTAAAAAGGAACTTCCAGTTTGGGCTTTTACTTCTTTCTTTGCTTTCCACAGTTTCGAAAGGCCAAATCCGACCCAAATTTGATTTATATATTATTTCCGCCCTAATTTCAAAATTAGGCGAAGGTTTCTTCTTTCTCACCATTTCTACCCAGAACTTGCTATCTGCAGTGTAATCGAATCGAATCGAAGTGTAAGTTCCTCGCTTTCTCTAATTCTCTCGCTTGCTCCGTTATTTTTCTTATGATAAGTGTTCTCCTATCTCTCTTCAGACAAATGCTTAAAACCCTTTTTTCCGATGATTCGTAATGGTGAAATACTAATTTAAAATTGGAGGGGTATGCTTCTTGTTTGCTCTCACGGCGTTAAAAGAAAAGGTTAACTTCGATTCCTAGTTGTTTGCATTTTTACAAACTAATAATATGCATCTTATTGGCTTCCCGTGTGATAATGGCTCCAAATTTTCTGAAACTTTCTATTAAGAAAAGGGAAAGGGGAAGAAGACAATTAAGATGAATTAGTTATCATTCTACTAGACATGAGGGGTTGCTCAGATGGTCAGCATTCGAGTCACCAAAGGAGCAATTGCTCCAACAAAAGGGGATCAAAGGAGAATCAAATGGGGAGGGGAATAAAAAAAAATAGTTATCATTCTACTTAGAGTCTATTAAGATAACTAATTATTGGTTTTCCATGTGATAACGGCTCCAAACCGGTGATGGTGTACTCAGGGGTGGAGTTAAAGGGAGGCTAGGGGGTTCAGTTGAATCCCCTTTGCTAAAGATTGTACCTTGCAAATAGGGCAAGAACAAAACTTTTTTAGTGGAGAATTCTCAGAGGTGATAATGTCATGATTATCAGAGGAAAAGATAAAGGTGAGACTGGTACCATTAAGCGTGTCATACGTTCCCAAAACTGTGTAATCGTTGAGGGCAAAAACCTGGTTAGCATTTTTCTTGGCACATACTTTATATCCTTTAAACGTGTCTTGTCATAATTTAGTTCTTTTTCACTTCTTTTTTTCATTGTTTCCAAAAATCCTGTTTTAATCTGTTTACTTGTTATTACTTGTTTCCAAAGATTTAACATCAATTTGAGAATCTTAACTCCCAAAGTTCACCTAATTCCAACTTTGAAGTTGCAACTTGCAAACAGATTTCAAGTCTTACAACTGTTTTTTGTTTCCCCACTTTTGTGTCTCGTCATCTATGAGCATTATGCTTATATTTGGTTGTATTATTTTCAATGCAAGGGTTATGCAAGATGTTTTTTTCAATGCTTATGCTTATCTTCGAGTTATTTTATTGCATGTAAATGAAATGTGGAACCATAAACCGAAATCGAGTATTTTTTGGATTCTTTATTTTATTTTATAATTTTATTACAAGGCTTTGCGCCTTTCATCTAATAGCTCCAGGCTCGTACTCATGGCCTCGTCGTTTGATTCCTTTGTCGCATATGTTCAACTAATTTCATTTCTGCATAACAATGTATATATCTAATACATAATTTAGAGGTGAAAAGTTATCCGTGAAAAATGTTGAATGAATTGATCATAAATTATGAGATTTAAAAAAAAAATCCCTTTGAAAGAATATATTAATGGTAGAGAAAACGGAAAGAGATTGTCTCTCAAGTTTTGAAGACATTTCTATCTAATCTTATGCAATCTTCAGAAAAATTTGGAAAGTACAAATCTACAATGAAAATTTATGATTCTCTTAATTTTCTGTCTTTTGTTGGTATAATGATTAAAATATTACTTAGATCACCTATTCTTGTTCCATTCCCCCATCATGTGTACCTGATTTTAGCTTAGTACTTCAGAAGCCTGAGAACCTGATTGTTATGGCTTGAATCGAGAATTTTGACAGTTTGACCTTTGGGGTCATCTAAAGGTTCACTGGTAGTCTTCTGGGAACGATTTAACATTATGAGCCTCTTAGTAAGTTTGCAAGTATAAAATGGTTGTCTCAAAAATAAAATCCATGCTTAATGATCAAAAAGTTATTGCTTTTCATCTATTTTCTGGTTCTTATGTCGTCGTTATTATTTCTATTGTTTCTGTTGATGGTATTGATGTATTTGTCTCTTTTCGTCTTCTTGAGCCGAGGGTCTTTCGGAAACAACCTCTCTACTCCCTCGGGGATAGGGGTAAGGTCTGCGTACTCACTACCCTCCCCAGACCCCACTTATGGGATTTCACTGGGTTGTTATTATTGTTGTATTGTATAAACTGTTGAATCCCCTTTACATAAGGAAGATTCTAGTATGGTGGTAAAGCGGTAAAAGGGGTTCAAAATTAGGTTTAGGTCATATGTTCAAATCCTAGGTGTGATACTCTAACCCCTTGTATGAGTTTCTGGCTCTACCACTATGTACCGATATGCCCTTTTGAGTATTAGTAACCAATTCTCTGAACCTTGTATGAGTTTCTGGCTCCGACACTATGGACTGTTATGCCCTTTGAGTATTAGTAACCAATTCTTTGAACATTTCTATTTAGAAAAGGAAAAGGGGGATAAGACCATTAAGATTAATTGTTTATCATTCTCCTAGAGTTTCCAGCACGGTGGATGAAAGTCATAAGCTCAAACGAGTCTATAGAAACAGGTCCTTGAGTTAAGCTACTATGTTAGAGAATTATGTCATTAAAATCTTTAAGAAATACTCCCTCTGTCCCAAAAAACAACACAGTCACTATTTGGGGAGTCAATATTTTCTTACAAGTGACTATAAATAATTGTAATCTTTTCTAAACATGTAGATTTTATTTTAAAAGAAAAATTAAGAAATCAATGTCTGGATTCATCTTTTGTGTGTTGACTCTCGTACTCAAAAGTCAAAACTCCTACATTCTTTTTAGGATGGAGCGAGCGATAGGTTTTTGTGTATTAAGACTTAAGAGAGTTATTATTGGAGAGTAGATTTGTTTCTACTCTATACAAGTAGTTTTGGTGGCATGTCTGCTCATTGTTCTACTTCATGTTTTTCTATTGCAGAATATAGCCACCTTGTTGTAGCAAAGTTTTGCTGTTAGTTGGAAAACCAAAGCTCTTTAGATCCACAGAAGAATGGTAAGTTCTCATTTACACCATAATACGTCCTTCCTAAGTTTGATTTTAGGAGGAAAAAGGTGTAAAGGACCAAGAATCAGCATTAAAGTAGAAACTGTCTGGTTATTACTTACTTTATTTTCTTAAAGAAAGTTGGAAACTGTTGAGAAAGGAAGAAAAAGGACTAAATTATTTGTTGATGAGACGGAGGTCAAAGGGTTAAACGTTACCTGTTAGTAAAGGTGCAGTTCCATCTTTTGTATGCATGAGCAGGAAGGAAGAAATGTGTATTATTTTAATTGCCATAGTTTCTTTTAGAAACCTTTTAATTGCGATAGTTGTTTTATACAATTTCTTGTTTGTGCTGTTTCAGTCTGGCAGAAAAGAAACTGTTTTAGATTTGGCAAAATTTGTCGACAAGGGTGTGCAGGTCAAGCTTACAGGTGGAAGACAAGGTGTGTCATACAATCTTTTTATTGAGTGGTTTAGATATACTTAAATCTATATATATATATATATATATATATATATATATATATATATATATATATATATATATATATATATATATATATATATGGGATATATTGACATCCTGTGCAAAAATATAGATGTAAGGTTAGTTATTTTTACATTTTAACCCTGTCGCCAAACCAATTCATTCAGTTATTGATGGCTGGAATATTTGGAAACCAAGTAGCTATAGCCTATATGTTCCCCTGAAGTTAGAGGATGCAAGTCTGGTCAACCGAGCTTGATCCTTTAGATCTACTAGAGTCTCGCATTGGTTGGAGGGTATGTATTGTAGTCTCTTCATAATATTTCGGACAATCCACACCTCATGAGCTAGCTTTTGGGGTAGAGTTGGACCCAAGGTCCATTTTTCTTATCAAAGACGTTGACCCTCTCAATTAGAACTTGTTTAGTGAAGAATAATCTCTGTTGGTTAGGGAAACCTTATCTTGTCAGTAACCCGGTCAAGTGTAATCATTGGAACTTTCATCCTGTCAATCATGTTCTCTTGCTGTTAAAACAACTTATCTTTGTCTTTAGCTAGTTTTCGACTTCCCTTTACGTCTTTGTAATCATGTTCTCTTGCTGTAGCTTACGGGGTTGTATTGTTCATACCTCGCCATATCATGGTCAGGGTTGTAAAAGCACAAATTACAATTTTTTTTCTGACCTGCTAATTAAATTTCTCTTCACAGTGGAAGGAACACTTAAAGGCTATGATCAGCTGCTAAATCTTGTCTTGGATGAAGCCAAGGAGTACCTTAGAGGTAACACAATTACTCATAGCAGTCTTTCCGTGTTTTATTGAGTTCAAAATACTTTTGGTTTTGGTTTATGCTACTTCTGAAAATCTTATTTGCCTATCACTTTGTAACTTTTGAAAATTCTATTTTTATTATCAAGTGGTGGTCAGTCAATGAAATGTATTCTTTCCAACTTATTTTTCTACATCAATGTAACATCCACAAGTTCAGTCTTGCCTTCATTGATACTTTATATTTTCTTTATCATTTGGTCAAAGAGAATTACCTTTTCCCTGGAACCCCATTCGCCAAACTTAGCTTGTACCAAACTCAGGGAAAGGAGATGGATTGTGATAGGTTGACGGCCAGTCTGAAAATAGTCTGCCTGTAATGAATCCTTTCTAATATGGGATTGAGCATAGTTAATTGATGTTGCTGCTGTTGACGTTTTAGTTTTGATTGGGGTGGTTGTTATAAATCCTCTCTTCTTTGCTGCTTGTGACATGTCATCTTTACACCCCTTTAGATATATCTGGCTTATGTTCCGAACTTCTGATATTCTGTTTGTCTTGAACTGATGGAGTTTTAATCTTGTAATGCATCAATAGACATAGAAAGTAGAGTCTTTGTTCTCTGACGTAGGAGATGATCAACTATGCTCATTTGATAGGCTTTAGAATGTTAGTTGTCAGGAAAGTGCATCTGTAGATTGCTGAATGCCAAGTCAAGACTGAGATACTTGGAATTTGCCCTTAAATAACTTTCCCTTGCTTTAAAATGTGGCTTTTGCCCTAGTTTTCTGAAGGCACATTAAAATCCACTTTAGTACAAAGATCTCTGTTCTATTTCTGGAATTGCGTTTCTTTTTTCTTTTTTGTGGGAAACCACCTAGGCTCCAAAATCGGATATCTATGTGGGAATTTTATAAATATCAAAAAACACCTGCATAGAAAGAGGACTATGCCTTGCCTTCTGGATTCTACCGCAGAATTGAACAAACTCAATCCTGTAGAAAAGGGGATTCGGATGGGGTCAAATATAATCCAATGCCAAAACTAGATTTCCTGTCCTGTCTAAATGTGAATACAGTGTTACATTAAGTCTAGCATGACGGGCTCCTTCGGATTTACACTTTGGTTAACACAAAAAAAGAAGTTAAGAGGACTCCTCCTTCATACAAGTATAATCACTTAAGCTTTAAAAAATAAGTGTATTCAATAGGCTTGACTTGTCTGATTCTAAAGTTTGGCATTTGCATGTTGTCCGACCTGTATGGCCCTTTAGCCTCCATAGGGAGCTTGCCCTAGGCATAGTACAAAGCTATCTCACTACATGTGGCGCCCCATTTAGCCAAGGCATCCCATACTTCATTGGCCTCTCTATAGTAGCGTTGATCCTTAAAACCATTCGGGAGCATAATCTGTCGAGTGCCTTCAATGTGCTCTTTGAGATTCCAAGTTGTATCGCATCTAGCATTCAGCATGTTCACCACCAATTCTGAATCACACTCCTTAATCACTTTTCTGTAATATTCCAGCACCACCAAGTACCATATCAGGCAGCTCCAGCTTCTGAATTATTATTGCTTCCATTTCTTACAGGGAATGCAACAGCCATAACCATCTCTCCACATTTATCCTCAGCATCCACTTTGCGCCCCAGCCCCATCTCTGGCCATTTAACTCCCATCAGCATTCATTTCAAATTCCCCTTTGTTAGGATACTTACATTTCACCTTTATAGTGGTTAATCTTGGTTTAAATAATTCCGCCACTTTACAGATTTCAAGTCAAGGTATGATTCAAATAATTCTGGGGAATTTCTTAGTTAGCATAGTGCTAACTTGAAACATGATCTGATGCTTCATGTTTGCCATTGAAATTTTGGTATTCCCCTGTCTGATCGAGCATCTCTGTTTCCAAATCTTCCAGCAATGAAGTAATGGAACTTTGTGTAAAAATCAACATATGCACGTGATTTCATGGTTTGGCACTCTACCAATCCTTCAAAATGTCCCTGTGACGAATATGGACACAGTTCATTCCCAAGGGTCCAGCAAGAAAGGACCACAGTTCCTTTAGCTGTTTCACCTTCTGCAAAAACATGTTAAATAGTCTCCCTCGCTGGAATTGCACTTAGTTTTGCATAAGCCTCTCTTGCAACACATAAGTTATTTAGTTGTTAAAATTGATGGTCTCATCGGATATCCTCTATCAATGTGTTGCAAATATCCTGCTCAGTTTCTTAGTTTACTAGTTTTTAGTTAAGGGGGTTGGTAAACATAAGATTGTCATTGCTATGTAGTAATGAAAAAAATTAGAGGGATGTCAATGCAGCTTTTATCAAACTGAAATGCTGAAGCAATTTACCACTGTACTCTGCTCTAGTTTCGTGTTGAAAAATAAAATATTTTTGCACTTCTACTACACCTATATTATCATATTTGGGTAGCCCTAAGCGTCAGAAGAGAGAAATTGCCTCTTCTGCCCTCTTAGTAAGGATTCAGAATTTGCAATGTTGCCCTACACTTCCAAAGCATTGTTTCAACTTAGTATTTAGTCATATCTTTTTACATGCTGCATTCATGTGTCTTCCTTTATTTGTCATTTTAATGTTCTATACCGAGACGAGCTACTTCCTGCCCCTTCTTTTTCCTCTATGTTGCATCTGTGGGTCTCAACCATTAATGTAAAACGAGATTATTACATACTTTGCCCCTGTGGGTCTCAACCATATATGTAAAACGAGATTATTACATACTTTGCCCCTGTGGTTCTCAACCATTAATGTAAAACGAGATTATTACGTACTTTACCAGTTCGCGCATCTTCATTTTGTTTTGAATTATTTCATTAAAAATTGAACTTAGCACAAAGATAGTGCTAATGGAAACAGACCCTAGTTACAAGACTTCCAGAAAGACAAAAACAAGGCAAGACTTGTGTCAGTTACAAGGACCCAATGAGATCAACTAGGGACTCTACATCTTGCACTAAAGCTTCTTTACACCAAAAGTGAAACAAAAATATGCATTTCATTTTGATCTTCTGTTCAGAGTTGGCTAAATCTTCAAAACACCTGGAGTTCCTTTCCAACCAAACTGTCCCCCAAATACATGCAGGAATGATGCTCCACCACTTCTTCTGACTTGTTCCAGCTGCTAAGTTGTCCCACACAAACAAAAGCTCCATAGTATCTCTTGGCATTGCCCAACTTAGACCTTTCATACTCATGAACAGCTGCCATAATCTACTGGTGACCTGACAATGAAGGAAGAGATGACTGTTTGTTTCATTGGCCTTGCCACATAGGAAACATTTGGAACATAGGAGCATTCCTCTATCATTAAACTCTCGTGAGTCAAGACAGCCTGTTTGACCACTAGCTAACAAAATACTGCAACTTTAAAAGGAACCTTCAAACTCCAGATATGCTTCCATAACCAAGGCCCTTGCTGCTGGACTGATCTGTTAAGGCCCTCATATGCAGATTTAACAGTGAAAACTCCTCTGCAATTGCTATCCCATGTCAGTTCGCGCATCTTCATTGGAAGCCTGTTATTGTGAACTTCATGTAAACTTAGTCTGTTTTGCAAAATTTAGTAGAGTTTTGTTTATAAGAGCTCTTGGTTTGATCTGGCACATGAAACTAGTTTGCTAATGTATCAAGTTTAACTTGGAGTACTCAGGGTGAATTTGGTAATTAACAATCTTCGAGAAGGAATAGATAATGCGCAATTAATGTACTGAATACTTGCTTTTTCTTGATGTGTACTTGTTGGAAGCAAATCCAGCCGACTTCACAGATTGTCCTCCCTATCTCCATATTCTTTATTTCAGTACAACGGGACAGCAAATTAGTTGATTAGATATCTTAGCAGCTACTCATCATATTGATCATTCTAATGTTTCCAAAAAAACCAAGGTTACCTCTCACGGGACATGTTAATCGTTATTCTTTTAATCTCTTTCATTGTACAGTTGATGATTTCAAATTGTTTTGCTGTAGATGCTGATGATCCCCTGAAGACTACCGAGCAGACACGAGCTCTTGGCTTAATAGTATGTGTTCATTAATTATCATACATATATAGCAGTTTTTTGCTTTCCACTAATGCACATAATTTGCAGTAAGCTTTTCTAAATGCTCTGCTTATATGCAACTACTGCAACCGTCATTAAGCACACTTATGAATTTCTTGTATTCTTTTTTCCATTTGCTTTTTATTTTTTTAACGGGCTGGGGAGGGCAGAAGTTATACTTGAGAAGTCATAGCATTGTTTTCCTAAATTGTTTTATCAAGTGTTCAAACTGCATCAAAACAGTCCTACTGTTATCTATTCATCATGTTGACATAAAAACAATCCCAGCTTGTTCTTCCACAAGCTTTGACTGATGACACTGTTAAGATTTAAAGTAATAAAAATTGCTCCAAACTTGTAGGCATAAATAAGCACATCTGATAGTTTCAAGCATATTCTAGAGGTGTTTTTATGTCTGAATATTAGTATTCATTTGAATTTTGAAGTAGTTTCAATCATATGTCTGTCAAAGAATATGTGCCTTTCAGAGAAGTGCCACAACTTTGGTTGAAGAATTTATTACAACTATGGTGGCTAAAGTGGAAGTTAACATAATATGACCACTTTCCTCTGCTTCTAAAAGCCTTCCTTTCTTGTGCAGGTCTGCAGGGGTACAGCAGTAATGCTAGTGGCTCCAACTGATGGTACAGATGAGATATCCAATCCATTTGTCCAGCCAGATGGGGCATAGACGGATTATCGTTGTTATTTCAATTTAGCTAACTCTAATGCTGTAAACAGTCTGCATCTTTGCCTTGTGTTAGCCCCACCTAGTGGTTAAAGACATATATATACTTTCAGTGAAGATGGAACAAATGCCTGGATTAGTCTGTTTCTATGCTTGAAATGTTGCACCATTCAGAGCGTTAGTGTTCTATTTCTATTCGAGGCGACTTAGAATAATGCTTCTAGTTGAATTTGAGATAAGTTCACACTATATGGAAGATCATCTGTAATTTATCCATTTCCTTTGATGTGAAGTGATTTTAGTTTCCTATTCGCTAATGTCAATGTCATCGACTTCTGTTTTTTTTTTTTTTTTTTTTTTGTTGCTAAACATACATTTGGACTATTTCCCAATTTGGGCATGTCATCCTGTAGGTTTATGTTAATTTTTTCTTCGCATTTTACTTGGCTAATCATAAAAGCACATCTCCTCCCGCGCCCCCTTTACAGGGAAAAAGGAGAGAACAAAGTTAACGACGAAAGAATGAGCAATCTGTTTTCCTGTGAATGACGGCGTTAGCACTACATTCTTTAGAACTAAACGGTCGTGTATTCCTATTTTTTCCTGTAATAATGCCATTTGGGTTGTTTCCCTTACAGAAATAAAATTTGACAATTCCTCGTGTTCAATGAAAATGGTTATCTTTTTGTTCACATATTGTTATAATAATTTTTAGAAATATTCGTCTGCAGTCTTTATTTGGAATGGGCTGACTTGGCTACTGTTTTTGCCTTCAACCTGAAATCGGGTTTTCGTCATTATTATATTTATAAAAACTAACAACTCACCTCGTTTCTGAATGAGGATTAGTGTTTGTTTATTTTTTGTGTAAGTTGTTAATGATCTTTCTTTGAAATCAAACTCGCCTGATATTTGTTACTAGAGAATGACGCAAAAAATATAAAAAAGAAAAAGAAAAAAGAGGAAAATAAGTAAGATGGTAATATAGTACGTTTAGTTATCTATCTAGTATGAGAGACTAATAAGTGGAGATTTTGACTATTTATTAACGCCTTTTAACTTTTGTTTTAGTCAAAGCATTGAATTGTGTTCCCGGAACTAATGAAATTGTGCAAAATTGCACGAATGCTGGAAATTGGGCTCCCGAGATGAAATCCAACTAAAAAAGGAGAAGTCTAAGCACAAGGCAATAAAATGGTACAGAAGCACAAAATGTGCGGTCCGCAAAAGAAATTGCGAACCGCAGAATTCCATATGCGGCTGCAACTAAAGAAGGCAAAATCTGGAGACAATTGTGCAAATTGCGGACCGCACATGAATTATGAAGCCGCAAAAGCTGGGCTAGGAGCCAAGATTATAGAGTATGCAAATTACCAAGTCCAGAACATCAGTGCATTGCGAGCCGCATAATATTTGTGTGGCTGCAACCTTAACATTGCGGACCGCAAAATAATGTCTTGTGCCCGCAATTCTAAATTTGCGGACCGCAAAAAAGTTGCTTCGCGGCCGCAGTTCAGAATTGTGGGGCCGCAGAACTCCAGCTCCTATCAGACTGCACATGGAATTGTGCAGCCACAGAATCTCCCGAGGGGTATTTTTGTTCAGCCTTGTATAAATAGACGAGTTTCACAAAATTAGGTCAAGTTTGAACATCAGCAATTACTGTAGCCGTTTTTCTTTACCATTTTTAAGTTTACTTTGCTTTGGTATATTTTACAATAGATTTAATCATTTTAAGCTTTCATTATGAGTTTAATTAATCTTTCTTCTTCATTTTCTTCAACCCCAAGTATCAGTAGCTAGATTTTTACTAGGGTTGTCACCCAACCCTAGTGCGTAAACCTTATGGATATTTAATTTAACGTTTGTTTATGATTGAGTGTTTATTATTTAGCTTAGTCCATGCTTTAGTTTGAGAAATTAATGGTTGCAAACATTAGTTCATGACTATTTGACTTAGTCTCTTCTTGAGAAAGAGAGACCTAGTCTAGGATAACTTGGCTAACAAGGAATTGGATCAGTTGAGAGATTGATTTACCCAATTAAAGGGTTCAACCTAGAGATAGTAATAACCCGACTTGAGTTTTTATCAACTGTTTTGTGTGATACCCATTTGGTCTTGAGAAAGCCAAATTGGGCAAAATCACTCTCTGACCAAGAGGTATTGAGTGGGTAATTTAGAGTTGATAGTTATAATACACCCTCGTCAACAGAACAAGCATTAAAGTCTTTATCCCATTAGGCAAATACCTAGGTAATGGTCACAGCCCTAAGCTTTTTATCAATTTGGATAAACCTCAAAAAACAATTATCTCTAGTCTTCTTTCTTTATTTTGCAATCAATAGAGTAAAATTAGAAATAGAAAATTAATCTTTTTGTAAAAGTGCAATCTCGATAATTTAATCACACACATTAAAATATTTACACCTAGCTCCCATCTTAGCTCCCTGTGGATTCGACCCCGACTCTTAAATGGGTTTCTATAATTGCAAACGACTATTTCATACCTCTTCTGAGGTGTGCATTTGGACGTGATCAATTTTTGGCGTCGTTGTCGTGGAGTTAAAAACGATGTTAGCTATATATTTGGGTGTGTTTTTGGAGTATCTTCTTTTCTTTCTGTATTACTAACTTGTTTGAAAAATTGTAGGTACAACCATGGCAAACAATGAGCTCGAAAATATTGCTTTGGGGGATGTGAACGTTGAGGATGACCAAGTGGATGAGGTTCCTCTTGAACCTCAAGCCAATAGGAGAGGCTGAGTGCCTCATGACAATGTGCGTGTTCCACCTTCACCTCTACCACGAACGTCTCCACACCGGGTGTTACTCAATGAAGGATATGAAATTGCAATAGTCCTTCCCCGTAGTAGGGCGGGCAACTTTCAAATCACCAACGTGATGCTCACTTTTCTAGAGCAACGAGGTTTCTTCACCGGTGCTCCAAGTCAAAATGCATACAAACATTTGAAGGGGTTTGTGGACACTTGTTGGGAGAGCAAACAAACAAATGTCTCCGAGGAAGCATTGAAGCTAAGGCTTTTTCCCTTATCTCTACGGGAGAAGCTTTAGATTGGTTGGAACGTTTGTCGAACCATTCCATTCACACTTGGGATGAGTTGGTGGAAAAGTTTATTTCTAAGTTCTTCTCTACGGGGCACATTGCTACACTTTTGGATGAGATTTTGGCATTTAAGCAAGAGCCAAATGAACCACTACACGAGATATGGGAAAGCTATCGAACAATGGTCAAGGAATATCCCAACAACGATATTACGGAGAACATAATTCAACAAACTTTCTATTATACGATCAACACAACCAACCAATGTGTAATGAATCAACTTACCAGTGGGAACTTCATGACTACGCCTTATGCAGATGTGTGTGAGATTTTAGATGAAATGGCGGAAACATCATCGGCATGGCAATCCCAGGCTAATGTTCCACAAGGTGATCCCAATGTGATCCACCTTCACAAAGAGTTGCATGACTATAGGCAAGCCATTGCTGAAGTTACTTCCACCATGAATCAACTAGCAAAGGCTCAACTTCAACAAGTGCAATATCCTAAGCAAGTCAATGTCATGGAGGGAGTGAACATGATGATGCACAAACGAAGAACAAAGGGTCCACAAGTGCAACATCGAGTGGATAATTTTGTGCAAGAGAATAGTAGTTTTGATCAAGATGACTCTTACAATGACCAAGAAGAGGTGGTGCAATATGTGAACAACTTTCTAGGGCAATGAAATAATTTCCAAGGCCCAAACCAACAACAACAATAGCGACCTCAAAATAATCAAGGCAATTGGAATTCTAACAACCAAGGAATTTGGAATGGTGGAAACAATCAAGGGAATTGTCATAAAAACAATCAATTAAATTGGGGGAGTAACAATCAAGGCGTATGGAACAATAATCAATACAATCGGGGGTCGGGTTTTCAAAGTTCCCCGATGTATCAACAACTGAACAACCCGCCTCCTTATCCTTCTCATGGTTCTAGTTCTTCAACCAATGAGATGGGCATATTGATAACATGTTCAAGCAAATGATGGAAAATAATGTCGATTCGGATGCCCAACTTTCCTCACACAACATATCGATACGCAACTTAGAAGTGCAAATGGGGCAAATCTCTCAAGCTCTTAATTCTCGTCCTAAGAGGGCACTACCAAGTGACACGGTGGTGAATCCAAAGGGTGAGAACAATACGGGACATGCCATGGCCATTACTACAAGAAGTGGAAGAGGTGGGAATGCACCCACCTCAAGTCAAATGCAACTTGTGGATGATGAGCAAGTGGTACAAAGAAAAGAGGTCTCGAACAATGTGATGCAATCAAATGATGAAGTTCGGAATGATATTGATGATAATATGGAAGAGACTCAGGAGGATGTGAACCCGTCTAGGGATCACATTATTGGCATACTGGAACCGGTAGTGCAAAAGGCTTCACCTCCATATCCTCAAAGACTTGCCAAACAAAATGGCGAGAATCAATTCAAAATTTTCATTCAAATGATGAAGAGTCTCTCAATCAATGTGCCATTAGTTGAATCTTTGGAACAAATGCCCGGTTATGCCAAGTTTATGAAGAATCTCGTGACGAAGAAGCAGTCAATAAATTTTAAAACTATCAAAGTCACTCATCAAGTGAGTGCAATTGTGCATTCAATGGCTCCTAAGTTAGAAGATCCTGGTGCTTTAACGATTCCTTGTACAATTGGAAGTGCCGAGTTTGCTAAATCTTTTTGTGATCTTGGGGGGAATATCAATTTGATGCCCTTTTCGATTTTTAAGACCTTGGGAATTGGGCAACCAAGACCCACCTCTATGATATTACAAATGGCCGATCGAACCATGAAAAAACCTTTGGGGGTGATTGAAGATGTCTTGGATTGTGTTGATAAATTCATTCTTCTGGCGGATTTTGTCATTGTTGGTTGTGAAGTTGATTATGAGGTGCCGATTATTCTTAGAAGACCTTTCCTTGCTACGGAAAAGGATCTTTATGATGCTGAAGCCATAGAACTCACTTTATGGGTGGGAGATGAAAATGTGATATCCCATATGTGCAAGGCCATGCGACAACCAAATAGCAACGAGGTGTGTTCTTTGGTGGACTTGGTGACCGATATTATTGTTGATAATAAAAATGCCATAATCAATATTGGTGATATTTTGGAGGCCGTCTTGCTCAAATTTGATGTTAACGAGGATGGCTTCATGGAATGTGTGAACTCTTTGAAAGGAATGGGGTCGTACAATTACGCACCCCAAAAACTATCTTTGGATCTTGAAAATAGGAAAACTTCTCCTACAAAGTCTTCCATTGAAGAGCCTCCTACCTTGGAGTTGAAGCCATTGCCTCCACATCTTCGGTATGAATTTCTTGGCCCTTGTTCTACTTTACTGGTTATTCTTTCTTCTTGTTTGACTAACGTGCATGTAGTAACTACATTGGCGGTGCTACAAAAGAGAAAGAAGGCTATTGGGTGGGCATTGGAGGATATTCGGGGGATAAGTCCCGCATTTTGCATGATAAGATCAACTTGGAGGAAGGTGACAAACCATCTATCGAACATCAAAGGAGACTAAATGAGACTATGCAAGAAGTTGTCAAAAAGGAGATTATCAAGTGATTGGATGACGGGGTTGTCTACCCCATTTCCGATAGTTCGTAGACTTCTCCGGTTCAATGTGTCCCAAAGAAGGGGGCATGACGGTGGTCACCAATGACAAGAATGAGCTGATTTTTACAAGAACGGTGACCGGTTGGAGAGTGTGTATGGACTATCGCAAGTTCAACAAAGTCACAAGGAAGGATCATTTTCCACTCCCTTCCTAGACCAATGCTTGATAGATTGGCCGGTCATGCTTTCTATTTCTTTCTTGATGGGTATTCGGGATACAACCAAATCCTTATTGGTCCATATGATCAAGAGAAAACAATATTTACATGTCCATATGGTACATTTGCTTCAAATGGATGCCATTTGGTTTGTGCAATGCACTAGCGACTTTTCAAAGGTGTATGATGGCTATGTTCACGGACATGGTGGAGGACTACCTTAAAGTTTTTATGGATGACTTTTCGATAGTTGGAGATTTTGTTTATGACTGTCTTGCAAATTTAGATAAAGTGCTCGCAAGATGTGAAGAAACGAATTCGGTGCTCAATTGGGAGAAGTGTCATTTCACGGTCGAGGAAGGAATTGTCCTTGGCCACAAAATCTCAAAGAATGGAATAAGTTGACAAGGCAAAGATTGAGGTGATTTCTAAACTTCCACCTCCAACTTCGGTAAAAGGTGTGCGGAGTTTCTTAGGCCACGTGGGGTCTTACTATCATTTCATCAGAGATTTTTCTAAGGAGGTGAACCCATTATGCAAGCTTCTTGAGAAATATTCTAAGTTTAACTTCAATGATGATTGCATGAGAACCTTTGAATTGTTAAAGTTCAACTTGACAACCACTACCATCACCACCGATCCAAATTGGAGTGACCCCTTAAACTCATGTGTGATGCTAGTGACATAGCGGTTGGGGCTGTTTTGGGGAAACACATCTACAAGATTTTTCATCCGGTATACTATGATAGTAAGACCATGAGTGGTGCCCCAAGTCAACTATACCGTTATGGAGAAAGAGCTACTTGCCATTGTGTTTGCAATTGAAAAGTTTCACCCGTACTTGATGGGTGCGAAGGTTATTATCCACACGGATCATGCGGCAATTCGTTATCTTATGAGCAAGAAAGATTCCAAATCTCGGTTGATGCAATGGGTGCTTTTGTTGCAAGAGTTTGATATTTACATCCAAGATAGAAAAGGGACTGATAATCAAGTGACAGACCACTAGTCTCATTTGGAGAAGGAGGGTAGGCCGCATGATGGCCTTGAAATCAATAACTCCTTCCCCTATGAGCAACTCTTGGCTATTTCAATGAAGGAGGTTCCATGGTTCGCAGATCTAGCAAATTTTCTTGTGTGTGGAATCATCATGGAGGAGTTCTCTTCAAACCACATGAAGAATCTCAAATGGGATTGTCAAGATTATTATTGGGATGAACCATACCTTTCCGGATTTGCATGGATGGGGTGATTAGAAGATGTGTACTGGAATAAGAACAAGGTGAAATTCTTGGGGCTTGTCATGCTTCGCCATATGTTGGTCACCATGGTAGAGCGAGAACGGCGGCCAAAGTGCTAAGTTGCAATTTCTATTGGCTCACTCTTTATAAGGATGCAAATGATGTAGTGAAAAGATATGATGAATGTCAACGGGCCGGTGGAATCTCGAAGAAAAATGAAATGCCTCTCACTACTATTTTGGAGATTGATATCTTTGATGTGTGGGGTATTGGCTTCATAGGTCCTTTTGTGAGTTCTTGTGGAAACACCTACATCTTGGTCGCAGTTGATTATGTGTCTAAATGGGTTGAGGCCATTGCTCTACCCAACAATAAGGCGAGAAGTGTGTTGGCATTCTTGAAGAAGAATATTTTCACAAGGTTTGGTACTCCGCGGGCTATCATAAGCGATGAGGGGTCGTATTTTTGTAACAAGGCTTTCGACATTTTATTTAGCAAGTATAGTGTTACTCATAAAGTCACGACTCCTTATCATCCACAAGCTAGCGGTCAAGTAGAAGTCTCCAACCGGGAGATAAAGAGTATTTTGTCCAAAATAGTGAATGCTAACCGGACAAATTGGTCAAAGAAGCTTGATGATGCATTATGGACTTATCAAAGGTCTTACAAAAACTTATCGGAATGTCTCCATACCAGTTGGTGTTCGAAAAAGCTTGTCATCTTCCGGTGGAACTTGAGCACAAAGCCATGTGGGCTCTAAAGAAGTTGAATCTTGATTGGGATGTAGCCGCTAACTTGAGGGTTACACATTTTAATAAATTGGATGAGTTCTGGTATCATGCTTATGCAAGTTCGTCCTGGTATAAAGAAAAGATATCCATGAAAAATACATTTGGAACAAAGAATTCAAGGTATACAATCTCGTATTGTTGTTCAACTCGAGGTTGAGGATGTTTCTCGGAAAGCTAATGTCTAAATGGAGTGGTCCTTTTAAAATTGTGGGTGTTACGCCTTTTGGTGCATTAGACTTGAAGAACAAAAATAATGAGGTATTTTGAGTCAATGATCACCGAGTGAAGCACTATTTGGGAAAAGTTGGAGATGACCATGTCGTGGCGGTGATTCATTTCAACTGATGGTATTTTGTGTCGTGTCGCCACATTAAATCAAGCGCTTCTTGGGAGGCAACCCATGTTTCTTTTTCTTTTCTTTTCTTCTTTTGTAGTTAGGTGTTATTTTTATGCTAACTTGATTTGAAGTATGCTACAAGGATGAGTGTGCCTTACAGGAATGGTGGACAGAAATCTGGCTAAGTGTGCAAAATTGTGCGGACCGCACATTTACTATTATTACAGTAAAAGCGTTTTGCGGCTGCACAATTATCTTGCGGACCACAGAAATAAAAGGTGGAAATTTCCAACTCTCTAAAGTTGGTCTGTAAGAAAAATGGTCGATTTGCGGCCGCAACAAGGAATCTGCGGCTGCAAACACAATTCTGCGGACCGTAGATGGACACCATAATTGAAGCATCATGTAACAGAGTGCGGTCCACAATTGAAATTCTGCGGCCGTGCTCGCTCTTCTTTCACTTAGAGAATCGATATGTATACATAGAGGGCTAGGGTTAGTGTTACCCTTTTCCCTCTTTGAGCAAATATCACAGTAATCTTTTGAAGTTCTTGCTGAGTCTACGTGTGCATTCATACAACATCTTTGATCAATCACTCATCACACTCATTCATTTGGTATGCTTCACAATCTTGTTAATCATTTTCTTTAAATTTTTAGAATTTTAGTCAAAGTTTAGGCCATTTGTTAGTAGAATTGTACAACCATGTGGGGGTAAATATGTAGTGGGTTATCTAATACTTGCTTATAGGGAACTGGGGCAAACGTGTTTTCATGCTTTTATGTTGTTTCCATGTCAAGAATTGCTAAAAAATTGCAAAACCTAGTTAGTCATACTAGCATGTCCGTAATTGTTTGAATTTTGCGGCGCAAGAAATTTGTACGGTCCGCAGAAGTTGAGTCTAGGGAAACTTAAGTAACGATTGGGTCGGCGGCCGCAAGGAAAATTGTGCGGAGCGCAGAATTTCCATTGCGGACACAAAAAAGCTAATTCTCTGTCATCAGAGAATTGTGCGGATCGCAGAAAACATGTTACGGTCGTACATCTGTCAATTATTTGTCATTAGAGAGTTGATATATTTTTAGTTCATGAGTTGCGGCAGCAATGAAAAATGTGCAGACCACACTTCACATGTGCGACCACAAGAGAGAATTTTGCAGGCTGCAAGGCCCAATCTACGGCCACAAGGAAAAATGTGTGGATCGCAGATCCCTATCCTGCAAGCATGTTTCAACTGTGTTCCTCATTGTGTCTTCTGGTGTGTCCTTACATATCTCATTGTATGTCTGAACTTGAATTGCAACTAACGATCGCCTTTGTTTGGTACAAAAAAATGGTTCGATCTAGAGGCAGAGGCGACACTTCGAAAGGAAGGGGTGAACTTTCTCGGGGACCAGGCAAGAGACCCTTACCTAGTTCCCAGCAATATGAAATTATAAAAAAGATAGCAACCGGGAGAGGGAGAGGTGCAGATCTCTCCGAGACGAGTTCATACGCCCCGTCTGGGGACGTATCAGAGGAAAACTCAGTCTCCGTTCAGGAACAACCAGCAGTACAGTCCAGGTCGTCAGAGAGATACCAACTGAGGGACGAGCCATCATCATACCACAGCACTTCCAAGGGTTCAGAAAGTGCTAGTCAGGCTTCTGAGCCATCTACTACACAGGTCCCTGAGGCACCAGATACATCAGTTCAGGACATCCCCGATGATGGTAGAGAGAGAGATGCTACAGTTATCGGCCTTGAAAGGATGAAAAAGAAAGAGGTTTGGGAGGACCGGTTTGTCAGTTTTGCCGCCTTCACCATCTTCCGTCAATGGTGGCCAGCGAGTTCGCTTACTCTTGAGCAGCAATTTCAGTTGAAGGATTTGGAGAAATATAACCTGATAGTGCTAAGACAGTTCAAGGAATGCAAAGGGTGGATGCGGTTCACCCATAGTGTGGTGGATGCCAATGAACATCTTGTCCGGGAATTCTACACCAATGTGGCGCATATCAAGAAGGGTACAAAGGTAACCAACGTGCGTAACCTTAAAGTGAGATTTGATCAAGCTACTCTCAACACGTACTTGGGTTTCGAAGATGTTGAGCCGATGGAATATTTAGAAAAGTATGCAATGGAAGATGAGAACCGGCCTTGGTTAGCATAGATTCTAGCAGCTCCTGGGCCACCACCGCCATAGATCACAATAGGGGTTCCTATTCACATGAGCACTTTGAGCTTTGAGGCAAAGGGGTGGGAAACCTTTGTCTACAACAAACTAGACCCGAGCCAGAATGAGACCTATATTCCGATCCCTCGGGTAGTTTTAGTTGCTTCGATCATGGAAGGGTACTCTATCAATGTGGGTGCCGTGATGTCGGCCAACATCTCAGTCATTACTCAGCAGGATGACTTGTCCTACCCATATACCAACACTATTACAGAGTATCTCATGGATGCTAGGGTAGAGCCAAGGGATTATGATACAAATGTGCAGTTGAAGAAGCCTTTCTCATGGTACTCACTAATGTATGCGAACAACCCCAAGAGAAAAGGTCAGTCGTCTACCACCACAGGACAGTCTGATGAGCCAGCGGGGGTAGTTGCAGAGGCAGTTGATGTTCCATCTACTTCGGCCGAGCCTTCCTCTAGTGCCGCAGTTATGCCTCCACCATCATCCACATCCCCTTATGCATCTCTTGCCACAGTCTCCACTTCGTCTTTGAAGCCGATGCCCATGGCTATTGCTCCACTTTCTGCACTGCGAGTCTCCTAGACATTGGCGAGCCTCAACAACTGGATGCAGACAACCACTGTAAAGTTGTCTGACCTATCTAGTACTGTTGCAGCACAATCTTTACTCCAGGCACCTTTGATTCCCCCGACAGTTGAGGAGACATTTAAGAAGCTCCTAGAGAACCAGAACACCATCATGGCTACCTTGGTACAACACGGGTCAGTGATCGAAGAGTTGGGCAAATAAGTAAAGAAGATGAGAAAGTCCTGGGGCAGTAAAAAGTCAGTGGACAAGCTCCGAAGGCAGGTGACCAAGCTTGTTGCAGTCGGAGATATCCCTTTTGACATGTTGATTGACCCACACCCTTCATGCCCAGATCCTGCAGCACCATCAGCACTAGCAACACCAGCTGGCCAGTCTGAGGGGCCAGACTCTGCTGCCGACACTGCCGAGGCAGTGCGACAGATGTTCACCAACCCAGTCACACCGATAGCTGAGGATGATGAGATCCATTTAGATAAGACTGAGGGTGGTGACCTTGATGTGGACACAGAGATGTCCAAGGAGCCATATGGAGTTTTCTTCACTCTTTCCCCTCTCTTATTCTTATTTTGCTAAGCATTAGGGACAATGCTTATTTTATTCAGGGGGTGGAGTGTATTTTGATGATATTTGGTACATTCTGAGACAATTGGCTTGTAATAACTTGATATTATTTTCTTTGTCTTTCGTATTCTATATATATATTCTCTAGTTTTCTCTCATTATGTATATTCAATAGTTTTTGTTTAATTAGCTTCTTTATTTTTGGTTCTATTATTATTTCGTAGTTTGAGTTAGTAGCTTATTTGTTTGTTTTAGTAACTTCTTTTTATGTTTTAGTATACAGTAAGCCTTTGGTTTTCTTAATACCACGGTTATTTCCAAAGGTAGTTGCTATGTGAACCGGGTGACTCGTCCCAATGATGGATGGCGTGATAACCTTCTTAAGGGAATGAGTCAATTTTTGGTGTTTAGGTATGAATAGTAGTAGTAATAAATAAAAAGACCCAATTAAGTCATGCTCGAAGAGTCAGCATGCTTCATTTGGTACCAACACACTTAACTACGTGCTTATGGTTAGAAATAAGATTTTTGAAAGAAATAACTCTAGTTAGTGACTTTGTGACTATTATATTGACTTTGGCAACCATCGAGTGATTTAATTGAGCCATAGTGATTTTCAATCTTGAATGTGGTCGTTGTGGGCCCTCGACTCTATCATATTTAACAATCCAGTTCTGTAAGGGGTGAGATGCTTTGTTGCTAGTCCAAGTACCCGTGCGAAAGGTCTAGAACTTGCCCCGAATATGTTTCAAGGCAAAATCCTAAGTGTTGCTTTGACTGAGAAGTGATTGTAGGCTTTCCTTGGACCGTTTGAATTTTCTATTGCCTACCAATGTTGTTATCCCTGGTTAACCCATTTAAGCCTCGAGTCTTTCTCATTTGATAACCATGTTACAAGCCTTTACCCGTTTTGTTGTGACCCTCTCTTGGCACCCGGACTTTTCTTAACACTCTTGTGAAACAATTGGATAAAAACGTAAGTTTGGGGGAGAGACGAGAAAATTGAAAAAGGTATTAAGGCACAAAAATAGAAAAGAAATGATGATAAGGAAAGGCAAGAAAAGAAAAGAAAAATGCAAAAAAGTGAATAAGTGGAAGGTTTGAAAGGATTCAAAGAGAGGTAATGATTACAAACATGGAGAAATCAAAGAGGGAGAAAATGAATGTAATGATAAAGAAAGAGTGAAGTTAAGTCTCTCTAGTTCCCAAAGGAAAAGAAAGTGCCTCAAAGAACTTGCAAAGTGTGAGCCGAGAATAAAAAATAAACAAATGGCGTGCTTAAGGAACAGTGTAACCACTCAACCATATTGTATCCAACCCTAATCCAAAAGCTTTCATTACATCCCGAAAAAGTCCTATTTGATCTCGAGCCGAGTGAGCTTACATTATTAGCGATCTACATGGGGGAAAAGCCTATGATACTTGAAGCCGTACTTGCGATATTCTCTTGAGAGAGATGAGTGAACCTTTCATAAATATTTGGATTGAGTGCTAAAATTCTTAAGTGAGCCATGCAATCGGAAAGTAGAGGAGGAAGAGTTTGGAATCCACGATGACCTACATGATTGAGAAAGAGTCCTTGATGAGTAAAGATGATTTTTGATGCTCAAATGTCACTCTAGAACTATATGTGCACAAATGTTTAACTTGTCGCCTTGTTGATAATACATAAGTAGTGTGGGAAATTGTTGGTCCCAACTAATGTGTGGATGACTCACCTTCGACTCGCTGAAATGAACCTTAACTTTTGGAGGTGGGAACTAAATTGTTTGCTTGAGGACAAGCAAAGACTTAAGTTTGGGGGAGTTGATAAGTGAGGATTTTGACTACTTATTAGTGCCTTTTAACTTTTGTTTTAGTCTAAAAGCATTGAATTGTGTTCCCGGAACTAATAAAATTGTGCAAAATTGCAGGAATGCTGGAAGTTGGGCTCCCGAGATGAAATCTGACTAAAAATGAGTAGTCTAAGCACAAGGCAATAAAAGGGAATAGAAGCACAAACTGTGCGGTACGGAGAAGGAATTGTGCGGCCGCAACCAAAGAAAGAAAAAAACCCGACTTGAGTTTTTATCAACTGTTTTGTGTCAATTGAGGGATTGATTTACCCAATTAAAGGGTTCAACCTAGAGATAGTAATAACCTGACTTGAGTTTTTATCAATTATTTTGTGTGATACCCATTTTGAAGTTTATTCTATTGTTCTCAATAATATTGTCTGAATCTGAATGAATAAAAGTTCTATTAATTGAAGGGACTTATATAGTTATCGAATAACTTTTTTGTTATGTATATTTCGTTATTATATTATCCAATTATTAGCATTATTTTATTGTTAATAGAAATTTTTATTAGCATATTACATTATTTAATATTTTTGTCTGCTTCTTTCTTTTTGTAATATAATAGAAGAAAAATATTTTATTACTATTAAAATAATTTTTAAATTTTAAATTTTATTCTACTGTTCTCAATAATATTGTTTGAATTTTAATGAATAAATATAATTTATATTATTTAAAAAATAAAAATGATATAAACAAAAGAAACAAATAAATTAACTAACCTAAATCAACACTCACCCATGTTTGAGTAGGTAATTTTAGGTAGTTAATTTTTTATATCTTTTTTCATTTTTTTTCTTTTTTCTTAAATATTTTTTGAATCTCCAAAATTGTAGGAGGTTTGTACTAAAATGTGATACTTATTAAATTTTTGTTGTTACACTTGGCATCATTACATTGAATTGCTTCTCCTATTTTATATAGATATATAGATAGATATTGATATGGATATAGACTATCATATTCAGAAAAAATTACTCCTAAGTTTGAATTGAAAGTTGTTTATTTTTTATTTTAAAATAATTTTAAAACTCCAACTTGAAACTACTCCCCAAATTGAATTGACAATTTTTTTTTCTTTATGTCCTTTTTTTTTCAATTCCTTTTTTCTTTGTTTTTAAATAATTTATGAATTCCCAAATTTATAGAAGGTTTGTCTTAAAATGTGAAAATTATTAAATTTTTGTTGTTACACTTGGCACCATTACATTGATTTGCTTCTCCTACTATTTTATATAGATATATAGATAGATATTGATATGGATATAGACTATCATATTAGGAAGAAATTACTTCCAAATTTGAATTTAAAGTTTTTATTTTTTAAAATTTAAATAATTTTAAAACTCCAACTTGAAACTACTCCCCAAATTGAATTGGCAATTTTTTTTTAATTTTTTTATGTATTTTTTTTCATTTCCTTTTTTCTTTATTTTTAAATAATTTATGAATTTCCAAATTTATAGGAGGTGTCCTAAAATGTGAAAATTATTAAATTTTTGTTGTTATACTTGACATCATTACATTGATTTGCTTATCCTATTTTATATAGATATATAGATAGATATTGATATGGATATAGACTATCATATTAGGAAGAAATTACTTCCAAATTTGAATTTAAAGTTTTTTATTTAATTTGTTTTTAAAAACTCCAACTTGAAACTACTCCCCAGATTAAATTGACAACTATTTTTTTCTTTATGTCTTTTTTTTTCATTTCCTTTTTTCTTTGTTTTTAAATAATTTATGAATTCCCAAATTTATAGGAGGTTTGTCCTAAAATGTGAAAATTATTAAATTTTTGTTGTTATACTTGACATCATTACATTGATTTGCTTCTCCTATTTTATATAGATATATAGATAGATATTGATATGTATATAGACTATCATATTAGGAAGAAATTACTTCCAAATTTGAATTTAAAGTTTTTTTTAATTTTAAAATAATTTTAAAACTCCAACTTGAAACTAATCCCCAAATTGAATTGGCGATTTTTTATTTTTTAAAATTTTATTTTTTATTTTAAAATAATTTTAAAACTCCAACTTTATTGGAGAATTCTCCTAGAAATCTACACTTGTCATCGTATGGTTATGACACTTGGCAATTAAACTCCGACTACCAACTTAATTTCAAAATCTACACTTGTCGTCGTCTATATACATTATTAGGAAGAAACTATTCTCCAATTTGAATTGGTAATTTTTTTTTTTTGAAATTTATAGATATTTAAATTCAAAAATAATAACCAATAACTAATTTTTAACTAAATAACTAATTATGCCATGTGGTTCTTTTTTAGTCTACCACTTGATTTAATGTGATGCCTTTTTCTTTGATTTTTAATAATATATAGATTTTATCTCATGCTTTCTAGTTTTAATGCATATTTTCAAATTTTCTTTTTAATTTGTATACCAAAATACTACATCTTACTTTGTACTACTAAAATAAAAAAATTCAAAGTTTTTCTTCCATCGAAACCAAAAATTTTAAGTCTCGCCTAAAACTAGCAATGAAAATTATTCTAATTAAAACTTATTCCCATTCACAAAAGAGGTTTTAGGTAGGGCTGCTTATCGGGCGGATTGGACGGTTAATTACTCTTAACGATTTGGCTTAACGGTTATCAGCTTTTAAATGTATTAATCTTCTAGCCACCCGATAAGATATCGGGCGGATTGGTATCGGTTTAGCTCTTATCGGGCGGTTATGGAACGGTTTATCGGCCTAAAGCAATCTATATTGCGTGCATTAATTGTTTGTTGACCGCCTAGCATACAAATTCAGAATAGAAAATTACACATTGAGTCCAGACATACATGTTTGTTAACGCTTACATAAGAATGATGTAGTGTGTCATGTGTTATAGAGTGAAAAAAATAGAACATATTGAATGCTACATTACATCCCAAAGCAGACTACATATGAGTCCAGACATACATATCTGTTAACGCCTACCATTAAATCCCAAAGCAGACTACATTACATGAGTCCAAACATACATATGTCTGTTAACGCCTTGCATATTAATTCAGAATAGGAAATTCCAGTCTATATTCAAAGTGAGTCCAGAATAGATATTTCAAAATGATTAATCCATAAGTGAGCAGTCTACACATAAATGTTTGGCCTGCAGCTAACGCCTAACAGTGCTTGAATTTCTGCAGCTTCAAAGTTCAAACAACAACTTCAAATTTCTAACTTAAACTCTCAACCAGGCATTTCACGCTATATCATTAACCATACAAACAACACCGAGCAAAAGGCAGTTATGTATAGAAATATGGATGGATTATAAGCAGTAAATAATTTACAGGAAACGCAAATGCGCTCTTTCCCCAGAACATAATTCAAGACAGTATTATCGTCACTATTGTGGGATAAAAGTTGTGGCACAACACTACTGTTCTTCTATTAAACATAGACAACATGCATTAGTTTAAAAAAATAAAAGCAGAGGTGAACCATAGATAACAGCTTAAACAATCTTGTTGTAGGGTGGGAGAATAAGCTAAGCTAATAGCTGGAAGAAGTAGAAGGGTTTTTGATATTTAATATATATATATATATATATATATATATATATATATATATATATATATATATTCTTAACGGGTTAACGGATTATCCGTTAAAAAAATTAAATAATCCGCCCCCAAACCGATAAGCCGTTAATAAAAAAATTTCAATCTGTTCCCCGTCCGTTAAACCGTTAACCCGATACCAATAAGCCATTAAGCTTCGATTTCGGTTCGATTTTCGATTTCGGTTCGGCTTTGAACACCCCTTGTTTTAGGCCTTCTTGGCTTTTTACAATGTTGAATTTAAGAAAATGTCTTTTTTAGATCTTTTATGTGTAAATGAAAGATCTCTCATGTGTAAAAGTAAATCTTCTATGTGTAAAAAAAAGATAGGGTCATAAAACTAAAAACAAGTTTGTAAAAGGCCAAAAAACTCATATTATGAGCAAAATAATTTCCCCACTTCCATAAGAAAAACACATAAAAGGACACGTGTCATGATCTATTTAGCCATTTATAGCCTTTATTGTCTATTGATCAAAGCTTTATTACTATTCTATCCATTCGAAACATGGACCATCTGTTAGCCACATGAGGTTAATTCCGTAATTTAATACCCATCACACAAATACTCGAATCTTTTTGGCATTCACGCGCCTGTATTGAATTTAATTACCATTCTACCCATCAAGACATTAAACAACATTCAGCCATACAAGGTTAATTAAGTAAATTATAACCATCACCCCATCACACAAATACCCAAATCCCACACGTCTTCGCATAAGCTCTTCAAATCGTTTCTCTTTTCCAACTCTCTTTTCTCCCCTCTATATAACCTCTACCTCTACAAAAATCTTCCTCTATCATATAAAAGAACTTCTCTTTCAAATTCTTACCGCTTCAATTCCTATTTTTCTTTCTGTACACCTTCGAAAATCAACTTTTCGCTCCAATTTTGAGCTCTGAATCAGCAGAATTTAAGCAAACCCTAGGTTTAGATTTTACACTCAAAGGTCTGAATCTGAACCAATTTTTTCATCATCGTCTGATATTGTTTCATTAAGCAAGTTGTAAACCTCAATATTCCGAGTTTTATTGCAACGATTTCTTATATGAGTTGAATCAAAGTCTATGTCTGAATTATGTGCGAATTTGCGCTACATTATAGTCATTCTTTTTCCGTGTTGAGTTCGATTGAAAATCTTACACACTCGCACATACACTTGATTTTGCATAAGCAAACTTGTCCTAATTCTCCTGATTTGCTTGAATGGGAAATAACAATTAATAAAATAAAAAAATTGGGGAGGGTGAGACTGAGGGTGCAGAATTGATATTGGATTTTTCTTCTTTAGGGGAAGAGTTATTATTGTTTTATTAGATTCTTTTAACTGTCTTGTGTCACTTACACTATTTCACTGGCACCCTCACTACGGTCCGGCTTTGTGTACCAAGGAACCTCTGGTCTTTTATCCTTTAGTTCTAGCTGGAAAAATTATTATTTTTATTATTGATGAAGGAGATGTATTGAATTTGTAGAAAATATAGATAACTTTTAGTGTTAGTGAACTAATCTTTTGAATGTTGAATTGAGATGGATCTAAGTGGAGGGACTTGGATAGTGAGTATTCATATAGTCGACCCAATTAGCTTGGGATTGACGTGTAGTTGTTGCTGTATTAGTATACTTTATGAAGGAGATATTGATAATATCTGCTACTTTAATCCATTTTGTAGAGGTTTGTGTAGGGAGTTAAAAGAGGAGTGGCGGATCAGGGATTGGAAGGGAGCCAACCAGTGGGTCTCACCAAGCACCCTTCTGGAATAGTCCCTACCCTCCAGTAAGTTATTTCTCATTACTTCTACTATGTTTATCAGCAATAAATGCTAGTAATAGGGCCTACGAATTGTTTACAAGTCATTGGTCATTAACGCTTACCCCGAAAACATAGTATTTATTGCTTTCTAAACGATCATTGGAATGAAATATTCAGACTCAAAGAGTTCTATTAACTTGTCAAAATTATGTTTGGGAAAACAAATATTTATATTAATTGCATTAAGACGGATGGAGCAGAAGGGAGAAACTGAAAACGGGGAACTGAAAAGAAGAAAGTTTCGTTCATAAAATTTTCGAATTTCAAATAAGATATGTGCACAATTTTTTATTTTATTTTAAAAGTAACGTGTGTAAGAACTTTTATAATATTATTCTCAAATCTTTTTCAGTCTTGTTAAACGAGTAATAACATCGAAAGACAGAAATATGTAATTAGTTAATAATTCTCTTCTATTGCCTGGCAAATTTTCTTGTGTTGCTTACGTTGCCCTAAACATACTGCACACTTTCGGTTTACAAAAGTTGAACAACAAGTGATAAAAGTACTTTTGGTGGTGAATAACTTTAGTGGTGCAAGCTCTCAGTAGTTTGGATTTTGAAAGTAGATTTCCTCTAAATGACCTATGTGTCTGTCATACTTTTTCACTGCTAGGAATATTGTGTCAACAGTAAATCTGGACTGCAAGTTGGACCTTAAAGCCATTGCACTTCAAGCTCGAAATGCAGAGTACAATCCAAAGGTATCTTTATGTGCCATAGTTTGTTATAATTGTTTATAAGATCATTGATCCTCTTAATGCACATTCACAATGAGTTTTATCTAACATGTGAATGGAGTTCTGTGCATTGAGATCTCCTTATTATGAGATTGTCAGAGATTTGTTACGTGTGCTAACCTGTTCTTTTGCAAAATGATTTATTTTAAACTTAATGATTTTGAAAAAAAAAATTAACTTTCACTTGTTGCTTTTTTGGCGGTGAAATTTGGGGAGATAATAGGTGCCTCCTGCAGGATCAAGTGAACTTTGTTTGAGCATGTGACTGTTGTGAGGCCATTCTCAAATTTTTCCCTTTAGCGGTTTCCTTGCAAATGACTTGTTTTAAGATCTAACTTTGTGAATGGATTCATTTCTTTTTTGCTTTCATATTTTTAAGATTTAGTGCTCACAAAAAGAAGCGTAAGCGAGTAACAGAGACCGGAATAAGGACTTGTGAACAAAGTGGTCTTATTTTTTGAATGCTTGGTCACCAGTAGCACGTCTCAGCTGAGGCTTGTGCTCTAGTTCGGCGTAGTTCCAAAACTAAGTTCTGAGATCAGCTCGATTAATTAAAATTAAAGTACGAGCTGTATTCATTCAGCTTAGTTATTGACCAACTTGAGTTCGATCAAGGCCTTGGTCTCTTCATTTATTGTAACAAGCTAAGGATGAACCCCCTAAGAATGAAATCAATTGCATCTCTTTCATTCTTTCTCTACATAAAACTGGAGAATGTCTAATTTATTAGAATATTTCTTGTGGAATCCCAAATAAACAGAATGTCTTTTGCCACTGTTTGTGCTGATATAGAAGTCTTTATATTTAAATATAATATATATCGATGTGTTTATGCATATGGGAGTTATCCTATTATAATAAAAAAGATATAGGAGTTATTCTATTTCCACATCTAGAAATTGTTTTCAACACCAGGGCCAGTTTGATTAGATATGAAAGTATGGCACTGGGATGTCACATCTTTATGTATCTGATATTTTAATCAGTGCCCTAAATGCTGAAACTGTTTTAGATTCACAGTGCACTTAAAATTCCTCATTAACCTTATCTCAGTCTCGGGATCAAACATACTTAGAATAAGCTTCATTATGGCAGTTGCATGATATTTATGGTTGAAGAGAGAAGAATGAGAACAAAATGAGATGAAGAAAGTGAACTATCCTTTTGAGAGAACCCTAGGTGGGGAGGGGGGAAGGTAGAGTTTGAAATGGACAGATAAAATGATGGATATAGGGGAGAGTGGAGGAGATAGAGAGAGAAGATAAGAGATTAAGAAGAAAAGAGATTATTAGTGAGATTGAATTGGGAGAGTTCCGTTTGGAGGTTTTTAGAATATCTAAAAGAATATTTAGGTATCTTCTTTATATGTACACATAGTTGATCATGGGGTTTATATATTGTACACGCATATATGGCCATGCAATTTTAACTAGTTGAACTTGGTTTGCAATAATTTCATCAGAGCATGAGTCAGCTTGAGTTTTGCTTAAAATATGGAGCTTGATCTTTTACAAAAACTGGGTGCTCGTGAGCCTTAGCAGCTTGGTTTGCTTGCGTCCATTATTTTCCCCTCTTTTCCATTTTGGTTTAGGTATTGAGGGTTGTTTTTTTGGGGGTGGATGGGGGGTGGGGGTACCACAACTATGATCCGCAAATCATAAGTCCAATTTGGTGTTTTTTTGGCACTTAACAACTCACTTTATTTTTAAGTCTTATCTGATGGTCACCTAGTCTTCAATGTGGAGTATCTTTGTTACTTATCTTTGTCACGTATCCAAGTCTTATCTTTGTTACCAACTTGCCCATGTCAGCTAGGAATTGCTCACCATTGTGTAATTGGATCTCCTTAGTCAGTGATATCTCCTATGTTTGTTTTTCCCTACTTTGTTCACTTGATTTTTGAGCTCTAAGATGATATATTTGATATTCCTATTTATGGTTTGACAATATATAAGATTGTATCTATTCTCAGTTTCATACGAAGTAATCCATGAATCATTAAAAGTAGGTATTCTATCATTAGTATGAGGCATCTATGTAAACTGTTTACTATGACATGAATCTGTGTGTAGAGCAATTGAGTAGTAATTGTTTTATATTTGCTTCCAAAGTTATACTGTGTAACCTCTTTCGTAAACCTGTATTCCACTTGAATCTGCTGAACCGACTAGCTATGGATGTTTGTTGTTGCATCATCCGTGCATCTTTGTCAAGCAATTGAGAATGAAAGTATATATCGTTTTAACTAGTTATTGTGTTTTCAGCGTTTTGCTGCAGTGATCATGAGAATTAGAGAACCAAAAACTACAGCACTGATTTTTGCTTCTGGGAAGATGGTAAGTTTTAAACGGTTTTTGATGGGTTTGGTCTTAGCAAGTATTGACACTGTCACTGATCTTGTTGATTGATTCAAATAATTCTGGAACTTAAAATTTAACCTTGTTCATGAACTTCTCATCTATGTTGCTCGGATAGGGGTGTGGGCACCTGACAGGGGTTCGGATTTAGAAGTCGGATTTGTCATCACCCGACTTTTGGGATTCGGGGATACATGTAGGAGTATGGGTGCGGGTGTTAAGATGAAACCAATAAATGTATATTACGATATATATATATAAGTATATATTTCGTCAGTTTATTGAAATTATATAAAAGCTAGTATAATTAAATTCTTTGTTAAGACTTAAATATTTTATTCATAAGTTATCTGGTAAAATAGTAAAGTGTTCTAATATATATAAATATTTTATTCATAAGTTATCTGGTAAAATAGTAAAGTGTTCTAATATATCACACACACACACACTCTCCCTCCGTTTCATAAAGATTATCTTAATTTGACTTGGCACAAACTTTAATAAGGAAGGAAAGACTTTTGAGATATGTGGTCTTAAATAAGCCATAGCATTTGTGTGGTTCTAAAACTTTTGAAACTTGTGGTCTGAAACCTGTCATAACATTTGTGTGGTTATAAATGCTTCTTATTAAGGAAAATATTGAAAGGTGTCATAGTGCCAATCTTTTTGAAACAAACTGATAAGGAAATAGTGCCAATCTTTTTGAAACAGAGGGAGTATATGACATAACCTCAAAAGTCAAACCAAATACCCAATCAACCTATACTTGGCGATAGGTGAAGTCAAACACCCAAGTTAGGTTGACTAAATCGAGTGCAGATCCCACACCCACTCCCACACCCACACCCAAATCGTGTAGGATCGACATGGGTGCGGCAAGACTATTGAAGGATCTGAGCAACATAGCTTCTCATTGCTATCCAGAAATACTCATTTTATTATCTACTTTCTGCTTAAAACTCATGCCTTCTAATTGTGAATTTATTTGTCTCAGGTCTGTACTGGAGCAAAAAGTGAACAACAGTCAAAGTTGGCAGCACGGAAAGTATGTACTAGTTAATAGCTAGTATTGTATCCTTTGTGATGAATCCAGATGCTTATCTAAGTTCACTGAATCAGACAAACTTTATCAGAAAGTTCAATGAATCAGACAATACTAATTTGGATTTAGCATCTGTCTAGTATATTTCTTGAAAAGGTTCCGACTGTTCAGCAGGCTTTTTATGTCTTCAGTAGTTATTTTCATAAATTGTCAAGTTCTCATTTTCTTTTTATTTGAAGTGCCTATCTTTCTTACTTTGATGTTTTCCTAATCTTTTACAGTATGCTAGAATCATTCAAAAGCTTGGTTTTCCAGCCAAGTTTAAGGTAACCACTTTTGCTCAGTTATTCAGTTTATTGAGATTTTATAGAAAACTATACATATCCCCTTCCCTTATCCTGGATGTGAGAATGAAAATAAGGAATAGGAAAGGAGAAAAACTGCCTCTTCAGAAAAAAAAGAGAGGGAAGAATATGTTTATGTTTCCATCCTGATTACTGCGTTCTTTACATATTTTGGAACATTTGTCCATCATAGGGTGCAAACGCTTTTCTAAAATTTACCTCATAACTACCCTTGGATCTAATCCACTATAGCTGGATGGACCTAACCTGTCAATGCCGGTACCTATTTTCACGTGAATAAAGGATTTTCCCATATACATAAATAAGAAGACATTAAGTATATTAATGATATCACTACAAAAGAAAAATCAGAATATCGATTTGAGCCTTCAGAGGGAGTGATCTATTCGACAGGCTAGTCTGGTGCTTTGATATTCCCTAGAACCAAGGCCAAAGGTAAAATTACATCCTCAATCAACAAGTTGTGCAGAGAAAACTTTATAAACGTTGTGAGCTGGGATATGTGCTTGAAAGCCTTCAGTACGCAGTTTGCAATGTTCTGGAAGCGGCTAAGACATTATATTTGTTTTTTCAAGAATTGACACGTGCTTTGAAAATGCTTCAGAATGACTTAAAACGCTTCTAGGCAAAGCTTCTCTTCTTTGTTCCTAGTTTTCTGGAAACAATACACAATTATAGGAGAAGTTGCCAAATAATCCTAGTCTAGCTGCAATTTTGTTCTTTTTGCTGTTTCTGCTATATGTTTCAGTTATTTGAATTGTTTTGCTCCATTGTAGGATTTTAAGATCCAGAATATAGTTGGTTCTTGTGATGTTAAATTTCCTATTCGACTTGAAGGCCTTGCATATGCCCACGGTGCTTTCTCAAGTGTAAGTATTGACATATTATATCACTATTTCTTAGTATTCATAAATCTAGTGAATATTGTAATTGCAATCCTGTTATACCTATAAGGTATAAGCCCTTCATCTGATTGATCTGCGGTTATTTGGTTGGGTTACTCTGTCAGACAAGAATCAGCTTTTGCCTTCTTTCTATTTTTCAGTCTTCTTTTGTATTATCCTCTAATTGTATCTGTAGCAGATCAAGTTTTTGAAATTTCGATGTATCATTTCTCTTGAATTTGTTGGAAGTAGTAACCTTTTTCCTCGATATGTCTTCCTATTTATCAGTTTTCATATGCAGTATCCTGCAATTGTAATGGTAACAGATAAAATTCTTAGAATTTGATGTATCAGTGGTTTGAGATATTAGGCATTGTTGACCTCTTCATGTCAGTTGCCTTAAAACGAATGTTATTTGAAATGCACGGAACTTCAAAGGACTCTGAAATTTTATGTGAAACTGTGAGGTCAACAATGCTTTTGCTAGCATAGAATAAGCAAACAAGCTTGAGAACAAAAATCTATTCCTCGAATTGGTTGGGTCATTATCAACCAGAAAAGTCACTAGTGATGGTCTTGGTTTAACCATGGGTTAGCTGCAAATGGTGCCGAATTGAAGTGACAAAACCTGGGTCATGAATGATAATCGTCCATTCCCAATTGATGACATCCTGTGCTTTGACAAGTCTGAAGTATTTGACATACTGTAGAACTTCAGATCTTCTACCAATTATATCCATTAACAATTCAAACTTAAACCATGGTTTGATGTTTCCTCATCACAATTATTTATCAATTACTACTATAATATTTTTTCCTACTAAATAATATAGTTATGTCAGTCAATTTAACTTCATTTACAAAATATGGTATGTGTACTAAGATCGATTTGTTTTCTGTAATTATTATCACCCATTTTTAGAGAAACCATTTAGTTAACTGAATTTTGATGAAGATAGTTAAAGCTGAACTTAGATCTTGATTTGTGTCCAAGTAGGCTCGAGTCCACTGATTGGCAAAGAACCTTTCAGCATGTGTTTTGGATCTTCTAATGCAGCCTGTTAGTATTTGTTACATACCGAAAGTTTGCGACCTTCCTGATTATATTACCAGTGATGTTGGTGCTATATTCCCCTCCTTTCTGCATGTGGGGGGGGGGGGGTAAGAAGAACGGAAAGATAAATAAAATCTAGCTCCAATTCTAGCCAATCGACACACTTGCTTCCTTTCTTTATGGTCAAACTACTGTTGCTATAACTATGCAGTCCTCAGTCTCTCTCGCGGTCACTGCATTCCCTTTTGCAATATTGTAAACATGTTCCAATTTTGGTAAATAATTAGTTCATGGGATAAATGTTGTGTCATAATAGGGAGTGGTTTGTGCTAAGTTCTAGTGATTTGTGGTAAACTGTCCCTTGTGCATCACTTATTATTTGTGATGTAAAATGAGTTTTACCCTTGTTTCTGACCAGAAAAGCAACTGGTACATAGTTCCGAGTGGTTGGCCAGGTGGCAATGCTCGAGTTTCAGTACCTTGATATATTCATTAGAATCATGACATCTTAAATAGAATGTCGAAAGAACTGTTTAGTGGGAATTCTGACAGATATATTGACTTTGATATTCCTCCCTGTATTTATCATCTTCCAATTTTCTTGGTACAGTACGAGCCAGAACTATTCCCTGGATTAATATATCGCATGAAACAACCAAAAATAGTGCTGCTTATTTTTGTTTCTGGGAAAATTGTCATCACAGGAGCTAAGGTAATACATAGTCTCTGCCTTCTAATGGATTCTTCTTTAAATTTCTACATGTTATGCTGGTGGTTTACCATGCTCAGCATTTTATATGAATTTCAGGTTAGAGATGAGACATATACTGCCTTTGAGAACATATACCCAGTTCTTACTGAGTTCAGGAAGAATCAGCAATGGTATGGCAATCGGTTGTTTGTATGTGCACAACTTTTGTTTTGGGTGATAAAATATTAGTCCATTACTCAACAAAGGGGGGGGGGGGTTCTGACAGCTGTGATGAGCTGGCTCAAATCCAGCTTAATGAACTGTAGTTTCGCTGTCAATTGGAGGGGTATTCTGATGATAGCCTTTTAAATATGTGATAAAGGGGTTGGTACTTCTAAGTGCTGGGGAACCGCTAGTCAGTTATTTAGCATGCATTAATACACGAGGAGTAATTTTCTAGTTCTTATTTGTAGTTAATGCATTAGATGCCACGAAAAAATGATTTTGTATGTCTTGCTTTTGGATGGAATAGTGAAACCATTTATTGGTGAGAGGAAAACCGAGATGCTTGTAGCAGAAAATGTTTCCCTTTCCCTTTATGTTTAAAGAGAAGAAAATTTATTTGTCTTTGCCATGCAATGTTGAAGCTCCTGTGGCGTTAACTTTTAGCTTTGAGAGGAACTCAAAAAAGAAAGATGAAATAGTTCAGAAGGACAAGATCATTAGTTTTAGAAAAAAAGAGAGGCGGGGTATTCTTTATTTGAGCACCATGTGCAATTGTAGGGAGCTCTGTTGCACTAAAGTGATTTATATCAAGTAAATGCAGTTTGTTGCTCTATATTGGTAGCGAACTAATCCTCATCTTTATATTACTGATGTTGGTTGCTCGCAGAGTTGAGAGACTGTTTCATGCAGTGGAGCATCTGCTATGACTGACTGCAGGGTGGTTCATATTTGGAGACTTCTTTGTTTTTCTTTAACTGTAGATATTCTATAAATGAGGCATCAGCTTTTATGGACGTTTGTTTAAATTAAAACTGATAGGGTGGAACTTTAGGAGGATCCCGATAACTGTATTACTTCACTTGTAGCATATCATAAATTCAATTGGGGGAGAGAAAAAAAAAGGGAGCTGGTCGTTGGTTCCTTATTCTCGTAGTTGTTGAGTCTTAATGTTTTAAAGCGGTTTTTTGATTTAGTTCTCCTCAGTCGGACCTGAAAAGTATTTGTATTACTTGCCTTCTTTGTCGAAAGTTTTTCCTGCTCCTAAATTATAGCTTTATGTACAAAAATATAGTTGCCTCTCAACCGGGAATCATCAGCCAACCCAACTTTGAATGAAGTGAGGAATACTTTCTCAGTTACTGTGCATAGACATGTTAGCTTTATATATACTGTGTGTGGGTGAGCCATTCATTTGTTGGACTATGGACTATATTGATATGATATTTTTCCACAATTGTCCTTTCCCTGAACTTTGGCCACATTGATCCTTGTTAATCTTGTGATCTTGTTCATGTTAATAGTTCCTTTATTTACTGCTAAAACAGTTAGCTTTTAAGCTTAGCTTTCGGGGTGCCTTCTCGTCTCTTAGTCCTCGATGATCCGAAAAAATGTAAATCAACAGTCGTCGATGAAGTAGCTTGAGTATATGAATCTTCCAAGTCATTACCCCTAGTTTATCATAAGGGGAAGTAAGCTGTGCGCTCCAACCGGAGAAACGTCCATACTTTTCATTAAAAATGACTATCATACCAAACATATGGGTAAATATTTTCTAGCAGTAAGTTGTTTAGTAATCAATATACTATTTAGAAATAAAGTACTCATTTTTTTTTTCGAGAATCAATTTGATTAAATTTTAAATCTAAATTGGATTAATTCAACTTAGTATTTTAAAATAAAATTTAAATATTCAAAAACTACACAAAACATATGATCAAAAAGTATATTTTAAAATATTGGTTAAAATATATACAATTTGACTCTTAATAAGTAAAATATGTCATCTAAATTAAAACGGAAGGAGTAATTCTTTTTTAAACTTTAAAAGTTGTTGAAAGAAAGAAAGGGGGAGGGGGTCAAGGGGAAACAAAATTTGATAAAACTACTTTGGATGGCCAGGAGTACCTTTTGAGAAACTCAAACTGTGTAGTAAATGACTCTTCATTTCTCTTTTTCACCAATTACCTTTATAATGATGGGTCATACGAAAGCTATGTAAGATGGACAATCTAGATTCAAATAACGCAGCTTATGTACCAAAACAGATAGCAGCGAGCCAGTACTAGAATGACAGGGGTAACCGAATATAGATTTTTCTTTGAATTAATTGTTATTAGTAGTAGAAATAACAGGGAATGTTGTGTACTTGTATGTTAATACAGGACACCCAATCATGAACTACACAATGCATAAATTAGTTGAAATAACAATCTAGTGTGGCACTGGCTCCACATGAGTGGAAGAGCATTAGTAATTCACAGTAGATTTGATTGCGTCCAGTATCTGCAAACAAAGAAGGATCAGTACTTTAGTCAGACTCTGGGTGAAATCTTTTAAAAATGAAAGAAGTTTCAAGACCAGTTACCTTGTTCTTTGTAGGCAAGTAAAAGGGTTCGAAGACAAGAGGAAAAGGGGTATCTAACCCACATACTCTGGCCACTGGAGCTTCTAACTGCAAAGCAACTCAAATATTGAACACTTATAAGTACTTCATTTCGTAACGTCTTAACAAAATATTGGAACATGAGAAAAACATAGGAATATGAGAATACACAGATGCAGATGGAGTCTATGTTTAACGGATTCAACTGAACCCAGTATTTCGACAAAAAACCTTTATCTCTGTGTGTGCGTGCATGAAACCACTAAGATGTCACCAAATATTAAATTTTGAACCCATCACTTCAAAATTAAAATGAATTCAGTGTTAAGAACTTTAAAGGTTAGATTCATTAAGTTTAAATCATGGTTCTGCCTCTTCGAACATAGGACATTTTCTATTTGATAAAAAGAGATTGGAGAACTAAAATGCTCATACTAGAACTGCTAGCTTCTTGCAGCATGTTCATGTTTATGCTAGTATTGACATCCTCAACTAACAGAAGGGCCTCACTAAAACACCCCTATCCAAGACAATCACCTCTAATACATAAATTATTCATGTGCACAGCAAAGAATATTGATACCCACACAAGGTTGCGATTCATTAAGCACTTCTGGTTTTAAACAGGACCTAGTAACTGAACCTGAGATAAGGCATGTGGCAAATACTTAACTTTTAGCTAACCCAGTTACCCAGATGCTAGACAACACTGACAGGTTCAGTAGCCTCACCCACTCACACAAGTAAGATATGACGCCAGTCCAATAACCAGGAGTATAGCAAAAGCTCTAAGCTGTTTATATTTTTCCAAACAACCTAGGTACCACTCATTATTCCTTAAGACTGCTTACTTCAACTATGTTTCACAAATCCAAAAGCACAGAGGACATATGACCTTGCCTATGAGATCTCATATAAGGTTTGACATTTATAATGGTGATCCAGGAAAGAAAAAGGAAACTAACAGAAGTCTACAAAGGAGACCTAAAATAAGTAAATACTTACTCTTGTAAAGCAACGTTCAACTATAGATGCAGAAATTTCAGCACCAAATCCACCTGTCACAGGAGCTTCATGACTAACCTACAAACAAGAAAACTTCCTGTAAGTTATTTAATTAGGATGAGATTACCTCTTCAATTCCATAAAGCATTGCTTAGAATACTCACCAGAAGCCTTCCTGTCTTTTTGACGGAAGCCTCTACTGTTTCCTTGTCCCATGGTATTAAAGTTTTAAGGTCTATCAGTTCGCATGAGATCCCTTCCTATAGTATATACGTATTTAGAAGCTGATAAGTAATCAGGAGAAGTACATAAGAGGTACAGCTGAAAGATTAACTGATAGATATGATACAATACCAAGCGTGAGAAAGAAGTTTGAGCATGCAAAACCCATGGACAATAAAATGCATTTATACTGGTAAAAAGAACTAATGGAATGACAAGAAATCTATTCAAGGCAACATATTATAACAGATCTATTAGAACCTAGTATTCACCTTTGCAGCTTCAATGCATGCCTGCTCCATAGTAGATAGCTGAGCTCCCCAACCAACTAATGTGATATCACTACCTTCCCTGATGACCTGCATTTTTGCATGCATCAGATTTTTTTGATAAGATAATGGTAGCATGCTCTTCAGCTTTCAAATTCATAATAAACAATTAAACAAAACATCATACCTCTGCCTCAGAGAGAGGCAACATATAATCATCTTCAGGAACTTCTTCAACAGCCATCCGGTAAAGCATCTGAGATTCATCCAGACATATTCAATGATCTTCCTGCAGCAAAGAGTATTACGAGGAAGGAAAAAGTGATTACCTTTGGCTCAAAAAAGACTACAGGATTTGGGTCACGTATGGACGACAACAGCAATCCTTTTGCTTGATGTGGACTGCGTGGGATGACCACCTTACACAAATAATTGCACAAAAAGTTGTCAAAGGTATGCATTCAATTCTATAAAGAAAAAGGAAGTGCATCTGGTTTCTAAAGAAAATATATCAAGAATTTCAGGAAAAGTAAATATAAATAATTATTCCCAGAATCCTTTAGGAGGAGAAACTATAAGCAAAAAGGTGACAGAGAGGGAAAACAGAGTGAGCATATAGAAGATACTAATGGAATCACGGAGCTTGGTGCTTCACTTTAAATCAAGAAAGGAAACAAGCAACCTCGAAAAATAATCAGTCAACAATCCAACCAATGCCCAAGATGGTGATGGCTCACGAATGGAGAAACTCAATATATATACTGTATTTGGAGAATAACGATTTTTCTCATTTGAAGGGAAGAACTTGACAAACAAATATTGGATGTCCATCTTGTAGAGACTTATCAAAAGAAAATAGAAAAAAAGAATGTCCACCTTGTAGAGACGGAAAACTTTGCATGTGTTTGCTAGCATCCTATTTGAACTCACATTGCCAGTACTAAACCCACATAAATGAGGACTGGGGTAAGGCAACGACCAGCTAAAAGAAGTCAATTTATGATAATTCCTCACAATACTAAATGGAGATGTGCTCTCCTGGGTATATGCTACATCGGCACCTGGGCGTGATGAAAAATATAAGGAAAAGTGTTCCATCACCTCACCACTTGGATGTGAGCAGTGGCGGAGCCACCTTCATCCAAGGGGTGTAAATTGATAACCCTTCGCCGGAAAATTACTGTGTAGCTAGGTAAAATTTCTTTTTATGTATATACACTATATGTAGAATGCCCTTGGCTTTTTCATGTGTTTACTTGTTTATATTTTGGCTCCCCTTAGTGAAAAATTCTGGCTCTGCCACTGGACGTGAGGAAGTATAAGTAAGGGTTCCAGTTATGGACGGTATGGGTAAAGAAGTCGGTCCATCATACTTGCCACGTGAATTCAGGTTCATTGACAGAAAATAAAATAAAATTACTAGATAGCTTAACGGGGAGAATTGATATTGCAATTTACATAAGACTACGTGTACGGGAAAATGCTAGAGTGATTAACTACAGAGGTTATAAATTACGGTAATGTGAGATAGGAAAAAACAGAAACGTATGAAAATCATTTTAGCACCAGAACTTAAGAATAAAGTTATAGAACTAAAAGGATTGGTGATAGGGTTATTTCAGTAACACTAGCACATGGAAAGGAGTCAATCACATCAATAGTGCCGATGCTCCATAAAGAATTAAAGAGGAAACTAAACATATAATATGGTAATTTTGAGAAAAATCATGCAAAAGAAACCTGACAAGTGTAAGATGCAAAGAAAGACGTGGGATACCTTTATACCAGGAACATGGCAGAAGAAAGATTCGGGGGATTGTGAGTGGTAATGCCCGCCATGTCCAACAGCTCCATAAGGTGCTCTAATAGTTAAGCCTGGAAACCATGAGGCAGCTCGGCATCTTGAAACTTAGATAAAATGATGAAGTGCAATAAAATCATATGTTCTCCTCCAATTACCTCCGCAGTTGAACTGATTACCACTCCTATATCTGAATTTCGCAGCTTCATTGACGATCTACAAAACGAAAAATCTGACAGTCAACAAATGTCATGCCAATATGCTAGTACATGACTCGGCGAAGATGCATACCTGATCAAAAGCAGGAAAAATATAATCGGCAAATTGAATTTCTGCTATAGCTCGATTGTCCTGAAATTTAAGGAAGCAGAAAAATAACAATATCAGCAAACAGTTAACAACTATTTAGCTTTCAGTATTTAGAGCTCAGAAGCTGACCATTGCAGCCAGACCAATAGCAAATCCAACTATGCCCTGCACATCAAAAACCATTAGTGGATACACTTCTTCACACAAGAAAGTAATTTGAGATGGCGGAGCAACCAAATGGTCAGGTTCTTATGCACCACACATTGTGTCAAATGAAATATATGCTGAATTTCTTATTATTAAAACAAAGAAACAGCTGGTATTAGCTCAGGTCTTTCACCCAGAAAGGGCTAGAGCGGATGTGGAATATAGTAGATAAGCTACAGATATACCTGCTCACATAAAGGAGTGTTAAAAACTCTCTGTTTTCCAAATCGGTCAGCTAATCCAGTAGTGCAACGAAAGACACCACCGAAACCAACATCTTCTCCAAATACATAAGCACTGAGAAGAAAATTCATCTTTCATCAATGAACCATAAACAAGCACATAAAAATTGCAAGTAAAAGAGAACAGGCCGGCAAAAGCATAATCTATTATTGAGCATGAGTAGATCCAGCTGAAATGGTCAGCATTACTTGAAGAAGTTTGGATGCTATTTAGATGCAATCTAAACAAGTATACTGGGATTTGCGTGTCTGTGTCAACTAATATTCCAAAGTTAAGCTGGAAGCAACTGGTAACTCCTATGAAGGTAAGGAGTCAAAAGCTGAAGGCTCAAGCTATCATCCTTATACTTCTGGAGAAGCTTAACGCAAATGCATTGTTGCATTACTCGTAATACTGTTCTGGGAAAGTAAAAGAGGTATTCTTGGGATAATACAAACGGTACAGTTATTCTGCAGAAAAGCAACGAACGAGAATGTTGTGGGAGCAACATCTCCTTCCCCCCACCACCACCCCCTTCTTCATTCAACCATTCTTATCCATTCATGTGTCGGTGCTTAAAATTAGTTGTTATGCAAAGTACATAGCAAATGACAAATGATGCATACATGAGATTGGTTTGAAGTACTCACATACTGATACAAAAACATGATGAGAATAGATATCCAATTATAAAGCTTCTGTTGGAAAATTTATCAAAAAATAAAAAAAATACAAAAAGAATGGACTATTTCTGTTTCTTAAGGACATTTGACCAGTCTTTGACCAGCATAGACTAGCTAAATCATGTTTAAAAAAATGGAAATTTTAAATATTATACCAAATATCACATACTTATGACCCTCCAAATGAGAATTGAGAGGTGGTATAAAAAAGAATCATTTCACTTTAACGAAAAGATAGCTTCTTGGCTTTTTACTTAGAAACTGTATTTGTACAAGGAAAGGAACTTGCTTTCTCCACCTTCTCCAACTTGAGATTCTCATTATGAAATCTTTGTAGACCATTCAATTTATCCATCAGTATTATTCCCGAATAACTTAAAGATTGTATTTTTCTTTTTTCTTCTTTTTTTCCCTTTTCCTCCATCCACGTAGTTTAAAAGTACAGTACTAGTAATACTTTTTCCTTTTGTTAATCAAGCAAATTAACAACAATAGACTGATCTAGGGACAGGAAAACTTCACAACTTTTTCTTTTCCCGCTTTGCTAATTTCTAATTCGTGATTGAGCGATAGACTGATCTAGGGACAGGAAAACTTCACAACTTTTTCGTACACTTACCAAAAAAGGAAATTGGAAAAAATACATATACAATTAAAAAGATACCGAGGATCAGAGTCTAAGGCGATGTGAAGAGCTTGATTAATAGCAGTAAAAAGGTTGACAGATTTGCTCGGACTGATTCCTTCACTTTTTTTAAGCGTCTGATCAACTGTTGACGAGAATCCCCTACTTTGATTTTTGGAAGAAATTGAAGCCAATTTTCCAATTCTTCTGAAACTGCTTGCCATTTTCATGTAATTTTTACTAGGATTGAAATTTTCAGAACAACAATATGTTTATTTGGAGAAAGTGGGAGTCTGCAAAATATATTGAGCTAAATATCTGAGGAAGAAGAGGAGTGTTGAAGTTGTATTGAAGAGAATTTATTAGAGTTTGGTATGGGACAAAATGAAATTAAGAAATCTACACATGGTCCACGTTGACAGAGATTATCCTATACACTTAACCGGTTTATTTGTACTATAATGTTAGCCGTCAAATCATTTTGATTTGGTTTTAGTAGAGAATTTCGTAATGGATAAAATTAAAGGAAATAAATTTATTTCAAAATTAAAATATATGGACTATAACATTACCATAACGAATGAGTTCCGTACTTTTAAGTTCAATCTCAATTTGTATGTGTGTGAGTTAGTTTTACTCGACGCGGATTTTAAGAAAAAAAAAGAATTTTTTTAAAATTTGTGGTTTTAAAAATTTAAGGGATAAAAGTTTTGTAGGGCCATGATATTTGTGTGACTATAAAAACTTTTTATAAAAGTAAAATAAAGAGTTTAAATTGAATTATTTCTAAATTTAAAAATATGTCATTTATTTTGGAACATAGTATTAGATTCACGTTAGTTTTTCAAAAGGTACATAATATTTACAAATTACTACTATGCTTAATTTGGATTCGGCTTTCAACAAAAATATTAAAAGACGGATGGAATACTATAATGTTGTCTTATATTTTTATCAAACATATAAATAAGATATCTTAGAAAGTATACACTTAATGAAACTAAAGTATGTAAATAAAGAAATTTGTATCTAAAAGATGTCATTCTTTTTTATACGAAGTAAACATGAAATAGTATAACATTAAAGGAACAAGAGTAAACCTTTTAAATTATTGGCATTCAATTTTGTATAAACGTCCACAAACATTACGATATAACTTTTCGATTTTTTAAATTTTAAATGATATGTTTAGTTATGAGGAATTTCATGAGTTTCCTATTATAATACAAGTGTAGAAATATAATATTGTTGATGTTTCTTTAATGTTTTTAAAATTAAAAGTGGCAAGAAAACACAAAGATAAGTTATTAATTCAAGATTTTCTATGTAGCTTCTAACTAATTTATTTACTTATGATCGTGTATATCGCGTTCATATGTTTGAAAATTTAACCAATCTCTCTTGAAAGATGGCACTGTTTATATGTAAATGTTTGAGGAAAAGAGCATAAATGCCATGTTTCTAAATACGTTACACCAAAATTTATTTATCAAATGACAAACATTGTTGCAATGTATAAAGATTTATCCAATACCATCTACATGATAAAACTACTCGATGAAATTTTATATACCTACTTTTTTGTATGAAAAATATTATTATGATTTTCGATGTGTATAGTAATTTTACAAAATATAGTTGCCACCTTTTTAATATCAAATTGTCTAATCAACTCATCTTTACGACATCACACTATAAATCTCATTTTATAATGTGCATAAGAATTTTTTTCATTAGTAGAATCAATTACCAAATTAAAAGTTGAACATCTAATATTTTACTTGCTAAATTCTTTAAAATAAAAATTAGAAAACAAAAAAAAATTGACAGGTCAAACAGGAATAACATGCTAAGACTCAGTTGGTCTTCGAGAACTTATAGGAATATATATTTTTAAAAGTCAAATAGAAGTTCAAAGTAAGAAAATGCTCTTGCAAGTTTTAGTTTTTGGAATTAGGCCCGGGCTCAGTACGGGCTAAAGTAACTAGTGATATAATGTAACTAAGGTTTGTTTGACTTTGGCTTATACACAATGGATAAGTATAATTTTGACAACGGTGAAAAAGTGTTCATACTCAGAGTGTGTTTGGTATGAAAAAAATTATTTTTATGAAAAATATTTTCACGGAAAATAAATGGTTTTATCTAGTAAGGAGTAAGAAAGCTGGTTAAAAAAGGGTGGATTAAGATAAACACTAGACACGTGGCGAACTCAAGTGCTAATAAAGAGTTTAGTGTTAATTTAACTCTAATAATTTTTCATCTAGGAATAAGGGCGAATTGTGCCATTTTCGTAATAGCAGGGGTAACGATTGACCCCAATTTTTAATGGTCGATAAATATAAACTATTTCGCAAAGTGCAGTGACAATTTGTATCTTTTTCCTTATTACACAAAGTACTTTTGGTTTACATGTTTACTCTACATTATTAAATTTATAATTTTTGTTCCTATTATTTTCTTGTTATAGAAATCAAAAGCGATGAAAGAAAAAAGGATGCAGTAAAAGCAACCAGAAATACTTTTAATTCTATGATGCATTAGGTACGTAAAGTAGTTAATTTTATTCGGTTTTAGGATCAGTATTTATGCAAATGAAGTGATGTGGCCGGCTCCGCTTTTAGCTTAGTTGAAATTTATGAAATAAACTTACTTCATTTGCTAATTCCATAATTATGATGAGCAAATTTGTTTTATATCTGCAACCAAAGATATAATTATATCTGCACGTTTAGATTGAGAAAGAAATGTAATAAAAATGAAGAACTTCAATTTACTACATGAAAATCTATAATTGACATTTAACAAATGAAATCATTAGTTCATTCATTTCAGCATCTATATCATGTGTTCAGTTCTGCTTAATTATTGAGAAGAAATAAAATCTACATGAATGTACCCCTCAGTTTTATTTTTTGTGACATAATCTTTTTGTTAGTCCATCCAAAAATAATAAATAACATCTTTTTATATTAAAAGTAATTTAACTTTAATTTTCTTAATTTATTCTTAATGATATATCTTTAAAACTACAAAAATCTCACTGCATATTTAAAATAAGAAAGTTCAAAAGTCTATCTTTTCATTCGTAATCTCAAACTCAGGAATAAAGGGAATATTAATTAAAGGAAATGTTTAGGCTATAGAAGAATCCAATTGATTTAAGGCCCAATGGAGGAAAGGGAAAAATAGAATCAAATATGACCAACAGACACACAAACAACAGAGTTGTCTACACTTCGTTTATTTCAGATTAATTAATTCAACTTACTTTATTAATATTAAATCGAATTAAATAGATTTTCAAGTTAATATTAGATCATACTAAATAAAAGAATGAATCAATTTATCAAGTCGATTTTTTGTCTCTTTTTTTTCGGGAGTCGGATTTTGTGAGATCCTATTTTAAATTTATTGAACACCTACTACTTGTATAGATTACAACTATACTACACCTTTACCTGATCCTAAAACTAGCCATTTTATTCCCATACGACTGTACTGTCCCCGCTACTTTGGAAATACCTCCCATCTTTTTTTATTCCCCTAAAACTAGCTTTTTGGCTTGCCTTTGCTACGGAAAAAATGGGTTTTACATCAAACTAATAGGTGTATAATATTTATTTGTAAATAAGCTCATTTTACTTAATCATAATTAATTAATACATACTTTTACCTAATAAAATTAATTAATCATGATAAATTTATATAATTTAACATAAATACATGATGTGGATAAATTTTTGCCCTTGCCACTCCCAAACCTAAAAGCTAGCGTTGTTTGTGGGCTACACTTAGTTGAAACCAATATTCTTCTAATTGTTAGTTGGAACAAATAATATGAAATATAAAATTAAGATAATTGCAAAAAACCTAATATATTCATCTAAATGGGAAGTCTGTTTCCTCAATTTAGGAAGGATAATATTTTCTGATAACCAAATTAATAAGACAAACTTTTATTATACTAAATGTTATTCCCGCCAATATTGCTGTATTTGTAAGTAATAATTCTGCAAAATATAAGTTAGCGTAATGAAACAGTAATTAATTCGAGCCCACTGAATTCACAGTGTTTCCTTAAGGAATTTAATCCCCTCCTAGTACCCAAGTCAATGGATTATTTCCTCCCAGGATAGAACGAATCACACACTGGTGTAGCGGTACTTCAAACTCCAGTGTTTCAGCGAACACAAAGTTCGGTAGCAAATCACACTTACAGTTGCGTTGTTTGAAGTTAAAAACAATGCAGAACGAAGGAGTATAAACTCAGAAAATCGTATGGAAATGCTGAGAGGAAGGAGTGCAATGTATAGCCAATTTGTTGAGCGAATTGTGTGTTGTGTGTTGTGTGTTGAGTGTCTTTCTTCAACATTTGCTGCACATATATATAGCAGCCAGTGTTGAAGAAGACCAAACGTCCACCCTCCACGGTGGAGCAAGCATTAGCTTGTTTGTGGAGCAAGCACATTCATGGTGGGAAGAGCATTATCCGGCTGCCAAATGGTCAATACACGGATTGGAAAATATCTGTTACAAATGCGGATAATCTTACGTTAATATTTACTATTAACAAATAAATTTGGTCCAAAAAATTAATCAATCAATCGATCATTTGACCAAATCCAAATCCAAATCCAATTCTGAAGCCGAAGCCGAAGCCATAGCCAAGGCCGAGCCGAGCGAGCGACGACGACGACGGCGCGAGGCTTGCTTTCTTCTTAACTCTTTAAGAGCTACAAGAAGAGCAATTATATATATACCCACCAAAAATCTCTTCCTCTTCCAATATGGGACAATGTCTCATTGTCAAGAGGGGGAAACTTAAAATTTTACTCAAAAATTTCATTTTCCCTCAATTTCCCATTCACCATCATTTTAAGACTATTTCATCTTAAAACAAAAACCTCAACAATCCCCCACATGAATGGGGAATGGCTATATCACGGAAGTATGCATGGAAAAATTGTGTGATTTACAAGCAAGGATTAATCGCATCTGGATAAGTAGGTTTTCCTTTGAACTTTCCGTAGTAAACTTATGTCGGATATACTCGGTCAATCGATAGATTTGATATCTTTGAACCGTCGATCTTTGGTGTATACCTAGACAACCATAAGTCACACAATAAACCCTTAACCGTCTTTGGTTCTCATTGTTGTGTTCGTTTCATCCATGAACACCGCCTGGTTTCATAAGTGCGTAGAGAACTGGCCTTACAAAGTTCTCCTTAAAGCGGCTAACACTTCACACTTACATAGGTGATTCCTAAACGTGTCATCCTGTAGATACACTATTTGATATACCCCGTATCAAATTTAGAAATCATTAAAAAGCCTTAATGCTATCCTTGGTACTAAACATTGTCTCATCACGAGAACGGACTAAAATATTATTTGACAATGTTGAACCGTCATTAATGACTTTGTTTGATCTCCTTGAACCTAGATCTTGGGATCTCCAGTCTTCTAGATAGAGTTACCGCCACAATGACTTGTTCTCGGCCATAACCCCATTCCCCTTGATGATTTCTCAACTACCTCTCTAGTTAGGCCTTTTGTAAGTGGATCCGACACATTATCACTTGACTTTACATAGTCAATCGTGATAATTCCTCTAGAGAGTAATTGCCTAACGGTTTTATGTCTTCATCGTATATGACGAGATTTACCGTTATACATGACGCTCCCAGCCCTTCCAATTGCCGCTTGACTATCACAATGTATGCATATTGGTGCCAACGGTTTGGGCCAAAATGGAATGTCTTCCAAGAAATTCCAGAGCCATTCAACTTCTTCACCGGCTTTATCTAAGGCTATGAATTCAACCTCCATTGTAGAGCGGGCAATACATGTTTGTTTGGACGAATTCCAAGATACCGCTCCTCCACCAATAGTGAATACATATCCACTCGTGGACTTAGAATCAGTTGAACCGGTGATCCAATTTGCATCACAGTATCCCTCAATCACCGCAGGGAAATTACTGTAGTGCAATTCAAAGTTCTGGGTATGTTCTAAATATCCCAAAACTCGTTTCATTGCCATCCAATGAGATTGGCCTGGATTGCTCGTATATCGACTCAGTTTACTTATAGCACAAGCTATATCTGATCGTGTACAATTCATGATATACATTAAGCATCCCAACACACGAGCATAATCCAATTGTGATATGCTTTGGCCTTTGTTCTTTGCTAATGCAAGATTCACGTCAATTGGAGTCTTTGCAACTTTAAAGCCCAAGTGCTTTAATTTTTCAAGTACTGTCTTAATATAATGAGATTGTGACAATGCCAGACCTTGAGGAATCTTATGGATCTTAATTCCCAGAATTAAATTAGCAACTCCCAAGTCTTTCATATCAAACTTGCTATTGAGCATACGCTTAGTAGCATTTATGTTGGCAATGTCATTACTCATTATCAGCATATCATCCACATATAGGCAAACAATGACTATGTGATTTGGAATATTTTTAATGTACACACATTTATCACATTCATTTATCTTAAAACCATTTGACAATATTGTTTGGTCAAATTTCGCATGCCATTATTTGGGTGCTTGTTTTAGTCCGTAAAGAAACTTAACAAGTCTACATACCTTCTTTTCTTTACCTGGAACCACAAACCCTTCAGGTTGTTCCATGTAAATTTCTTCCTCCAACTCTCCATTTAAGAAGGCCGTCTTAACATCCATTTGATGAATTTCAAGACCATACACTGCAGCTAATACTACTAACATCCGTATGGACGTAATTCTTGTAACTGGAGAGTATGTATCAAAGTAGTCTAGACCTTCTCGTTGTCTATACCCTTTGACTACGAGCCTTGCCTTGAATTTATCAATAGTGCCATCATCTTTGATTTTTCTCTTAAAAATTCATTTAGAACCCAAAGGTTTATTTCCAGGAGGAAGATCAACCAATTCCCATGTATGGTTGTTCAATATGGATTCTATTTCACTATTGACTGCCTCTTTCCAAAACAATGATTCCGAAGAAGTCATAGCTTCTTTAAATGTTTGAGGCTCATTCTCCAATAAGAAAGTCACAAAATCTGGTCCAAATGAAGTAGACGTTCTTTGACGTTTACTACGTCTTGGATCCTCCTGATTACATGTACTTTCTTTTGTTTCTTCCCGAGGTCGTTTAGATCCTTCACCAAATGACTCACATTCCTTTTTATACGGATATATATTTTCAAAGAACTCAGCATTATCTGATTCTATAACCGTATTATTATGAATGTCGGGATTTTCTGATTTATGAACCAGAAATCGATATGCTTTACTATTTGTCGCATATCCTATGAAAACACAATCAACGGTTTTCGGTCCTATCTTTACCCTTTTGGGTTTAGGAACTTGCACTTTTGCCAAACACCCCACACTTTAAAGTAATTCAAGTTGGGCTTCCTTCCTTTCCATTTTTCATATGGAATGGATTGTGTTTTGCTATGGGGAACTTGATTTAATATTCGATTAGCCGTAAGAATGGCTTCCCCCCACAAGTTCTGTGGCAAACCAGAACTTATCAACAACGCATTCATCATCTCCTTTAATGTGCGATTCTTTCTTTCCGCAATCCCATTAGATTGGGGCGTGTAAGGGGCTGTTGTTTGATGAATAATTCCATATTCTAAACATATTTCTTCAAAAGGAGATTCATATTCACCACCCCTATCACTTCTTATCATTTTTACCTTCTTGTTAAGTTGCGTTTCAACTTCATTTTTGTATTGCCTGAATGCGTCTATTGCTTCATCTTTACTATTCAGTAAGTAAACATAGCAATATCGAGTACCATCGTCAATAAAAGTTATGAAATACTTCTTTCCACCGCGAGATGGTATTGACTTCATGTCACAAATATCTGTGAGTTAAGTCTAAAGGATTTGAATTCCTTTCAACTGACTTATAAGGATGTTTAACATACTTAGATTCCACACATGTTTGACATTTTGATTTTTCGCATTCAAACTTGGGCAGTACTTCCAAGTTAATCATTTTTTGCAAGGTTTTATAATTGACATGACCTAAACGTACATGGCATAAATCATTTGACTCAAGTAAGTAAGAAGAAGCTGAAATATTATTATTATTTTCCACAACCATTATATTTAGATTAAAAAGGCCCTCGGTGAGGTAACCTTTTCCTACAAATATTTCATTCTTACTAATGACAACCTTGTTGGATACAAAAACATACTTAAAACCGTGCTTAACAAGAAGTCCAGTAGAGACTAAATTCTTTCTCATTTCGGGAACATGAAGGACATTGTTCAAAGTCATGACCTTGCCAGAAGTCATTTTCAGAAATATCTTTCCATATCCTTCAACTTTTGCTGTTGAAGCATTTTCCATATAAACTGTCTCTCCGGGTTCAGCAAGAGCATAAGTAGCAAAAGCCTCTCTAACTGCACAAACATGGCGAGTGGCTCCTGAATCAAACCACCACAGTTTAGGATTTCCCACCAAGTTACATTCAGAAAGCATGACACACAAGTTATCAACATCATCATGGTTTACTACCATGTTTGCTTGACCCCTTTTCTTGTCTTTCTTCGGAGCATGACACTCCGTAGATTTGTGTCCGGTTTTCCCACAGTTTTAGCAGTTTCCACTGAACCGCTTCTTGCTTGGGTTGTATTTCGGACCAGAAGCCTTCTTCCTCTTTTTGTTAGCTTCAACAATATTTGCTCCCATTATTGTTGAATTTCCACGGCCTCTCCTTTCAGCAGCTTTATTGTCCTCTTCGATTCTCAACCGAACAATGAGATCTTCAAGGGACATTTCCTTTTGTTTGTGTTTCAAATAATTTTTGAAGTTCTTCCACAATGGAGGCAACTTCTCAATCATTGCTGCTACTTGGAATGCTTCGTTGATGACAAGACCTTCAGCAAGTAGATCATGAATAATCACTTGCAATTCCTGGACTTGGGTAATAACAGACTTGCTATCTACCATTTTGTAGTCCAAAAATTTTGCGGCAACGAATTTCTTCATCCCGGCATCTTCAGTTTTATATTTCTTTTCAAGCGCATTCCACAATTCTTTTGACGTCTCCACGCTACTGTATACATTATACAGATTATCATCCAGTCCGCTAAGAATATAATTCTTGCATAAAAAATCAGAATGCTTCCACGCTTCAATCACGAGAAAGCGTTCATTCTCTTGAGTTTTATCTGGCAGATCAGGAACATCTTCCTTGATGAACTTCTGTAGACATAACGTAGTTAGATAGAAGAACATCTTCTGCTGCCAGCGCTTGAAATCAATCCCGGAAAATTTTCCGGGTTTTTCTGCCGGTGCCAACGCCGGTGTTCGGCTTGTCGATGCGTTGGCAGTCACCATCGGAACAACTTGGTTTTCACTTTCAGTCGTCATTTTTTCTGGAAAAAAAATGACACAAACAAACGTTTAATACACGTTTTCAAACTAGAGTAAAAAATCACGTAGATTTTAATCTCCAACAAAACGCCACGAAGGCTTTACTCTCCAAAACGGGAGTACACAAAACCACAAAGGTTTTAGTTTGCAGACTAATAAGAATAACACAAATACAGAAATAAAAATTAAATTCCTTAAGATTGTTATTCCCGCAAATATTACTGTATTTGTAAGTAATAATACGGCTACGACTTCGGCTTCGGATTTGGATTTGGATTTGGTCAAATGATCGATTGATTGATTAATTTTTTGGACCAAATTTATTTGTTAATAGTAAATATTAACGTAAGATTATCCGTATTTATAACGGATATTTTTCAATCCGTGTATTGACCATTTGGCAGCCGGATAATGCTCTTCCCACCATGAATGTGCTTGCTCCACAAACAAGCTAATGCTTGCTCCACTATGGAGGGTGGACGTTTGGTCTTCTTCAACACTGGCTGCTATATATATGTGCAGCAGATGTTGAAGAAAGACACTCAACACTCAACACTAAACACTAAACACATCGAATTTAATAAGAAATATGAATAAAGCTACTATGAAGTTGCGTTTGGCAAAAAGGTAAATCTACACATAACATACAGTTCACGTTGATAAAGATTATATAATCATAACACTGGGCATTTTATACCCAAAAAGAGGGGTGTAGCTAGTACTCGATATGTCATGACTAAAATTTCACCAAGATCGTAACGACACTAACATGCCGGCTAGGCGAACCAAACACATAAAATAATAAAGATCAACATGCTAAAATAGGTTTCAATAGCAAACTCTGTTAAAATCATAGACATATAGTAATAAATTTGAAACGACAAAGTACAAGTGCAGAATACTCAATACAACCTAAACTTGTTTAACGGGTCGGGTTGATCGGTTTCGGACCGGCACAAACCGGTATTAAATCGGCTCGGCCCGGACCGGTGGTAGGGGGCCGGGTAGGGTTGGGTTTTGGGGGTAAGGGTTGGGACGTTTACATTTTCCTTACCTGTTAAGCGGACCGGTCAAACTCGATTTTAGAAAATCACTGTTAAACCGATTAACCGGACCGGTTTAGCGGCTATTTTCTGATTTTTTTTGTAATTATTTTTTTATTTGACCGTTGGCAACGGTCAGCTTCCAATTTGACCGTTGCCCAATGGATATTTTGTAAGAATAGCCCCTTTTTGAGCAATTTTTTTAAAAAATAATATTTTTAATAATTACTAATTTAGCCCTTTGAAAAACTATAAATACACCCCCCTCTTCTTCATTTCTTCACTCATCTCTCATTTCACAAACTCAAATTCTCAATTGTCATTCTCTCATTCTTCACCTAAATAGCAATAAACTATTTGGCTCTCATTTTTTTTGAAATTTAATTTATCGTATTATTTGAAGTTTGAACTTTGAACAATTAATGTTTCTTCATGCTAACATTAGAGTTGCGAAAATCATCAAGTGTTCAATTTATTGCGGGATTTGGTGCACTCCCTCAAACTCTTTCTCTTATTTACATGTTTAATTTTTGTTAGTAGTTAAATTTTCACAATATGTTTAATGCTGCAAAAAAAATGTGTAATAAGGTTGCTAATCAGGTTAATCGGGAAAATAGAAAAAAGGTACTACTTCAACATCTAGTAGTAATTTAAATGACTTTACACATGTTTCTGAAACATCACCTGATAATAATATAGATTATGAATAATTACAGGAAGATTTCGGTATAGAAGATAATGAATTAGAAATTGAAGATGAGATACCACTTACACCTAGTAGTGTTGGAGTTGGTAGCAGGGGTGGTGGTTGGCGCTAGTAATAGATCACCTGTGGCCCCGACTACTGATCGGAGGAAAAAAAGTAAAGTTTGAAAATATTTTGACGAAATAGAGAATTCTGATAGAGTTAGATGCAAACTTTGTAAAGATAATTTTAAACATAAGACTGGAGGAAGTTTAGGGGGGACTGGAACACTTAGTAGACATATGAAAATTACTGATCCTATAGATTATGAACAGTTCCTGTTCTTTCCGCTATGGCTCGGGACGTGCTGAATGTGCCAATTTCAACTGTTGCATTAGAGAGTGCATTTAGTCAAGCAAGACAACAACTAGGAGACGTCAATCACTCATTGGGAAACAATGCTTTGGAAGTTTTAGTATGTTTCAGAGATTAGATTAGATCGGAACGAAGAAAACAGGGACGTGAAGATATTGATAAACCAAAAGACGAGGAACTTGGAGATATATTAACACATGGTCACCCATATGAATTTAACACCCCAGAAGATGACCAAGAAGTTCATATTGATTATGAAGAACTTACTAAGGCAATGCAAAACCTTTGAATGTAAACTTTAATTTGCAGGTTTGAAATAAAAAAAGAACATGCAAATTATAAGTGCAATTTTTTTCCATCTTCATTATATTCTATTATCTTAAATTCTTAATGAAATATTCAAATATAAGGATTTTTAAGCCTTTGCAACCTTTATTCAAACATTCTTTTTATAAGATTATTTTTTTGTTTTTATATTTTTACTTTATCTTAATATAAATTACGGTAGTTATACAAAATACAAAAAGAAATAATCAAAAACTCGGCCCGGCCCGACCCCTTAGGCCCGTAACCATTTCGGTTCAATAAAACATCAGATAGGACTAGACCCGATAAACCCCATTGGAAAAAACCGGTGTCGGCCCGGATTGGTGACCGACCGATCACATTTTTCTTCAACCCGGATCAGACCGGACCGGACCCCTGTCACGCATAATACAACCCCTGGGAAGACATCAACAACTAAATAAGGTAATACAACTGTCTCAATAAAAATATTATCCGAAAAAGATAATAATAATAATAATAATAATAATAATAATAATAATAATAATAATAATAATAATAATTGACTCTGAGGCACTACAAATCGATCAAGCAGGACAACTAACCATGAAGTCTTCAAGTAGCTCCTAAACTCTCTCCTAAGTGTCGCTATATCAATATCAAAATCTAAATATGTAGATTTGTAGTATGAGTATATAATGACCCGGCTGGTCATTTTGTGTATTGTAGCCCCATCCCCCTATTTATTGCCTCTTCTATGTCCATTGTTTTGTGACTTGCTTGGATGGTTAGTTTGGTTTGGGTTTGGGAACGTTTTGGAATGAATTGAGATACTTAGTCCCAAGGTTGGAAGCTTAAGTTGGAAGAGTTGACCGGAGTTTGACTTTTGTATAGACGACCTCTGAATGGCATATGTCCGGATGTTGATTTGGAGGCTCATGGGTTGATTTGATGATTTTGGTGAAAGTGGAAGGTTTGGAAGGTTGAGAGCTTTGAACGATAACTGACTTTATTGATATCGAATTCAGATTTCGGTCTCGGGAGTTGGAATAGGTCTGTTGTGTCATTTATGACTAGTGTGCCAAATTTGGGCTCATTCGGAATTGGTTTGATATGATTCAACATTAGTTTTAGAGGTTGAAAGTTTATTAGTTCATTAGGCTTGAATTGGGGTGCGATTCATGATTTGATATTGTTTGATGTGATTCGAGGCTTTAAGTAAGTGCGTAATGTGTTTTAGGACTTGTTCGTATACTTGGATTGGGTCTCGGGGACCTCGGGTGTGATTCGTATAGAGTTCGGGTCATCTTTGGACTTAGGAGTTTGGCTGAAATTTCTGATGCCTGGTGCAATCGCACCTGCGAGAAAGGGGCTCCAACTGCGAGACCACAGAAGCGGCCTGGTGGTCGCAGAAGCAGAAGAATGCTGGAAACAGTGAGATCACATATGCGTGTACATTTCTGCATAAGCGGAGTCGCTTCTGCGAGGAAGGAACCGCAGAAGCGGAAATGGGCCGGAGGATCAGGGACCGCAGGTGCTGAGTAGTTTCTGCAAGAGGGGATGCGCAGATGCGGGAACCTGACCGTAGAAGCGGTAGGTCGGGATTTAAGTTGGGTTCGCAGAAGCGAGGTTTGGACCGCAAAAACGGTATTGCAGGTGCACGTTTGGGGGCCGCAGATACGGGATCGTTGGGCTGATTTTTATAATCGAGGGTTTCAAGGTTTTTCTTATTTGGAGAGTTTTGGTACTCGGCTAAGGGAATTTTTAAAAAGGGGTTTTTCTACAATCGAAGAGGTAAGTGAAGTTTAATCACTTTTGTTGATAAATATTGATTACTCATTGATTATTACACCTAGTCTATGTGTATTTGAGGTGAAATTTGGGAGATTTTAGGCTATGGTATTGGAGAGTGAGATTTAACGATTTGATGGTCGATTTATATATGTAATTAGACGAAATTAGTATGGTTGGACTCGTAATTGAATGGGCATTCAAAACTTGTGAATTTTTTTGGGTTCCGAGGTGCGGGCCTGAGGTTGACTTTTGGATTAACTTTTTGATTTTGGTTAAAATCTTATCTTTATCATTTGGATTAGATTTCTATGGATTTTATTGATTATATTAAGTTGATTTGACTAGATTCGGGTCGTCTTAAGGTTGATTCACGTGGGAAGGGCTTGTTAACAGAGTGATTTGGCTTGTTTGAGGTAAGTATCTTATCTAAACTTGGTTGATGCACTAGTTGCCTGAATTATTTGCGATAACTACGTGCTATGTGTAGCGCATATGTGTGGGTTGATCCCATATGCGTACACCGGGATATATTTACATGCTCGGGGTAGTTCTTAGGCTATACCGTGCTTTGAATTGATTGCTAAGCTTCAAGGTGAGATGTTTCTCCTATTTGTACCCCTCTGTGAGCTATCTGTACCACGTCTTAGATTTTGTTGAGGTTATTCTTCTGATTGAACCAAATAAATTGCTATTTCATGCTGAAATTATCTTTTCTAGCTGTGATAACACACATTGCACGTGCCTACACTATAGCATGTTATTTATACCGGTCTAGGAATATGAAAATTGATAATCATTAATCATGTACCTATATTCTCGTATATTTGCTTTTTGTGTGTTATGATCTGGACTGGTTGTCTATGACCACGCCGGGCAGATTGTGATTATTGACACGTGACTTATCCATGCGGTTGATATTATTGGCACGTGAGTTGTCTGTGTGAATCCAAATATTGATATTTTTAGCATGTGAGTTATCCGTGAAGCACGTAAGTTGTCCCTGTAGTTGATATTATTAGCACGTGAGTTGTCCGTGCAGCGTATGGATATGGATCCACCCCCCTAGGGTCACCCTCTCATGTTTATCTCTTAATGATGTACATGTGAATATTGAGGAAAACTGATTAGTGGTTTGGTACGATAATGGGGATCCACCCCCCTAGGGTCACCCTCTCATGTTTATCTCTTAATGATCTTTATTTGTAATTTCCATGGTTAATTACCTGATTTATTTGCATATCATCTTTATATTCCGTATCATTGACTGAGCAGAGTACCTAAGTAATTGTACACATGTACACAGATAGGTCATTCCTGTGCTTAATACTTGATCACATTACTGTTCTGTACTTGTTGAACCTACGAATCTATACAGGTTCTAGCAAATATCATTTATAATTCTTGCTTCGTTTACCTCACTGAGGTTAGCTATGATACTTGCTGAGTACATTGGGTCGGTTGTACTCACGCTACACTCTACATTTAATTGTGCAGATCCAGGTGTCGGACCCAGTCATGAGTAGCCGAGGCTAGTAGTAGAGTTGATTGGTGAGAGACGAGATAGAACTGCATTCTTGACCACAGTCTTAGCATCTCTTTTCTTATGTACTCTTGTCCTTACTTCAGACAGTATTGTACTTGATCATTCCAGACTTGTATTTTCGTATTAGATCTCATGACTCTATATTTATCAGTTTCTAGGAGATTTATCATGTATTAGAAGTATTTTGTTACATTGAGGTTCTAGACTTATGTTATTTCTATAAATTCTATTATTTTTATTCTTCATTGTTATGTTCGACTTGCCTAACAAGTGTCTTAGGCGCTATCACGACAGGTTAAAATTTTGGGTCATGACAAGTTGGTATTAAAGCTCTAGGTTCATAGGTATTATGAGTCATGCGCAAGTTTGGTAGAGTCATGTGGATCGGTACGGAGACGCCTGTACTTATCTTCGATAGGCTACCGAACTGTTAGGAAACTTCACTTTCTTGTATTCTTGTCGTGCGGATTTGTTATTCTGAAATCTGAACTTGACTCTTCTATTCTCTCATAGATGATGAGGACACGTGCGACCAGATCAAGTGGACAGACACCAATACCATCAGTTAGGGTCACGAGAGGCCAAGGCTGCGGTAGAGGCTGAGTTGCGGCTCGTACTACATCTAGAGAAGCACCTATGGAGCCACCAAGAACTCTAGCTGAGGATCAGGTACTGAATTTTGTTGACTCGGCGGGGCTAGCTTAGGCACCAACAATGCCCATCATGATTCATGGCCTTCAAAAGGCCTTAGCCCAGATTTTAACTGTGTGCACGAGCCTAGATCAGACGGTTTCGGTTCCAACTGCACCAACCACTTCATAGGCCGTGGGAGGTGCCCAGACCCCTACCGCCCGTACTCTAGAGCAGCTAGCTCAGGGACTCCAGATACCGGGTGTATTTCCAGTTCAGTCAGTTGCTGCTGCTCAGGCCGGAGTTGGACCACTTATGAGTGATGAGGAGCAGAAGAGGCTAGAGCGGTTTGGGAGGCTCAAGCCTCGAGAGTTCAGTAGAGCAGAGTTAGAGGATGCTTAGGATTTTCTAGATAAGTGTTAGTAGATTCTTTGCACAACATGTATTTTGGACACAAGTGGGGTTGCATTTACTATTTTTCATCTGATACGGGTAGCTTACAAATGGTGGCATACTTTTAAGTTGAGTAGGCCAGCCGATGTAGCCCACTTACATGGCATGAGTTCTCAGTTCTCTTCTTATAGAAATTTGTTCCACTGACTCACAGAGAGGCATTGCGTAGCTTGTCATGCAGTATGGTTGGTTCCCACTGAGAGGGAGAAGATTAGGAGGTTCATCGATATCCTCAACTATGGGTTATGTTTCAGTATGGCTCGAGAGGTGGCGACTGATGCTAGGTTGGACCAGCCGTGATTGCTAGACGCTTAGCCATTACAACATAGGTCGTTCTTCTGGACCCGTTCAGGCAGCTTGCCATGTTCCTCGTGGTTCCTTAGTTAGCCACAATTCCTACAGTGCACGCCTAACTCAGTCATCATTTAGTGCATTGCCGGCACAAAGTTCTTACCATGCCTCATCTGTACAGGGTCCCACGGGCAGCTATTCAGATCATCAGGGTCAACAACTCTATCAGAGGAAAGGTTGTTTTGAGTGCGGGGACTTGAGTCATCTCAAGAGAGATTGCCCCAGACTACTGAGTAGGGTTCTATAGTAGATCTTTCAGCCTATGATTTCAGTACCAACAACTGCTCCACCCCCGCAACAAGCTAGGGGTAGGCATAGTTAGCACGAGGCCTCCCTAGAGGGGGAGGTCGGTCAGATGGTGGTCATACTCGTTGCTACGCATTTCCAGCCAGACCAGAGGCAATTGCCTACGATGCCGTGATCACAAATATTGTTTCAGTGTGCCACAAGGATGCTTCTGTATTATTTGATCCTAGTTCCACTTATTCATATGTGTCATCATACTTTGCTAGTTATTTGGATATGGCTCGTGATTCTTTAGTTATGCCTGTTTATGTATCTACACCGGTGGGTGATTCTATTATTATGGACCATGTGTATCGGTCGTGTGTGGTAACTGTTGGGGGATTAGAGACTATAGTTGATCTTTTACTACTTAGCATGGTTGATTTTGACGTGATTTTAGGCATGGATTGGTTGTCACCATATCACGCTATTATGGATTTTCATGCTAAGACCGTGACGTTGGCGATGCCAGGGTTGCATAAGGTTGAGTGGAGAGGTTCCTTGGATTTTGTTCTCAATAGAGTGATTTCATATTTGAAGGCTCAGCGAATGGTTGGGAAGGGATGTCTGGAATATTTGGCCTTTGTGAAGGATGTTCGTGCTAATACTCCTACCGTTGAGTCAGTTCTGGTAGTGAGAGACTTTCTAGATGTATTTTTTGTAGACCTACCGGGCATGCCACCCTATAGGGATATTAATTTTGGTATTGATCTGGTGCCAGACACTCAGCTCATCTCTATCCCACCATATCGCATGGCACTAGCGGAATTGAAAGAGTTAAAGGAACAACTTCAAGAGTTGCTTGATAAGGGCTTTATCAGGTCGAGTGTGTGTGCCTTGGGGTGCACCGGTTTTATTTGTGAAGAAGAAGGATGGTACTATGAGTATGTGTATTGATTACCGACATTTGTTGATACCCAACTTTTCCCTCATATTTTATAAATATCATTTATACTTTTAAAATATCATTTCTGCATCATCATCAATCTACAAGAGTCATGTAAGGACTTTCAATAATTTTTCATAATTTTTAAGGCTTTAAAATTGATTTTCTCTTGCATTTAAATTGTTTAAATGTTTATTAATTATCCTTTCAAATTATTTTGTGATGACTTAATCATCCAAATTTATTATCTACACCTACATGTATGTATTATAATATTCTACTTCATTTTATATAATTACATTTGTATTTTTCGAGCTATTTACACAATTTCACAATAATAACTTATATTCTACAATTAATTGCATTTGTCATTTTATTTAGGGTCAAAATAATTTTTTCATTTTTTTTATAATCTTCAACTATTATAAAGTATTAAGTTTCATAAATAGTTTTTTTGATATTTTATTTAACTATTTTCCCTTAATTTCTTGTATTTAAAATCCAGCCCAATCCTAAGCCAATTGTTTGGGCAAAATTAATGGCCCAAGTACCCCAAACCTTAGCCCAATAACCCCTAACCCAATACCAGAGACCCACTACCCTATACCCGTCCGCTAACCTGATCCGCCACTCACTAAATCCTGGTCGTTGATCTCAAAGATCAACGACCCACAACCTCCCCCTTATTTTTATTACCCAAACTCCTGAAACCCTAACCCATTACCTCCCAAACGGCCGCCCCAAAATACTCTCAACTCCCCCCCTCTCTTCTAAGAAACCCTAGCATCCGCCTCCCTTAATATTCTTCGATTTCGACCTAAAATATAAAATTATTTTGTGATTCACTTACCTTATTCGTAATACCTCGCTATTATGTACGCGTCTGTTGAATTAATTGAGTACTTGCTCGATTTTGGCAAGTATGACCTTTTGAGATTGGACTAGATCGACTTTGATCTATGGAATTTGGACGATATTGTGTCCATATACATGAGAGAAAAGGGTGATTCTCGCCTTTACTTGTTGGCTTGCGACCCAGGAATCCTAATTAGGGTTTGGAATTTGATTTCTTTCCTTCACCAGTTACTCTACTGATTACATGTAATATTTTTCTTTTTTTGGTTTATGTTTGCTTGATTTCTTTCCTTATTTACTCGCCTGATTCAACACTATATAAACCCCTCTCCCAAATTCCCCAAAGGAGCCATTAATCACTATTATTCTTTTACTCTTTCACTCTATATTGTTTTGAACTTTGGCTCTTGGTCGGCTGAGAGCCAAGGCCATGGGAATTCGACTAATTGACCTTTCTTGGTGCGAGCACTGCCCGGGGTTCATCTGAAATCCTTGGGAACTCTGTCTCACTGAGATTTTGGGTTCTACTGCTCTTAGTTGATATTTGGAGTACTGTTGAGATTGTTCTTCTTGTTTATCTGTTTATCACTTGATAACAGGTAAGTTTCCTTGGCCTTCGCAGTTTCATTCTCCTTTGTTTGTGTTCGCATTTCGTACACTCATGCCACTGAAATTTGTGTGAGTCAATATGTTTCTATTCCTTCTCTGTATGCGACCTTATTGGCTCTGAAGTTGTCTTGTGACTCTGAACTTTTTCTAGTATTTGATCTTCCCTAAAATTGCCAACTCTGATATGTCTATTACCTGTGTTTAATATGAAGGATTGTTGTCTCTCTTAAACATGTTTACCTTAATATGTGTGTTTGAATGCTTATTTCATGCCCCGAAATCGGGGAGCACGACCGACGCTCAACTGAGTAAATCCGGCCGAGCAAGCCTACTAGATGCCTTCTACCCAACTCACCCATGAATAAAGAGAAGAATACATTTCATTAATAAGTCAGTAAGAAGTCATGTGAACAACACCAGTCCTTTTTCCATTAGTCACGCCGTTAACAAGTCTTTGAAACATAACATAGTACAATCATAGTTAAAGTGGAACAAATGATACGATTACATCATTTTTAGTTTAACCTTTCCAAAAACAAAAACAATCCACACTATATCTACGGAGCCTCTAACGGGTACAAAAGGTACTAGGGTAATGCCGGCAACAAGGCCCCGACTATACCTCAAAATATAATACATGAGAAAACAAAAGGTGCATGACCCCGATATGAAATGGGGCTCACCAAGTAGCTGAGGAGGATATATTGATGTCACTTATCGATGTCGTCTGCTATGGAACCACATGCATCCATGAAAGGATGCAGCGCCCCCAACAAAAGGGGCGTCAGTACATGTGGAATAGTACTCGTATGTAAGGCAAACAACCAACATATGAAAATACAGTAACTCAAATAAGAGGCAAACAATGGACATCAAGGAACTACGAAATATCCCATAGATTCAAATTTCAGGTCTTATTATACTTACATCACTTTAAACCTCTTTTAGGATCAACTAATCCATATGAACTATACGTGGAATACATAATATAATGTAATTGAAACAACATGTACAAACAACGTCAATAAAAGTGGCGCCTATTGTCTACGTTAATAATGCGTCTCACTAGACCGTCCATATCTCTCTCTTGTTTTACGACCATACATTTCATAGACCATTCTTAGTGTTCACATGTCATATTATACATCTATGCGTCTCATAGAGCCTCCATAGTATTTATTCATACCGTACACATATACCATTTCATACACAATACACCTATGTATTTCATAGACCGTCCATAGGATTCCAAACACAATATATATATATATATATATATATATATATATATATATATATATATATATATATATATATATATATGCGTTTCATAGACCGTCCATAGGATCCATAACACATTATACCTATGCGTTTCATAGGATTCATAACACATCATAGGTTCTTGGATCATTGGAACACTTCATGTTCATGCTCATCGTGGGGAAACATAGCTCATTGCATTAACAAATACATGACCAATCATTAAGTAGATTTCAATGGTACATAGACCTAATTTCTTTCCTTAAGGTTCATCATCATTTAGCATAGGACGTCTCTTTTACACCTCATTATATACCTCTTTGTCATCTTGGGTCACTAGCTAAGTTCATGATTCTCGTTTTGGCAATGGCCACAGTTCATGGTCATAAATAGTCATGGGGTGATCATAGGACACTAATGACATTATTATATAAAGGAGTCAAAACTCATCTCATAATGTTCCACACATTCTTTCATTTCATTGGCACTATTGGCCACAAATGTAATTCTCATTCTTGGCACGATGACCACATTTCTACATCTCATACTCGCTTTATTCACTTTCAAACATCATTACGGATCATAAACAGTAAAGCATTTCTATTCAAGACTTTAAGTCCACATGTGAGCAGGTATGAACGTTAAGCACATTGAGATTTCTTACACAATTTGGCATAATAGATTTCATTTGGGCTACGACTTGATGTTATAACAATTAGATATGTAACCCATGCTTCAAACACATTTTCAAATAACACGTAACATAATAGGACATTTGGAATACATATTGAGTATATATCTTTTGGACACAAGGCTTATTCGAAATAATCAATTTGTAAAGAGTAACTCGAGACTTACAAGGACATCATGGGATTCAATTTTAGGAGAGAAATTTAGCCAACATACCTTTCTTCGAGCCCTTTAGTTTACTACAACATTCCGGAAATCCTAACCACTTCAATCTATTTAGAGATATAGCAAAATTGAACACAAATTAGGAATATGTTCATGGTCCATCTCATTTGAGCATTTTATCAAACACTATGTGTGCAAATTTGTTACAAGGTCTACAAGATTTCCTTCAATCCACAACCCAATATTTACCCATTTGAGCTCACCAATCGTCCCAAAAACCTTATTGGTACATGCATGTATAAATAATACTCTTACACCCAAGAATCATATTCCCAATCACCTATATTTTTCCCAAACACGAAATTGAAGAATTGGGGAAAGAAATTCTTACCTCTTTGAAGCCCTAGCAAGATCCTTGTGAATTCTTCAAGCCTTGAGCAAGAATTGATGTACAAATGGCTAGGTCTTCTCTTTCTCTCTCTAAGATACTCTCACCTCTCTCTAAAAATATCAGATGAAGCCTTTAAAAATGACCCCCTAAGCCTTTTTATAAAAATGGGATCGGGTAAAATCTCCAAAACTTAAACTTGCCGAAATTGGGTCTGCGATCGCAAACCGTACCGCATAATCAATATGCGGTCCGCATAATGGCCGCGAAATTTATGCCCAAAAAAACTGCACTCGCCTGACCTAGTCTGCTACAGTTCTGCTGTCCGCAGACCTGTTCTGCGATCGTAGTCTGGACCACAAAATCATATTCCAGATTTTTCTCATCCAAGTCTACAACTGAAATGCGGTCTGGGAAGTGCATATGTGATTGCATAATGGATCGCAGAAATGACCTTTAAATTCAACAATCACTGTGCTTCAATTCGTGGTAGATCTGCGGTTCGTAGATCAATTCTACGACCGTAGAAATGCCCTATGCTTCCGAAGATTTTCTTCAACTCCCCAATGCACTGTTCAACCCAAAAGTCTGAGCCACGATGAGCTTGTGAGCCACAAAGAATTTCTACAATTCTCAAACATATAAGCCTACCTCGGCACCACGAAACCTTAAATTCGCTTACGAAATTTTATGGGGCCTTACATTCTCCCCCACTTAGGATCATTCATCCTTGAATGAGGGTCAAAATTCACCATTAGCATCCAATGTGGGCCAACTATTAATTCACACACACCAACAGTTTCAAAATTTTGCTAACTCCCTAAATCTCCAAAAATTTCACCAGAGTCTCCCTGTAACTGGGTGTATCCACTTGCCAGAGTAATCCCAGAAATCGATCCTAACAACAAATAGATAATAACACATTGTAGCACAGACTTGAAAACAACATCAACAGTGACATCCTAGGCATTACATTATCAATTGGAGGATTTTCATAAACCGTACGAGTCTGGATGTCAGTATAGAAAGTAAACTCCTCAACCCAGTCATCATTTGGCATACTATAGCACATCATTGTGGGAACCTCGCAACTTTTCTTGCTCTTCCTGAATCTCTACTTTTAAGAGACAATACGAAATATGATCTTCAAATTTCTAGTATCGACCTTTAGCCTCATGCAACATTCGTGAAATATTCTAAACAAGTTTGTCCACACTTGGATATAGAAAAATGACAAGAAAAACGCATTTCCTTATATGTGAAAGTTTATGCACATACGCCAATATAGTGACTAAGGGCATACACCTTCACCGACATCTTTATCTTATATGAACACCCCCTTAGACACCCTTGCTAATCACTTAAGTCGCGTTATAAGCTTGGGTTAACACCTCTAATCCCCCACCCTACCAAAACCTATAGCCATTGCATCTCATCATTTCCGTATGAGTTAAACCTAACGTGGTTAAAGGTCCAAAACATGTAAGGAAGTACGATCCCATGGTCAAGCATACATGGCATGCAACTTTATGGTCACACACATTCACACACATCATGTAACAAGGGGAAATGGGGTTTGGGGATTACTTGTTGTTCCTTGGTTGTTGGGGCAGTGCCTTAGCTGATGACCCTTGACTCTGCACCCGGAACATTCATCAGTGCCACATCGGCACACCCCCGGATGACGCGTCCTACACTTGGGACATGGGTGCCTCTGCTGCAGCGGATAGTTCCCGCTTGATTGGACCTGCTGATTAGATCCCTTATTGCCTTGGTCTGTCATACTATGGCCCCACCACTACTGATCATGCCCTGATGGTACTGCTCTAAGTTAAGACTGAACAACTGACTGCGTGGGTCCGGATGACACTCTCCTATGTATTGCCTTTCTACTATTACTCCCACTGTAGGGGACACTAAAATTGCTGCGGACTAGGTCTTTTTGTTGTTATCTTACTCCGTCTTTCTTTTTAACATTTGATTCTCCGTAGCTTAAGCGAACGCCACCATTTCCCCATAATTCATATTAGAATTCAAGGCAGCTGTAGCGGCCTCGTTAATAGCCAATGAGCTAAGGCCTTGGACAAAACGACATACTCTAGCCTCCATAGTGGGCAACATGTAAATAGCATACTTGGACATACGAAACCTTAAATTCCTTTACAAAATTTTACGAGGCCTTATAGCTTATTACCTGCTACTCTCCCTACTTTGTTCTACATCCTTACGATAGACCAACTCATGTGTTCTAATGTATCTGATACTCTACTGTGGCCAATTCTTAACTGTGATGTCAGCCAATTGTGAGCTTTATTGTGTGTTCCATGCTTAGTTCAATCCCGGGCTGTTTAATAATACTTATAGTCTGTAAGGTGAAAATGTAGTATCCAACCTTTATGTGACAATCTAGCTGTTAATGCGTCTTTGCATATTGAGAATTCTGGCTCTACTAAACCTGTTTAGTTTGCTATGTTATGCTGATGTTTGTTGTCAATCCTACTTTCCTACCCTGTCTTGGATTGTTATGTCAACCAAATTCATGCTTAGGAAGTAATTTAGTCCATGCCTAACTTGTTACTCTTTTGGTCCTGCCGTTCATGAGGACCTGTTATTTTGTATTTGTGATTCTCTTGTGTGTTTGCTGATTTGCTCAATCCTGCACTCCTTAGTACCAGTTCAGACCTTAGGAATAAATCTTACAACTGGCCTTCTTTCACCATACATGGAAAAATGGTATTAGATTTGATGCTCGCTTCTCTTACTGTTTGATATTGTTTCTTGTACTATGATAACTTTCTCTCGTTAAGTAATTACTTGACCATGAACCTATACTGTTAGTTTCAATGTTGAACTTACTACTTTGAGGCTGTTCTTTATTGCTCCCTTAGCTTTTCATGATGAGATCCCCTATTTAAAAATTGCCTTAAGTTGTTTTTTACCATGCTAGTGTTTGAAACTTTATTCAAAAGAGTCTGTTATCCCAGGATAATCAATCATGTCCCCTTAAAACGCAAAGAATGAATTCGTCTTATGTGTGTCTTGCCAATATGTCACATGTTTTTGTCTATACATCTTGGTGATACTTAGCTTTACAACTTTAAGAAAATAAGTGCGTGGGCTTCCTTCCTGGGTTAGTTAGTTCAACATATAGTCTGTTGCTTTTGGGCTTGGCTGTTGGAGTCAGACTTACTACAGGTCTTATGAGCTGGGTTTTTGAGTCTACTGGACTTGTCAGAGGCCTAGAAAAGCACTAGGTCATCTGTACTGGGCATATCATTGGGCCCATAGTGGTATGTTCTGTAATTATTCATATTTGATTATTTCATTCAGGCTGTGATAACTTGTAATAACGAATGATGGGGAAGTTAATAAAAGGGGACTGTGGGTATTCTAATACTTACATGAATAGGTAGAAAACATGCGTATAGGGTTTATGTGTTGTATTTGCTATTACATCCAGCATGCCTTATTTGTTTCGTTTAGCTTGTGTTGCACACTGATAGGAATCGTGCCTATAGGAATCATGCACACACTTCACTTAACTTGTCAAAATATGCTATACTTATTACCATGTCCGCTATTCAACGTTCTTAAATAATATGCCTATAGGATACAATAATGCAATGCTTTTGCTAATCTAGATACCATGGCTATAAAGTTTAATAATTAATCAACTGTTTCATGCTTCTTTTATACTGCCTCACTTAAATAACCTGCCTATAGGGATAAAGTGTTATAAAATCAAGTCTAATTGTTAGAAATCTTGCCTATAGGGTGTTTATTGACGCTACTAATCCGGTGTTTTCAAGCGACTTCACTGCTTAATCATGCGACTATTAGAGAACATGACTATAAGGTACTGTCACTTGCCTAAGACGCATATCCATAAAATCAACATTGGTAATTCAGAATTAAGGGATTGTTTTCACCACCTTATTACGCAAACGATTAGATATCCTATCTATAGGACTTGTAACACTCTAATTTGCCTGCACGTCAGTCCAGAAATTAGAACACTGCCTGTAAAATACTGGAATCATTTAGAAATCATGCCTATTGGACTTAATGATTCTAATACGTCTTAATTCTGTATACTGCCTAACTAGAGATCTGTTTGCGTGCTTTCATGCTTATGTGTGGAGGTTAACTTGAGCCTTTTATTGCTAATGTATGTCGTCCTATCTGTTTAGAATGTCGCCTAGTTCTATCATTTTGAGCAACCTAAGTAAAGTCTAGAACCACCTGATAGTAGGCCCAAAGCCTCCCGGACCATAGGCATGAGACAGGTAGTGCACACATAGGGAATGACTTAGAATTGAATTAAAACGCCTTTAGGTAAACAACTTCAACATAATAATCGGGTAGCAGGAGATGATAGTCTGTGCCCGCTGAATAATACGAGCAACCTCTACCTTAAGAGAGTTGCGAAGTATTATTTATGTTGCACGAGGTGATCCTTTAGGCTAAAAAACTTAGGGCTCCCTCCTACTTTTTTATGTGCGTGTTATTTACACATAGTCATTCAACATAGATCAGTATAGTTTGTACCTTTGTAGTTATTAAGACTTGTACCGATTCTTATATGTTTTAATAAGACTCCACAACTTCTGATTTTCCCTTCTATTTATTTGATCTCCTAGCTTAATTACATAATCCACGTAGTCTAAAGATAGGCCGGGACCCACAGTTATGAACCTCGAAGAGTGACTAAGACCTTCTCTTTGAGGTAATTTAAGCCCTTACCCGATCTTTGGTGGCGTTGACTAGTCAAATAGAGTTATTTGCAAACTGGTGCCCTAACACACCTTAAAAATCATTTGGTGGCGACTCTTCTCTTTCAATATCCCATTTTAAAAGAGTTGTCACATGTCGAAACCCGCTTTAGCGAGAAAACGGGGCACAACAGCATGACGACTCTGCTGGGTAAAGTTAGGCTTTTACCATAATAAACTTAACTTATGTGGATTACTTTCTTTTATTTTTTTAAAGTGCTATTACATGCACATCCCTTTCCTTATTCACCTTTATTTGTTTTAAACTGCTATTACATGCACATCCCTTTCCTTATTCACCTTTATTTGATTTAAACTGCTATGACGTGCACATCCCTTCCCTTATTTGTTTTAAATTGCTATGACATGTACGACCTCTCTCCATCTCCGTCATCTTGTCTAAGACTACTACATTATGACTCTCCCATACCTATTTCCATGCCTACTTCATTATGTTCTCACATATTTTCATGAGCTAAACTGACTTCTTTCTTTTGTCTTTCCTTTCTTTTCTCTTCTTTTCATGTTCACTTCTGCTATTTTATTTACTTCTTTTACGTACTTTTATCGTGAAAATACTTGGAAATGTATCATTATTTATGCATAAAGCATGCTCAGCATCATACTCCATTCGTGCCAATTATCAACATAGTGCCTCTTGATGAGTGTTCGCGCTTTCATAAAATCACCCTTTTAAATCGGAAAGGCTTATTTGAGGTAGACTAGTCGATCAATGGTACAGTCGACGGTCTCGTGCCTTTTCCTCCCAAGTTGTCCAATTGGGAGTACCCGTCTAGACCCTTCTAGAAACCCTACTCCAATTTTAAATGTACATGCATCATGCTCAACCTAGTACGGGTTGAAATGTTGTTAATGTAACAACCCGCTAAGATAAACCTTGTCCAAAGTTCGACGGTATTTCCACAATCACAATGGACACTATCATATTATTTGCATTAGTTAGAGAAAATATGCCAACGTGTTGATCATTATTGCGTAAGTAGTCAAATCTGGAGGGGAAAAGGGCTAACCTTTGTTTGTTTGCAGAAAATGAAGCACGAAATCTCCAGGTTCGGTATGGTCTAGAATATCCCGCCTCTGCTACTTGACTGGTGGAAAGACCTTGCACCTTGTGACAAGAATCATGCAAGGAGAGTACTTGGTGACCTGTCATCTTTGCTGAACATTCAACCAAATAGGGAATTGATCGAGGCCGCTACTATATTCTGGGATGAGAAACGAGCTGATTTTCGATTCGGCGATATAGAAATGACCCCTCTCCTAGAAAAAATAGGGGGTTTCACCAAGTTACCATGGGATGGTCCGGGATTGCTAGTACCAGAGAATCGCACTCCCCGTGGTTTTCTGAAAATCTTGGGTTTCAAGAAGAATGATGAACTGCTTTGTCTGAAGAAATCATACATCCCTTTTGAGTTTCTTTACGAGCATTATGGGCATAGCAAGTCATATCGTCTTCATCATGATGAACTAGACATTACTTCTTTGGGATGGGTGCATCGCCGGGTTTATGTTTTCATTGTCTGCTTCCTAGGGTTGTTGATTTTTCCAATGAAAGAGGCAAGAAATCATACTCGCTTAGCCATGGTCGCCAGGACCTTAATGGATGGTATCGAAGGACAAACTTATACTATCATCCCAATAATCTTAGCTGAGATGTACCGTGGTCTAGATCGGTGTAAGCGTGGGTTCAACCACTTTGAGGGTTGCAACCTATTACTACAAGTCTGGCTGCTGGAACACTTTCAGAGGGGTGAGTATCATCAATAGTTTCTACGAAGGACACTAAATGACTACATAGCCAACCATCACCCAAAGAGAATGACGTTTATTCCAGACAAGTTTGCAAACCCTGGAAATGCTGTAAGTTGAGTGCGTTTCTTTAGTAATTTAACAGACGAGCAAGTGCATTAGATGTTTGAATGGTTTCCTAGTAGTGAGTTCATTATCAGGTCAAGGGCGACTACTCATTTGGTAGTGATCGGGCTGTGAGGTATCTACCCTTACGCTCCTATAAGGGTAATGCGACAAGCAGGAAGAAAACAAGTCATACCTCGAGTTTCCAACATGGTCCAATACAAGGCAGATTTCAAGGGAGATGTCATCCCGTTCAAGTTCGAAGCGAAACACTTGTGGAACTAAAAGATCATTGTGGAAGGAGAGACTATTAAGCTAGACAGGTATCACACCGGTCATATGTACTACTATCTATCATGGCTGGAAGACGACGTAGCTGGGGACGTCAAACCAGGAGTCAACATGAAGGATATGATCATAGATGAAGTGGATGAGGCACATGTGAAGTACAAGAGGCTACGCAAAAGGGTGTTCGAGTCCGAAGCAAAACATCTGGAGAAGCACAAAGTGAACATGGAGGCGATAATGGAATGGAAGGAGATTGCCACTAAGTCAACGGAAATATTGGAATACATGAAACAAGGACTGATGGAGTTAGAAGGGAAGATGAGAATGAGACTCTTGGATTGTCAAGGCATGAACAACAATGGGGGAGAGAATCTAGCAAAAGCTTACTTACTGTTGGATATGTGCGACTTGGGAAACTTGATTGATGGGGTCAAAAGAGCCAAGCATAGAGAAGGTCCTTCAGGGACCATTAGATTAGGAGATAATGTTCTTTACTGCTTTCTAGCTTAGATTAGATTTCGATGTAATAAGGCTTGATGCCATTAGTGACTTTATTATTATTATCGATTTAGTGAAAGCTTGTTTGGCTTATTTTTGCATTAATGAAATGAAGCAAAGTTGACATCAATTTTCTCCAAGTCTTTGTGTCGCTTAGGCCTACCTCAAGCATAATGAGGTCCCCCAAATTAGGACGCGAATTATTACATGATTTTGTGAAACATGTTTAAATATTGCGAACACTCTTTTATTTCACCTTACTCACTTGGTTATTTTTTTTATTTTTTTTATTTTTATTATTCCCATTCTCAAAGGTTGGTTCGTGCATACTGGCATCATCAAAATACCACACTATATCCAGAGATCCTCCACCTCCTCCTCCACCTAGAGACCTGAAAATTAAAAGCAAGGGAAAATAGAAAATGGATGATTTAAGCGGTATCAGGAAAGACAATGCTGCTATAACAGAAAATGTTGAAACTTCAGATGGCAGAAGTACTCCGGGGCAGAATAAGTTGGTCTTACGTTTGGAATAGAAAATCTTGGAATTACAGGGCGAGCTTGAGCAAGTCCGAAATCTGGCAAACTTCTCCCTCACTCTCAATGTTCTCGACATCCACCAGCAAAACCCGACAACCCAAAACCAAACACCACCACAAAATGCACAAAATCAGAATCCACTACCCATAGTTCCGAATCTTCCCGCACAACACCAGCATCATAATCCCGCACCTCCCCAAAACCTTAACCCGCCTTCAGTGCCAACCCCTCAACACCACCACTATCATCCAACTCAATACCCATAAACCACTACTTATCACACTCCCCAAAATGCGCCACAACCCACTCCCGATCCCCAAAACTTGACCAATGACCACCCATATACCCAAGTTTCGGGAATTGATCAAAGCAACCCGATATATGTGGAAACCTTACCCCTTACCCCACAATAAACCCTATGCATACCCGAATCAATTGAGAAGGACCTACTCATTAGAATCATGACAGAGGAACTCAAGAAGCTCACAGGGAGAGTCCAGAGGTTGAAGGGGGGAAAGGCGTTGAAGGTCTAAACTATGAGGAACAGTGCATTCAACCGGATGTGGAACTGCTAGAGGGGTACAAACCTCCCAAGTTCGAAATGTTTGATGGTACTGGTGATCCGAAGGTGCATCTGAGAACATATTGGGACAAGCTTGTAGGAATGGGAAAAAATAAACAAATCCGCATGAAACTGTTTATGCAAAGCCTTAAGGGGACGCCTTTTCTTGGTACATAAGTCAAAACCCAAAGAAGTGGGTTAATTGGGTGAGTATGGCATCAGATTTCATGGATAGATTCAGGTTCAACATGGAAAACACGCCAGACATTTTCTTCATTCAAAACCTCAAGAAGTAACCGACAGAAACCATCCGTGAGTATGCTACTCATTCGAGATCAGAGGCCGCATAGGTAAGGCCAACACTTGAAGAAGAGCAAATGAACAAGTTCTTTGTTAGAGCTCAAGATCCACAATATTATGAAAGGTTGATGGTCATTGAAAATTACAAGTTCTCCGACATCATCAAGCTAGGAGTAAGAATAGAAGAAAGAATTAAGAATGGTATGGTAACCAATTTCGAGGCACGGCAGGCCAAAAATAAAGCTTTGCAATCAGGAGGTATTTTAAAGAAGAAAGAAGTGGGTGCCGTGATGGTAGCCCAGGGCCCTAAGTCTCCCCTCACATACCAACACCTCCATCCACATATCAACCCTCACCCCCAAAATACCAATACCCTTCCACCACCTATCATACGTATAACACTCAACCTTCATATTACCATTCACCTCCACCCGCCCGCCAATACTACCCAAAGTCGCGTCCTAATTTCGACCGCAGACCACCCAGACAGTACACCCTAATTGCTGAACCCATAGCCCAACTATATGAGAGACTAAAGGCCACTTGTTACGTCACCCCTATTCCTGCTGTTGTTGTGGAAAATTCCTCCCAATGGATCAACCCTAACAAAACATGTGCTTATCATTCAGGCATGAAGGGTCATACCATTAAGGAGTGCCGCACATTGAAAGACAAAATTCAAACGCTGATCGACACTAAGGTTATACAAGTAAAGGAAGCTACACCAAATGTTCGCAACAACCCTCCCCCGGATCACAGAGGCGAGAGAGTGAACGTGATAGAAACTGATGAGGAGTGGGATCAGGAAGGGTCCATTGGACTTATTCAAGAGGGAGACGCTCCTAAAACATCTCCTGTCACCCTAACGCCAGTTGTGATTCAAACCCAGGCGCCATTTAAAGTTGAGGTAGCTACACCTTTCACTATAATGGTAGCTCCCACACCATCTTACGAGTCTGATGCCATCCCGTGGGATTATATTGCGGAAGTAAGGAGAAAGGGAAAAGCCAAAATGGAAGAAACAAGTGTCGCGCAAGGTATGACTAGGACTGGCAGAGTTTACACACCTGAGAATCTGGGAGGAACGGGCAAAGAAGCTACACCTAAGCCACCTATTATTGAGACTGGCACTGGCGATCTCTAAAGGAATATACAAGCAAGGGAGTACTCTGTTGTTGACCACCTGAACAAGACTCCTGCTCAGATATCCATCTTATCACTGTTGCAAAACTCAGACGCACACAAGAATGCTTTGATGAAGGTGTTAAGTGAAGCTTATGTACCTACCGGCATCACTAGTGGAGAGATGGTTAACATGGTCAGACAGGTATTGGAGAGCCACAAAATCAATTTCCACGAAGATGATTTACCACCAAAAGAACTGAGTCATAACAGAGCGTTGCACATCATAGTACAATTAGAGGATAAGTTCATCGCTAGAGTCTTGATAAATGGAGGTTCGAGTCTGAACATATGCCCACTGACCACTCCAAAGAGATTGGGTAAAGGCCTACACGAGATACGAATGGGAAGCATGAATGTGAAAGCGTTCGATGGATCTCAGAGAGCCACTATCAGAGAGATCAACCTCGATCTACAGATGGGTCTAAATTGGTTTGATGTTGAGTTCCAAGTGCTAGATATATATGCTACTTACAATCTATTGTTAGGACGATCATGGATACATGCAGCCGGGGCAGTGGCTTCAACTCTGTACCAGGCTGTAAAGTTTGAGTGGAATCATCAGGAGGTGATCATTCATGGAGATAGAAACAACCCCATCTACACTAATCAGACCGTTCCAGTCATCGAAAATACGAGGAAGTTGGGCAGAGAAACATATCACCATATTGAATGGGTGAAAACAATTGAGAAAGACCGATGGTAGAGCAAGAAGATAAAAAGCATATTGCTATAGAAGGGATATGAACCAGGTAAGGGTCTTGACAAAAAGCTTCAGGGGATCACCAAACCCGTACAACCACAATACCATGGAACGACCTTTGGACTCGGATATGAATATACACGAAAAGAATGTCACGATTGGACACCGCTATGGAATGCCCCTTATTATCCATTGGAACAACCCGTACCACCGTTGCACCAGACATTCCATCAAGCTGACATGATGTGGGTATCTAAGGAAGATGAGGTTTTGGTCGGCATGAGGGACTTGTTTCTAGATAAATAAGACATGGGCTGCAGTGAAATCGATGAGGAGGAGGAGGAGGAGGAGGAGGAGGAGGAAGACCATACTATTCAAACAATGGAAGAAGGATCCGTTCTCAATAACTGGACCGATGCACCGTCCCGGGCTCGCCAAGTTCCTGGGTAGCCTGGAAAATTAGCATGAACTACTTTCAAATAATTTTAAGCATTTAAGATATTTTCAATATTTTATTTTGAAATAATTACTCGAGCCATCGAGTCATATTTGTTGACATCTTAAAGTTTTAATGCATTACTGCTTTTCATATTTATTATTATCTTTCTACATTCATTTCATCATAATTATTACATATCCAGATGAACCTACAACTGTGACAACGCAACATAAGGAACATTGACTCAGAAGATCTGGAAGATGATATAATACCTGAGGAAATCGTCAAAGAAGTAGAAAATTTGGAAAACAAACTAAAGTCTAATTTGGAGGAAACTGAGACCGTTAACTTATGGGATTCCGAAACAGTCAAAGAAACTCGTGTAAGCATTCATCTATCACCGTCAGAGAAAGAAGAGTATATCATATTCCTGAAGGAGTATGAAGACATCTTTGCATGGTCCTACGACGGTATGACTGGTTTAAGCACATCCATAATAGCTCACAAGCTACCCATCAATCCCATGTGTCCACCGGTGAAGCAGAAGCTCAGAAAGTTTAAGCCAGATATGAGTTTGAAGATAAAAGAGGAGGTAACCAAGCAAGTCAAAGCCAAGGTTCTCCGAGTGGTCAAATACCTGACCTGGTTGGCCAACATAGTGCCAGTTCCAAAGTAAGATGGGAAAGATAGAGTATGTGTCGATTACTGAGATCTGAACAGTGCAAGTCTTAAGGATTATTTCCCGTTGCCTAACATATACACACTGATTAACAATTGCACAAAGCATAAACTCCAATCCTTCGTGGATTGCTTCGCAGGATGCCACCAGATTTGGATGGATGAAGAGGATGCCGAAAAGACTGCCTTTATCACACCATGGGGAATATATTGTTACAAAATGATGTTTGGTTTAAAGAATGTTGGGGCCACCTACACAAGAGCCATGATGACTATCTTCCACGACATGATACAGAAGAAAATAGAGGTGTACGTGGATGATGTTATCATCAAATCTAAAAGGAGTTCAGATCACATAGCAGACCTGAAGAAAGTTTTCGATCGGCTTCGAAAATACAACTTGAAGTTGAACCCTACAAAGTGTGCCTTTGGAGTTCTTGCTGGAAAATTGTTAGGTTTAAACGTTAGCCGCTGAGGTATTGAGCTAGACCCGTCAAAAATCAAAGCTATCTAGGACTTACCACCTCCAAAGAATAAGAAAGATGTGATGAGTTTTCAAGGTCTCCTCAATTACATCAGCCACTTTATAGCACAATCAATGGTGATATGTGAGCCAATCTTTAGAATGCTGAGGAAAGATGCTGTGACAAGCTAGACTGAGGAATGCCAGAAAGCCTTCTACAAAATCAAGGAGTATTTATCTAAACCGCCCATGTTTGTCCCACCAGAACTAGGAAGACCTCTGCTACTTTATCTGTCTGTGTTGGTTGGGGCGTTTGGTTGCGTTTTAGAACAACATGATGAAACTGGAAGGAAAGAGTAGACGATATATTATCTGAGAAGGAAGTTCACGCCTTACGAAGCCCGGTACTCTTTGTTGGAACGCACTTCCTGTGCTTTGACATGGATAGCCCATAAGTTGAGATATTATTTATGTGCGTACACTACATATGTCATATCAAGGATGGATCCGCTGAAATACATCTTTCGGAAACCCATGTCACGGGTAAGTTAGAAAAGTGGAAAATATTGATGAGTGAGTTCGACATCGTCTATGTAACTCAGAAGGCAGTCAAAGGGAAAGCATTGCCGGATCACTTGGCAAAAAATACCGTAGACGGAGAATATGAACCATTGAAAATGTATTTTCCTGACGAGGAGGTATCGTTTGTAGGAGAAGATATTATTGAGGCGTACGATGGTTGGAGGATGTTCTTTGACGGAGCAGCAAACTTCAAGGGAGTGGGTATTGGAGCTGTCTTAGAATTAAAAACCGGTCAACACTATCCGATATCCGCAAAACTCAAGTTTTCGTGCACCAACAATATGGCGGAATATGAGGCTTGCATCTTGGGTCTCAGGTTGGCTATTGACATGAACGTTCAGGAGTTGCTGGTAATCGGATATTCAGATCTGTTGGTGCACCAGGTTCTAGGAGAATGGGCTATGAAGAACACCAAAATATTGCCATACTTGCACTGTGCACAAGAGCTGATAAAAAGGTTCACAAAGATAGAATTCAAATATGTTCCAGGGATTCAGAATGAGTTTGCAGATGCATTAGCCACTTTGTCTTCTATGATACAACACCCACACAAGAATTTCATTGATCATATCCCAATAGAAATTCATAAGCTACCAACTTATTGTGCTCATGTTGAAGAAGTGATTGACGGAAATCCATGGTTCCACGACATCAAGGAATACTTGGAAAAGGGAGAATATCTAGAGAGTGCTACCCATACTCAGAAGCGCACGCTTCGAAGATTGGCCAACTATTTTTTTCAGAGCGGAGGAATTCTGTATAGAAGGACTCCCGATTTGGGATTGTTGTGATGCGTCAATGCCTAAGAGGCGTCTAGATTGCTCAAGGAAATACATGCCGAAAATTACAGACCCCACATGAATGGTTTCGTTCTGGCCAAGAAGGAAAATATTAAGAGTAGGGTATTTCCGAATGACTATGGAAACAGACTGCATCAAATATGTTCAAAAGTGTCACCAATGCCAGATACATGATGATATGGTACGAGTGCCTCCCAATAAACTCAATGCAACAAGTTTGCCTTGGCCTTTCTCTAGTTGGGGTATGAATGTCATTGGGCCAATTGAACCCGCAGCTTCAAACGGACACAGGTTCATTCTAGTGGCTATAGACTACTTCACGAAATGGGTTGAAGCCGCATCTTATAAGGTTGTAACTAGAAAGGTAGTAGCAGATTTTGTTCGGGATCGTATCATTTGTCGATTTGGAGTACCTGAGTCAATCATTACTCACAATGCCGCCAATCTCAACAACGACTTGATGAAAGCCATGTGCGAAGAATTCAAGATCAAGTATCAGAATTCTACAACATACAAGCCGCAAATGAACGGAGTCGTAGAAGCCGCCAACAAGAACATCAAGAAGATATTGTGGAAAATGGTAGATAATTACAAATAATGGCAGGAGAAGCTACCGTTTGCTTTGCTCGGGTATCGCACCACAGTTCGTACCTCAACTGGGGCAACTCCCTACCTACTGGTCTACGGTACTGAAGCCGTTATTCCCGCCGAAGTGGAAATCCTTTCCTTAAGAATCATACAAGAAGCCGAGCTCAGCGACGCAGAATGGGTACATAGCCGGTATGAACAACTAGCTCTCATTGATGGAAAAAGAATGAACGCAGTATGTCATAGTCAACTCTACCATAATAGAATGGCAAGAGCTTTCAACAAAAAGGCCAGGTCGAGGCAATTCTCACCGGGGCAATTGGTACTGAAACAGATGTTCATACATTAGGATGAAGCAAAGGGGAAATTCTCACCTAACTAGCAGGGTCCTTACATGGTTCACCAAGTGTTAACGGGAGGAGCACTTATACTTGCAGAAATGGATGGACAGATTTGGCCAAAATCTATCAATTCAGTCATAGTCAAGAGATACTATGTTTAAGATTATGTTTGCACTTTCTATTTGATGTAGCAGAATTACGCTTGACCTGATTCCCGTTTAAGAGGGGATATGTAGGCAACCTTGTGAGTTCGGTCACATCATAATAAAATCTTCATTCCCCATATGGTCAGAAACTGGGGCAAGAACTCAAGCTTGTCTGATCTCATCATGTTTGGAACTGCCAAGGAATGTATCGCCAGAAGTATGCATATAAACTGGGGGAGAATTTTGAGGAGGATCCTCAAAATTCTGAGTTAAGGAAGTCGCAATGTCCCATAAGCGTGTCTCAGTCATCAATTTAACAAACTATATGCTCTAATGCATTATCACATATTTCAAAACAACTGCATTTTTATACAAACAGTTTATCACAAATGCATGTTTTTCGAAAACTTTATTTTTATATATAGTAGCCAGACGTTACCCGGGGTGACTCAAGCAAGACCTCCAGACAAGAGCAAAAGCAAAGCAAGGAATCAGCAGCACGAACCAACCTCTCCCCGCAAAACTCACGATTGTTCTTTGGACACATGCATAATGAACATAACAGGAATGACTGCAATTACATACATACAACAAGATCACTATCTTCATGAAGACAAAAATCTCCAAGCGCAAACATGTCAAGCTAAGAAATTCTTTATTCTCTCGCACTTAGTCATTTCTTTCTTGCATAGGGCTAAACACTGCCCTTATCATTACATAGGGCTAAACGCTGCCCTCACCTTGCATGAGGCTAAGCACTGCCTCCACATTGCATAAGGCTAAGAACTGCCTTCCTTTGCATGAGACTAACATTGTCTCTACTCCTTGCATAGGGTTGAACACTGCCCTCACGTTGCATGAGGCTAAGAACTACCTCCACATTGCATAAGGCTAAGCCCGCCTTCCTTGCATGAGACTAAGCACTGTCTCCATTCTTTGCATGAGGCTAAGCACTGCCTCCACATTGCATAAGGCTAAGCACTGTCTCCATTCTTTGCATGAGGTTAAGCACTGCCTCCATTCTTTGCGTGAGGCTAAGCACTGCCTCCACATTCATAAGGCTAAGCATTGCCTTCCTTGCATGAGACTAAGTACTGTCTCCATTCTTTGCATGAGGCTAAGCATTGCCTCTACATTGCATAAGGCTAAGCACTGCCTTCCTTACATGAGACTAAGTATTGTCTCTATTCTTTGAGTGAGGCTAAGCACTGCCTCCACACTGCATAAGGCCAAGCACTGCCTTCCTTGCATGAGACTAAGCACTGTCTCTATTCTTTGCATGAAGCTAAGCACTACCTCCACATTGCATAAGGCTAAGCACTGCCTTCCTTGCATAAGACTAAGCATTGTCTTCATTCTTTGCGTGAGGCTAAACACTGCCTCCACACTGCATAATGCCAAGCACTGCTTTTCATTGCATGAGACTAAACACTATCTCCATTCTTTGCATGAGACTAAGCATTGCCTCCACTGCCTTTCCTTGCACATGACTAAGCATTACCTCTATTCTTTGCATCGGGCTAAGCACTGCCCTCATATCATACAAGACTAAGCCTTGTCTTGTCTCGTTCTCGCATATGACTAAGCTTCGCATGTCTCCTCTATCAAACGATCGATATTACCGCATTCTTGCATTTCATGGGCTGAAACATCGCCATAATGTCCGAAGGCACTATAGTCTGAGGGAACCATCCTCATAGCCTGATGACACCATGCCATGGCATGAGGATCTCTCAAAATTTCATATTATTATTCAAAGGCATCATAGTCCGGAGGCACCATCCTCATGGCCCGAGGACACCATTCCATGGCATACGAATCCCTTATCATACACTTCATGGCCCAAGACATCATAGTCTAAGGACCTCATCCTCATCGTCCAAAGACAACTCTCATGGTCCAAAGGAAATTTTCATCATGGTTAAATTTTGGCAATCACTCGTATATATTCGCATGCATCATGTTTTAAGTTTTACCGGTAACTCGGGAGGAAGTCGTTCTACAAACAAGAGCAATTCTCGCTCCGGTTTTTGTTCACAACATTCACATCCTTCAATCACCTCAAACTTAACTGATGATCAGCATTTGATTACCTTTTGTTCTATAATCGTTCAAATATCTACCTCGTACATCTGTAACGTTCATTTCGCATTTTATCTCCACCTAAAATTATCATTTACTTACAACACTATCAAACCCAAGAGATCATTTTTTGAAACATATGACCACTCTAATAACAACTCCATCAGTTTCGTCCGACGTTGGATCCAGAACTACATACAACCTGATTTCTGTAACACCATGGATATGTAGGTAACTCACGAACCATGGTTCGACCCCCATTTTTTCAGAAACACGACATCCTCACTCATTTCAGACAAAATCGGTCATCAATTTCTTTACGCGACAACTCTTTCATCATTCCCGAGTAAAAAGAGGTAGCTGTTGATACCCAATTTTGCCCTCATATTTTATAATTATCATATATACTTTTAAAATATCATTTCTGCATTATCACCAATTTACAAGAGTCATATAAGGACTTTCAGTAATTTTACATAATTTTTAAGGCTTCAAAATTGATTTTCTCTTGCAGTTAAATTGTTTAAATGTTTATTAATTATCCTTTCAAATGATTTTGTGATGAATTAATCATCAAAATTTATTATCTACACCCACATGTATGTATTATAATATTCTACTTTATTTTATATAATTACATTTGTATTTTTTGAGCTATTTACATAAGTTCACAATAATAGCCTATATTCTACAATTACTTGCATTTGTCTAGCCTATATTCTACAATGATATCTTCGTCTTTTTAGTTGCCGAAAAAGTCACCCCATTTACTTCAACCACACCGAAATTCATGTTAATCATTAGTCTAGGAGATCTTTGTGGTTGGTTCCGATCGCGATTTCAACCCTTGGATGACATCAAGGAACTCGGTTGATTATCTTCAATTCTGATTTTTAATTCATAACGATTATGGACATCGGCCCATGTGGTTGACCAAAATTACAACATGTTCTCCTTCAACTTCCTCGAGGCATCAGAGCTTAAAGGATTGAGCCCTTTGGTGAATGCTTCTGCTACCCATTCATCCGGTACTTCTAGCAACAACATCCTCTCCTTTTGGAACCAAATCACGAATTCTCGCAGTAGTTTTGATTCTCTTTGAGCGAAATTGAATATATATGCCATCCTAAATTGGACTTTCCTTGCCCCAGCATGAGCTTCTACGAAAGAATCTGTAAGCATTTCAAAGAATCAATTGAATGTTCAGGTAAAATAGAATACCATGTTAAAGCTCTCTTTGTTAGGATTTTAACAAATTTATTTAGCAAACTAGATTCGATCTCATGTGGAGCCAAATCATTTCCCTTTACATCCATAGTGTAAGCTGTGAATTGCTCTTGTGGATCCGAAGTTCCATTATATTTTGGAATATCCGGCATCTTGAACCTCTTTGGGATCAACTCCAGGGCCACATTTGGTTTGAATGATAACTGAGTATACTTCTTTGAATCTGGGCCCTTTAGTACTGGAGGTGCCCCCGGGGTCTGATCCATCCGAGCATGAAATTCTTTTGCATTTTGATCCATCTGATCATTCATTTCGCTCATGAACCTCGTAAGCTCGGTTTTAAAAGGATCATTTGTGTTGTTATCATTCCCGGATTCACTGCCTGCACCACTTGCTTGATTATCATTAATTCCAAACTCCTCACTCGAAGCAATGTTACCGATTCTTTGCGCTGTCTGATTTGCAGGCACGTTGGGAGGGCTCAAACTCCTCCATTGTAATTATTCGAGGCAACTAATAATGCTTGTTGTAGCTCAGTCATTGTCTGATCCTATCTTGAGAGATGATTCATGATTTTTATTTATTGTGCTCTCAAAACTTTCACTGTATCGGTAACGGGTTCAGCATCCATATTATCTGGATAGGACTCCTCGCAAGCCGAGTATTTCATCCTTCCCGGATCAGAGTTGCTTCATTCCCATCGTTGCGGGTTTCACTGGTCGAATCATCATGCTGATGTTCATCATGAAAATTGTCCTCACACTCATTTGTCCCAACATTGAGTGAGTTACTGACATCATTAGGTTCCATATATGTTGTTTCTTTACTAAATAAAAGCTTAAATTTCATTAGTAAAAATGAATGGATCAAAGTAATACCACAATAGTCTATGCCCCACGTGGGCGCCAAACTGTTTACCCATAAAATGCTACAGTCGAATTTGTAATGTGGCTTATAGACACGTGAATTAAATTGATCCACAAATATAAAGTAACTAAGAGCAAAAGTAAATTAATTAAAAATACTTGAAGAAAATATAAGCCTGGCTTTCAATTGAGCTTTTCCGGAAGCAATAGCAAGAGCAATGTTTTTAGCAAAATGATGTTAATAGAATAAAAGAGTAGAGTAAGCTTTTCTTCATAAAAATATTTTGTGCCCCTACAATGAGTACAAATTCCTCTATTTATAGCTAAATTAATGGAGACAAGATCCCCAAATCAAGCTCCTCTTTAATGTGAATAAAGACCTCTCTCCATAGCCGCGTAACGATTGAGTGTAAATACTAAGATTCTCTGTAATGATTGCTCCTCTAATGCCGCCTTCATCAACTGGTATCTTGCTTTCAAATTCTTCTCTCCAGCATCGATGTCACGAGGACTCATACAACACCAGCCACGTACTTGAATATGACGTTCGTTATTTGCTGACTCGTTTCCTGCGTATCTTACTGCCACGTGTTCACTTGACAAACATTTTGTGTAAACAAGCTTAGATTCATGATTTGAAGTTTTCAATAGCTTCATATGATAATTTTGGACTTGTATATATATATTCGATTCGGGCCTTAGGTGGCCCAGGGTTGATTCGACACTTCCAGTCGAAAGTTAGAATTCATATACTTAAGAGAGTTTCACAATTTGGATTGATCTTTGATTTGTAGTTTTGATATTGTTATTTTTGTTTTGAGCTCTTAGACAAGTTTGTGGAGGATATATGGACTTCTCAGGATGGTTTAGTGAGGTCTTGAGGGGCTCGAGTGAGTTTCGGGATAGTTTCAAATACTTAGCTCCTGCAGATGTTTTATAATACAGGTATGAACCGCGATCACGATGGTCACGGTCATGATCGCGAAGTGTAAATGGGTGCTAGGAGTTTTATACATGGAGGTCGCGATGGGAGGCTTGCAAACGTGGAAGGTTATATGAGGTTGAGCATCGTGATCACATGGGGTGTGTCACAATCACAAAGAAAGAATCGAGGCTGAGCATTTTTTTGCATCACGATCACAAAGATACTGATCGCGATAGCAAAGAGGAAGTACTTTCAGGGGTATTAATTATCCAATTTTGTAATTTTGAGCTTATTTTTACTATTTTTGATTTTTTGAGAACGAATCAAGGCGACTTTGAAGAGGGATTTAACTCAAATATTAAGGGTAGGTATTTTTAACTTGACTTTGATTATATATCACGATTCCTTATGGATTATCACACATAAATCAAGGATTTAAAGAGTAGAATATAATTTTTTTGGCTTGAAACTTAAGAGAGTGTATATTGAGGTTTTGAACATCGATTTGAACTTGGATTTAAGAACAGATTATTATGTGGACTTGTGGGGTTATGAGTCGACAGGATCCGACCTTGGATCGGGTTTTGACCATGTGGACTCGGATTGACTTTTATTCACTTTTTGAGATTTCTTCAAAGATCAAAACTTTATTGATTTGGATTGCTTCCTTTAGTATTGTTTGACTTCCGTACATGATATTTGGTTAGGTTTTGGATAATTGGAGGTCAAGAACAAAGAAAAAGGCATAATTGGAGGTTAAAGACTACCCAGAGAAGGTAAGTAACTTTGCAACCTCGACTTGAGGGAATATTTTCTAAAATATACTTATGTGCTATATGCTAAGTGTTTGAAGATAACGTATATTCTAGGTAACCAGTGTATATGCAGGTACCAAGATTATATCGGGGTAGATTTTAGACTTCGTTATGTCTTATTTTGGTACATGCTCTACTTGGTATATGCTTTAGTTGTTTGTATGACTACTTGGGCTTTCTTATTGAAGTTAGAGATTATGTCTAGGCTTCTGATCCTTTATTTGGACATGATGGCTATTTGTGCAATGATTACATGTTGGAGCTATAGTCATACGTTATATATATATATGTATGTATGTATATATGCATACATCATACATAGAGATCATATTTTGTACATGTGCATACATCACTATATAGTTATTTCATATGTATACATCCTTGCATATGACTCCTATATATGGACTAAGATTATGACATGTCAATTGTCCATGTGGTTGATATTGTTATAGCACGATGGTTTATGAAGTGCGATTATTCTGATTTGACATTTTATGACACGATAGATTGTCTGTGGCGCTTGGATATGAATCTATCCCTCCAGAGTTAGGTGATTAACCATGCTACATTGGACCCCATGAGAGCAAATGATATTTGTATCGTGTTGGAGCACATGAGATGTGTTAGATCATGTTTGAGTACATAGGATGAGCTGAATATTGGTTATGGTTGAGTCTTGAGCACACATTGACATTCTAGACTCGTGTATTCATGCATATAATTATATATGCATTGTAATGCATCTAGATATATCACCAAAATCCAACTAGCCGTGATGACACATAACCCAACCCGCTAGGTAAGTCAAATAACAGTCAATACAGCTCTAATGAATTAATAGAAAATCAATTAATGAAATAACTAAAATTTCTCATACATTAACCCAAGGATTGATAGTACAAGTCATGAGCTATTAAGATTTTAGATTTACAATGTGAGTATGAAAATATTTACAACATCTGTTTGAAATATACATAAACAGAACTCAAACCTAAACTACCAAGGACAAGTGGTAGTTAAGTCCGGAAATTAGGTACATCTTCAATGTCGACTCCCGCCATAATCAGCAGCATCAGCTCCAAGATCTACACGCAAGGTGTAAAAGTGTAGTATGAGTACAAGCGACCACATGTACTCAATAAGTATCATAATCAACCTCGGCGAGGTAATAGAAGCAACAATTATAAATGATACTCATCAATCAGCTGTACACATTCATAAATTCTAATAAGTATAGGACATGCATATGATTAAATCATGATATCATAGATAAAATACCTTGATGCTCTCAATTTTCTTATCGCATTCTACTCCGTCAATAATTTAGCACATAAGGAAGATATGCAAATAAAACAGGTAAACAACCAAGGAAATTGCAAGTAAAGATGAAATGCAATAACTACATATTAATCTGTTGCGGCGTGCAGCCCGATGCAAATATAAATTACATCATGGCACTAAGTCCCACATTATAATCTCAGTAACCAAACCAAAATCAATAACCAGCTCTCCCAGAGCTCACATCAACCAGAAACTTGTCAGTTTCTCACAATCCGCGTGTACACCTTCAAGAGAGAAACATAAGAGGGTGACCCTAGGGGAATGGATCCATATCCACACGCAGCACGACCAATTCAACGTGATATCAGCCCGACATGGTCATAGGCCCAATATCATAATCTGCCTTGCGTGGTCACAGGGTATATCATAATCCGCCTAGCATGGTCACAAGCACAATATCACAATTTTCCTGGCAGGTCACATGCACAATATCACAATTCGCCCGGCGTGTCATAGGAACAATATCACAATCTGCCCGTCATGGTCACAGGAATACAACACAATTCACTCGACGTGGTCACAGACATAACAACACAATCCGCTCGGCATAATCACAGCCATCCAACCCAAATCATATTACACAAAAGCAAATATACAAGAACATATATATATGATCAATGAATATAAGATTTCATACTCATGGACTGGTATAAGTGATATTTTAAAGTGTATGCATGTGAAAAGTGTGCTATGATAGCTCAAATTGGAAATTTCATCACACAAATAGCAAATATCCAGTTCAATCAGGAGATTAGCCTCTATGTAACCTTAAACATGGATCAAATAGCTCACAACGGGGTTACAAATATGAGAAACATCACAACTTAAGGCTTAACAATCAATTCAAGGCATATCATAGCCTAAGCATTACCCTGAGCATGAATAAATACCTTCATGCTCGCACATGAGCTCAAACCCCACACATATGCGCACCAATAACACGTAGCTATCACAACTAACTCAGGCAACTAGTGCCTCAACCAAGTTTAGGTAAGATACTTACCTCAAACAAGTTAAATCAAATACCGAGCAAGCTAAACAATACTCTCAAAATACCATCCCGCACGAATCAACCTTCGAACGATACAAAACTAGCCAAAAGCAACTCAAAAATATCAAATAATGCCATAGGAAACAAACCCAAGTGATAAAGGTCGAATCTTTAATGAAATACTCAAAGTCAACCAAAATTCAACATGGGCCACACCTCGGAACCCGAAAAAATTTAAAAATTCTGACAACCCATTTGAATACGAGTCTAACCATATAAGTTTCATCCAAATTCGACCTCAATTTCATGTTCAAAACCCCAAAAGTCATTCTCTTAAGTTCAAGGCAAAAAAAAACCCAATTTCTTCTCTTCAAATCCTTGATTTAGGTGTAATAATCAATAAAAAAACAAAATATATAACAAAACAATGATAACATTACTTACCCTCAAGATTTGGGTGTTTATATCCTCCAAAATCGCCTTACTTGTTCTCCAAGAACTCAAAAAGTGAAGAAAATGAACTCAAAATATCGAAATTGGATGTTTTAATGCACTGCCAGTCATCCTTCTTCGCGATCACGGTCACCAGCCTCGCAATCGCGATTCCAAAAATCTCCAACACAGTTTTAATATTCATGATCGCGGTCATGAAGCCCCGCGATCGGGATGAACATACTCCATTTACCCTTCCCAAACTCTTTCCAGACATCCTATAGTTTAATGGCTGTAACTTTTGGTACAAAATTTCAAATTCTAAACATTTTATTTTTCTGAAAACTAGACACAAAGAACTACAACTTTTATTTTTGGATTACCTCAAAATTCCAAGTAGATTGCAAGATATAAGCTCCCAAAATCAACTTAATTATAGCAGATATTTCTTCTTCGCGAACGCGACCCTTACCTCCGCGAACGCGATTCACAGCTCCCATCACATTTTACTCTTGCGAACACGATTCACAAGTCCCATATCACATTTTACACCCTCGTATCCAAAAACTAGCAGTTGAAAATGGCCTACAAATGGTCTGAAAACCACCTCAAAACTCACACGAGCCCCTCAGGACCCTGTTCAAACATACCAACAAGTCCCAAAACATAACACGGACCTGCTCGAGGCCTCAAATTACACATAAAAATATCAAAACTGCAAATCGCACCTTAATTTAAGCTTAATGAACTATTTCGAATTACCAAATTCTAAACTTACGCTGAACACGTCTAAATAACTCGGAGTTATCTCAAATTTTTCGCACAAGTTCAAAATAACATAATGAACGTATTTCAACTTCCGGAACAACAATTCGAACCCGATAACATCGCAGTCAACTTCCGGTCAAACTTATGAACTTTTCAAACCTTTAAATTGCCAACTTTTGCTAATTAGCACCAAAACCTTCTAGAAACTTCCAAATGCAAATTCGGGCATATACTCTAGTCCAAAATCACCATATGGACGTAACGGAACCATCAAAACTTTGATCCTATGTCAAATATACAAAAGTCAAACTTGATCAACTCTTTCAACTTAAAACTTTCTAGTTAAGAATCATTCTTCTAAATCAATTATGAACCACTCGAAAACCAAAACTGACGATAAACGTAAGTCATACTACACCATATGAAGTTATTCTTGACCTCAAACTATCGAACTGAATGCAAATGCTCAAAACGATTGGTCGAGTCGTTACAATATATGCATAGGACTTATTAGTGGATTGGTGGACACTTGAAGAGTATCAGATTGATGTATATATTGAGTCTTTATCATGAATAGACATTTTAAGCTCAATTAGGAGCATTCATATAAATGTTAATTGGAAACTAATGTAAATTTCGGTTTTTATCAATGCATAGTCACTCTATAGTCATGTGGAAGTAGTCGAGTTAACGATACTTGGTGCAAATCTCCTTTATATGCGAATTTAGTATATTTGTATATTTTTGATCTGGTTATTCAGAAAAATATGCTTATTACTTTCTTCCTTGATTGAGCACTTTATTATTGATATCCATTGTTGTACATGCTTATGAGCTGCACAGATTATAAGAAGTGAGTATCTTTTGACTAAACTTTGCTGCTACTACTTCGTTGAGGTTAGTCTTGATACTTACTGTGTATACGAGGTCGGTTGTACTTATATTATACTTCTACACCTTGCGTGCAGATTTTGGAGTTGAACTGTTGCGGAAGCTGAAGGCTAGCATTGGATATGTACCAGCCTTCTAGTTGCAAGCTACCATTTTGTTCATAGTAGTTTAGGACTTGTGTTTCTGTTATGTATATTCCAAATAGATAATGTATTTTTTTCATATCAACGTTGTTATCATAATCTTAGTACTCATGACTTGTACCACCAGTACTTGGGATAGCTTGTATCCAAATGCATCCAGTTGGTATTTTCGAGTCTAATTTATTTATGTATTTAAGAGTTCATTATCATAGAAGCTCTGTGCACATTGTGGGTTATGTAGTTATGTATAGAGCATCTCCATTGCATTCATGAAATTGTGTATTTAAGTTTTGAAAAGGTTTATATCTATTATGCCAAATATTGAATATTTCAAATTTCTTCTGAAAAGTTCTTTATAATGAAGTATACACTGGCCAAATGTTAGAATGAAAAAGAGTGTTGATACGCTCAAACACAAGTTTAAGGACCCGTTTGGCTATAGATTTTTCTAAAATAAACTTGAATTTTATTTGGCAAATACATGTTTGGCCATAGATTTTGCCTACATTTTGGCCAAATTCCAAATCCCAAAACCAGCTCAATAGTTGGTTTTGGGCCAAAATATTATTATATTTTTTAAAAAATTGCCCCAAACTTTTGTATTTTATAAAAGAGCCCACAATTTATTATTTTGTAACGATGTTGCTTCGTCTTCTCGATCATCTGATAATGTATCATGTAGTTCATTATAAAAATGATAATTTTGTATCAAATTTATTTATGTTCAGGACTATGGTTTGCGATAATATAATGAATGTTGTTGATAATGGTACTGTTGGGTATTTGTGATAGTTTTTAGAATTTGTGGGTATAAGTCTTGTTTCATGTTTTTCCAAACCAAACTTCACCCAAAACAAATTTCCAAACACATTTTCATCTTCAAACCAAATTTCACCCAAATCAGATTTTTCAGAATAAATTTGGGAATCTATGGCCAAACGCTAGCTAAATCACTCACAAAAATTCAAAACAACTCCAAATAATACTCTATATGTTCCAATTTATGCGAACTTGTTTGACTCGACACGAAATTTAAGAAAAATGAAGACTTTTGAAACAAATAACAAACTTGAATGATAGGAAAAGTAACAATACAAATATTTTAAAAAAATATCTAAACAAAAATATTTCTAAAATTTTCAGAGAAAAATATCCAAAAAATAATATCTCTAGAGCTAATAGATTTAAGGACATTTCAATAATTTAAACAGAAAAGTGTTGAATGTTGTCAAATACATCACCACTTATTTTTAATTTCAGAGCTAATAAGTATTTATAAAATCATCTTAATTACTCAAAAAGTAATTTTAAGCACAAATACTTATGATTAAAAGTTACTTTTATTCCGTTTGAATGTGCTTAAAAGTTACTTTTATCCGGCCAATCTAAACGGGCTCATGCTATTAGGTGCAATATTCAATCAACGAAAAGATAAAGGGTTTCTTATGCAAATGTACCAAAACAAATAATTTACACTTTGCATAGCCTTATAATTATTGATACTTAGATTAGCAAATATATGTTTACGTTGAATTTCATGAAGCCAAATCTCGTTCAACGTTATTTTTTACCTTCTTGCCCGAGCTACCACAGAAACCTATTCATTTTTTTATCTTTTATTTTTAAAATCTGTATAATATGAATATAAAGGTGTATATATACATTACATACTACCCTTACATACTATTATAAGTTTTGCATACACTATATATATAGTGTATAAATAATTTTTCTTTTCTATATAACCATGTATAAACAATATATTTATACTAGATAACAACGTATAATAGATCGTTATATATCGTTATATAGTGTGGATACACTTATGTAACTGAGAAGCCCTTTGTTATAAATATAGAGAGAGAATTATAATCTCTATAGAAAAATTTATCTTTATTTTGCTACCAACAAGAAACTCATTCAATAGATTTGTTTGACCAAAAAATGCAATCTCTGGTTAAACTATTGAATTTATGTAGTATGGGGTTAAATCTAACCAAGGATGATAACTCTAGATATAAAGCACAAAAACGTATAGTAGATAGGACAATTTTCGTATATGGTTGGTGACAATAAATACAAAATACTCTTAAAGCAAGGACGTTAAGGGTATTATAACTAACAATAAATGTCAATAAATGATATTTAAGTAAATAAAGGGAATGATTCACCCAATAATGGATGGGTGAGACGAATATTTAGCCTGACAATGATGAATGATAGATAGATCGAGGATTCGCATGAACAATCCTCGGATCTGATGGAAAAGTGAGGAATAATATATCACCAAGAATATTTGTAAAGGCGACCTTTGTATTTTTGCCAAAGAGGAAGCCTTCTTCTCAAAAGTGTTCTTATCAGAATCAATATTACATGCTCCTATTATTGTCTTCTTCTTTCTATATATACGGGGCATTTTTCTTAGGAAACCTTAATAGTACAAATAAAGGGAATATTCACTAGAATATTCCCTTTTAGTACCTTGTCTTGACAAATTAGCCGTTGCAAGTCTTATCATCAATAACCAATCTCGACCTCGACCCTTGCTGACATCTTGATGGCGATAACCGTCGATATCTTGACCACGGCTCGTGTCGGCACCTCGGCCATTGACCTCGCTGCGTCTTGGGCGAGCTCAACCAATAACTTTCTTTAATGACATATTATGCTAAATATTCTGAAGACAGATTTTGGCCTATACAGTTAGTCCCTCTGCTTATTAAAGCTGAGCTCAGATGGCCTTGATGAGCGGACTCTGTATGTCGTAGTTGACGAAATGAGACGAGCAAGTTGGGTAGCGGCGCTTTAGGCGAGGTGGCAACACGATTTTTCGTGAGATGCAAACTTTGGGGATGCATTGTTTCAAAATGACATCACGACATCATACGTCATTATGACGCATTTTCCCGACGCCTTACGTCGTTTCCTGCGCCTCTGACGTTTCAATACCTGTGCTGGGTAATGATGGCCTTATTTCTCGATCTTGGTGCTTGAATGCTTATAAATAGGGATTTGAGTCCATTTGTGTTTATTTTGCATACTTGCATTATCGAATCCTTGTGTCCCTTTTTTCATTCTCCATATCAAACCCTTGTCTCCTTTTTGCTTCGTCATTGTGCATCCATTCCCTCGGTTCCAGTGATTCGGTTGTTCTCGACTCTTTTGTCTTAAGATATATTCCCTCAAGAATATGGTTAACGCACCCTCTGGTTCTAGTATGGCGCTTAATCCTACCCCTTTGGCGGTACGCATGCCTCCTCACGACGAAAGTGTTTCTGTTACCCCTAAAGATGAGGGGTTTCCTACAGTGGAGGAAATAATTTCTAGCAGTGAAAATATAAGATCTGACTTTTTGAAGTTGCCCGAAGACGATCCTGAGGTATCAGAGTTGGTGATGAACGAGGTTGACCTCGCTGCATTTAGGAAAAAGTTCAAAATTCCGGCTTACATTGATCTAGTTCCGGCGGGGCACGATGTGGTACAGATACATCGCCTAGGATATTGCGTGTTTTATGCGTATACGTTCTACGTGGGCTATTTTTTTCCTCTTCTACCATTGGCAGAGGAATTTTGTCACTACTACGGCATCTTCTCGGCCCAGCTCTCCCTTTATATCTACTAGCTTATCCGTATGCTGACAAAATATATGGAGTTGGCTGGCCGTGGGATCTCACTTCGCCACCTGATGCATCTCTCCGCCCCTAGTTTCTATAGGGAGATGATGTTGTACCTTCTCCATCAAGGAAGTAAAAGATTGGTGGTGAAGATGGACAATAAGGCGAATCGTCAGTTCTAGCTCAACTATTTCTTCGTCAAGACCGAGGACGTGGTGGCCAATGCAAGCGGGTTCCCCGAGGCTTGAAATTACGCCTGTAAGTATCTTTTTGTTGAGCATTCATTTTGCCTATTTTAGTCATAGTCTAACATTCCGTCCCTTCTTCGTGCAGCTGAGACTTCGCCCCCTCCCTTGGTCGGGCATGCGCCTTCCGCGACCGGTGAGTTCGTCTATATGTATTTGTCTATGCATACATAATTATTTTGTCTATATTGTTTCGACCTCGTGGTTGTCTGCTTGTTGCGGTTTTATAGAGGGAGTGACAATCTTCTGATTTTTCTTTTTCAGCCCGAGGACCTTCGAGAAGGCAGAAGGCTCATGCTCCGGCATTCCGTAAGAGGAAGGCTGCTTCTATTCCTTCTGCTAAGGGGAGGTCTGCTCGGTCGTCGACTACTCCTGTAGCAGGACTTTCGACTTTCCCTTTGCGTCATCTAGTAGACGAGGACGATGAGGAGGGATCATTGCCGAATGGCAATAACTTGCTTATCCGCAAAAGGCGATCTGTAGTTGTCGGTGAAAGAGTATCCCGTGCGGGAAGTTCGATGATGGAGGATTTCATCGTCCAGTAAATGGCGACCATAGACGTTGGACATGACGCCGAGTTACCGCCCGCAATTCTGCCGTCGTCGGGAGCCAAGGAATTTATGTCTCTCCTTGAGACTGTGGTGGATTATGAAGGTCCATCGGCGAGAGTCCGTGACGTCTTGCGGGAGGACGAGCCATTGGCCTCGCTACCAGCCGAGGGTCCTTCTTCCCGGGTTGACACAGAAGGAAAAAATATAGCCAAAGAAGGTTACGAGAGGGGCTCCGATATGGACGCCGAGGAAGTGAGGATGATGGGGGAAGGACTTACCCGACTCGAGGTGAGATTGGAGGGGACCACACTGACTATTGCGATCCCCTTGGATCGGGATCTGCTGGTTGATACGGAGGACGTGGTCCTTTCTCTTGGTCCCCATTGTTCCGATGTGGAGGGTAAGACCCTTGAGAAAATAAAGGATGCCACTCTGTCGAGGAGCATAGCCGTCCTCGCTCTTAGGGTAAGCCTTTGATCTTTCTTCATTTTTTATGTCGAGTCCAGTTTTGTTCTTACTCATTCTATCTTTCTTTGAGACCGTGATCTTGGAGATCGAGAGCAACCGATGAGAGGCGAGGCGTAAGGCCATTTTCCAGAAGATGGAGCGGAAATATCGCGAATACTGTGATAAGCACCGCGAGATCTGCAGGCGGTTTGGTGGAAGCGGCACTTTCCAGGCTCTCCAAGGTGAACTGAAGGAGAAGGATGATGAATTGATGAGGGTCATTAGAAAGTGCAGCATTCTCGATAGGGCGTTGAGAGACAAAGAAGAGGAGCTCGAGGTGAACAGGGGGTCGAGTCCCAATGTGCCGACCTTCAAGCCCAACTGGTCTCATTGCGCGTTGAGCTTGAGAAGTGTCAACTCAAAGTAGTCGCTCTGAGTGGCGAGGTTGCTGAGAAGGTAGTGGGTTTAGAGAAGGTGGAGTCGGCCCAGTCATCGTCTGCAAGGAAAAACAGAGGCATTGTGATCTACGTTCTCCGTTCTGAGCGTGATTGTGCTTTGGAGAGGCCAGGCTCAGAGAAGAGCGACTTGATGACGGATGGGGGAGCTAGAAAAATAGGGTTCGGGCCTTAGCGATCGAGTTGCTACTCTTGAGGCAGAGAAGGTACATTTATTGGCTCAGTCGTCAACCTCTTGCGCTTCTGCTTTTCCTGATGTTCCTCATGATTTGTACGAGGAATGGATTCACGTCGAGGCTCAGCTGAACATATTCAGGGATCTGATGGGGGAGGGGGATGTTTCAGAAGCTGCCTTCGAGGATGCACGTGCTAAGGCACGTAAAGCTCAGTTTTCTTGTGGCTATGACCACGCTACACCGGAAGCTGGCGACGACGAGGAGGGTGAGAGCGTGGATTGGATCAAATTGGATGCCTGGTATGAGGGTAAATATCCCGTTGGCAATGGCGAAAGAAGCGGCCGGCGTTGCTGGGCCGGGCGGTGATTAGTTGTTCTTTTTTGTTTTAGCCGCGGACGTGTGCACTTTTTGTAGGCGTGCAGCCTTTGTAAAAAATCTTCTAAGTATGCAGTTTTAGTTTTGTTATTCGTGCGTGATTCCTTTTGTTTCTTAGGATTTGTGCGGTTTTCTGATTTTGTTGCTTGATTGCCTTTGTTGTAACAAATTTGTTTGAGTAGGCCGAACGACATTGAAAGTAGCCTTCATTTGGTTAAGTTCGTGGGCCAAGTAGGTGTTAATTCGAATGAGGTCGAATGTAACCTTTAATTAATTGAGGTCATGGTTCGAATAGTGTTAATTCGCATGGGGTCGAATATAACCTTTAATTAATTGAGGTCGTGGGCCAAATAAGTGTCAATTCGAACGGGGTCAAATGTAATCTTTAATTAATTAAGGTTGTGGGCCGAATAGGTGTTAATTCGAACGAGGTCAAATGTAACCTTTACTTGATTGAGTCCGTGGGCCGAATAGGTGCTAATTCGAACGAGGTCGAATGTAACCTTTAATTGATTCAGGTCGTGGGCTGAATAGGTGTTAATTCAAATGAGGTCGAATGTAACCTTTACTTGGGGAATGCGGGAATAAACTTCATGTACTTTATTCATATTCTTGGAGAGATTTACATATTTTCTAGGCGTTGGCTAGTAGTCCAGTCCCAGTCCCGGTCTATCTAGTCCGTTCATTGGTCAAGCTAGAAAAGTAGTGAGAGGTCGAGTAATGAACTGGTTGTCCAGTGTCTTCGTTAGTGCGCACTTCAATCCTGAAGAATCCCCGTCATCACCTCACTAAAAACCCCCTTGAGAAAACCCACTTGGGACAAAACTCTAGTGAGAGAAAAAGAGTACGACTTTGGGGGACCTCATATTTAAAAGTTGAAGTACTTGAGGTGTGTAATGTTCCAGTTGTTTGGTAGTTTCTTTCCTTCCATTATTTCTAGTGTGAATGACCTTTTGCTTGCTGCTGCCGTGATTTTGTAGGGGCCATCCCAGTTTGTTCCTAGTTTGTCGTCCCGTGGATCTTTGCTTGCTTGTGTTTTAGCTTTAAGCACATAGTCCCAGACTTTAAGTGGCCTGATCTTTGCTCTTTTGTTATAGTAGAGTTTGGCTTGCTGCTTTTGGGCGACCATTCTCACATAGGCCATATTTCTTCGTTCCTCGAATTCGTCGAGTTCCTGCCTTCTACTGTCATCGTTCTGGGGTCTGCTTTCGCAGAAGTATCTTAGACTGGGCTCCCCGACCTCGACTGGTATTATTGTGTCAATCCCATAGACTAACGAGTATGGTATTTCCCCTGTGCTCATTTTTGGCGTTGTTCGGTAGGCCCAGAGTACTTCTAGTAATATCTCCGGCCACAGTCCCTTGGCATCTTCGAGCTTCTTCTTCATGATGTTCAGTATAGACTTATTGGAGGATTCCACTTGCCCGTTACCCACGGGGTGGTAAGGCGTTGATAGTATTCTTTTGATCTGCCATTTTTCAAAAAAGTCGGCGACCTTCTTTCCTGCAAATTAAGGTCCGTTGTCACATCTGATTTCTTTGGGGAGTCCAAAACGGCATATGATGTTCTTCCATATGAAGGCGATTACTTCTTGTTCGCGTATTTGGGCGAATGCTCCTGGTTCCACCCATTTAAAGAAATAATCAGTTAAAACCAAGAGAAATCATACGTTACCTCGTCCGATCGGGAGGGGGGCACGATATCCATTCCCCATTTGATGAACGACCAAGCGAAAGTTACTGAGTATAGGTGTTCGCCTTCTTGGTGGATCATTGGGGCGTACTTCAGGCATTGCTCACATGTTTTTACGAAATTTGTGGCCTCCTTTTTCATGGTGGTCCAATAGTATCCTGCTCGTATGAGGCACCTGACCAAAGCTCGATTTCCGGAGTGAGCTCCACAGTGGCCTTCGTGCACTTCTTCAAGGACGCGTCATGTTTGATTTGGGCCTAAGCATTTCTCCAAGGGGTCGCCATATGTCCTTTTGTACAGGTCGTTGTGAACGATGTTGTACCTGGCCGCATACATTTGCAGCTTCTTAGCCTTTTTTTTGTCACTAGGGAGTATGCCGTCCTACAAATATATATTAATACGGTTGCGCCAGTCCCAAGTCCCAAGTTAGCTTTATAGTTCTTACCTCGATTTTCTCCATCGACGAGTTAAGGGGGTGGACCACATTTTGGTCTCCGGTTGTGATGCTTTTAGTGGCTGCTGCTAATTTGGCGAGGCCATCCGCCTCGATATTCTGTGCTCAGGGAATATGGTCGAGCTGACATTCGTCGAACTCGGGCAGTAGTTTGCAGATTTCGGTCTGGTATCTTTGTAACCTTTGCTCCTTGATTTGGAAAGTCCATGTGACTTGGTTGATTGAGAATCGCAGCGCAGCCTTAGTCGCTCCGCCCCGTATTTGAGTGCTAGTCTTAGTCCTGCAATTACGGCCTCATATTCGGCCTCATTGTTAGTCATGTCCAAGCACCTTATGGACTGCGAATCACTTTTCCTATCGGGACTTCGAGTACGAGTCCCAGCCCAGACCCCGACGCATTAGATACGCCGTCGGTGTATAGGACCCAGAGGTCGTGTATTTGGGGAGAAGCGTGGGCGGCTTCCTTTTCGACTTCGAGCAGTATGTGCGTACTGAAGTCGGCGACGAAGTCGACGAGGACCTGAGACTTTATTGTCGTTCGCGGTCGATATGTAATATCGTGCTCGCTTAGTTAGATGGCCCATTTAGCCAATCTGCCCAAAAGTTCGGGTTTGTGTAAAATGCTTCTTAAAGGGAAAGTCATGACGACCGAGATGGGGTGGCATTGGAAATACGGTCTAAGCTTCTGTGAAGCTATGACTAAGGCCAGAGCCAGATTTTCAATATGGGGGTACCTCGTCTCGACGTCAACTAGTGTCTTGCTAATGTAATAGATGGGAGATTGCGTACCTTTATTTTCTTGGAGTAAGACTGCGCTCATAGCGACTTCGGACACGGCGAGATAGACGAGGAGAGGTTGTCCTGGTTCCAATTTAAAGAGCAATGGTGGCGAGGACAGGTATATCTTTAATTCCTTCAGTGCTTGGACACACTCAGGGGTCCATTGGAGGTCGTTCTCATTTTTGAGTATGCCAAAGAACTTGTGGCACCTATCGGAGGACTGCGAGTTGAACCTTGACAGAGTGGCGATATGGCCGATCAGTTTTTGGACTTGCGTTTTGGGGGTCAAGTGCTCTGGTATACCTTCGATGGCCTTAATTTGGTCTGGATTGACCTCGATACCCCGTTGCGACACTAGGAAACCCAAGAATTTCACTGAGACCACACCGAATGCACATTTCTCGGGGTTCAGTTTTATGCCATATTGCCTGAGTATGTCGGAGGCTTCTCTTAAATGGTCAATGTGATCTTCTTTCTTTTTTGGATTTGACCAGCATGTCGTCGATGTATACCTCCATCATTTTTCCATGTTGTTCTTTGAACATCTTCGTCACCAGCCTTTGGTAAGTTGCCTCCACATTTTTCAATCCGAATAGCATGACCCTGTAGCAGTACGTCCCCTGGTGGGTGATGAAGGTGGTCTTTTCCTGGTCCTCTTCCTCTATAAGGATCTGGTTGTTGCCCGAGTAGGCATCCAAGAAACTCAGCAACTCATGCCCGGTTGTCGCATCGATGAGCTGGTCGATATGAGGTAATGGAAACGAATCCTTGGGGAAAGCTTTGTTCAGGTCAGTGAAATCTACGCACATCCACCACTTGTCGTTCTTCCTTTTCACCATGACCATGTTGGCGACCCATTGGGGGTACTTCGGCTCTCTGACGGAGTCATTTTCCAATAATTTTTCCACTTCTTCGCACACTGTCATTGATTGCGAAATTGAACTTACGTCGAACCTGACTTACCAAGGGTTGAGTGGATCTATGTTCAATTTGTGTGTGGCGATCTCCTTTGGGATACCTGGCATATCTACATGGCTAAAAGAAAATACGTCCGCGTTAGTAATTAGAAATTTGCGAAACTTACCCGATTCTTGGAGTTTGCAGCAGATGTAAGCTTTCTTGTTGTGGTCGTTGACTTCTAGCTGAATGGGATCGAGGTCTTCTATGGTTGAACCTGCGGCCTCGGCCACCTCGGGGTCTCTGATGACATCCTTGATGTCGTCGCATACTAACCTTGACCATGTTGATTGCTATACTTGTTTCTCTTTATCTCTCATTTGTTAGGTGGTTGTGCAGTCTAGGGCGATGCGGTAGCAATCTTGGGATGTGCGTTGCTCCCCACGTATGCTGAATATGCCCCATGGAGTTGGGAATTTGGCGACTTGGTACACGCTGGAGGGTATGGCTCTTATGGAGTGAATCCATGGTCGCCCTACTATGGGTTGTATGTTGTATCCTGGTCCATGATGTGGAACGTGGTCTCCAGAGTGACACCACCCGCCAGGACGGGGAGTGTGATCTCTCCAGATGTTCATTCAACTGCATTGTTAAAACCTGTTAGTGTGATGCAATGTGGTACTATCTTGTCCTCGAGTTTCATTTGTGTGAGTACTACGCTCCGCTCCCGTCATCTACCATAATTAGTATTACGTCGGTATCTAAAATTAGTAAAGTAATAACAAGGGCGTCATAGTGAGGGAATGTCAAACCGTTGGTATCTAACTTGTCGAAGATGATACTTTCTTCGAGTTCATTATACCGTTCGTGGGTGATCGACCATTTGAGCTTGTGGGTCGTGGTGAACTTCACGCTGTTGACGGAAGCGTCGTCCCCATCACCGATGATCATGTGGATGGTACGGGCTAGCGAGGGTGGCTTCGGTGGCCCTTGATGTTCGCGTCCCCTAGAAAAGTTGGTCCTTCCCCGATCGCTCAGCAATTCTTTAAGGTATCCCTGTCGCAGCATGTTTACGCCTTCCTGTCTTAGGGCAATGCAGTTTTTGGTTTTTTATCCTCGCTCTTGATGGAACTCGCAGAAGGCGTCTGATTTTCTGGTATTGGGGTTCGATCTCATCTTATGTGGCCACTTAACCTTGGGTCCGAGCTTCTCCAAGGCGTAGACGATCTCTGTAGGTGACACGCAAAAATTGTGAGCGGATAGTAAATGGGGCATACCTCTTTCATTTCGGTGAGTCCCCGTTCTTGATCGGGGCGGTCCCTCTTCATGGCGAGGTAAGGATACAGCGGTAGTTCTGACATATGGGAGATGTCGTTCCCGGTTTGGCCATGAGGCTGCTGGGTCTCTTCTGATATCGTTTCTCCGATCTTTTTTGGGTTCTGCTTGTACTGAGATCAGTCGATGAGTGGCCCATTGAGGTCGTCCTCATCTGCTCGAACTTCGGCACAGTATGCATTATGTATTTCGTCCCAAGTTATTGGGGGTACTTCATAAGCCGACTTAAGAATTTTCTTGTTGCTCTTGAACTATTTCGGTTCAGCCCATTTTGAAATGAGGCTACCGCCATTTCCTCTCATACATTGGGCAAAGTCATTCTTACTCAGTTGAAGCGGGCGAAGAAGTCCCTCAGTCCTTCTCTTGGGATTGTTTGATAGCAAAGATATCATTCACTCTTACCTCGGCCTTTTTGGCCCCAGCATGGGCCATCACTGTTACATCCTGCATTTTCGTACGATAACATTTTGTTGTAAGTTAATCGACGCAAGTTCGGGAATGAAATTATTTCGTGATTATAAGCATTATGCTATTTTAAACAAGTGATGAATAAATTGGTGAAGGTGAGAGGGTAAGCAAATCGAAGAAAATGAATTTCGTCGAAGTTTGACATTTTGGGATAAAATATGGCCCCAGCTAAAATACCCGGTATTTATGGAGTAGTGCCATATAAGGTACCACATGGCCATGTTAGTGAGGTGTATAAGGTATGCTAAAAATGAGCAATATTTTAAGTAATTTGGGATAATTCTTAAGTATGTGGGTAATTGATTAATTATTAGTTAGTGAGAGATTAATAAGTTAATCAGGAGATTAGTGAATAATTAACTAGAATTATGGATAAGCTTAAATGCCAAAACGTGGCAGCAAGGTGGATCAATTAAATGAGTCATTATTCACAAAGAAAGGTGGCAAGCTAAAGGTGTCACATACTAAACACTAAATCCTTCTACGTGTAAAGACTTAAAGAAATGGGCATTTTGGCTTCTTTGGACATTAGATATTCAAGTAGTAATCTGATAATGATTTCTTATTGAAAAGGTTACAAAACAAAGAAGAATTCATAACATCTACTAGAATTCCAACGTTAGCAACCAAAATTCCAACGAGATTTCTTAGCACCTTAGCAACGTGAGATTTTGCGATTCTAAGGGAGTACGGTGCAACCTTTTTCAAGAATATCATATGGATATTTCCCTACTCCAGGTATGTTAAGGCTAAGCCCTTCCTTCATTTTGGCATGATCTCGTAATTACACGAGTTTGATAACGAGGCATAAAGAGAAATTCATATTCCAGAATTTACGTATATTTTCTTAGTCTTGTAAGTTACAATAATCTCCTTATCGGGACTTCATATTCAATTGAGTATTTCCTATTTCCAGTCAAGAGAGCAGAAAGTCTATATATACAGAATTACAGTATTTTCATTACCATCGAGCTATAATCGATGGGCAGGCCCCTATTGAGCAACCTCTGATCAAATGGTAAGTTAAATACCGAGCCTACTGTGGCCGAGCGCCTATGAGCGAGCCCAGTTGGCCGAGCGCCTATGAACGAGCCTACTACGACATAGCAGTTGTATATATACTGAGCCTTATAAGGCCGGACAACTATTTTACTTACTATATTGAGAGAGTTGAGTCAGTATCGGCAGGTAAGCATATCTTCATTTGTTACACACCATGTTTTCGTACGTTAAAGTTTTGCCCCAAGTTAATCGACGTAAGTTCGGGAATAAGATTATTTTGGGATTATAAGTATTATGCTATTTCAAACAAGTGATGAGTAAATTCGTGAAGGTGAGAGGGTAAGTAAATCGAAGAAAATAAATTTCGTCGATGTTTGTCAGGTTGGGTTAAAATACGACCCAAGCTAAAATACCCGATATTTATGGACTAGTGTCATACAAGGTACAACATGACCATGATAGTAAGGTGTACAAAGGGTATTAAAAGTGAGTAGTATTTTAAGTAGTTGGAGATAATTCCTAATTATGTGAATTATTGGGTAATGGAAGATTAACAATCAAGTAAGAGGATTAATGGTTAATTATTGGATAAGGTTATCCTCCCAAAACGTGGAAGCAGCATAAGAGTCTTTAAGTGACTCTTAGATAACCTTGCTAGGTGTCACTTTGAAAGAAATTCTTGGCCAAGCCATAAAAAGCTCTAAATTCACAAAGTATATGAAAATGGTAACGTTCTTTAGTAAAAAGCCTTAGAAGATTTCTCCAATTCAATAGTCACAAATCCATTTCTATGTGCATTCAAAAACGTGAGTGTTTGCACGTTACAAACATTTGTCTCAAACGTAAGTCTTATGCAAGACAGGATCTTCAAGCAATTCTTACAAGATTTCAACCAAACTTCTTGCAACCAAACAATTCCAACGAGAATTGTTAGAACCGTAGCAATATAAAATTTTGCGGTTCTAAAGGAGTCCGGTGTAACCTTTTTCAAGAATATCATACGGATTTTTCCCTACTTCAGGTATGTTAAGGTTATCCCTTCTTTCTTTTTGGCATGATCCAAATTATACAGAAGAAAAGAGCAAACGCATAGTTTTCATAAACGACTCTATTTATAGAAGTACTGGGGGTCTCTATGTTCTTGATTCCCCATGTGATATATTATTATATCATCTGTTCATATGTCTCAGAATAATATGCAGTTGATAAAGTTTATCCAAAAGGAATATTGAGATTATTAACACATTTTTATGCATTTCATTCATTTATACATGTACATTGACCCATGACTAGATGGCGTTATATACGCGTATTTATATGTAAATATATATATGTATATGGGATATGGAAAAAATGTTATGGCGTTATATACGCACCACCACTTGATCAGCTGGTATACGTTGATGATTTTGCCTACAGTGGCCGAGATGATATGATGGGATGCCCTCAGAGGCCTGATGATGTTATGAAAAATGTACCTATGCACAACATGACATTCATACGCATATGCATGACACTATAATTATTTCATGATTTACAAAGTTATCCATACTTACAGGTTGAGTCATTTACTCTATATTTCTTCCATGTCTGTTATGTACTTATTTATGTGCCTTACATACTCGGTACATTATTCGTACTTATGTCCATTTTGTCTGGGGACGCTGCGTTTCATACCCGCAGGTTCCGATAGACAGGTCGAGAGTCCTCCAAGTAGGCCATCAGATCAGCGGAAGATGTTGGTGCGCTCCATTTGCTCCGGAGTTTATTGTTTGGTCAGTATGATTTAGACGTGTATTATTTGGTATGGCGGGGCTCTGCCCCGACCTTTGTGATAAGTATGTACTCTTAGAGGATTGTAGACATATGTTGTGTACGTGAAATATTGTACGGCCTTGCCGGCCTATGTTTTGAGTTTATAAATAATCATGTTGGCCTTATAGGCCTGTATGTCACGTGTATATGATGATGTAATAAGAGAGTGTGTATTGAGGGCAGAGAGCCGAGAGTATGAGCTGATGAGATGAGTTGAGCGACTGATGCCTTGAGAGGCTGTACTTGCTTTTATTTTTGTTGCACTTTGTTGCTATCTGATATTGTTGTGAAATTTCTGGGAGATTCATATCTGTCGGGTAGACCTCCTTATTAGGTGTTGCCCAAGTTCAGCTTGATCGGTAAGCTCCATACCCTTCGGAGTTGCCAGGTCTAGAGCTTTACGTACATCTTTGTGTATATATATATATGTTATGAGTAGGTCGGAGTCTTATTCCAGTCACAGTATATCCATCAGTAGAGGCTTGTAGACATATCCTGTCAGTTAATGCAGTATGTTGGGATTGTAGGCCTTTTATGTACCTTTTTTTGGATTGTCAGCTGTAGTAGTTATGACGGCCTTGTCGGCCCAGCTTTTTATTAATATTTATTCAGTATTCGCAATTATCTTGCAATGTGGCCTATGGACAAAGTATGACATTATATGTTTAGATTCCCTTAGTCGCAAGTTGGTACGCTAGGATAGGTGAGGCACTGAGTGCCGGTCTCTCCCCCAGGTTCGGGGCGTGACAAAAGTGGTATCAGAGCAGTTCTGTCCTAGGGAGTCTGCAAGTCGTGTCTAGTAGAGTCTTGTTTATGGGTGTGTCGTGCACCACACTTATAAGAAGGAGGCTACAGGGTATTTAAGACTGTCACTCTTTCTTCTTACTCTAGATCATGTGGTAGAGCTCCGTTGTAAGAACTCAATTTCCTAAACTCTATCTTATTCATAATACGACGATACCTACATCCAGAAAGATGGTTGGTAGAGATATAGTTGTGGAAGAGTTAAGTTAGAGAAACACGAGTTTGCATCATTCCTATAATGGATAAATGTGAGGTCTTCAACAGAACATGTGTGTACCTTACGTGTAAGCTTCTTGATAAGGAGCCTTAAGGGAAGAATATATATCCACCTCTATGGTGAAAGGAAATGAGAGGTTTATAAGATAGATACAAGCTTCAACAAGTAAAAGGAGAAAGATCAGAAGGGTACGAGGTACCCAGTTAATGAAGATTACCGGTATTTTCAACTCCGGCAGAAAAGTATAAGCATTGTGACTTACCTTTAACAGTAACGGACGTATATAGAATTGGCCACACCCATATCAGTTATACCTTATTGGGGGTTAACATGTGTAGTTTAAGAAAAGGACAGGATATTAGGATCCGATTGGAGTTAGAGTAACCCAAAATGGTAAATGGATTGTTTGTGTTAGTTGGCATTTCTGAAGGATATTACAAAGGTGCTAATAGATCTCCTTGTGAGGCACCCAGATGGTGCACTCTAGAATATTACAATTAGATGTGGTGCGAAAAGCCTAGAAGGAATAAATATTACCTTAGTGTGGCCCGTGGCCCTAGTAGAGCGAGAACGTTAAGCAACCCCAAGAGCCACTAGATAGAGCAAGGGGAGGTTAAAGCAAAAGAATGTCTTGTTCGAGTTTTCAGAATAAAGTGATAGACATAAACGTTAGCGGGAAATAAGAAAAGAGTTAATGAAGCATTATGAGTAAGATATGATACATGGATGACAACGGTGGATCAAAAAGATGACAGTATTACAGAGTCTATAGTCAATTGAAGGAAAAGACGAGAGGTGACAGGCCTTGAGACAACAAAAGAGTATAGGCCATAAAGTCATATCCTCATTTCAAGAAATAAGTTTGTAACTCCAACGCGACTACCGGAAGGAAAAGTTAGACTCCAGAACAATAGAAATCAGTATGGGCTGGTGAACAAGATAAGCTAAACATGAATTAGGGACTGAGTGATTGGATAATAGTCAGCATCATGAGAATTTCAAATTTCGTTCCGGCGATAATAGAGTGGACAACAGAAGAAGATTCATGAGAAATTCAGAGAATGGTCATTCAGGAAGGCGCTTCCCTAAAGCAAGCAAAGTGAGTAAAGTTAAGCTTAAGGGACTGTATGTGCTAGTTACACTAAGTGTCACCCTCACGAGTGAGGAATTTCGTTATCATTGGTACTGAAGGATTACCGCGATGCGAGTAAGGATCATTGATGATGTGAAAAGATGCCAAAGATGAGAGGGTAAAACATCTATACGTAGATCATCGTAGCACTAAATCTTAGTGCTCCCATAAAGGGGGAATATGGTGTGATGTGGCATTAGGTCAGAATTAAGTGGTTCTAGTAACTATGGAAATGGTAAAGGAAGAATGTGATAAGAATAAGAAATGGATAAGATTGCACTTATTCAAGTCCTGCAGATACGCTACGATTCCAGAACATTATGCAAACACGACGTCAAGGAGAGGAGGTAAGGGTTCCTGCCTGAGATATTATTGATAGATAAGGAGCCAGTACGAGACGTAAGTTAAGATAAAGGAAATGACCCATGAAAGATTACATAGAATATTGATATGAGAATGAGCCAATGAGTAGCTAGTAGTTGATTCAGGAAGAGCCTAGTTATGGCTAGACAAGAGGATACAGACAAATCAATAGATCTTGCAAGATAAACGGAGTGAACCCCAACATGGGGAATTCAGTCTCGCAAATATGACATCGTGACCTTTAGAAATATTCGGATAGGAGTTGGGTAGTTAAAGATATTGTATGAGTGTTAAGGGAATACAGTCAAAATTGTACAAGCATATAAGTATGGAGGTAAGTAACTAAGGAATTTTATATGTGAGTGCGAACATCAAAAATTCCGTCGAGTATACGATGTAATAAGCTCGCATCCTTGCAAGAATCAGAGGGTCTTCCCTAAGTACTACAATGAAAGACTAGCGAAGGAAATAAGGAAGAAGGCTTTAACCAAGGACAGTCACCTAAAGAGGAAATGGTCATGTAACAACAGTCTCACAACAACATTGTATGCACTCCATCAGCAGGTGACACCTATCATGGCTAATGAACGGGATGAAGAATATATATATATATCAAAATCAAAAGGTGATATTCAAGATCATATGGGTTGTATGGAATTCCAATATGTGTGGGCACTAAAATAAGCTAAGTATACACGCAACAAGGAGGCAGAACGACCAGGAAAAGCAATTGCTTGCATTTAAAGAAAGTTGAGAAGGAATGAAAGGAATTATTCGATCAACGATCCAGAGACAATTACATAATGAATGTACCTAAGATTTCGGAGTATTATCCATGCGGCATATATGTTGACAATCATACAGCCGTAGAAGATTCCGGTATAGGTTAAAAGAAAGAATTCAGCCCAGGTCATAGACAAAAGATTGAATTGTTATAAGATTGTATCATGGATATTCCATACCGTCCATGAAGGGCTAAAGTAAAAACTACTGCCATGAGCCGCAGATCGGAAGATAGATTAAGCCTACATAAAGGTTGATCAGAAGGAAGAGGAAACTAAAGAGTTATAACAACGAAGTAAATCAGGAGTCTGATTATTAGACCAAGAAAATTATAGAAATTGCGCTTGAGAACATGGCAGAATCACTCTTAATATCAGAGGTGCAAGAGAGATAATGCAACAACCATATTCTATAATGGCTCTATAAGGAAGCCAGTTAGAAGAAGTACCAACCTTATAAAAAGTCAATATGAAGCTCTTACTGGATTGTGTATACACTAGAGGTGCAAGTATTATAATAGAGCTTTAAGTTGTGAATATGAATTATACCTATGTGGAAAGGAGGTCATGAAAGATATAGAAGATGTGATACGAGATTTTAAGGTAAGTAAGGTAAAAGTTAACAACATATGAGATACTCAGATGTAGAAGGTTGGGAATAGTCCATACTTCGGATAGAAGGATAGAACCGCGGGGATTCAATATCCAGGAATGATAGCAGCCCTCAATAACGATAAATAAAAGTAAGAGTTATGGCATTAAAGTCATACGGATGGATAAACGGATCTATGACAGAAGGTAGCAACAGTTAAGAGATTAGAAGAATTCCGACTACAAGTCGTGGTGTGAGAAAGAAGCTTAAAGAGGGGAATGCTCTGGCCCTTAGAATTATTCACATAACAGATGCTTAGATGACAAGGAAAGTACTAAAGTATTCAGAGGACATAAGTTATGAAAATTATAAGTATATCAGTCAACATTCGAGGACGAATGTTCCAAAGGGGGGAATGATGTTACATCCCGCATTTTCGTACGATAAAGTTTCGTCATAAGTTAATCGACGCAAGTTCGGGAATGAAATTATTTCGTGATTATAAGCATTATGCTATTTTAAACAAGTGATGAATAAATTGGTGAAGGTGAGAGGGTAAGCAAATCGAAGAAAATGAATTTCGTCGAAGTTTGACATTTTGGGATAAAATATGGCCCCAGCTAAAATACCCGGTATTTATGGAGTAGTGCCATATAAGGTACCACATGGCCATGATAGTGAGGTGTATAAGGTATGCTAAAAATGAGCAATATTTTAAATAATTTGGGATAATTCTTAAGTATGTGGGTAATTGATTAAATATTAGTTAGTGGGAGATTAATAAGTTAATCAGGAGATTAGTGGATAATTAACTAGAATTATGGATAAGCTTAAATTCCAAAACGTGGCAGCAAGGTAGATCAATTAAATGAGTCATTATTCACAAAGAAAGGTGGCAAGCTAAAGGTGTCACATACTAAACACTAAATCCTTCTACGTGTAAAGACTTAAAGAAATGGGCATTTTGGCTTCTTTGGACATTAGATATTCAAATAGTAATCTGATAATGATTTCTTATTGAAAAGGTTACAAGACAAAGAAGAATTCATAACATCTACAAGAATTCCAGCGTTAGCAACAAAAATTCCAACGAGATTTCTTAGCATCTTAGCAACGTGAGATTTTGCGATTCTAAAGGAGTACGGTGCAACCTTTTCCGAGAATATCATACAGATTTTTCTCTACTTCAGGTATGTTAAGGCTAAGCCCTTCCTTCATTTTGGCATGATCTCGTAATTACACGAGTTTGATAACGAGGCATAAAGAGAAATTTATATTCCGGAATTTACGTATATTTTTCTAGTCTTGTAAGTTACAATATTCTCCTTATCGGGACTTCATATTCAATTGAGTATTTCCTTTTTCCATTTAAGAGAGAAGAAAGTCTATATATACAGTATTACAGTATTTTCATTACCATCGAGCTATAATCGATGGACAGGCCCCTATTGAGCAACCTCTGATCAGATGGTAAGTTATATACCGAGCCTACTGTGGCCGAGCGCCTATGAGCGAGCCTACTACGGCATAGCAGTTGTATGTATACCGAGCCTTATAAGGCCGTACAACTATTTTACTTACTATATTAAGAGAGTTGAGTCAGTATCGACAGGTAAGCATATCTTCAGATTATCATTGACTTCAAGTTGCTTTCATTTATTATATTATCAGTTCAGTTTCTGCTTTCAGTATAGTGCCTTACATACTCGGTACATTATTTTGTACCGACATCCCTTTTCTGGGGGCGCTACATTTCATGCGTGCAGGTTCAGACAGACAGACGGGTAGACCTCCTTATTAGGTGTTACCCAAGTTCAGCTTGATCGATAAGCTCCATACCCTTCGGAGTTGCCAATGCAGTATGTAGGGCTTGTATATATATATATATATATATATGTTATGAGTAGGTCGGAGCCTTGTTCTGATCACAGTATATCCATCAGTAGAGGCTTGCAGACATATCCTGTCAGTTAATGCAGTATGTTGGGCTTGTAGGCCTTTTATGTACATTTTGTTGGATTGCCAGCTGTAGTAGTTATGACGGCCTTGTCGGCCCCTCTTTTTTATCGATATTTAGTCAGTATTCGCAATTATCTTTCAATGTGGCGCATGGCCAAAGTATGACATTATATATTCAGAGTCCATTAATCGCAAGTTGGTACGCGAGGATAGGTGAGGCACCGAGTGCCGGTTTCGCCTCCAGGTTCGGGGCGTGACAGTCATGAACTTATCGACAATTCCTCAAAGGTTTCGATGGAACGAGCTGGCAGTTGCGAGTACCAGGTTAATGCCCCTCCCGTGAGGGTCTCGCCGAATTTCTTTAGCAGAATGGAGGATACCTATTCTTTGGCGAGGTCATTGCCTTTCACAGCGATGACGTAGTGGGTCACATGATCCTCGGGGTAGATCGTGCCATCGTATTTTTTAGGTAAGGCGGCATTTTGAAAGTCTTTGGTATGGCATGTGGGGCAGCACTATCACTGTACGGATGCTCGACGAACCGACCGACATCTCTCTTCGGTAATAACTTAGGAGCGCCCGGTATTTAATCGACACTTTCTTGGTGCTCTCTCATTTGATCCCGAAGTGCCTTGTTCTCATTTTCCATTTCCTCCATCCTTTTTAGATTGGCTATGAGAGCATCATTGCCTGCATTGTTAACAACATTGTGAGTGATACCTGTCGTCGCGGGTGGGGGAGAGGTTGATCGTGTTGTTCGTTTATTGGTGGCGCAGCACGGGTTCTCGTAATTGCTGTGTCGGTGTCCTGAGCGGGTTTATGGAGGATGTTGGTTAGTGTATCGGTCAGCCAGACCTCAAGGAGTTTCTTTATTGTTGGCGGTGTATCCTCTCCCATGGATGTGGAGGCTATCCTGCCGAGAGATTTTGTGATGCTACAGTAGGGAATGGGAGATCCTCCTCGCCTAGGGGAGGCGTTCGGCGTTGTGTCCTCGTCCACTACTTCAGAGCTTTCATAGATGATGTCCATAAGGTTGGTTGGGAGGTCACTCATCATTCTTGTTCTTTCTTCTCTGTTACCTGCCATGTTAGATCTGTGCATGCAGAGAGAGAAAAAAAGGTTCTTCTTTTCGTTTTTTTATGTCAGCTACCAGTGCCGGTAGTAGATCTTGAAGAAACTAAATGACTTGGTTAGAAATTCCCCACAGGCGGCGCCAAATTGTTTGACCAAAATATGTAATCTATGGTTAAACTATTAAATTTACATAGTATGGGGTTAAATCTAACCAAGGATGATAACTCTAGATATTAAGCACAAAAATGTATAGTAGATAAGATAGATTCCGTATATGGTTGGTGACAATAAATACAAAATACTCTTAAAGCAAGGACGTTAAGGGTATTATAGCTAACAATAAATGTCAATAAATGGCATTTAAGTAAATAAAGGGAACGATTCACCCAATTATGGATGGGTGGGACGTATATTTAGCCTGACAATAATGAAAGATAGATAGATCCAGGATTCGCATGAACAATCCTCGAATCTGATGGAAAAGTGAGGAATAATATATCACCAATAATAAAGGTGACCTTTGTATTTCTGCCAAAGAGGGAGTCTTCTTCTCAAAAGTGTTCTTATCAGAATCAATATTACATGTCCCTATCATTGTCTTCTTATTTCGATATATATGGGACATTTTTCCTAGAAAACCCTATACTATGGGAATATTCACTAGAATATTCCCTTTTAGTACCTTGTCTTGACAAATTAGCCGTTGCAAGTCTTATCATCAATAGTCAATCTCGACCTCGACCCTTGCTGATATCTTGATGGCGATAATCATCGACATCTTGACCATGGCTCATGTCGGCACCTCGGCCATTGACCTCGCTACGTCTTGGGCGAGCTCGACCGATAACTTTTTTTAATGCCATATTACGCTAAATATCCTGAAGACGGATTTTGGCCTATACAAGCTTCAAATTGCAGGAAGACCAACACATGTTTGATTTGGATTGATTTTTTATATAGGGATTGGGATCCAAATATACGAATTCCAAGAGAAAGGGTTTCATCTGGAAATATCAATCAGAACCAAAGCAGAAACAATACGAGCAATAGTAGAGATTGGTAGCCTGAGAAGGGGTTTATTTATTGTGATGGAGATTTGGGATAAAGAGATCTTAGGAAAAAGTAGAGAAAGAGATGATGCACCGTAGGAAAATGGAAGAGAAAGGGAGATTGAAAATTGGTGAAAATGTCACGTGGGAGAGAGAAAAGGGAGGGCTAGAGTTTTACAATATTTGGTGGCTAAAGTGTTAAAATTGGGTTAAATCGAGTAATAAAGAAATGAGCAAAGTTCATTTGTAGCTACTAGGGTCAAATTTATATCACCTGATAGTCACAAAATAACCCCATATAATTAACAGCCTAAAACTAATTAAAAGGCTAGCCCAAGACCACTGTCACTCAAAACCCTAACTTCCTTCTCCCTCAGCGATCATATGCATTTTCCTCAGCCGAAGAAGCCGTTGCTGAACGCCGCCGTAGCACGCGCCGCCTCCGTATTGAACCACCAATCAACTCCTTCCATCGTGATCCACTCCCGAGGGACCGCCTTCATCTGACGACCGTCTTCATATCACTTTTTTGTTCTTCTATAATTCAATCTCTACCCACTGTTCTCTCTTTGCTTATATAAATAGTGGGCGTTCCCACAAAAATTCTTCTTCTTCAAGAATGCTCCAAATAGAGGGGATATATACTGTTCGAAATTAATGTTTATTATTTGGTTAAAAAAGCAAAATTATTCGGTTAACTAATAAAATATTTGGGAAAAGGGGGAATCGTCTTGCACTTATTGTGAAATTTGTGACGATGCGAAACCCCCTAATACGTTGATACGGGAAAGCAGTTGCATGCACTATTATTGTGAAGAACGCATAAAAAATTATATAGGAGAAAAAATCGATGAAGATATAAAAGAAGTGAAATGCCCTGTTTCCAGTTGCAAGAGAATTTTGGATATTGAGTCTTTAATGCCTAGAGATTTTCTCAATCGAGTAGAAGATGCGATCAGAGAAACGGAGGTTTTGGTTTCGCCGTTGGTAATCGAATGCCCCTTTTTGGATTGTACAGGAGTTTTGATTGGTGATAAAAAGAAGTTTTTGATTAGGGCGTGTCCTAAATGTTGGAGAATTTTTTGTGTCAGGTGTAGAGATTCATAAAATATGGGAATGTCATATATTGCTTATAAGTTACACCTTAATAATATTAATAGGCAATTGTCCTTATTCTTGTGGCGATTGTGTGATAATGATGATGAAGAAGAAGATGATATTGGAAAAGGCAATTCCTTGGTCAAAATTCTCCAGTGAAAAAGGTCAACTTTTTTTCTTGAAGACAATTTTAATTAGTACTTCATTCCTCACTTGTTGATGTCAACATCAAGAGCATTGTTTTTGAATATTGGTATATTACAAAATATATATACAAAATAGACTATCACTATAAAAAAATTATACAAAACTAAACTGTCACTATACAATTTATATACAATAAACAATCACTATATAAAATATATACAAAAATAGACTGTCATTATACAAAAAATATACTAAATAGACTGTCACTATACAAAATATATACAAAATAGACTGTCACTATACAAAAATATATAAAATAGACTGTCACTATACAATTTATATACAATAAATTATCACTATACAAAATATATATAAAAGAGACTGTCACTATACAAAATATATACTAAATAGAATAGTCACTATACAAAAAAATATACAAAATATACTGTAACTATACAAAATAGACTGTCATTATACAATAAATATACAAAATAGACTATCACTATACAAAAAAATATATAAAATAGATATTTCGGGCTATTAAATATTATATGTTTGGGCTGGAGAGTCATTTTGTGTCAATGGACAAAAATATGGGCTATTAAAATTTTGAAGGGCTATAAAGGGTAAGTTTGTCTAAAGAAATAATTTAGCCAAAATAGACAGACTAGAACATCCGGCAGATTCTGGGCCGTAATAATCCTAAAGATAAAGTAGGCCATCCAATGTTCTATGCGAGCCAAGGTCCGATGCCACGTCGACGGTAGCAAAAATAAGCAATGACCGACGATGCTATGATTGGACCAATAACAAGTTTTTGTTAATGTTTCGCATTTTGATAGGAATCTGTGGATGGATTTTTCATTCCTCACACGGAGCCGTTTTGTGCGATTACACACTATCTCTTTTTTGTTTTTAAAAAATTTATTCGGTGAGAAATGAAGCCAAAAAAAAAAATGTTCTATGCGAGCTCAACTTTGGGTGACGCACAGACTCTAAGTAGTCACTCTAAAGGATTGTTATTTAGAAATTAGTCAATAATTTTGAATTTTAATTTTAAGTTTAATTTTTTCAAGACAAAAATTTCAGGTTTGTCCTGAAGTTAGAATTTTTGGTTTAAAATTTCAGGACAAATTAAATAATGACTAATTTCTAAATAGCATCCCTGAGAATGGTTGTCTGCGTACTTGCCCCGAAAATTAGTGTCAGGTGGCCATATTCCATACCGAAAATTAAAAAGTAACCAAACTTTCAAAATTAATTAAAATCTAGCCATTTTATATAGAGTTGGACAAACATACCCCAAACTAAACACCAAACCTCTAGCGTCTTTTTCTCTTCTTCTTGCTAATATTCCCATCACATTAAGCCCTAAAAATTTGACTCCTTCCTCTTTCTTGTGTCAGTTACTCTTTATTTGAATTAAAGTTATATCATTAGCCTAATTTAGCCATACCCCAATACGTATGTGCCGAGATCAAGACATATTGCCTTGCCATTAGCTTTAGGCACTACTTAATAAAGGTTTGCCTTTTGGAGTTCAACTAAAAATATTTATGAAAACTTGTAAAAATGCTGGAGTTAATGATAAAGTTCACGAAAAAATGCTGGCGTTCATGAAATAAATTACGAAGTTCATGAAAAATGCTGGAGTTCGTAAAAAGATGCTAGAGTTCAAGAAAAGATACTAGAATTCACTAGAGTTAATGTTGGAAGTTCATGATAAAATTTTGGAGTTCAGAAAACTGCTCAAGTTGGTAAAAGAAGTGTTGGAATTATGAAAAATGATAAAGTTCACACAAAAAATGTTGGAATTCATGAAAAAGATGGAGTTAACATTGGAAGTTCATGAAAATATATTGGAGTTCAAAACAAATATTGAAGTTGATATAAAAGCAGAAATTCATGAAGAGTTGTTGGAGTTGGAACTTCTAACAAGTGAAATTTCAGGATAGGATCTTGGAGTTTGAAAAGACAGAAAAGATGAAAAACTGAAATTCTCCTCTTTCTCTGTTCCAACTCCAACGTAATATGCTGGAGATGGATTTAAAGAAGCTTGAACTCTGAGTATAGTATTATGAGTTTAATATATATATATATATATATATATATATATATATATTTATTTATTTATTTATTTATTTATTCTGTTTTTAATAGAGGTATTTTTGTTCAAATTTTTTTTTTTTTGCATCTAAAAATAGTTAAATTTCAATTAGTTGTGAATCTGCAACTAATTTTCAATTACTGGTTAATTCAATTTTTACCAATTCTGACCTACCTTTATTTATGGAATATTTGAAGGAGAGCTTTGTAACTTTTTCTATAAAATTCTCTCTAGCTCAAAGAATTAGTTTGATTCTCCCTAAAAAAATAGTTAAGGAAAAATGAGTGTTTTTGTTAAAGGACTCACTATTGTAGAGAAGATCTCCTTGGCTCACGAGAATGATGGAAGATTGAATCATTCCTTCATTCTATTCCGGCTATTCCTTTCCGGCAGGTGATTTATCCATGAGCTAGAGAGATAAGAGTTTTGAGTCGCACGCAGGATATAGAAATCGGGCACTATCTATATATAGTAGCTTCTAGGTCTGCAACTAAACTAAAGGCTCTGGAACATAGTATACGCCTAGCCGATAGGCTAGCAGTAAGCTTGGCTACAGCGAAGCGCCTACCAAGCGCGAAGGAAAGGGCTGGTTCCTTGATATTAAGGTGTTGGTCGAAAAAGGCCACAGGTGGAAGCAACCTATGCTTTGACCATTCAATTGACTCCTTGTTGTCAGACCGTGCTTGCTGTCATGCTGACAAAAGCAGGGGTTTCGGTCGATTTTACCTACTATTGGATTTGAACTAATGACTCTCGTCATTTCCTTGCTGACCCATCATGCAAAAGGTACGCCGTTAAAGTGAGTGCGCTTTACATAAAGTAAAGGCTCTAAGCTCCGCTCCTTCGACTGATTGTTCGCATCGGGTAGCAAGGAAAGACAAGCAAAACCTTTATTGGATCAAGAAGCAACTGAGGAGAGAGAAAGGACCAATTGAAGTCCTCGGTGACCAACCATGGTCCCTGAATGCGTTTAGACACTTTCTTTAGCAGCTCCCAAAGAAAGACATCTCCTCTCACATATCAGGTTTGAGGCCTTTCATTTTCCATTCCTTTCGGGTCGGAAACGCGGGCTGCTAGTAGGGTTGTGCCCATTCTCCCTCTTCTTCCGCTTTACAACCGGAATAAGGAACCGCCGTGGGCTTGGCTTGTAGCAACTAAATATTGTTTGCGATAGAGCACCGTTGATTGGTCTATTGGCAAAGAAACCCGAGAAAAAAACTAGTCATTTTTGAATTTCTCACAGCCCTATGGATATTGTTGATGTTTTCACCATAAGGGAAATTAACATACCTTTAGTTTAGAATGGCCCAAGTACTTTTTTTGTTTGATCATTTAGATTTGAAATTCCCCATTACTAAGGGAAGAGAGTGTGGATCAGGTGTCCTCTTGGATGTTCCAAACCACCAAAGTTTGGGACTCAAAGTGTGCCCTTATTAAATGTATCCCGCATTTGTGATGCAAAAGTGCACGCCTTGAGCTTTACCCTTGATCATGGTTTCAAAATATTTGAAATAATAGTTGAAGATTATTTCAAATGACCCAGAGGTTCCACTGGTATATCAGACAAATATTATCATTAGGGTCACTTTGCTTGCTTTAATATTTGAGTTAACCTAAATAATTATTAAATAAGAACATCTGAGACAAGAACGCTACTTAGAAAGGATTTCAAATCAAGGAAGTGGATCTCATCAGTATCTTTGTCCAATCGGTATCAGTTCTTTAACATGTCCAAAAAGAGAATAATTTTGCTTCGAATCAAGATTACAGATCAGAAATCCTTTACCACAAGCTGAAATCACACAATGAACTGAATCCAAATAACTCTTATTGGTTAAATACGTTGCGTCTGTTCCTGTATGCTGATCTACACTTCACAGAAAGAATCTTGCAAAAAATGATGAATGATGACAGCAGAGCTAATAAATTCTCTCAGCTGTGGAAACTGGACGTAAGAAAACAACAATAACGGTTATGTTGTCTTTGCTGCCTCGTTCCGCAGCTTCTGTTGCTAACCTCTTTGAGCACATTCCTGGCTCTTTCACTGTGTCTCTGATTATGTTCACTACATCTGTCTCACTAACAACATCCCAAAGGCCATCACTGGCCATTACCTGATCAATTGAGTAAGGCATAAGCAAATGAACATTAAGATTTGCCTTCTGCTGCAACTACCATAAGCCGTATAAACATTTCTTAACATAAAAAGAACATATCTTTGTATACCCTCAGTGTAACACACTAAAGGTTAACAGATTGATCTGAAGCTTAGAAATACAGGGTTTGGCCTTGGGTTCTTTATGAGAGTTTCTTTAATGTTTTTTGTCTACATCATAAAGATCTTCAGCAAACTTCAAAAAATAACAACGAATAATACGTGAAAGGTAAGATATCTAGGCATCTCCTCACGTCCTAGATTCTAAAGAAAGCTCCTTGCCTCTCCTGGACTTACCCAACCACCAGGGGCGAAGCTAGAAGGTTACCTACGGATTTCGCCAAACCGATAGCTTCAGTCCAAACCTTGTATTTGTATTAAATCTGCTAAAATATATACAAAAATCAAATTCAAAACGCAGTTACTAACACCTGATGTCGCTATACCAGAATTTAGAACCCATAAAGATCTAATTCTGGCTCTACCTCTGCCAACCACAAAGAACCTATATTGCATCTTCAGCTTTTCCTCGTAACAATCTCAATGTAACTATATCATTAAAAATTGTAACTATATCCAGCCACATTATCAAGTCAAGATTAGAAAGAAAGTGTCAAAGACATGATAACTAACAAAAGAAAAAGAAAATAAAGGTATGTGGTTGTTGAATTGTGTGATTATCTCATCTAAAGTCTTAAGTTGCTAGGGAGAACACACTTTTATTTACTTAATTATGTTTTCAACATACCTCCTCAATGTGTGAGCTTGGATCACTTTTATTTGCTTAATTATGTTTTCAAATACCTCCTCAATGTGTGAGCTTGGATCACTTTTATTTGCTTAATTATGTTTTCAAATACCTCCTCATGTGTGGGCTTGGATCTTTTTCATGGGTCAAGAAGCAATTGAACATTCTTTTTGATGTTGGATGGCGGTGAGACTTGAAACCTCCCCTTACCTACTCTGATATCATGTTGAATGTGTGACCATCTCATCTAAAAGCTTAAGTTGTTAGATAGAGCATACTTTTATTTTCTTAATTATATCTTCAACCATGGTAAATGTAGATAAATCAGTAGAAGGCAAAATATGATGTGGTGCACCACGTTTATAGTACTCTTTATTTGTTCAATACATCGAACAAGACACGATGAGAAGCAATAGCCAGCCAAGCAAGAGAAAAAGAAGTTAAGAAGTCACCAAGGTAGGCTGAATGAAGTTAAGAAGTCGCCATTTTGTCAAGAGGAATGATATGTCATACGAAGAGGCATGAAAGACAAAGGAGGGGAGAAAGGGGGCCGACGCAAAGAGCTGGGAGCATATCTAGGTGGCCGGACTATGAGAGGATTTTGTGGGTGATGTTGCGCTAAAGTTGGATGGTAGTGAGCAGAGTGGGTGGAGGAAAGGGATGTATGAAAACGGGAAATGGAGGAAGGGAATATCTGGTGGTGCTGAAATAAGAGAGCACCACCAGAGAAGTTGAGGACGGAAACTGTACAAGGGCATGGGCATTAACAGGAGGTTAGCCGAAAGGGGCGAGGAAAAGAGGAAGAATGAAGAAAAAGAAAAAGAGGAGTCATGAGAAAGTGTTACTCTTTCTATATACAAGGGGCTAACACATTTCTTACCACATGCCTAATCAACCTTAATGTCCTATTTTCTCCTTTAGAATTACTGCATCTAGAACAGGTCAATAAATGACCCAGCAACATCTGGAGGCATAGAAAGCTACTAGCAAAGACTGGACCAAAAACCTATCAAACTTGATTTGGTGGCTCATCCTGCATACCAAAGGATCCTTCAAGATAAAACGTCCTAACATTAAGTCAACTTCAATTTAGATGGGCACTCAAGTATGTAGCATAGTGGTCAATAAAGTGGATGCAAACATCGATATCAATGTTCAAAACAAAGTAGAGACAAAAAAAACCAGGTGATTTCTTTTTCATACGTCTAAACCTTAGTAGGGTAGGGTTAACACCAACTTCTACCATGAAAGGTAGCAGGTAACAGGTGGAATAGTTGAGGTGTACATGAGCTGACCCGAACACTATTATAAATAAAATATAATAAAATAAAATAAATGACAAACAAAATGAACTGAGATTTAGGTAACTCTTAATGGGAACAAGGATTTGAAGGTTTGGCTGCTGGGCTCACCTTTCTTAACCAACAACTACCCCTCAATTGCAAAATAGTTGGGGGCTCCCTTACAAAACCGAAATAAAAAATTCTTATGTCAATATGAGAACATCCACATTTTCCCATTTATGTGGAGGTCTCATAGCCTTTTTCTCTTATAAATTCCTTGATTTGACCTTGCATATTCCCATGATCTTAAATCAATTTACAAATTCCAATATCAGCCAAGAGCTTCCCATCCTTCATCCACTCCCTTTCCCAACCTAAAATACTCACTAACAATCAACCCAATTCAAACCAGACAAAGCGATGAAAGCAAAAACAAAAAGTCCGAACGTATTCATGCATTTCAAAGTCAAAGTATTATGATTGACCACAAAGGACATAATAAAGGTCAAGAAAACATGGGGCCTCAAACCAACAAATCATTTTTCTTTTATAACCATGGTGTCCGGGTCAGCTTGCGCGCACTTCAACTAATTTCACAGGATATCTGTTACTTCCCACCAGCAACAGGTGCCAGGTAACTCTATCCACCAAGGCTTGGATAGATGGGAAGAAATCACCTAGTAACTTTTGCCTCGGCTAGATTTTGAACCTCATGGTTCTCACCCACTTCAATGACCACTAGGCCACACCTTAGGGTGCAAAATCATGCTAATGACAAAATGGAATCCACATCATTAGTTGTATGTTATTTGTGGGAACTGATTGTGCAACAAAAAGTATGTTTATATACCCAACACTTCTACAAAATGCCCAAATATACCTGTGTGGATATTGTGGGAAATATTGACACGGGAAAATTGTATTATTGATTAATTAACTAAGTGTTGATGTGGGACAATGTATATTACAACTATCTAAGGCTTGCTCTCAAGCCGGTGCATATAAATCATATATATTAAGCTTGTTACGGATATAACATATACGAGGACTAGTAAAAATATCTGCAAGCTGATCATTCGACTACACAAACTTTGTAATAATATCGCTTGCGAGTATCTTTTCTGACGAACTGATAGTCAATCTCATTGTGTTCAGTTCTCTTATAAAACACCGGTTTTATGCATTATGAAGGGCAGCATGGTTATCACACACAAATTCTATCTGACTGATTTCACCAAATTTTAATTTCTTGAGCAACTGTTTGATCCAAATTAACTCACATGTTGCCATAGGCAATACTCGATATTATGCTTCTATGCTAGATCGAGCCATCACATTCTATTTCTTGCTCTTCTAAGACACCAAATTACCTCCTACTAAAACACAATATCTAGACGTAGAACGTCTATCAGAAGGTGATCATACATAATCAATGTCTGTATATCCTACGATCAGCTCATGACCTCGATCCCCAAACAATAGTTCTTTGTTTGGCGCTGATTTTAAATACCGAAGAATTCGAACAACTGCATCTCAATGACTATCACAAGGAGAGTCAATAAACGGACTTACAATGCTCACGGGAAGGAAATGACAAGTCTTATCACCATGAGGTAATTCAACTTACCAACCATCTACCTATATCTTGCAGGATCAGTAAGAGGCTTCTCCTGTCCTGGCAGAAGTTTAGCATTCAGATCTATAGAAGTATCAATGGGTCTTCAACCCGTCATTCTTGTCTCCTCAAGAATATCTAAGGCATCCTTCTGTTGTGAAATAATAAGCCTGAGCTAGAATGAGCAGCCTCATACCTAGAAAATACTTCAATCCGCCCAAATCCTTAGTCTCGAAATGCTGAAAGAGATGTTGCTTCAAACTAGTGATACCATCCTAATCATTGCCAGTAATAATTATATCACTAACACAAACCACTAAATAAATACACAACTATGAAGCAGTATGCGGATATAATACAGAGTGATCAGCTTCACTGCGAGTCATACCAAACTCCTGAATAACTATGCTTAATTTACCAAACCAGTCTCGAGGAGATTGTTTTAAACCATAGAATGACCGGCGTAATCGACATACAAGGCTACTAGACTGCCCTGGAGTAACAAAATCAGGTGGTTGCACTATTTAAACTCCATCCTCAAGATCATTGTGAAGAAAAACATTCTTAATGTCCAACTGAAAGAGAGGCCAATGGCGAACAACAACCATGGATAGAAAGAGATGGATTGATGCTATTTTAGCCATGAGAGAAAGTCTCATTGTAATCAAGCCCAAAAATTTTGAGTATACCCTTTGGCAACACGGCGGGCCTTAAGCCAATCAATCTGGTCATTTAGACAAACTTTGACTGCATAAACTCAATGACAACCAACAGATGATTTACTTGAAGGAAGAGCAACAAGTTCCCAAGTACCACTCGCAAGTAAAGCAGACATCTAGTCAATCATAGCATGTCATCATCCTGGATGAGACAGTGCATCACATGTAGACTTAGGGATGGAAACAAAGGACAAAGAAAACACAAAAGCATAATAGGGTGATGATAAACGATGATAACTTAAACCGACATAACGTGGATTAGGATTAAGTATGGACCGCCGCATACCTTTCCGAAGTAAAATCAATGGACTAGGAGGAGACAAGTCCACAATAGGAGCAGGGTCAGGTGTAGGATGTGAATCAGCTAAGCCTGATGCTGGACGCGGACAATGACGATAAGTCAAGAATGGTATTCCTTTGGTTGGAGATCTAGGAGGAGCAATACTAGATTCCTCAACGGTCGGTATGGGTAAGACTTATGTGACTGAGGATGTAGGAGGAGCTATAGTAAACTCCTCAAGAGTTGGTATAGGTAAGACCTCAGAAATATCAAGGTGGCCAAAATAAGTAAAGTAAGGTCGAGACTCAAAACATATGACATCAGCTGACATAAGATACCTATGAAGATCAGGTAAGAAGCAACGATATCCGTTTTGAACTTGAGAATAACTAAGGAAGACACACTTGAGAGCACAAGGAACTAACTTATCCTTCCCGTGAGCTAAGTTTGAAAGAAGCATGTGCTCCCAAAAACACGAAGGGAAGAGAGTATAAGGGTGACTGAGCAAACAATAGTGAATATGGAATCTGACTTTGGATAGAAAATGAAGGCATCCGATCAATCAAATAACAAGCCGTGAGAACTGCATCGCCCCAAAAACATAGTGGAACATGGGACACAATGAGAAGTGTGCAAGCAGTCTCACTAAGGTGCCTATTCTTTCTCTGTAGAGGTATATAGACAAGATGTCTGATGAATAATTCCCTGAGAAGTCATAAACTACTGAAATTAGGAAAATAAGTATTCTAAGGCATTATCACTACGAAAGATGTGAATAGAAGCGCTAAATTAATTTTTTATTTCAGCACAAAACTCTGGAATATAGAAAATAACTCAGAACAATCTTTTATTAGGAAAATCTAAGTACATCTTGAGTAATTATCAATGAAACTAATAAAATAATGAAATCCTAAGATTGAACCAACTTTACTAGGACCCCATATATCACAATGAACTAAAGAAAAAACAGACTTTGCATGACTCTCAGCACTACGCGAAAAGGTGGCTCGGGTATGTTTCTCAAGTTGACAGCAACAATAACATACCAGTATAACCCCACAAGTGAGGTCGAGGGAGGGTAGAGAGTACCAGCCTTACCCCTACCCTGTGCAGGTAAAGAGTCAATTTCCAATAGACCCTCGACTCAAAGCAAGCATACATAATCACAACAGTACAGAAAAAAGATATGCATCAGTAAAAAAAGTCAAAAAAACAGTAACAGCAGCAAGATAATAGTAAAATCAAAACATAGCATCTTCAAACAGTAATAGAAATCTAACAATATGTAAATACGAGAATATCACTACCACTACTAGAATGAAAGGAAAGACGCTCGACTCTCTACTACCCCTCTACCCTGATTCTCGATCTCCACACTCTCCTATCAAGGATCATATCCCCGGTAAGCTAAAGTTGTGCTATGTCTTGCTTAATCACCTCCCTCCAATACTTTTTCGGCTTACCTCTACCCCTTTTCAGGCCAACCATTGCCAATCTCTTACATCTCCTCGTTAGGGCATCCGGACCTCTCCTATTCACATGCTCGAACCATCTCAACTTCGCTTCCCCCATCTTGTTCACCACGAAGGCCACACCTATCTTACCCTGAATATCTTCATTTCTAACCATATTCCTCCTAGTATGCCCACACATCCATCTCATCATCCTCATCTCCGCCACTTTCATATTTCCCAAGTTGACACGACTCATAATCTAGTATAGACAATCTAGGCACCATCTTCTGAAGCTTGGACAAACTCGGAGGTTCGAAACGTCTGTGAATTAGGTCTAGAGGATCTTTAACTGAACATGTTGTGGAGGGATTGAGCGAGGCAAGGTAGTAAAGGCCTTGTGAGTCACGCCCTATGCCAATCATATGTCTCGTACTGCGGTTCTACATAACAAAAGAATCATCAATAAAACATATACTATAATGGAGGGCATGAGTCAACTGACTACCAGATGCAAGATTAAAACGACAGCCAAGGACATAAAGAACATAATTTAAAGTGACAGAGGATAGTAGATTAGCTTGTCCAACTCCTTTTGCTTTTGTTTAGACTTCATTGGCTAAAGTAATATTGGGAAGAGATTGTGAATAAACAATATTTGACAAAAGTAACCTATTATCAGAAATATGATCAGAGGCGCTTGAGTTCATGACCCACGATCCAAGAGAAGTAGACTAGGAAACACAAGCAAAAGTATTATCAGCAACAGAAGTATCAGTTTGAGCAACAAAGGCTACTTATAGAGGTGCATGCTTACTTGCTCGATAATGAAGGAACTCATTATATTTCCCTTCAGATAAAGAAAACACTAGTTACCAGTAATCTCGGTTTGAGCAACATGAGCATTTTTAGGTGGTCGAACATGCAAAGAATACCACACATCACGAGTGTGTCCAAGCTTATTACAATAAGAACACTTGGGTCGAGATCTTCCAAAACGACCTCCTTCTCGTCTATTCTCCATAGTCTGAGATGCCCGATTTTTCACTGTCTAGGATGCTATAACGGTTGAGTCAGTTGTCTGTGATGAGATTGTAAGGCCCCGTAAAAATTTTCCTAAAAAACCCGGATTTCGTGATGCCGAAGTAGGCTTAGAAAGCTCGCCGCGGTTCGGACTTTTTTGGATTGAACAGTGCCTGGGGAGTTGAAGAAAAATATTGGGCAGAAGTAGGCATTTCTGCGGCCGCAGAAATACTGTGCGGACCTCAGAATGGTCGCAGACTGAGGCAGTTTTCTGGGGTGTTTTTTATGTCAATTTCGCGACCAATTATGCGACCGCATAACCGTTTCGCGGGCCGCACTTTGGTCGCATAGTCATCCTTAGACTTTTGCAGAGGGAGGTTCTGCGGCGCATTATGCGACCGCAGTACAGGTATGCGGGCCGCAAAACGGCCGCAGAGTGAAGCAGGCTAGCCCAGTTCCCAAAGCCACCTTTCGCGGTTATTTCGCGGACCGCATAATCATTATGCGATCGCATATGCGACCGCAGAACCTGTTCCGGAGCTTTATTTTTTGGGTTTTTAAACCCGACCCTGTTCCGTTAAAACACATCCCATAGACTATTTTGAGCTTATTTTTTATATCTTTGGAGTGAGAGAGAGAGTCCTAGAGGGAGAAAGTGATCCTCATCAAAAATTTCTCTTCAATTCTTGCTTAAGCCTTTGAAGATTATCAAGAGAAGCACCCTAGGTCTTCATCCTAAGAGGTAAGATTCTATCACCAAGCTCTTAAATTCGAAATATAACTAGAATGGGCAATTAGTAAGGTAGTTCATGGGGATGAGAGTGCTTACCTTGCATGCATGTATTCTTAAGGTACGTGGGGAGGTTGTGAGTTAAAGATAGAAAAAAATGGGGTGTGGGATGGTGAAGTCTTTCATAAAAGGGCCATGGAACCTTAATACACACATAGTGTTTGATAAAATGCTCAAGTGAGCTAGAATCATGATCGTTTTCCTAATTTTTTGTTCAATTTTTGCTATATTGCTAAAATAGATTGAAGTTGCTAATATTCCGGAACATATTAGAGTTTTAAGAAGCTCAATTGAGGTATGTTGGCTAAACCCCCTCTTCTTAGAATTGAATCCCATGATATTCATGAAATCGATGCTAGTCCCAAAATAAACGTCCTAGAAATTGCTATCCCGAATGTGCTTGTTCTGAAAATATATGTGTAATATGTATTCCCATGCTTTCATCATGTTATCTCGTCATCTTAGGAAATGTTCAAAACTTAGAATATGTGCTAAAAATGCCGAAAATTCAAGTCAAATTCGATTAAAGACTGTTATGCCAAATTGTGTGAAAAGCCTCTATGTGTCTTACATTCTAAATTGCTCACATGTGAAATCAAAAGTCTTGAATGAAAAACCGTGTTGTTATTGATGATAGTCATAATGTTGGAATGTGGAAAAGAACTTGAATCATGAAATACAGCCAAGCGCCAAGAATAACTTTATAATTGGGGTCACTCGTGCCATTGTATTGAAAAGATGGGAAAGAAATATGAATTGAGATGGCTGATTGAAAAGGGGTGATGTCTCAAATGAGATGGCTTAGCCGATCGGGCAGAGATCAGACTCCGTGTAAGGACACGGTGGTATTGTGGATGAAATTGTGAATATGGTTGATGTCTCAAATAAGATGGCTTAGCCGATCGGGCCGAGATCGGACTCCGTGTAAAAACACGGTGGTATTGTGGATTCTGGCATATTGGCACTAAAAACCACTCAACCTAATAACGTGGAAATCGACTTAAAAATCTATGTAATCCTTAACTTGATGTTTTAGTGTTATTTAAAGCTCATATTGCATTCTTGACTGTTTCCCCATGTATTATTGTTCATTCTATTAAGACAGTGTTTTAGTTTTACATACTAGTAGTATTCGACAGTACTAACGTCCCTTTTGCCGGGGGCGCTGCATCTTTAAATGGATGCAGGGGGTTCCATAGCAGACAGTGTTGATCACAGATAGTGTTGCATCCTCTTTCAGCAGACTCGGTGAGCCCCATTTCATTTCGGGGTCATGTATTGTACCTTTTGTTTATATTGTGGTCACTTTTTGAGGTATAGCCGGGACCTTGTTGCCGGCACCATCTTTACTCTCTTTTGTATCTTTAGAGGCTCCGTAGACACTATGTGGGTTGTATATGGGTGTTAGAAAGATCAACGGATCATGTTGTATTTTGGGTTCTTGTTCCACTCAGTCATGAAGATGTATGTATTTTGAAACTTAACAGTAACAAAATGAAACGACTTAGTAATGTATATATGTATGAACTTTCTACTGCCTAACTAATGAGAGCATGCCTTCTCTGGATCATAGGTGAGTCGGGTAGATAGTGTCTAGCATGCTTGCTCGATCGGGTTCACTCGGTTGAGCGCCGGTCGCGCTTCCCGAGGTTGAGGCGTGGCATATATTACCTAATTATGTGAATAATTGGTTAATTATTGATGTACATCAACTGTAGGATGACAGTTAGACTAGCCAGAATCGGATCGCATACTGAATCAAGGTCATTAGGAAATCCAGCGAGTTCAAGAACTAGAAACATCTTCTATCGTTACTCTTGTTGCTTTTCGACACTAGCAAAAGCTGCATCAACTTCTCAAATTTCTCCATGAATGCTTGTACTTGTCCCAAGTAAGTAGACATTCAATTCCTGTTTCTTTAAATTTGTCATCCGCGATATCACATCATAGAAACGAGATATGTCATTAGTGTATAAAGTGTGAGCCTTTTTCTAAACGAAATAACATGTCTAGAATGGACAAACAAAGGCATAGACATGGGATCAATAAATCACCACATGATACTGCATAATTGAGCATCGTTCTTCTCCCAAAATACTTTGGCTTTTTCATCTCCTGCTCTAGCCTTTTTGGTTAAGTAATATTGAATACCTTGACCCTTGCACCACAACCCAACAAAGGAAGGTTGTAGCAAGGGCAGTAAGGGTTCCGGAGTTATCATAACACTTGAACTTCCAATTCATGTGTTTTTGGAACCAAAAATATCCAACCATAATGACATGATAGATTTGAAGATTTTTCTAGCAAAATATCACCAAACACAAAAAAAGAATCAAAGGATAATCACAGTAGCTCGCCAGAAAATTTCAAACTTCCCGGAGTCTGTCTGTCTTGAAGAATTTTTGTCAAAATCTGGTCGAAATGTGCTTTACGCGTCGGCGCGCGTATTAGACGTGCCGGCGGATTCGAGGTTCTTACTGGCGCGTGGAGGGGTCTTTGCCGGAGAGCCTAACTGGGGTTTGGCCGCCTGTGATAGGGGAACCTTGTGCTAGCGTTGGATTGTGCACAACACTGAAGAAAAGGGAGATAATGCAAAACAGCCCTAAAAGGTCACCGAAAATTGAAGCACGGCAACTGCTTGGCAGGGTTTTTGTCTGAATGTTTTCTCACTGCCGCTCAGATACCATGTGAGAAATAATGATACGGAAAAACTGTATTATTGATAGCCCTATTTATCTATAATATTACATAGTACTACACAGCTATTTTCTGATGTGGGGCAGTATATATTACTACTATCTATAAGATATAACCAGAAATAAGAAGCTAAGTCTAAAAGGAGAATCAACTAATTTGGTCAGGAAGTGCATAAAATGTTGTCACATATTATCATAAAGATAGATTCACTACTAGAATTTCATAAAGATAGATTCACTACTAGAATTTCATAAAGATAGATTCACCACTAAAATTTGACAACATTAAGTAGTCATTGAAGTATCATGGAATGATATTTTCTTCTTGAGTAAAGTAAATGCCATCATGATGGAAGAATTAACAGTAGTAATACTTACAATGTATTCATCCTCTGCAGAAAGAGTAGTTAGAGTTATCTCAGGTTCCGCAGTTACAGCTGGCTTCAGATCATCATCACCGATAGACCTAGTGACCTAGTGAAAGTAAAATTAATCAGATTATTTAATGATAATAAAACTTCTATATTTTCTAAGATCCTAAATCACCAATTGTTTATTTCCCCACAATAAGGCCTAAATCACCAACTTTTAAGATAATATATCCTATTTATCACTGGTCTCAGCCGGATACTGAACCAGATTAAATTGCCACTAGTCTAGAGGTGTTTAGCACCCCTTCATATAATTTTAAACTTGGAAAATTTTCCATACTAATATAACACAAGTCATCAACTAACCATTCGCCATACAATACATGAAGAATGAGTCAAGGTACTGCATTAATTGGCTACTATGATATTAATACATTTATAACGTTTATAAGAACTTGTCATTGAGCTAATGATATCTACATATTTTATAACTGCTCTTGAAGGAATATAACACAGACACCACTTTCCCTCACTAAAATGGATCGGGTAATGTGCATATACATTTCGTACATGCACTAGTACTCCTTCATTTTTTTAACATCAAATAGCTTTTTGGGGATGTTTATTTAAAATGGAACTGGGATCGGAAGGAAAGTGAAAATCATAAGACATAAGACAAGGGGATTCTCCTGATAAAAAATATAACTTCGGAACTGTAAGACTCCAACCAACCAGGAATACATAAATACAGATTTGCAGAATATACACGCGCATAGAAGGATGCAAGAATATCCAAGCCAAGGGGCAAAAATGGACAAGAATATAACAATTGACAGGAATGCTAGAATTCTGTATACTAGAAAAATCATCAGATAGTGCCAAAAAAGATGTGAAACTGGAAAGACTAACCTGGAGAGCCGCATCACCAACCCTCCATGTATCCACTTGCCATTTGACAAGGCCACCTGCACGGATAATACGCTCCCGCTCCTCATGACAACTTGCAACATGATCCTAAAACAGTACCATATATTAGTGCAAATGCAAAGCCATCTGATTTCATCAGAAAGTAGGCTAAGTAAATGAACATCTCACCCTACTTAGAGCATACGGATTACCAGCTCGACACAAGACTGTTCTGCAATCACCAGCATTAGCAACAATAAGTTTGTTTCTGACGATAAGAGCAGCTATTGCAGTACAACCAGGGTGCCAATCTTTCTGAACTGCTCCCTTGCGTTTGCGACAAGAATCAAGTTGTGTCCTGAATGCAACATCTGTCTTTATGAATGCTTCAAAAAGCGCATCAGAGGGACTGCAAAGTCATAAACATCCATGAGTTGTGTGCCTCGTCTCTCTAAAAAACTTCTTGGTCATTCACACACGAATGAAATTGGAGAACAATCAGAGGCAAGTTAAGCACGTAAAACCTGCTAACTGAACCAAGATTCTGCAAAAATCCTGGTAAGGCTCCAGCAGAAAACTCAGCTGCTGCTGAACCTGTAGGCACACTAATTAAGACTGCTATTCCAGTGAAATATTTTTCTAATAAGTTTTACGTACGAAAAAAAGGGCTTCGTAAAGGCCACCACCTCCTTGTTTGCTTAACCATAAAGTACAATCACTTAGGTGTCAAAAAGTACAATTACTTTATTACCATTGCTATTCTAGTTTTAATTGTTGTTGAGTTTCGTACTGTTATTATTATGAACAAACAAAAAAGGCAATATAATGTTCGATACTATATAATGTTCGATACTATTTTCCCGTTCATCAAAAACCAAATAGTAAACACATGAAGCAACATATGATACCAATGTGTTCCTTCAAAATTACTAGACTCCCACATTTCTAGCTCTTCAATCTCATTAAGCAAATAAGAACATTCAATTAGGCAGTGTAAAAAGATTACTTATTCCCTTACGATGATAGTTAACCTAAGGGTATAATGTATAGGAATTAAGAAATTTGTTCAATCCATTTTCTTCAAAATTCTACTACTTTTCTCCCACAAGTAGAATACTCAGTGGTGATTTAGTGGTGATTTGATTCAACAGTTAAAATCACTAACACAGAAAAGTACTGTATATCCTACCTCGATGACCATCAAAGATTGCAAAGACGTGAATATCCTTTTCATCACACACTTGAGGCATAAGGAAGTGTCTATCTTCCATCGTTTCCCTTCTTCCACATGATGCAAAGGAACCCCAAGATAGAACTGGACTATATACATGATCTTCTGAATGATCCAGCCATGCGCTAGCAGCAAGGGCAATAGGGACCCTTTTCGAAAATTCTTTACCCTGACCGAACCAGCTAATATTCTCCTGATAGCTTTGGATATTTGCACCATCAGAACCATTTGAAGAAATAAAAGAATCCGCTGACACCATTTCTGTACGGCTCCTTCCAATTTCATCTGCCAGAATGGAACCAAGCTCCACGACAATATCATCAAAAGAAGGCCTATTTTGCGGATCTTTATCCCAACATCTTTCTATCAAAGAGAGTAAACAAGCTGAAGCACCGGATCGAAGATCAGCTAGAACGGGCCGTAAGCCTTCAGATACAACGGCTGCAGTAAGTCGCTGCTCAGTGTAGTTCATTTCAAGCACAGTATGGGCCTATCATAAGCAGATATAGGAACCAGTAAGCATCTAAGATATGTGACAGAGTAAATCAACTGCTCGTAAGTTCTTATTCTACATGTTTAAAAGAATCATATATCCGGAAATCAGTCTCTTGAATTAAAGCCAACTACCATCTCGTATGTGGAGGAAAAAACTTAAGAGTTCTTCCACCATTTCAAAGGAGAGCAGCTTCTTACGAATCCTATTAACCATAAAATTGCTCCTATCTCATAAGTGTTCAACAGCAACAACAACATACCCAGTATTATCCCACACCGTGGGGTCTGGGGAGGGTAGTGTGTACGCAGACCTTACCCTTACCTTGTGAGGATAGGCATAAATAAATAAAATTAGAGTAACAGGATAAGAGTGAGTATGCCTTTGATCAGTGTAATAAGACAACAAGTAGCTAAAAAGGTATTCATTGTATTCCTTCCAATTTTATAGCATGTTTACATCAATATCTAAACCCCCAATAGCTTGAGAGAATAATTTATCTGGGTATTCCCAAACTTACTTCCTCTTTTCTCATTCTGCATTTCTCTTTCTCTTCTTTTCATTCTACATTCTGGAAAGACATTCATTTATGTTGTGCGTGATTGTTTACCCAATAAAAAAAATAGAACTGAAGAATAACCAACAACCTTATGCAGTTTTTTTTTTTTTTTTTTTTTTGTGAAAGGTAAAATTTAACTTACAGATGATAGGTTAAATAAAAGTTGACAATTCGCGGGCCCTAACAAGCTTGAGGTTGAGGTGTATTTGTTGTTGTAATTAAAGGCTGACATTTTGAGGAAGTGAAAGAAAGACCAACCTGTGCCTCTGAACGGAGATCAGTGTACGGAACTACGCCAGTAAGCAGCTCACTGCAACATTATGAATCCACAAGAACTTGCTCTTAAAATGCAGAATACGAAAAATGTTTCATAAAATGTTCCAAATAAAAGACACATCTGAGTATTACTTGGTATCAGCTATAAGGTGAGGACAAATAAACACTTGCTGCCTCATGCAGCCCATCATAGTATTACTAACGAAAGGGAAAAGGATTTGCGAGTAAATTGAATACAATAACACAAAACTAGCTCATAATGGAAACAACCAAGTCATTGTCGTGATCCATTAAAAAGAAGATAATAATAGAAAATAAACGCGAGGCTGGTGCAAGCATCAATGATGTCTCTAATTATTATCATGGGGACACACAAAAGTTTTTGAAACCACACTTTCTGGAAGAAATTTTCAGAGGCCTTAAGAGGTCGCATGTTCTTCTGCATGCAGGAGTTGCCCATACGTAGTTCTTAAATCCTTATCCACAATATTATGGAGGTAGCAAGGGGTACTTCACTTTTAAAAGCTAATCTTTTTTTTCAATAACTAAGACTGAACACAGAACTTGGGCAGTTACTCATGAAAATTCTTGCATGCAAAGTCTGAGGAAGTCAGTTATATCCAAGGTGGGGAAAACAATGCCCGAAACACATTTGCAACTCGGAAGGTCTTTTGTTGAGCAATTCTTCTATCTGATAACAATTAGGGTTTCAAACTAGAGATAATATACAGTAGCTAATCAACTTGCTTCTACACACAAGAATCTTGACATATCCATGTTGCTGCAGAGATAGGACATCAAGATAACAAGGTAAAGTAGCTGACAGATAACAAAAGCTGGCAGTAAATATGAATCAACTTCATCAAATGATGACTTAGATGAAGTCAAAGCTGAAGCATTCCATTTAAATTCTCAGAAGATCCTTTTCACGTCAGGTTGTCAAATTCATCCATGTTTATGCTCTATATATCATAACATAGAGAACATTCAGTCCAGGTGGAGTAATCTGTATGAAGGTTGAGGGTTAATGTGTTTACGAGATATCTGTGGACCCTAAATGTACATATTTCCAGTATCTGTAAGATGAACATGTGAGGCAGTTTAGGGTAGATCAGAACCTGTATTTGGCATGTGAATGAATGAGTTTTTGCTTGCTATAGATGGATTCTATTACCCCAACCTAAATGGAGCACATTTCATGTTTATGCTAATCTTTTCTCTCTAGAGTTTATGCAGCTAAAAGATTTATTTGGATTGAATTCATTTGAATTTTTTGTACAGAAATATTCAACCCTTGGTGCTTCCACTCGTCTTGCCACTCCATCTTCGTGGAGAAGTCCATCCAACCAGCATTGTGACAACCAAAGATTGATGCTAAACCATTTAGGAAGCTACTTGTTCAGACGCAAAACAACATCCAATCAGCATACATTTTATATTGAGGTTAGGCATTACAAGTTAGTATCAGGTAAGTGAACTTGCAGAATCAATTGCATTTCTAAGTGTGATGCAAAAGCAGCTTGTGACCGCAAAACTTACTTCACTGATATTCCAAAGCTATATACATCAGATTTTTCAGTCTGTATCTCTTTCCTCAGCACCTCTGGTGCCATGTAAATAAGCGTACCAACCATATTCCTCTTATGGAAACCTCCAGTAGGCTTGCCAGTAGATTTCCAGTTTTCAGTGGAAACTAGTTTAAGATTCTTTTTGTATTCTGCCAGACCAAAGTCAGCAAGACGTGGTTGTAGCTGTCTATCAAGCTGCAGTATAGCAAAAACAAATGTGCCAATGAATTATAGCATGAGGTAATTGAGAGAGGGCTTCTGAAGGGGTTAAACTTATTTAAAGTTGACAAGGATATACATAAAAACTGCAGAAGAATCAGGAAGATCAAAGACATTACAAGAATGTTCGCTGGTTTCACATCCCTGTGCACAATCCCGAGGTTATGTAGGTATTGTAGGGCCTTTGCTGTAAAAGGAGAAAAGTATTGTAATTTTTGCTAAAATTGAATTGATTCATTTTCATTGAGAGAGGAATAAAGGAGAGAAAAGAAGGAAGCCTAGACGACTCAATACAGCTTTCCTATGTAGCCAGCAACACGACAGAGCAGCAGGGGGATATGGTTTTAGATATCACTATGTATTAGGCCATAGGCCATGTTTACTTAGGACTAGCTGGTGTGCTTTGATTTCAAAAAGAGTTTGGAGAAAGAAATGTCATCTAAGCAACCATCTTTTATGTTTAGAACCATTTGAAAGAATGGCCAGATTTAGGGGAGAAACCGAGGAGGAAGAGAGTGGGAGATACTTGACTTTAGAAGGAAAAAACATCTTAGCTAGCACATTACTCTTTCTTCAGTAAGATCCACAAATTACTAGACCAGTAATCAACAAAATGCAATGGCGTTTCCTGAAACGTCGTTGTTTACTGAAACGCCGTGGTACTCGCTTCCGGCTTCCCTCCTCCTATTTTCTGTTTCAGTTCCATTACCCAATGATCTTCTTCTATATACTTCATCATGGTTAAATAAATTCTCAATAGTTGAAATAATTACTAAACTACTAAATCTCAGCAGTTCAGTTGTCTACTAATGATTCTAGCATTATCCATGCCCTTTTTTTCCCCATTTCAGTCCATATGTGCTATCATCAATGAATCACAATCTGGTATTGTAGACTTCCAATAGAAGCTCATTTATTATTTTTCCCTTATCACATTCTTTTCTTTTTCTTGATAAATATCTGTTTAATCACATTCTAACAGATCCCATTCTCAATGCAAGTTTCACAATATTAATTGTTCACCTTGGTGGAAAACATTATAAATTCTTTGGCATTACTTCAAATCATTAACTTTATTAGATAAGCTAACATCCCTACAACGGAAAAAAGAAAACAATTACTCCCTCCATTTCAAAAAGATTGTCCTAGTTTGACTTGGCACAAACTTTAATAAATAAGGGAAGACTTTGCAGATATGTGGTCTTAAATAAGCCATAATATTTGTGTGGCTGTAAAACTTTTGAAACTTGTGGCCTGAAACTTGTCATAGCATTTGTGTGGCTACAAATGCTCCCTATTAAGGAAATACTGAAAGGTGTCAATACTTTTTAAACGGACTAATAAGGAAATAGTACAACTCTTTTTGAAACAGAGGGAGCACGCACTATCCATGATAACACATAAAATGACAAGCAGCTGGAAAATGCAAATGCATAACACACCTAGACGAGTTGCAACTTCAAGTGCCTGTCTTATACTTGGGCTCCATTCATCCACGTGTAATTTCCCGGCAAGATTTCCGGACTCGTAAAATTCAAAGAAAAACATGTAATTTGGCGGCTTGGCATGCGCCGCCAGTAGTTTTGCTATCCCCGGATGATCCAATTTGCTATAGCCAAACAGCATTTTAACAAAAATTCACAAACAAATAAATTAGCCAAGCTCAAAAGCTTAACCATAAATCACAATTTTCTCATACGTAAAGATAAGGTAAATATACTAGCTTTGCCATTTAGAAATGGCCAATTTGCTATATCATTCTTTTTCTTTGTATAAGTGACACAACTTGTTATTCCCTCTAGTTCAAAAACAATGAAGGGGTTCAAAGTATGAGTGTCAAATCTTCTAATTTTCATTCTCAGTTTGTACATCAAATTCTGAATCTTCTTAACTACAATATTCAGAAACTCGATAAAAATACTATATAAATTACAACTTTTTATAAGTAAGAATATTTTAAAAACTATATAAAAAATTCTTGCTCAAAGAAGCTGTTTGACTCCCTATACAGTAATAGTGTCATAGAAAGTGGATATTCAAACCACATTAAACAACAAGACACTCGAACAAATTAACCGAGCTCAACCACAGAACCCCATACCAAACAATTTGCTCATAGTTAGAACTACTAGCTTTGCCCATACACCATTCACAAAAAAACACATAAAGACAAAAACTAATCAATCTCAAACATATATAAACAACACAGCCCTATACTCAAACAAAATAAAGTGATGAATTTCACCATAATAATTGCAGTTCTTTATGGAATTTATCAATATCCTCATAGGTGGACAAGATGGGTTTTTTCACAGCAACTCTTTTACCATCAAGAATGGCTTCATACACCACACTTTCAGCCCCTGCAATCAAATGCCTTAAACCAATCAAGATTAGTAAAAATTGAATGTCTATATAGATTTCAATTTTTTTATAAAGGAATAAAGACCTCGAGCAATAGGGTGAGAGAGAGAATAAGAAGGAAGAGGGAGATGAATGGGGATTTTCGGGCTGGTACAGCAACCACGAATGCAAGTGTTAGGTTCCAAGATTTCCAGACCCATGTTCCTGTCCTCTCTTCCTCGTGAAATTGTCTTATCGAAATCAAAGATTGCAGCGAGGAAGAGAAATGGACATGCAAGAATGAAGCTCAGAAATATTATTGGTAACCATACATATTCTTCAGTTAAAAGGTGGACTCAGTTGGAGGAACTTTCCGCGGTTGGTAAGCAAGTTCGTCTCCTCTTGGAACCCATTGGCTACATTTTTGCAAGGGAAATTACAAGTTATGTCCGTACATGAGCGACTTATTATAAAAATTAGTCAATTTAAATGCTATCAATATTAGTCAAATGCTATCAATATTACTGTATTAGCTATCCGTACGTGAGCGACTTATTACTATTACTGTATTAGTCAAATGTTATTAATATTAGCCAATTAGCTATTTGTCATCAAAAAAATCAATTTTTTGCTCTTTTTTAGTGGGTATTGTTGAAATATATTGCGTACATATTAAAGAGTGTGAATCTCAGTTTTGGGATGATTTGGTAGAGTTTTTAGGTGGTTTGAATTGAAAATTCGAATTAGAAGATTAACATGAAAAAATATGATATGTGTATCATTTGTGTATCACGTAAGTATCATATGTGTATCAAATATGTATCACGTGTATATCCATGTATGCATGTATGTGAGATACATACGTGATATAAGTTTGATATATGTGTCGCTAGAGAATTTTTTAAACTCGATTGTAACTATAAATTTGATACCAAATAAGTCCAAATCACCTCCAATCTTGCTCGAATTGTGTATATTGCTTCATCTATATGTTTTCAACGAATTCCAACCATTCACATCGGGAAAAAAAAAATCCTTTTTAGCCTAAGTTTTTTAATATTGTATATCATTGGTAATGAATTTTGACTCCAAACTAGTTTAACTCACCTTCAAGCTTTGTCAAATTTTGTATATTGCCTCATCAATGTGTTTTCAACAAGTCGCAATAATACTCATTAAAAAATCTTTGATTTCCTATATTTTTTTCATGTTGTATATAATTGGTTATTTTTTATAACATGACTAAAAATGGCTAGTTATTGGTAAATAGTGTTTTTTTGTTACATTCACGTAAGATTCTCTTTTTGTAACGTGACGAATAGTCTGTTTGGCCAAACTTCACAACGAATAAGCTTATTTTGAGAAATGGTTTTTTTCAAAAGTGATTTTCTCCAAAGTACTTTTGGTTAGAAGCAGTTCGTGTTTGGCTGATTAATTTGAAAAGAAATTTTGAATAGTAATTAATATTTGGCCAAGCTTTTAAAAAGTGAATACCTGTGGAGTATAGCCAAGTGGTAAGGCATCGGTTTTTGGTACCGGCATGCAAAGGTTCGAATCATTTTACTCCAGATTATGAACGCCTGATCGGATCTGTCAAGAACGAGTCCTAGGTATAAAAAATCTAGTAAATAAAAGAAATCAAAAAATAAATAGTGGGTTCCTTCGTTTCTATGGTTACTTCTTAAACGGTGAGGTCTTCTCTATACACCGGAACCTTTACTTTATATTTCAATTTAATATTTAATCAACTAATTGATGTTATTGGGAACCTACGGCTTTGATTTTTATTACTTTTGCAGGAGCTATGACGTCATTCCTTGCGGCAACCGCTGGAATATTACAAAATGATCTAAATTTCTCAAAAGTATTTTTCAAAAAAGTATTTTTGGAGAAAAGTTATTTTTTCTGCTTATCCAAAACGGCTTCTACTTCTTTTCAAAAGCAACTTTTTTTCTTCTAAAATCTTGGCCAAATACTTCAACTTAAAAAAAGAAAGCACTTTGTTTGAAAAAAAAATGCTTTTAGCGTTGGAGAAGCTTGGCCATACAGGATAGAACTCGTATGCCCTGTTATTAAGATAATAATAGAAATTTTATTTATATGTATTGTAAATAAGAGCAAAATGAAACAAGAATTGAGAGAAAAGAATATTCCCATTCAATTCTATATTAATACAAAAGGTAAAATACCTTTTATAAGGTGTAAACATCATCTAAAAGTTACAATTCTTCAATTGAAATATGTGATAAGTATATAGATTCATTGAATAAAATGTATAAGAAAATTGAACGGGCATCCACATTAAACCATCTTATTCGTAACAATAACAGTGCGGTACTAAAGAGAGAATTGTAATGTATTAAATCGATAGTTATAATAGAGACTAAGACACAATATCCGATACTAAATCATAATGAAACAACGATATTAATCAGCGGTTATAGGGACATAAGAATAAAATATCTAAGAAATTGTGATACCTATAGGAGAATGGTGTCTATTTGTAGAGAGTATATACACATCACAGGTGAATAATTATTGTGCCTTACTTATCCACAAATACAATAATTTAAGAAAACCTTTTTAGAAACATTAATTACTTTTTTATTAACACTCTCAGACATTTTTCCAACGTAAGAATTCTTTTTATTTTGTAGCAATTTAAGCTAACCAGTGTATTCATTATTTTTAGGCTCCAATTTTGATAAAACGTACACATCCTAATCTTTCTAATTTTTTCTCTCCCTCCAATTCACCCGTCTCTCACGGTATCCTCATCAATCTTTCCGTTACCACTTTCGTATGACATACAATGCATTCAATAAAGATCCAAAAAATATGAAGTGCTCACATTTGAAATCTAATACTTGGGATCTTTATTAGTTTGGGGTAAGTTGAGACGCCCCCTCCCTCCTTCTCCTTCTCCCTCTCCCAAAGAAACTTCAATAATACTTGAGTTTGAAGCTACCCCAACGCTAAAAATAAAAAAAAATTATATTCATTAGGTGACAATGAATACATTAAAGTGTGGGAGAGGGTAGTTGAAGCGAGGGTGAGGATGACATTGTTTGTATCCGATAACTAGTTCGGGTTCATGCCGGGTCGTTCGACTACATAAGCTATACACCTTGTTAGAAGGTTGGTGGAACTGTACAGAGAGAGAAAGAAGGATCTGCACATGATGTTTATTGACCTAGAGAAAGCGTATGACAAGGTTCCTAGAGAAGTTCTTTGGAGATGCCTGGAGGCAAAAGGTGTGTCGGTTCCCTACATTATGGTAATTAAGGACATGTATGACGGGGCTAAGACTCAGGTTAGGACAGTAGGAGACGAATCTGAGTATTTTTCGGTTGTAATGGAATTACACCAAGATTCTGCGCTCAGTCCGTTCTTATTCGCCCTGATGATGGACGCGTTAACACACCATATTCAAGAAGATGTGCCATGGTGCATGCTATTCGCCGATGACATAGTTCTGATTGATGAGTCGCGAGCTGGTGTTAACGAGAGGCTGGAGGTTTGGAGACAGGCTCTTGAGTCTAAGGGTTTCAAGCTGAGCAAGACGAAGACGGAATACCTGGAGTGTAAGTTCAGCGCTGAGCTAGGGGAAGTGGGCGTGGATGTAAGGCTTGATTCGAAGGTCACCCGAGTAGAGGCAGCTTCAAGTACCTTGGTTCGGTTATCCAGGGGGGAGGGGAGATCGACGAGGATGTCACACACCGTATTGAGGTAGGATGGATGAAGTGGAGGTTAGCATCTGGAGTCCTGTGCGACAAGAGAGTGCCACCGATACTCAAAGGTAAGTTCTATAAAGCGGTGGTTAGATCGGCCATGATGTATGGGGTTGAGTGTTGGCCCGTTAAGAACTCACATATCCAAAAGATAAAAGTAGCAGAAATGAGGATGTTGCGGTGGATATGCGGGCACACTAGGATAGATAAGATTAGGAATGATGATATTCGGAGAAGGTGCACGTGGATCCCATTGATGACAAGATGTGGGAAGCGAGGCTTAGATGGTTCGGACATGTTCAGAGGAGAAGCCCAGATGCTCCGGTACGGAGGTGTGAGCGACTGGTTGTGGAGGGCACGAGAAGAGGTAGAGGGCGGCCTAAGAAGTATTGGGGAGAGGTGACCAGGTAGGATATGGTGTGGCTCCATATTTCCGAGGACATGACACTTGATAGGAAGATGTGGAGGTCGAGTATTAGGGTTGTAGGTTAGGAGTTAGTTGGGTCGTGTCTTACTTCGTACCATTGTGGGACTAGCCATGTAGGGTTTTTGTCTAAGATAGCTAGTGGCAATGTTGTGTCTTACTATTTCGCTTTTCAGTTCAGGTCCTATTTACTAGCTATCGCTTTTGCTTTGCATCTTTCTTCTAGATTTCATGGTATTCCTATTTTTCTTATGATTGTTGTGGTGATACTAATATTGTCTCCCTTTGCTTTGCATATTTCTTCTGGATTTCATTTTGTTTTTTTTCATTTTTTCTATGATTGTTGTGGTGATACTAATATTGTCTCCTTTTGTCCTTTTGTCTTTTTATTTTCTTGAGCCGAGGGTCTTTCGGAAATAACCTCTCTACTCCTTCGGAGTAAGGGTAAGGTTTGCGTACACACTACCCTCCCCAAACCTCATTAGTGGGATTTTACTGGGTTGTTATTGTTGTTGTTGTATGTGACAATAACTATAAGTAGTTCTAAAAGTAAGCATCACTTGTTCTCAAAGGCTAAGTGTTAATTTGCTCATATTATATAAGTGGGATGTAGATAAGATCAGAACAAAACAATATTGATAAAACAACTTACTTTTTAAAAAAATACAAGTGGCATGTATATAATATATAAATGATATACATATAATATTTCATATACATACCGGGTACGTTACATGTATACAACTATATGTCATGTGTATATATTTCATATACCAGATATATGTCATTTGAATCAGTCAACTGCAACCCTTGTCAATACCTAAGTGAAAATAGGAAAGAATAATTATGGAATTTATTTTTGGACTCCCACACAATCAAAGGTCGTAATGGCGCGTAACCCGCTCGTTAGGCAAGCCAACACTCAATCAACCATTATTAAAGCGGATTATTTAAATATTTAACAAAATCATGATATAATAAGAAAGCAAAAATTGTCTCAAAATTAATATCACAAATGTAAGTATCTAAGTCACGGTCTAAACACGACCACAACTGTTTATAATACCCAAAACCCTGTATCAAAACTATCACAAGCATCTAACATGAATAAAGAGAGTTAATTGAACTACAATGTATGTTCGAGAAGGAAGGTAGATAGACAAAATAGATAAGTAGAGAGGGGGCTCCATGTGCTGCAGATCGAATCGAGTAAAGCAACTTATCACGAAGACTCCACTGGAGCTCCTACTCAACTGGATGAACACTACTAACACCAACCTCAGAACCTGCACAAAAATGTGCAGAAGTATAATATGAGTACAAAACCATAACACTTAGTAAGTATCAAGTCTAGCCTCAAAGAAGTAGTAGCAAGAGGTCAATATCGGCACTCGCTAACAATCAAATAGTCAGGTGAACGCATAAATAAAATATGAAATAAGTATGGTATCATCAACGAGTACGAAAGCTCAAAACACAGTTCATACGAAATTTAGGCATGCTTTAAAAATAAAGAATATCAAATAAGATATCAATATCTCAATTCTCATATAAAAACATGATACATGTCAAAATCATTTATATAAAACCTATGCATGAGTCCCACACACACACACACACACATACACACACACACACACACACACACACACACACACACACATATATATATATATATATATATATATATATATATATATGTATGTATGTATGTATGTATGAACCCGATCGGTCATTTTGTGTAGTTGCGCCCCGTTTTCCTTTTTCATACTTCACATATGCGTGTTTATGCTTTTATGACTTGTAGGGTTGGTTAGTTTCATTCCGGAAAGCCTTTGGGTTGATTTGGACCCTTGATTCTTGACTTAAAAGTTTAAATTTAAAAATATTTATCAAACTTTGACTTTTGTGAAAAAGACATCGAAACTGTATTTTTATGGCTCAGATAGCTTTGTATTGTGATTTCGGACTTGAGCGTATGGCCGGAATTAGTTTTGGAAATCCGTAGGTTGATTTGTGTTGATTTGTCGAAATTTGACAATTAAAAGTTAAAAATATTTACTGTAGGTTGACCTTTAGCTATCGAGATCAAAATTTGATTTTGGGACTCGGGATAGGTCCTTTATGGTATTTAGAACTTGTCCGAAAAATTTGGTGTCGACTGGAGTTTATTTGATAGGATTCAGGCGCTTAGTTGTAATTCTAGAAGTTCTTGAAAATTTCTTTGAAAATCATGTGTTTTAGTGTTCGATTCGTAGTTTTAGATGTTATTTTTGTGTTTTGATCGCGTAAGCGAGTTCGTATGATATTTTTAGACTTGTGTGAATGTTTGGTTTGGAGCCCCGATATAATGACCCAGCCGGTCGTTTTGAGTGTTGTAGCTCCGTTCCCCCATTTACTGCTTATACTATGCTAAATTATTGTTATGTGACTTGCTGGGGTAATCGGCTTGGTTCCGGGGATGTCTCGGAATGAGTTGAGATATTAAGTCTCAAAGTTGGAAGCTTAAGTTGAAAAGGTTGACCGGATATTGACTTATGTGTAAATGGCTCCAAAATGGAGTTTTGATGGTTCTGATAGCTCCATTAGGTGATTTTGGACTTCGGAGTGTGTACAGATAGTGATTTGGAGGTTCGTAGTTGATTTAGGCTTGAAATGGCAAAAGTTGGAAAATTAGAAGTTTTGGAAATTGAGAAGTTTAACCGAGAGTTGATTTTGTGGTTACCGAGCTCGGATTTTGGTTCCCGGAGTTGTAATAGGTCCGTTGTATCATTTATGACATGTGTGCAAAATTTGAAGACAATCAGACTTGATTTGATAGGTTTTGGCATCGATTGTAGAAGTTAAAATTCCTTAGTTTTCATTAGGCTTGAATTGGGGTGCGATTTGAGTTTTTTTGATGTAATTTGAGGGCTCGACTAAGTTCGTATTGTGTTTTCGTAGTTGTTGGTATGTCTGGTTGAGGTCCCGGGGGCCTCGGGTGGAGTTCAGATGGTTAACGGATCAAAAATGAGACTTGAAGCATTGCTGAAGTTGGGGGCCTTCTGGTGTGATCGCACCTGCGAGGGGATTGGTCGCAGGTGCGACGCTGCAGGTGCGGCTGGAGTGGCGCATAAGTAAAGTTGGTCTGGCTAAGAGATCTTCACATGTGCAAAGAGGTGGCCGCAGAAGCGGAGTCACTACTATGGAAAAGAGGTCGCAGAAGCGGAGAATGGGAGAGGCTCAGGTGGTCAGGTGTTTCCACAGAAGCTGAAGTTCAGGCGCAGAAGCACTCCGCAGATGCGGATTTTGGGGCTCAGGTTCGGAGTTTGGGGACTTAAGTGAACTCCGTAGGTGCAGATATTTTACCGCAGATGCGGTCCCGCAGAAGCGGAATTTTGGCCCGCGGGTGCGAAAGCACTAGGCAGAGTTTAAAACTCGAGGGTTTTGTGATTTTTATCATTTTGGAAATTTCAAGTTCATGCTAAGGCGATTTTTGAGAGGGACTTTGAGGGGTTTCTCGAGGTAAGTCACTTGTGATCATTTTTATTCAATAGTATTGTTTCCCCATTGAATTTCCCAGCTAGTTTGTGTATTTTTTAGGTGGAATATTGGGAGTTTAAGGCTAGAGATTTGGAGAGTTTAAGTGTTACACCCTATATTTTCGTATGTAAAAATGCGTCGTAAGCAAACTAATGTAGGACAAAAAAATGAGATAATATTTAAAAGTATATAAAGTAAGTTAATCATGTTACCTCTGAGGTTACAAATATTGAAGATCATGAACAACAAGTACAAAGAGGGTTGGACAGTTCAGAAGCTAAAGCAATTAAATAAAACAATGTTTCATCGAAAGTCGACAAGTTGGGAATGTTATAACATGTACCTTTGGGGTGAGACTAGGGTGATTAACATGATAAAGAGATTATGTTATGATTTATATTAGTCATATTACATCCGTGTGTTATGTTTTTAAGTCAAGCGAGTTGTGGAACAAAAGTCGATGAAAGTCATCACAAGTTACATTCATAAGTTTTACTGAAACTTTGGGTCAAATGTAACTGCAATTTTCTCCCAATATACTTAGAGTTATGGTGTGTTCCACCAATCCAATTAAAGATCTATGAGTCTATTTTCCAACGCATTAAACCATTTGTCAATACGACATCGGAGTAGAGAGATATGTGCATTTTTGCGATACTGCGCAAGCTGCTAGGTGACAAGTAGGTGTGTCACCTACTTGCTTAAATGAAAGCCCAAAAATGGGCCATTTCGGGTCGTCCAAAGAGGCCTTTTAAGGGCCTATTTTCTTCATATATTAGACTTAAAATAGAGCATAATAACCAGACATAAGCTCTGCAAAGAATCCTCCCAAAAATTTCCCACAAACCCTAATTGATTTTCTCTCCCTTTCAAGTTCCAATTGGAGGTAAAACTTAGAGTTTGAAGAACCAAGATAGGAGCTGAGTTATCCAACAAATAAGGTGAGTTTACTTCTCTCTTTCATCCATTTTTTCTTCTGTAAATTCATGGTAAGTCGTTCTATACTTGTAAGAACTCACGGGATGGTGATCGGAAGCCGTGAGTTCGAGTTATTCACTTGTAGCGGACTGTTTTGTGGACTGTTTTGTGTTGCTGTTGGGCTGCGTGTTTTATTACTATTTTGTGGAGTTTTGGAGGAGGAAGGGGGTTTATAAACACCATATAAATGTAGGGTGGTTGGCTGGTCGTTCGTCATAACATTTTCGGGTCGTTTGACACTACTACGGTGGTCGTTTTGTGTACGAAGAGATTGGGGTGTGTTGGGCTGTTTTGTAGTATTTGATGGTGTATATAGGGCTGGAAAATGATGTATATATGTTGTTATTGTTCTGTCCTTGTATTGTTGGTGTTATCTTGAAGTTGGAGGAAGGGCATATTATAGGGGAGATGCTGCCCGTTTTAATACAAAATAGGTTTGTCGTTCGTTGTGCGATAGTTGTACCTTTCGTAACTTAACGATAGTATTATTATCATTCTTGTAGATTAAGGTGCGAAGAGGTGAGTTCAACTTGGTGATTGAAAAGATTGTGATAAGGTATGTTAAGGCTAAGCCTTCCTTCATTTTGGCATGATCTCGTAGCTACATGTGTTAGTAATGAGACAAAAAGAGAAGTTCATATTCATGAATTTATTCACACTATTCTAGTCTCATAAGTTACAATATTATTCCTTATCGAGACTCTATATTCAATTTTAGTATTGTCTTCTTTCAGTCAAGAGAGCAGCAAGCCTATATATACAGTATTACAGTATTTTCATTACCATCGAGCTATAATCGATGGGCAGGCCCCTATTGGGCAACCTCTGATCAGATGGAAAGTTATATACCGAGCCTACTGTGGCCGAGCGCCTATGAGCGAGCCCAGCATGGTCGAGATACATAGCCTAGTATGGCCGAGCGCCTATAAGCGAGCCTACTATGGCAGAGCAGTTATATATACCGAGCTTTATAAGGCCGTACAATTATTTTACTTACTATATTGAAGGAGTTGAGTCAGTATCAGCAGGTAAGTATATCTCCAGATCATCTTTGACTCCCAGTTAATTTCAGTTATCATATTATCAGTTCAGTTTCAGATTTCAGTTATTTTATTGCCTTACATACTCGGTACATTATTTCGTACTGACGTCCCTTTTTTTGGGGCGCTGCATTTCATGCGTGCAGGTTCAGACAGACAGACGGGTAGACCTCCTCAGTAGGTGTTTCCCGAGTTCCGCCTGATCGGTAAGCTCCACGTCTTTCGGAGTTGCCAGGACTAGAGTTTTCTGTACATCTTATGTATATCTGTATATATGTTATGGGTAGGTCGGGGCCCTGTTCCGATCACAGTACATCTATCAGTAGAGGCTTGTAGGCATATCCTATTGGTTAGTGCAGTATGTTGGGTTTGTATAAATTGGTGATTTGTCAGCTGTAGTAGCTATGACGGCCTTGTCGGCCTAGCTTTATATTGATATTTAGTTAGTGCTAGTTTCCATTCAGTTTTATATTTTGCTTCGCAAATTGTCTTGCAAGGTGGCCCCATGGCCAAAGTATGACATTATGTGTTCAGAGTCCCTTAGTCGCAATTTGGTACGCCAGGTTAGGTGAGGCACGGGGTGCTTGTCTCGCTCCTAGGTTCGGGGCGTGACAAACTTGGTATCAGAGCAGTTCTGTCCTAGGGAGTCTACAAGCCGTGTCTAGTAGGGTCTTGTTTATAGATGTGTTGTGCACCACATTATATAAGCAAGGAACTACAGGGCATTTAGGAGTTGGTTACACTTCTTTGAAATCTAAATCGTGCTATAGAACTGAGTTATAGGAAATTTGAATTAAACTTATGTGTTGGTGTTTGCATGCACAGATGACGGTGGCTAGGAAGACTACGGCTAGCCAGAGGAGAGATACAGTAGTAGGTGAGGGGACCAACAGGGTACCCCCAGTAGATGGGGCCCAGTCTGAGGCTCAAGGGGAGACCCCTACTCAGCCATTACCGGCTCCTCCACCAACTACGGAGATTCCTAGGGAAACTGCACATCCAGTTCCCCCTCCACTTCCATCAGATCAGGACTTAAGGAGTGCGGTGCATTTGTTGACACAGTTGGTAGCTACCCAGCAACATGCTAGGGCATCAGCTAGTGCAGGAACTTCTGAGGGGTCTGGGAGTTCAAGGGTCCGAGAGTTTATTGCTTTGAGTCCCCCAGAGTTCACGGGGACAGATCAGAGGGAGGACCTGCAGGATTTCATAGATCAGCTTCACAGGATCTTTCGTGTTATGCATGCCACGGAGAAAGAGGCAGTTGAGCTAGCAGCTTTTCGACTCCGAGATATAGCCATCCTTTGGTATGAGGGATGGGAGAGGTCCAGGGGACGTGATACACCTCCAGCTATTTGGGAGAATTTTTCAGATGCTTTCCTTGACCAGTACTTACCGCGGGAGATCCGACAGGCTCGAGTCGATCAGTTTCTAGCCCTCAAGCAGGGTAATATGAGTGTTCGAGAGTATAGTCTCCGTTTTGACTCATTGGCCAGATATGCACCATCCATAGTTTCTACTATGCGGGACAGGATTCACAGGTTTATAGCAGGGTTAGCCCCAGAGTTAACCGAGGCATGTGCCACCGCTGCATTGCAGGATAGTATGGATATCTCCCGGATTCAGGCATTCGCCCAGAATATAGAAAGGGGTAGGCGTCGGCAGCAGGGTACAGAGAGGGCTGAGCAAGGGCAACGTAAGAGGATGAGATTTCCCAGGTCTCAGGAGCAATCTCAGGGTAGTTATAGGACCCAGTACTTCGGACGGCCACCTAGGCCTCCGCCACCTCAGTTACAGGGTTACGGGTATGACCGCTATACTCAGTCAGGACCAGGTGAGAGCTCACGGGCGTCGGGTTTGCAGCGACAACGAGGTTCTGCGCAGACATGGTCATTTCCTCCGCGGTGTGACATCTGTGGTAGAGGACACTTGGGTCAATGCCGAGCAGGTTCTGATGCTTGTTATACATGTGGGCGTCCGGGGCATATGATGCGAGATTGCCCAAATAGAGATTCTGGGGGAATGGCACAACCAGCGAGTTCAGCAACAGGATCGTCTATGTCCGTGCATCCTTCAAGGCGTGAGTCTCAGTCTTCGGCTGGTAGAGGTCGAGGCAGAGGTAGAGGTTCCAGTTCAAGTGGTAATCAGAACCGTATCTATGCTTTAGCGGGTCGACAGGACCAGGAGTCTTCACCAGACGTTGTGACAGGTATATTAACCATTTGCTCTCACGATGCTTATGCTTTGATAGACCCAGGATCTACTTTATCGTATATTACCCCATTTGTCGCGAGGAAGTTTGGTATAGTGCCTGAAATACTAGGTGATCCTTTTGCGGTATCTACACCGGTCGGAGAATCGATTATTGCTAGACGGGTTTACCGAGGTTGTACGGTGACAATTTGTAGTCGTCAGACCTCAGCTGACCTAGTTGAGCTAGGGATGATGGACTTTGATGCTATCATGGGCATGGACTGGTTGGCAGCTTGCTATGCCACAGTTGATTGCCGAGCAAAGGTAGCCAAATTTCATTTTCCGGGTGAGCCAGTCCTTGAATGGGTAGGTAATACACCAACACCTAGAGGTAGGTTTATTTCCTATCTGAAGGCGAGGAAAATGATCGCAAAAGGGTGCATTTATCATATTGTGCGAGTTAGAGATGCAGATGCTGAGATACCTACACTTCAGTCTATTCCCATAGTCAAAGAGTATGCAGATGTGTTTCCAGATGAGCTTCCAGGTATTCCTCCAGAGCGAGAGATTGATTTTAGCATCGATTTGCTTCCAGGAACTCAACCAATATCCGTCCCTCCGTATAGAATGGCACCTGCCGAATTGAAGGAGTTGAAGGAGCAGTTAAAAGATTTGCTGGAGAAAGGTTACATTAGGCCCAGTACCTCACCTTGGGGTGCACCGGTACTATTTGTGCGGAAGAAAGACGGCTCGCTGAGGATGTGTATCGATTATAGGCAGTTGAACAAGGTAACTATTAAGAATAAGTATCCACTTCCAAGGATCGATGACTTGTTTGATCAGTTGCAGGGAGCTAGATGCTTTTCCAAGATTGATTTGAGGTCGGGGTACCACCAGGTCAGAGTTCGGGAAAAAGATATTCCGAAGACAGCCTTCAGGACCCGATATGGCCACTTCGAGTTCCTTGTCATGTCCTTCGGGTTGACTAATGCACCCGCTGTATTTATGGACTTGATGAATAGCCTATTCCGGCCATTTTTAGATCTGTTCATGATAGTATTTATTGATGATATTCTGGTTTATTCCCGTTCAGAGGATGAGCATGCGGACCACCTGCGAGCGGTACTCCAAACCCTCCGTGATCGTAAGTTGTATGCTAAGTTTTCTAAATGTGAGTTCTGGTTGAAGTCTGTAGCATTCTTGGGGCATATTGTATCAGATGAAGGGATAAAGGTGGACACTCAGAAGATTGAGGCCGTGAAATCTTGGCCTAGACCTACCACTCCGACAGAGGTTCGTAGCTTTCTAGGCTTAGCAGGATACTATCGGAGGTTCGTAGAGGGTTTTTCTTCCCTTTCGGCACCATTGACGAAGTTGACACAGAAAGAAACTAAGTTTCAATGGACAGAGGCTTGTGAGCGGAGTTTCCAAGAGCTTAAGAACAAGTTGACCTCAGCTCTAGTTCTAACACTTCCAGAGGGTCTAGAGGGTTATGCCGTGTATTGTGATGCATCAGGTGTCGGGTTAGGATGTGTCCTGATGCAACATGGGAAGGTAATTGCATATGCTTCAAGGCAGTTGAGGAAGCACGAGAGGAATTATCCGACCCACGACCTCGAGTTAGCTGCGGTTGTCCATGCACTTAAGATATGGCGGCATTATTTATATGGTGTTCATGTTGATATATTTACTGATCATAAAAGCCTACAATATATTTTCAAGCAGAAAGAGTTGAATTTGCGACAAAGGCGATGGCTTGAGTTATTGAAAGATTACGATGTTAACATTCTCTACCATCCAGGGAAAGCTAATGTTGTAGCAGATGCCTTAAGTCGCCGATCTATGGGTAGCTTAGCACATGTAGAGCCCGAGAAAAGACAATTAGCTAGAGATATTCATCAATTGGCTTCGTTGGGGGTTCGGTTAGTAGATTCTGAGGATGGTGGAGTTGTAATCCAAAACACTGCAAAATCATCCCTCATAGCTGAAGTCAAGGAAAGGCAGTACGAGGACCCAGAGTTGGTCGAGTTGAGAGAGCGAGTTCCGCAGCAGAAGAAGCCATTGTTAGAGCTCAAGGGAGATGGGGTTCTCAGATACAAGGGTCGTTTGTGTGTTCCAGATGTAGCAGGGCTACGAGACAGGATTATGTCAGAGGCACATTATTCATGGTATTCCATCCACCCTGGATCGACGAAGATGTATCATGACATTAAGGATATGTACTGGTTGGAATGATATGAAGAAGAATATTGCTGAGTTTGTCGCCCAATGTACTAGTTGCCAGCAAGTGAAGGTAGAACACCAGAAGCCCGGAGGGCTAATGCAGACTATAGAGATCCCGACATGGAAATGGGAGGCGATAAACATGGACTTTATCATGGGTTTACCTCGTTCTAATCGTAAGTTCGATTCCATATGGGTGATAGTCGATAGGCTCACGAAATCAGCTCACTTCCTACCGGTCAGATCTACATATACAGCAGAAGATTATGCAAAGTTATATATTAAGGAGATAGTGCGGCTACACGGAGTACCAGTTTCTATTATATCTGACCGTGGGGCTCAGTTTACAGCACATTTTTGGAGGTCATTTCAGAGAGGTCTAGGGACTCAGGTGAATCTCAGCACAGCTTTTCATCCACAGACTGATGGACAAGCCGAGCGCACAATTCAGACGCTCGAGGATATGTTACGAGTATGTGTGTTGGATTTTAAAAGAAGTTGGGATGAACATCTACCTCTTATCGAGTTTGCATATAATAACAGTTACCACTCCAGTATCCAGATGGCTCCGTACGAGGCTTTGTATGGGCGTAAGTGCAGATCTCCTATAGGGTGGTTTGATGTTGGAGAATCTGGGTTACATGGGCCAGACCTGGTTCAGCAGGCCATAGAGAAAGTAAAGGTTATCCGGGAGCGACTGTTGACAGCTCAGAGTCGTCAGAAGTCATATTTTGACGTGCGGCGACGAGACTTAGAGTTCAGGATTAATGACTGGGTATTCTTAAAGGTATCACCTATGAAGGGCGTGATGAGGTTTGGCAAGAAAGGAAAGCTTAGCCCACGGTATATTGGGCCTTATAGGATCATTCGGAGAGTGGGCCAACTAGCTTATGAGTTAGAGTTGCCCTCAGAATTGGAGTCTGTCCATCCGGTTTTTCACGTATCTATGCTACGGAAGTGCATTGGCGATCCTACCCGAGTGGTGCCCACGGATGATGTACAGATTACAGAGGACTTGTCATATGAGGAAATTCCAGTTGCCATCCTAGACCGACAAATCCGCAATCAACGAAATAAGGAGGTAGCTTCCGTAAAGGTTTTATGGAGGAGCAAGAATGTAGAAGAGATGACGTGGGAATCGGAGGAAGAAATGAAGTCTAAATACCCCCACCTATTTCAAAATGAAGATATGGTTCGAGATGGGACGCTACAACATAGCTCTATGTAGGCTAGCTGGTCATCAGGTAAGCTTTTATTTTTCACTTTCAATATTTATGATTTACGGTCGGTGAGGCAAATTGCTGCTATTTATAAAAATTGGCCATGTGTGGCATGCATAGTATGTTTCTGGCTACGTGCAGGTTGGTTTTAACCTAGTGTACGAAGGATACTCTGGAAAAAGTTTCCAAAGTCTCCAAGAGTAAACATTCGAGGACGAATGTTCCCAAGGGGGGAGTGATGTTACACCCTATATTTTCGTATGTAAAAATGCATCGTAAGCAAACTAATGTAGGACAAAAAAATGAGATAATATTTAAAAGTATATAAAGTAAGTTAATCATGTTACCTCTGAGGTTACAAATATTGAAGATCATGAACAACAAGTACAAAGAGGGTTGGACAGTTCAGAAGCTAAAGCAATTAAATAAAACAATGTTTCATCGAAAGTCGACAAGTTGGGAATGTTATAACATGTACCTTTGGGGTGAGACTAGGGTGATTAACATGATAAAGAGATTATGTTATGATTTATATTAGTCATATTACATCCGTGTGTTATGTTTTTAAGTCAAGCGAGTTGTGGAACAAAAGTCGATGAAAGTCATCACAAGTTACATTCATAAGTTTTACTGAAACTTTGGGTCAAATGTAACTGCAATTTTCTCCCAATATACTTAGAGTTATGGTGTGTTCCACCAATCCAATTAAAGATCTATGAGTCTATTTTCCAACGCATTAAACCATTTGTCAATACGACATCGGAGTAGAGAGATATGTGCATTTTTGCGATACTGCGCAAGCTGCTAGGTGACAAGTAGGTGTGTCACCTACTTGCTTAAATGAAAGCCCAAAAATGGGCCATTTCGGGTCGTCCAAAGAGGCCTTTTAAGGGCCTATTTTCTTCATATATTAGACTTAAAATAGAGCATAATAACCAGACATAAGCTCTGCAAAGAATCCTCCCAAAAATTTCCCACAAACCCTAATTGATTTTCTCTCCCTTTCAAGTTCCAATTGGAGGTAAAACTTAGAGTTTGAAGAACCAAGATAGGAGCTGAGTTATCCAACAAATAAGGTGAGTTTACTTCTCTCTTTCATCCATTTTTTCTTCTGTAAATTCATGGTAAGTCGTTCTATACTTGTAAGAACTCACGGGATGGTGATCGGAAGCCGTGAGTTCGAGTTATTCACTTGTAGCGGACTGTTTTGTGGACTGTTTTGTGTTGCTGTTGGGCTGCGTGTTTTATTACTATTTTGTGGAGTTTTGGAGGAGGAAGGGGGTTTATAAACACCATATAAATGTAGGGTGGTTGGCTGGTCGTTCGTCATAACATTTTCGGGTCGTTTGACACTACTACGGTGGTCGTTTTGTGTACGAAGAGATTGGGGTGTGTTGGGCTGTTTTGTAGTATTTGATGGTGTATATAGGGCTGGAAAATGATGTATATATGTTGTTATTGTTCTGTCCTTGTATTGTTGGTGTTATCTTGAAGTTGGAGGAAGGGCATATTATAGGGGAGATGCTGCCCGTTTTAATACAAAATAGGTTTGTCGTTCGTTGTGCGATAGTTGTACCTTTCGTAACTTAACGATAGTATTATTATCATTCTTGTAGATTAAGGTGCGAAGAGGTGAGTTCAACTTGGTGATTGAAAAGATTGTGATAAGGTATGTTAAGGCTAAGCCTTCCTTCATTTTGGCATGATCTCGTAGCTACATGTGTTAGTAATGTGACAAAAAGAGAAGTTCATATTCATGAATTTATTCACACTATTCTAGTCTCATAAGTTACAATATTATTCCTTATCGAGACTCTATATTCAATTTTAGTATTGTCTTCTTTCAGTCAAGAGAGCAGCAAGCCTATATATACAGTATTACAGTATTTTCATTACCATCGAGCTATAATCGATGGGCAGGCCCCTATTGGGCAACCTCTGATCAGATGGAAAGTTATATACCGAGCCTACTGTGGCCGAGCGCCTATGAGCGAGCCCAGCATGGTCGAGATACATAGCCTAGTATGGCCGAGCGCCTATAAGCGAGCCTACTATGGCAGAGCAGTTATATATACCGAGCTTTATAAGGCCGTACAATTATTTTACTTACTATATTGAAGGAGTTGAGTCAGTATCAGCAGGTAAGTATATCTCCAGATCATCTTTGACTCCCAGTTAATTTCAGTTATCATATTATCAGTTCAGTTTCAGATTTCAGTTATTTTATTGCCTTACATACTCGGTACATTATTTCGTACTGACGTCCCTTTTTTGGGGGCGCTGCATTTCATGCGTGCAGGTTCAGACAGACAGACGGGTAGACCTCCTCAGTAGGTGTTTCCCGAGTTCCGCCTGATCGGTAAGCTCCACGTCTTTCGGAGTTGCCAGGACTAGAGTTTTCTGTACATCTTATGTATATCTGTATATATGTTATGGGTAGGTCGGGGCCCTGTTCCGATCACAGTACATCTATCAGTAGAGGCTTGTAGGCATATCCTATTGGTTAGTGCAGTATGTTGGGTTTGTATAAATTGGTGATTTGTCAGCTGTAGTAGCTATGACGGCCTTGTCGGCCTAGCTTTATATTGATATTTAGTTAGTGCTAGTTTCCATTCAGTTTTATATTTTGCTTCGCAAATTGTCTTGCAAGGTGGCCCCATGGCCAAAGTATGACATTATGTGTTCAGAGTCCCTTAGTCGCAATTTGGTACGCCAGGTTAGGTGAGGCACGGGGTGCTTGTCTCGCTCCTAGGTTCGGGGCGTGACATTAAGTTGGGGATTTGAGTGACGATTTGGTGTTGGATTTTGGTAAATTTGGTATGTTTGGACTCGTGGTTGAATGGGCTTCCGGATTTTTTTAAACTTTTATTGGATTCCGATACGTGGGCTCGGGGGT